>NC_137952.1:4842281-5454781 GCF_963924665.1 Micromys minutus
CTGGTATAGAGTTGGGTATGGATGCAAGTGCCTAAATGTCTAGTCTATGTGTAGATTCATAAAGATCTTATTGTATATTAAAGATCTGAAAGTAGGACTAAGATTACCTGAAAGACACTGTAATGTAGAGAAATAAAAACAATCAAACAGACAAACTGCTGATTTTCTGTACACTGTTGAATATCTAAAATAATACTGCCATCACGTCTGCTCAGTAGGTTGAACAGTTAGCGGTTTCCCTCTCAAAAACTCATTTGAGTCAATGTCAAGCACCTTTTATGCTCCTGATGGAACCTTGAATGCAGATCGCTAGAGGCTCTGAAGAATCAGTGGAGGTTTCAGCATTGACTGCCGCATCTCAGTTGTTGCTGAATGATTCTTATTTGTGCTTCAAGTTTTGCAAAGCACTTCAAGATCCCTCTGGGCTGAGAAAGGCCAGAGTAATGTAAAATATCACTGGCAATAGAAATGCCTTTTATTTATTAAGCACCTTGCTTCCGGGGAGCTCCAAGTGCCTTGTAGATGTTATCTCACCCGTCCTCTTTCTATCCCTGTGATGTCAGAAGCAAACTGTCTGCCACCCTGGAGATCCAGACAGAGAGAACAGTTAGCAGGAACGTAGGAGACACAGCAGTCTCCATGAAGGATGGATGCAATGAATGTTGTTGCAGTGGTTTGTGAATGTTCACTCTCTAGCAGTGTCGTTTGGAAGGGAGGTAAATGATTGATGAGCACATTTTAACTATTGTTTTGTAGAACTCTGCTTATGTTAACAGACTGAATCTCCCAAACATGGCCATTAAGACTACTATCATTATTATGCTCATTTTCTATAATAAGGATTTTACAAAGATTTAAGGATATGTGTAAGGTTGTATGTGTAAGCATTAGGAAGCTGTAAACTAATCACTCAACCAAGATGGTTTAGCTCTGAACCTAACTGTTTCGGTTCCTCATTACAGTGTGAGAATTTTTCCATCTTCAGATGGACAATGTATAATTCTATGCTCTATATATCATTATCTACATGTCTTCTTTCAAAATGTAGGGCCCATCAGTTTGTAGGGATGTCTTGTAAATAAAGACCTTTCTGACTAAATCTCATTCTCCCTGGGTAACCCAATTAAAGGATAAAATGTCTATAACTTTTATACCACATTCATCATCAGTACAATATTTGCAGAATGTTTTCAAGATGGTTTCATTCTTTATTCTGATAAAAATCATTCTGAGCAAACTCAGCTTATTCTTCCAGCACCCTGTCTAGAACTGAGGGAAATCAAGGCGGAAAGTTAGGACAGTGATCTAAGAGTTAGCAACCATGGAAAGAACACTGCTTACTGGCTTGCTTTTAGACTCATTAAGACTCATGTTTAGCCAGCCCTTTTTCTTCTTATTCAGTCCAGATTAACTGTTTGGTAAATGGTAAACTGCCCAAAGTGGGCTGGGCTCTCCAATATAAGATATCAGTCAATACAATTCCTCACACACATGCCTATAGCTAAACCTAATAAAAAAATTATTTCATTGAGGCTCATTTTTCAAGTGATTGTAGGCCTTGAAAGGTTAATAATTAATGCTAACCTAACACAGTTATGGACAGAGAAGGAAATTGTTTTGAATGTTTTATATGTTTGAAGCCCAGACACTGCATGCTGATTTTTCTCACTGAATATTTAGAATAAGTTTCCTGGTTAATTGGTCATTTTATGGAAGAAGAAATAGACAATTAGACCAAAGAAGAATATGTAGCTAAGGTCACATGATGAACAATGACTTCCTGTTTCTAAAATCTCAGTGTTTACAAACTCCCTTGTTGCACAAAGAAGAAGAACAGGCAGAAGCAAGGCCCAGGTCAACAATAAAAAAGCACCCAAAGCAGAGCTGTGGGTAGAGCCGTTTGCACTGAGTAATAAAATTTTGGAGGGGGAGCAAAAGAGCTGCATTTCTTAATGCAGGGAAGTTGTCACTGTGTTCTTAAATCAGTAGAGTTATAGGAAGAATATCAGGCAGAAATCAATTTTATATAGAATAGATAAGAGATAAAGATATAGCCACATTTCGAAGAGTATCATGTTAAGTGAAATAAGCCAGACTCAGGTCAAGATGTCAATCACCACTTTCTTTTTCCATATGTGATACTAATGAAAAAGACCCTGAAACAGAAGGAGTTGCTTAGAAAGAGAAGAGGAGTGGTGTGAAAAGCATGCAGTAGGGCAAACATGACTATTGTGGAAGAACTATATGGTAACTGTACATCAAACACAATGGAAATATCACAATAAAGTCTACTGTATAATGAATATGTGGTAACCAAAAAATAAAATATGTTGGAACAAGTTGTTTTTACATGTCACAAACAAGGAAAAATGAAAATCATGTTCATTACGAGCAAGAATTTGAAAGGGAGATGTGTCCTCCATCAAAGTAAGGCTTTATTGAAGGTCCCAATTTTTCAGCTCATAGACAATCAAATAAAACAACAGAACATGAATAATATTCATTGCTACATAGTGCCCCAGAAATTTGCAGCCTATCATGAGGTAAAATTTTGTTTCAAATTTCAATTCACTATGTTTGGTGACTTGCTTATCCAAATTTGACTTTGTTGAATGAGATTATTACAAAGGAAGGAGCTTGTTTTGAAGGTTAGTGATCTATCATTCAAGCAGCAGAATCTGATAGTTCAATTACAAATGTTTGCTGATACTCCTGGTAGACTTTTACCCCTTTGAGAAGATCTGCTTCCCATTCCTACACACTGTTTCTAATGTTGGCGCTTCATACACTTATCTCTATTGGCAATTCTATACCCAATAAGACTTAACCACATGACTTTCAACTCTAGTAGCACACACACACACACACACACACACACACACACACACACACACAAACCACACCACACCAGAGAGAGAAGGGAAGAGGGGAGCTGGAGTACCCTCTTTACATTAATAATACATTATCATGAATTATTAATAACCTCTCTTTGGAGGAAGAAAAGGTATTTTTATAGTTGTTCAATGTCTCACAGGCTGTTAGGTTGGTCCAGAAGCAGTCATTCCACAGAGCAGGTTAGATTTGTTAAATATACTTTAAATCTTAACTTAGTATTGTTTCCATGTGCACCTCTAAGTGTGAGTGGATTAATTGCAGCCTACATGGTGATGATTGGGCTACTGCCTGACCACAATCACAGTCAACATTAGAAGAGATTGACCCTGAACTGCGTGACAACTCTTCAGATTAGGTGCTAATTAGACATAGATTTCCTGACTTTGACAGTGATTTGAGATTTCTTTATTATTACTATAATTGAAATGGTCTTTAAGGCTGCTTAGTCAACTTGAATTTTGTCAAGAAGATAGAAGAGGAGAGGATTTAGCAAAATTGTAACAGCCATGCAGATTAAAAATATAAAACTAATATATACACAGTGAAAATATATTTCCAAACTATTTATGACTACAAAAAGATCAATATGTCTGAGACTTCTTATTTTATCTATACTATCAATAGAGTCTTTTCTGAGTTGTTTAGTATCCATCACTAGAGATTAAAGAAGCTCAAGGTAAAGATAAATATGATGCTTTAGATTACATGTGCCTTCAAGTGTGGGCAGTTGAACTAGAGAGAATGCCATGTGCTGAAATATACTATTTAAAAAAAAATTATCACCAGGCTACTGATAGAGCCCAGTTTGTACAGTGTTTGCATAGCACACACAGGGACCTGGCACACAAAACTTGTTATACTCCTGGATGACAATACTGGCAATACTAGGAAGGTAGAAGCAAGAGAATCATAAGTTTATGCCCATTATCAGCTATACCCTAACTTCAAGGATACCGCAGGCTTCCTGAGATCCTGACTCAAGTCACTATATTGATCAGAAAAAAACACACAGCAAAAGAGTACAGAAGATGAGCTCCCCAGGATAATCTAAGACTCAAAGATGAAAAAGATTACTCTGAAGAATTGGAGAGATCCTCACCTCATATTAACTGTACTGTTGAAAAAGATTTATTCTGCAAAGAAATGGTCCCTAAGCAATTTAGAGACTCAATGGCAAATGCATATTTAATGTGCCCATTTTTGAAAAGAATATGCTTGGCAGGAGAAGGTCCACAGAGTCCAGACCTTCGAGCTTGGGGACTGGAAAGAAGCACTTCATTCTGATTAGAAAAAGAAGCAAGGGGGAACAAAAGAAAGAGAAAAAAATGCGTGCATGTGCATTTGCTTGTGTGTGTTTGTGTGTGTGTATGTGTGTGTGTGTATGTGTGTGTGTGTGTGTGTGTGTGTGTGTGTGTGGTGAGAAATGCCAAGCTTTGTGAGATGCTGACTTGAGCACTTCAATCCCTCTCCCAGTTTTATTTTTCCATGTCTAATCTATCTAACTAGTTTGCTATTTAAGTAGTGAACTTTTCCTAGTACTGAGCTACCTTTCCAGAAGACTATATCATTTCTGCCTCAAACTGACTTGCTGTCTTCTTGGAGTTCTCGGTGAGAGATCTTTGTGGCCCTGATAACATCCAGTGCTTAGCTTGTTTCAGATGCTAGATCCTTGTTGCCATGCTTTCATACAAGTGATCTTAGCTGACTCTCATGACACTCCTAGCAAGCAGCTTAATTTGCTACATAATTGGATATTTCTCTTTCTAAATTTATTATAGGTCACCTACTCACACACACTATGTTGAAGTCTTCTTTCAAATTCTGAACATTTATTTTTTTGCTCAAGGAATTCATCACTGTTATTTTCCTACATTTAAAATTCTTTCTGCTATAAAATACCCGAAGTTTCAGGTCTGAAAGAAATTTTTTTCTTTTTCAGCAGAGATGTGTGTCTTCACTACTCAATATAATGCAGGTGGTCTGAAATTAAGGTAAGACTTCATCTTGGCTTTCTGTGTGTACATTCAAAGTCAGAGCATTTACCTACCACAATTAGTAATCATTACATTTGTCTCTTTTGTTGTATGTGTTATGTGTGATTTGTCAATAAGAACATCTTCATAAAAGAAGTGAGTTCTTCTGGGTTTTAACTACTGACTCTGCGGCTCTGACAATACTGAACATATAAAGCTATTCAAGTATTATGTGTTGTGTGAGTTTATCACAATTTGTGTATCTTTTTATTCATAAAGAAAATAAGGCTCAGATGAGAAGAGTGGATTGTTTGGGGGGTGTTCTTCTTTAATCAATGTTTGAAAAATGATCTGCAGCCTTTGAAAGTTCAGAAGACTTACATCCATATTTTTGTTCAATATTTATTCCTCATATGTCAAATATGTATTCATTCCAAAACAGTACTGTTGGATGCTATCTAACAGGACTGAACTGAATAGGCAAGCATGCTACATTTCCCATATGTTCTGCTATAGTCTGACAGTTCATTATCAGAAAAATAAAATTTAAAAAGGAAAATCATACTGAGTATTTTCAATGTGAATATTATGCAATAGAACAGTTTGGAAATTTGACCATCTCTGCATAAGAGGCAGAAAACATCAACATCAACAGCAACAACAACAACAACAGCAGCAGCAGCAGCAGCTAAGTTTCCTACCAGTGATAAGATGGTGATCATTTGAAGGTTTGGAGCCTTCAGGGAAAAAATGGAAAGGCCATTTAAAACCCACTATGAGAGGGAGTGCACATTAGCTACTGATACAAGGTAGGATCATCATGAAACACAAGAATATAAGCTAAGGCTGGAGAGGTTAAGTGGGAGCTGGCAACACAAAGCCACGAGCATCTTATTAAGAATTAATGTGGTGGTAGAATCTAGGAGGCGTTGGGGGAGAGGTAAGCATGATCAAGATGTATTGTGTGGCTATTTTTTTAATAGAAAGAACAATGAAATGAGGACTCTAGTGAAGAGATTTTAGAAGGGAGACTAAGCTGATGAGACTTTTCTAAACGAATGGAATATTCTGGATCAGTTGGGCAGGTAGCAAATGTAGAGCATCTGGAGCCAAGGGTAACAGATGACAGTAATTTGGAGTATTGAAAGTAGATAACTCTAAATTTCTCCATCCAAGCTGGCAAGTGTTTCTGTCTCTTGTCCTTCAGTTGTACAAATGGGTGTGCTATTGACACAATTCCCAGTAAACAGGAGCAGGTGTGTCAGCAGCCTCCTGATGGATTATGTCACGCCTTTAAAAAAAAGCTGCCCTAATATTTCCAGGTTTAATGTCTGTAACAATGTTTCTTAAAGTGCATTGCAGGGAGCCTAGGATGCCTGTTAGGTTTCCCAAATGGTAGGACCAAAATCCCAGAAGATTTGCAATGTACTCAAGGTATATTTGCCCTTAACTGCTGGATCTTTTACATACACACATGGATAGTTTGCAGGGCTAATTCAATATGTGCTATGAGTCAGAAAACAGATATGAATATTGAGATGGTGTCAATAATTCCAGACCTCACAAGAGTCTTCAAAATCAAAAGCAACCCATCATCAATTGAATATTTATGCTAAATTGTAATGGAACATTATTGACACTTCAGTGAATTTAGAAATAAATGCCTTTACTATTCCCAAGGTTTATTTTTGATAGGATACAGATAAATAAAATTTAAACAACCGAGGATCTACTTGTTGAGAATTTTATACATTCTTGTTAAAGAGCCCTGAGACCACAGAATTATAAACCTATAGACATAAAAATAATACCACACTGACACAAGACAATGTACAGTGTCAAATTTATATAGGAATTTATCTAACAACTTGAGTAGTGACATGAACAATAATGTAACACTGAAAATAAGTCAAATGTGTTTAATCCATGGATTCTTGCAACAAGGAATAATATACAGCAGATTAAAAATTAATAAATATTTTATTTCTTAGAAAGTGATTTGGAGACACAAATGCAGTTTGGGTACATGAAATCATCCCATGGCAAAGGGGAAATTAATATTTACTACATAACATGTGGTTAGGAAAAAATTCTTGAACATATAACAAATTTTTACCAATACCTCCAAAGACATTGTTTAGAAACAGTATTAGTGTTTAATGAGAGAAAATATGAAACATCCCATCGGATGGCCTGGGCATTTCTCAAAGTGGTATTTGTTTCCCGTGACCACTCAGTGTAAAGTGGAATAAATTAGAACAGAGTGTGGTCTTCAGAATCCTCTGACACCTTCACTCAAAGAAAGCATGATCTATACTCTTGGTAAACTATTTGTAAAGTGAAATACTGTTTACATGTAAAGGGGCATAGACTTGGCGTTTTGGATCTACTTTTAATTTTCCTCTAAACTTCCAATTTGTTGAGATGGTGTTATGCCAGATTTTAATGAGTAGTTTAGGACTTAAGCAGACATTTTTGGTTAAAATTTTCCTACTTTTCAAAGCACATATACATAAATATAATTTAAAATGAAGAAAAGAAATATTGTTGGGGACATATATTTAAGGGTCCCCCCAAATCTTAGATTTGAGGCCCAGATAAGACAACACTGCCGTGGGTAGGTAAAAAAAATGTAGAGACCAAACACCAGAGATGTTTTGAAGAAATAGTTTCTGCTCTATTGCCCATGAACAACCACTTATTGTAGAAGTATATCAACATGCCAACCTGATTGGTTAGTACATTTCCTTGAATTGGATAATGACTGCTCACACCACCAGTATTTCTACATGGAAGAAGCATATTACAGAAGACATGGAGTTACAGAATCTTTCCCTGATCATCTACAGGCTACTCAGGCTGTTTCAGAATTCAGTGAAAATCTGATTTCAGGAGCTATGCCATGCTTCTTATTTAGAAGTGTGGAATGCCAAGTAGGCTGGCCACCAGGTCATGCCTTCATTTTGATTTACTGAGAGTAGAGCCTCATTATTAATGAGGAGAATATGGCAACCAATATGCTAGAACTAAAGAGATAATAATATAGGTAAATAGATTAAAAGGGTTATGTAAACAAATAATCTGTTCTTAGAGGACCAAGATCAGGAAATCAGATGGAGTCATTAGCCAACAGACAAGGACAAAGCTCTTTCATCTCCACCCTGATGACAAGGGAGTGTTACCAATGATCAAGGATTTTCAGCATCATCAGCATTTAGTCATCGAAGTATGCAAACACATGGGCAGGCTAGGGACCTGCCTCCATCTCTTGAGGCTGCTCAGTTTTATCTGCTTCATTGCTGGTCTCAGCTGTCCAGGGTTTGGTGAGCTGGGCCAGAATCCAGATGGGATGCAATCTATTTGCTGGAAAGACACAGGGGAACTCCCTCATAGTGGTAAGTAATTGGGTTGGTGATTGGTACTGACCTGGTATTGCATCTTTCCAGGTCACCAGAGGTAACCTTAACCCCTGATAAAGGTGTCCAATATTTATGAGCTGTAATATTATACTCGTCACCCCCCAAATTAAAGTTAATAGTGCCGTGTTAATAAGATATTGAGAGTGAGTCTTATCCAGTCCCACATTCCATTTCTGTATCTATCAATGTTTTCTTTGAGATGCCTGTGTGTTCTCTCCTCTGCAGCTTGACCTTGGAGATTGTTAGGGATTCTGGTAACATGTTGAATTTTTCATTTGAGACAAAATTGTTTGAAGGGAGTTTATAAGGTTCTGTAGAAAAATGTTTTTGAGCACTTGAACAAGTATCACCTTGAGATAAATTTTAAATGCTAAGAGTAAATAAGGGGAGTACAATAATATTCCATGGTATTCCCTTGTTTTTATTTATTAAAAATTGTTCAATAGTCTATTTAATAGGCATTTGAGTTGAGGGATGCTGAAGGACCCTCTTTAAAGATATTGGTGGTCTATGTCTGAGTCCCTTGACATGAAAGCATCCTCTCATCACTGGGCTTATCACCTTCTGCATCTTTGCTGTGTTCCCATTATATGCAAATTGATGCCTCAGTATGATAGCCATCGCATGATGCTGAACATTTCATTCCACCTAATTCTTTATTCAAGCCAAAAGTTTAGTAAAAGGGTCAGATGGTGCCTATCTTAAATCCTTGAAATTTGCTGTGTCCCCAAGGAGGGCACAGCCTTCCAGAGTCTTCAGGCACACAGGCAAACTTGGCCAAAATACTGAGGAATTCCAGGATCCTGTTTAGCAGTTGGTGAGAATGCTCTTTCCTTTGTAATCTCTCCACTTCCAATGGCCCACCTGGCATTCAAACCAATCATAATCATGCCACTCCCAAATTAAAAGAATTCTAAGACTTCATACATGCTCATCCAAGATACTTAGAATCCACAGGCAGGTTTAAATTCATGCTAATTGGTTCTAATACTTGTGTGACACATCCAAATGGATGCCCAACATGTCTACAGGCAGTTGTCAGCAATGTTGGGTGGTTTTAAGTTCATGCAATACTAACCATGCTAATGGTTTCTGCATTGTTGTATTTACATTCACTGAGAAAGCAAGGACTTTAGGTTGATCATCTGGTCAGCAATCATCACTACTAGCTCAAACCCGTGAAAAATGATCGAAATGTGGGGCCGGCTGAGATTCTTCTTTTACTTAGCTACAGTGCTCAAGCAATACAGGACATCAAAGAAAGATACAAAAAAGACAGTGCCAAGAGGCTTATACCATGATCACCTCTTTGGTGCCTTACTCTGACTTACTCCTTCTTGTAGAAAGCATCCTCTTTTGTGATATAGTAAGATTTTTATCAGCACCATCTTGGTTTTTCCCCCTGTTACTTTTCACTGTCCTTGTCTTCTTCTGTTACTAGAAAAGCATGTAGTGCTTTGGATATTTTCAGTTTAACTTCTCAGTTAAGCATCCAAATATAACCATAATGTTAATATGGAAAGATCCAGATAAAAATTATCCAGTCCTAATGTCTCCTCTCCATGCTTCAATCAAAATTTTCTGCCAGAGCTCTAGATAAAAGCATTCCCCTATAGAAACCCAATTATCTTATCAGGAGGAAGCAAGAGCCAAACTTATCTAACTCAAGTATCTACACATTAATTTTTTTCTCTTTTCCCACCTTTGTTTGAACTGTTTTTTTTTTTTTTTTTTTTTTTTTTTTTTTTTTTTGACCAGGTAATACATTACTCATTCTACCCTGTATTTTTTTAACCATGGGTTCCTTTTAATCAATCCATGTACTCATGTGTTCCATAATTCGGGTACCAAATTAAATTGCCCAGTTAGTGGGGGTCCCTGACAAGATAAAAACACACTTGGGTCCATAAAGGGGGCACAGATGAACCATTCTGGTTTCTGTGAACAGGGGAACACTGTCTCCATTATACATAGTACACATAGTGTAAGCCTATTGACAGTAATTGGTTAACACATTACCTCAGACTGGATGGTGAGAGCTCAAAGAGACTCTGTGCAGAAGGAGCATGTTAAATAAAAGAGGCGTGAAGAGCATAGGCTTTTCCATAGGTCAGCTACAGGCTACTTGTACTGCCTTAGAACTCAAGTGTTCTAACTTCAGGAGTACGATTTGCTGTGGTTATTTTGAAGCTCAGTATTTTAAGTAGGCTGGCCTGAGGGCCATGCTTGCATTTCCTCCCACGAACACCACATCTTTAATCAAGAGAACATGTATTTCTTTTAAGATTTATTTATTTGATGTATGTGAATACACTGTTGCTTTCTTCAGACACAGAAGAAGAGGGTATACATTCCATTGTAGAAGGTTGTGAATCACCATATGGTTGCTGGGAGTTGAACTTAGGACCTCTGGAAGTGTACCTTGATAGCATCGTAGGCTGCTTGTCAGTTCAACAGCATATCTTTAAAATCCATCACTTGTAAGTAGCTTGAGCCCTAACTTTAGTGTCTTGTGGATTTGTCATGAACGTCTGATGAATTCATATTACCACCATGCCTCTGCATAACCATGTCCTCTTACTATTGGGTTCTGTCACTCACCTGTACATCGTGAGTGTCATCACCAGGGTGACATGTTAAACAATGTCTCAAATACATCTTGTACTACAAAGTCAGTTTGTTTTCTTTCATTATTTCTTTTAATTTTTTTTCAGAGACTATATCATGTGTTTCATGGTGACCTCAAATTCACTTTGTGGTTGAGGATAATCTTGAACTTCTGATTCCCATGTGATGTGATTACCAATAAATACTACCACACCAGGGAAATGTGGTGCTAGAGATTGAAGAAGAACTTTGTCCAAGTGAAAAAATATTTCCATCTGGAAGCCTTTTGAAAAGTTCAGATTTTCTAAATTCTATGGAATCAAAATGACCATGTGTCCATTAAGATTTAAACTGATCCATGTTGACTAATTCATTATATGTCTACTGTCTCCAACATCCTTGTGTTTAAGTGTGTCTGTCTTAGCATGTGTGTGTATGAGTGAGTGGATGTGTTAGACAGAGAATATGTTTGAACGTGAGTTTGTGTGAGCATGTGAGTGTGTGCTTGTGTTTTGTGGATATGCCTTATTGTGTATTAAGGTGTACATAAGTGTTTGCACACATTTGGAGCATAGAGGTCACTGTCAAACATCTCCAGTCACTTCTCTTCCTTTTTTGGTGAAATGTGGTCTCTCACTGAGCCTGAAAGTCCTGATACATCTCAATTGGCTGCAGAACAAACCCCACCCTATCATCCTCTTGTCTCATTCACAATGCATTGGATTTTAAAAGGTAGTTTTATTTTTTAAATTAATGTGTAACTGAATTATTTCCTTTCCATCTTTTTCCAAATGCCCTCTATAGAATCTTCCTTGCTCTTTTTCTTAAATTCATGCCTCTTTTTACATTAATTGTTTACACACACACACACACACACACACACAAATGTTTATTGGCATGAAGTAATACAATTTCTTATAAAGCCCACAAGAACTACATAGCTGGTAAGTGGTCATTTATTAAATAAATGACTGCATAGGCATCCCCTAAAAGTGTCGTTAAAATCTGGCTCTGTTATTTTGTTTGTCCATGACTTGAGTAAGTAAGTATGCCTATCTATGCTTCAGTTTCTACTCACATAAACGGCATAAAGCATCTTTTTTCCATATCTACCTTGGAGGATAGTTTGAAGTTTAAAATTCCCAGAGCTCCTTTTATAATCTGAAAGTACAAAGTGATTGTGAGGCTCTTTTTTGTTAAGGGCTCCGTTCCCTTTATTAACATATAAACAGTGAATAACCAGTTATTTTCCTTTAGGAATTGATCACTCCTTTAAAACTTTAAAACTCTATGTACTCAGTTGTGTGAATGGGCTCTTTAAGCTACTGGGATAGGAAAATAGATTCATCATCCAGAAAATTTCACAGGAAGAGGCCTTAGCCAGAAACACAGCATTGCTCATCTTACCCCAAGGAAGCCAGTACTAGAAATAAAAGGCCCAGAACTATTGAATTGGTGACCAAGGGATACTTCAGTGATCCTCTCTGGCCTTGCAAGGAAGCAACAGGACGTAGGAGACAGGAGATGATTCCTTTAAATTTCCTCATGGAGTGTTTTAAGGCACAGACTAGGAAGGGATGCACTTGCATTTCTTGTGCTCTTGTTCTCTAAAGCCAGTTAAAGCAACAGCAGCAGAGTCCTGCACAGCCCCTTGCAGCCCTCAAGCCTCACCCCGACAACGTGCACAGAGTGATGCTGCCAGCACATGAGGAAAAGCAGATTTGTGTTCTTTTCTGAAGAATAAGATCCTCTTTACTCTTCCTGTTCCCGTATTCATGGAATTGCCAGGTTGGGCAGGTTCCTAATTATCTAGCTTGCCCCAAACTTTATGTTTCTAAGAAAGACACACACAACTCAATTCTGGTTCCTCCTTAAATCCTGTCTTAAACTAGAAGGGGAGGGGAGATGGGGAAAGGGTGGTGGAAAGGGGTGACCAGGAGGGAAGCAGTGAAAATAATATAAGGTGAATAAGTGAGAACATAAAATTGAATTTTAAAAATTAATAATAATAATAACAGTCCTTTGTCATTGAAAACAGATAAGTTGTAACTAAACTTATCAATATACTATGTAAATTTCATTGTATCCTTTTAAAAATTTGTTTTAATGAAATTTGAGTCAATCTGAGGATGAACCATATATCATAATAATATATAACAATGAAAGTTTGTTAGAGCTTCAAAAATTTAGCCAATATTTTAATGCTATGAGATACTATTTTATTCCTTATCTAAGTGTAGTTGGTATTCTCTCTCTCTCTCTCTCTCTCTCTCTCTCTCTCTCTCTCTCTCTCTCTCTCTCTCAGTCCTTCCTTACATACAAGGATGCTTCTTTTACCTCTAAAGCCGTTTTAAGGCATCGATCCTGAGTTCTGTACTTGCCATGGGTGGATGCAGAGTTTTGTAACTGCAAAGAGTTATTTCTTGATTTAGCAGGTTAATATGTACAGACTGGCTGTGACACTTATCAATATCTTAAAGTCTTATCTGCTGCAATGGATATAGTTAAGACTGTATTGGGAATTAGTGGGGATTTATTAGTTTATACATCTAGAAAGTCAAATGTTACATAATTTTCATCAGGATCCAGTTTGGAGACCTAAAATGATATTATTGGGAACATTTATTGATGACATAAAATAACTGAAAATTAAGGGTTCCCAGATGACTTAGATTTATGCTTACATAGAGTTGAAACCCAGGGAGAGAGGAGAGTATGTCTCTCTGTTTCTGTTTTTATCTTTCTGTCTCATTTTCTCTGTCTCTGTCAATTTCTCTCTCCTTCCCTCCCTTCTTCTCCCTCCCCTCTCTTCCCCCTTTTCTTCCTCTCCCTTTCCTTCTTTCTCTCTCCTTCTCTTTTTCTCTTTTTCTCTTTCTTGATAAACATGGAAGGATTCCCATTGAGTATTTGTTCTATATGTCTTCAAACATATCTACTAAACTAACTGGGATCTTGAAACAGTATGAATGGTCAAGTCTGAGTTTTTGGTATTCACTTTCATTCTAACAAGAGAACATTTTTCCACTGTAACTAACATATCTGTGAATCATGACTTGATAGAAATAAGAGAAATCTACAACATATAGTCAGAGCAAAATATGTTGTCAACTTGTGTGCTAAAATCATGCCCAAGTTTAAAAATGCTGTCTAGACAAATATTTTATAAATACATTAAATGGTAAAATAATACATTTAAAAATATATCACTGGCAGGGTATATTTAAAGAACAATCAGCATGTTGTATCTCCAATACTATTTTGCTCAATTATGGAAGATTTATTTGATCTTCTAAGAATAGAATCTACAGAGGGCAGACTTAAGTCACTATGGCAGGAGTACGTGAAACAAGTCACCTTAAATTCTGCCCATTTCTGTGATCTATGCTTCTTGGAATATTGACATTTTCCTACATAATCTCTTCAACTCTTGTCCTTCCAGTCATAGAGAAAATATAAATGGTTAGTGTAGAATGATTTGTCTGGGTTACTTTGCTTGCACTTTGTTTGCCTACATGAGCAAGCTAGGTCAGGCTGAGATACAGGAGAGAAAATTGTCTAACACAAGATCTCTTAAGACATACCCTCAGAACCCACATACCTGCGCCCTGCTTCAGTCTTGCCAACAAAAGCAAGCCACAAAGACAACCTAGATGTAAGAACATAGACATACAATTGAATCTTGATTGAGAAGGTGCTTTGAGGTTATATGTTAAGGGTAAGGATGCTAGGAAGGCAGAGAATTATTACAGCATTTCCCAAATCATCCATGTGATTTATTTCTGAGTGGTTTTATAAGCATGTCAATGTTTAATATGATAAATATTGTATCTTTGGGATCTTACCACAGTTGCAATAAAAAATGACAGACAAAAGACTAGAGATTTTAATTTTTCCGTAAACTGGCTTAAGGGAAGGAATCACATGTTTTATATTCAATCAGCTCACTTGTAAGACAATGATTTCCTGAGCTTTTTTTATTGACTCCCTCCAGCTATTTGTAAAAGTAGACCAGCTCAAGTACAGTTCTCCTTTCATCTTGCTTCTCTGTGAAAACATGTTTGTAATGTATCTTAAACCAACACCTGTGTCCAATATTCTATTGCATTGCCTGACAAGCAATAATTAGACCAAACCAATTGTTCTTCTCAGTGTCTACCCTCCACTGCTTGAGTCTCGTGATGTAGCAGCATGCAGTGAAGACAGTGACACTTTCTGAAGGACTTGCTATGTCTTCTTGAGAACTGGCTGTATGAAGGAGGGGATGCTCCTCCAGAGAACATCATGTTGCTTTCATTTTTTAATGGCTATGTCTACTAATCCATGTCGTGATCAGATGAGCAGGTAGTCTCATATCATGTATTAGAAAAAATACAAGAAAATTCTGTCAACGAATCACTATGTGATTCTCAATTTTCTCTCTATTTTATGCTCTACATTGCCAACATGTTCAGGAGCTGGACAGTAAATATCCCAGAGACCTAAGGTAAAACCAAATATGACTGACAACAAAAATTAATGAAAGGGATCCTAATGATATTCTGCTATACTCATATACTGGCACTTTGTTCAACCTTCATTAAAAAGCTTTTCTCCAGAAACAGTGAGAACAGATGCAGAGACCCACAGACAGACATTAGGTGAAGAGTGTAAACTGAAAGTCTCCATCATGTTTTCCCCTTGGAGATCGGGAAACACTATAGAAGAGGTGGGGGAAAAGATTGGATTCAAAGGAGATGGAGGGGATCATCAGATATTCATTAGTTGATAATTCTTTGTTTAGCTCTGTACCCCATTTTTATTAAGATTATTTGAGTCTCTAAAGTCTAACTTACTGAATTCTGTGTATATATTGATTATGAGAACTCTATTAGACGTAGGATTGGTAAAGATCTTTTCAAATATGTTGGTTGCTGTTTTGTTCTTTTGACAATGTCTTTGGCCTTACAGAAGCTTCGCAATTTCATGAGGTCCCATTTGTCAATTGTTGATCTTAGAGAATAATCCATTGGTATTTTGTTCAGGAAAATTTCCCCTGTGCCTATGTGTTCTAAGCTCTTCTCCACTTTCTGTTCTATTAGTTTCAATGTACTTGGTTTTATGTGGAGGTCTTTGATTCACTTAGACTTGAGCTTTGTACAAGGAGATAAGAAAGGATCAATTTCCATTCTTCTGCATGCTGACTGCCAGTTGAAGCAGCACCATTTGTTGAAGAGGCTGTCCTTTTTTCATTGAATGTTTTTAGCTCCTTTGTCAAAGACCAAATGATCATGGGTGTGTGGGTTCATTTCTGGGTCTTCAATTCTAATTCATTGATCAACCTGCCTTCCTCTGTACCAATACCATGAAGTTTTTATAAAGATTGATCTGCAATACAGCTTGACGTCAGGAATGATGATTCCCTGGGAAGTTTTTTTTTTTTTTTTTTTTTTTTTTTTATTTGTGAGAATGGTTTTAGCTACCTTGGGTTTATTATCCCAAATGAATTTGCAAATTGCTCTTTCTAACTCCATGAAGAATTGAGTTGGAAATTTGATGGGGATTGCATGGAATCTAAATATTACCTTAGGCAAGATCGCCATTTTTACTGTTGATCCTTCCAATCCGTAAGCATGGCAGAGCGTTCCAACTTCTGACGTCTTTTTCAATTTCCTTCTTTAGAGACTTGAAGTTATTGTCATACAGATCCTTCAATTTCTTGGTTAGAATATAAACACCATGGTATTTTATAGTCTTTGTGATTATTTTGAATGGTGTTGATTCTCTAATTTCATATTCAGCCTGTTTATCCTTCACGTATATGAAGGCTACTGATTTCTTTGAGTTAACTTTATATCCAGCCACTTTGATGAAGTTTTTTATCAGCTGTAAATCTTCTTCAGTGGAATTTTTGGGGTCACTTAAGTATACTATCATATCATCTGTAAATAGTGATATTTTGACTTCTTCTTTTCTACTTTGTATCCCTTTGACCACTTTTTGCTATCTGATGGCTCTGGTGAGTACTTCCAGTACTATATTGAATAGGTAGAAAGATAGTGGGCAGCATTGTCTAGTTCCTGATTTTAGTTGAATTGCTCCAAGCTTCTCACTATTTAGATTGCTGTTGGCTACTGGTTTGTTGTATACTGCATTTACTAAAATTAAGCATTAGCATTGAATTCGTGACCTTTCCAAGACTTTTAACATAAAGGAGTATTAAATTTTCTCAAATGGTTTCTCAGCATATAAAGACAATATCATCTTTTTCCTTTCAGTTTGTTTATATAGTGAATGACATGAAGTTTTGATAGAATTCTGCACTAAACTTATCAGGTCTTGGGCTTTTTTTTTTGTTTGGGAAGCTTTTGTTGACTGCTTCTATGTCTTTATGGGTTATTGGGTTGTTTAGATGGTGTATCTAATCTTGATTTAATTTTGGTATCTTATATCTGTCTAGAAAATATTTCATTTCCTCTATATTTTACTATCTTTTGAGTATAGGCTTTTGAAGTAGGATCTGATGATTTCTTGAATTTCCTTAGTTTCTGTTGTTATATCTCCCCTTGCATTTCTGATTTTTTAATTTGGATACTCTCTCTGTGCCCTCTTGTATTAGTCAATGCTTCCTCCAGTTTCTTTTTGCAGTGCTCAGAGCCATGGGTTTTCCTCTTAGCACTGTGTTCATTGCATCCCCAAAGTATGGATATGTTGTGCATTTATTTTCATTAAATTCAAAATGTCTTTGATTTCTTTTTTTTTTATTTCTTCCTTGACCAAGCTATCATTGAGTAGATCATTATTAAGCTCTCATGTGTATGTGGGATTTTTGTTGTTTTTGGTGTTATTGAAGACCAGCCTTAGTCCATGGTGATCTAATAGAATGCATAAAATTATTTCAATGTTCTTGTATATCTTGAGGCCTGTTTTCTGATCGACTATACGGTAGATTTTGGAGAAGGTTCGTGAGGTACTGAGAAGAATACCGTGTATTCTTTTGTTTTAGGATGAAATATTATATAGATGTATGTTAAATCCATTTGGTTCATAACTTCTATTAGTTTCACTGTGTCTCTGTTCAGTTTCTGCTTTCATGACCTATCCATTGATAATAGTGTGGTATTGAAGTCTCCCACTCTTATTGTATATGGTGCAAAATATGTTTTGAGCTATGGTAGAGTTTCTTTCATGAGTGTGGGTGCCCTTGTATTTGGAGCATAGATATTCGGGATTAGGATTTCATCTTGTTAGATTTTTTCTTTGATGAGTAAAAAGTATCCTTCCTTGTCTTTTTTGATGACTTTTGGCTGAAAAACTATTTTATTTGATATTAGGATAGCTACTCCAGCTTGTTATTTGGGAAAATTTGCTTAGAAAGTTTTTTTTTTTTTTTTTTTTTGTTTGTTTGTTTTTTTCCCAACCACTTACTCTGACATAGTGTCTGTCTTTGTTGCTGAAATGAGTTTCTTGTATGCAGCAAAACACTGGATCTTGTTTGTGTATTTAGTCTGATAGTCTCTGTCTTTTTATTGGGTAGTTGAGTCCATTCATAGTAAGAAGTGTTAAGGAAAAGTGATTGGTGTTTCCTGTTATTTTTGTTGTTAAATGTAAAATTATGCTTGCGTGTTTTTCTTCTTTGGTGTTTGTTCCACAAAGATTAGTTTCTTAATCTTTCTAGGGTGAAATTTCACTTTTTGTGATGAGTTTCCCTTCTATTATTCTTTGTAGGGCTGGATTTGTGGACAGATATTGTGTAAATTTGGTTTTGTCCGGGAATACAATGGTCTCTCCATCTATGGTAATTGACAGTTTTGTTGTGTATAGTAACCTGGGCTGACACTTGTGTTCTCTTAGGGTGTGTCCAGGATCTGCTAGCTTACAGTGCCTGTTGAAAAGTCTGGTGTAATTCTGATAGATCTGCCTTCATGTGATAGCTGTACTTTATTCATTACTCTTTTTAGTATTTCTTCTTTGTTTTGAAAATTTGTTGTTTTGAATGTTGAGTGTCAAGAAGAATTGCTTTTCTGATTCAATCTATTTGGAGTTCTATCAGCTTCTTGTATGTTTGTGGTCATCTTCTTTAGGTTAAAAAAGTTTTTTTTTTTCCTATAATTTTGTTGAAGATATTTACTGGAACTTTTAGTAGGGAGTACTGATCAGTGTTCAGCTCTCTTTGGGCATTCTATGAGTTCAGGTGGCAATGGGCTGGCACTAGCTGTGGGTGTAGATGGAGGCTCACAGTGTGAGTGTGCAGCGAAGACGACCATTTTGTGGAGCCACGTACCTCACTGCCTTTTTACATGAGTTCTGGGGCTGGAACGCAGGTCACAGGCTTTTCAATACCACACCACCTCTCTGGCCATTGAGAAAGTTTCTATTCATCTATTACTTGAAGGATGTATTTAATTATTTGAAAGATGTTACTAAATTATTTGATATTCTCTATCATTTCTTTTTTTTTTTCTTTATGTTTTTTTCTCCCCCTTTCTGTTTTTCTGTCAATCTCTTACTTTTTCTAGTACTGGCCACATCTGAGGCCTTGCAATATGAGAGAACTTTAACAGTGAACTGATTTTTTATTAGCTTTAAATTCTCTTTATATGTTAATCGTGAACATCTTTATCACTTTTATAATACATAAGAATTTTATTCCAGTCTGTGATTTGCTTTATGATTCTAAGAATGTTTTAATGAATTTTTAATTCTTTCATGTGATCATGCTTTTGGTAAGCCTTTGTTTACGTTAAGGTCATATGCATTTTTAAGCTCTCCTTCAGACAGCATTGTTTTGGTATTTGGTTTATGTAAGCCCATGTTTATAGTTATTTATATCCATATTTTATAAGATAAGAGGTATTGACTGAATCCTTTTTGGAGCTTTTTCAATTTCTCCTCCTTTCTTTCTTTTTTTTTTAAAATTAAACAACCTTATTTTTAAAACAGAGATAAATGTACAAATTTAAAAAGCATTATGCAAAAAGCTATATGTATATATTATTGTCAGTACTTGATTTTTTAAAGGTTTTATAGTACCAAATGAAATATTACTAGTTAAAATGAGCATAAAGAACATATAAAACAGATCTGCCACGCGGACTGCCAGCTCCTAAGGTTGAGAGACTAGTGAGTGGGAGATCTGGGAAGCCAGGGAGCAGAGAGATCTCTGCAGAGTGTGCACGCAGGGCACACCCTCCGACCTGCCTGATACTGGGACCAGGAACAGAACTTTGGAACCTCTGATCCCACCCGAAAACCCTGAGCCATAGAACAGGGCAGAGCCCATCTGCCACCAGGACCAGAGAAGATCCAGGGACACAGACAAGATGCAAGGGAAAGGCAAGAACATATCACTGAAAACAAAATGGCAAGAGGAAAGTGAAAGAGTATATTCCAAGGAAACCAAGACAACCTGGCAACACCAGAACCCAGCTCTCCCATAACAGCAAACATCGGAATTCCAAACACTCCATAAAAAAAAGACGCAGACCTGAAATCATACCTCAAGATGCTGATAGAGATACTTAAACAAGAACGGGAGGATAAGCAAAAAGATTCAGAAGCTTTTAAAGAGGAAACAAGAAAAACACTCAAAAAACTCAAAGAACTAGAGGAAAACAGAACCAAAGAAATAAAAGAATGGAAGAAGGAAATTAAAACGGAAATTGACACAATAAAGAAAACACTAAAAGAGATAACCCTAGAGGCAGAACACCTAAAAAAGAAATCAGTAGTCACAGAAGCAAGGATTTCCAATAGATTACAAGAGATGGAAGAGAGAATCTCGGGGGCAGAAGAAAACATTGCAAATATAGACAAAACAGCCAGAGAAGATGCAAAAAAACAAAAAGCT
This sequence comes from Micromys minutus, assembly GCF_963924665.1. Taxonomy (NCBI): domain Eukaryota; kingdom Metazoa; phylum Chordata; class Mammalia; order Rodentia; family Muridae; genus Micromys; species Micromys minutus. The sequence goes on from NC_137952.1 coordinate 4,863,002, forward strand.
CCTAACCCCAAATGTCCAGGAAATCCAGGACACAATGAGAAGACCAAACCTAAGGATAATAGGAATAGAAGAGGGAGAAGAGTATCAACTAAGAGGAACAGAAAATATCTTCAACAAAATCGTAGAAGAAAACTTCCCTACCCTCAAGAATGTGATGACCACAAGCATAAAAGAAGCCTTCAGAACTCCAAATAGATTGGACCAAAAAAGAAATACCTCCTGACACATAATAGTCAAAACACCAAGTGCCCAAAGCAAAGAAAGAATACTAAAAGCAGAAAGGGAAAAAGGTCAGGTAACATATAAAGGCAGTCCAATCAGAATCACACCCGATTTCTCAACAGAGACTATGAAAGCTAGAAGAGCCTGGACAGACATCATGCACTCCTTAAGAGAGCACAAGTTCCAGCCCAAGCTGCTATACCCAGCAAAACTATCAATCACCATCGATGGAGAGACAAAGATATTTTAAGACAAATCAAAATTTACACAATATCTGACCACAAACCCAGCACTACAACGAATTATAGGTGGAAAATCCAATACAATGAGGGAAAATACAACCTTGTAAAAACAAGAAAACTAAAAGAAGAAAAGGACACAGACAAAACTCAATCCACAAAATCAATAATGGCAGGAAACAGAAACAACTATTCCTTGATATCTATTAACATAAATGGACTCAACTCCCCAATAAAGAGACATAGGCTATCAGACTGGATACATAAACAAAATCCAGCCTTATGCTGCATACAGGAAACTCATCTCAGAGACAAAGACAGACACTATCTCAGAGTAAAAGGGTGGGAAAAAAACTTCCAAGCAAACAGCTCCAAGAAGCAAGCTGCAGTGGCTATTCTAATATCGAATAAAGTAAATTTCCAACCAAAAGTTATCAAAAATAATAAGGAAGGACACTTTTTACTCATTACCAGGGAAATCTGTCAGGACGAACTCTCAATCCTTAACATATATGCTCCAAATAAAAAATCACCCACATTCATAAAAGAAACTCTACTAAAGCTCAAAGAATACATTTCACCCCACACAATAATAGTGGGAGACTTTAACACCCCACTCCCATGAATGGACAGATCATGGAAACAGCAACTGAACAAGGACAGTGAAAAACTAGCAGAGACTTTGAACTAACTAGAACTAATAGATATATACAGAACATATCATCCTAAAGTAAAAGAATACACCTTCTTCTCAGCACCCCATGGCACCTTCTCGAAAATTGACCACATAATTGGACACAGAACAAGCCTCAATCAATATAAGAAGATTGAAATACTCTCATGCATCCTCTCAGATCACCATGGTCTATGGCTGGTCTTTAACAACAACAAAGACAACAAAAAGCCTACATACACATGGAAACTAAACAACGCTCTGTTAAACGATAGCAGGGTCAAAGAAGAAATAAAGAAAGAAATTAAGGACTTTCCAGAATTCAACAAAAACAAAAACACAACATACCCAAACCTATGGGATGCAATGAAAGCAGTACTGAGAGGAAAACTCATAGCCCTAAGTGCTTCCAAAAAGACACTGGAGAGAGATTACATCAGCAACCTGACAGCACAACTAAAAGCCCTAGAACAAAAAGAAGCAAATATATTCAAGAAGAGTAGACGGCAAGAAATAATCAAAATTAGGGCAGAAATAGACCAAATAGAAACAAAAAGAACCATTGTAAAAAAATCAACAAAACCAAGAGTTGGTTCTTTGAGAAAATCAACAATATTGATAAACCCCTAGCCAGACTAACTAGAGGGCAAAGAAAGAGTATACAAATTAACAAAATCAGAAAGGAAAGTGGAGACATAACAACTGAAACTGAGGAAATTCAAGAAATCATCAGATCCTACTACAAAAACTTATACTCCACAAAATTGTAAAATCTGGAGGAAATGGAAGAATTCCTAGACAGATACAAGATCCCAAAGTTAAACAAGGACCAAGTAAACCATCTAAATAACCCTATAACACCTAAAGAAATAGAAGAAGTCATCCAAAAGCCTTCTAACCAAAAAAAGCCCATGTCCAGATGGGTTCAGTGCAGAATTTTATCAGACATTTATTGCGGATATAACACCAATACTCTTCAAACTATTCCAAAAGATACAATCAGATGGAATGCTACCCGACTCATTTTTTGAGTCTACAATAACCCTTGTACCTAAACCACACAAAGACCCTACAAGGAAACAGAACTTCAGACCAATCTCACTTATGAACATTGACGCAAAAATACTCAACAAAATCCTTGCAAACCGAATCCAAGAACACATCAAATGATCATTCATTATGACCAAGTAGGCTTCATCCCTGGGATGCAGGGATGGTTTAATATAAGGAAATCCATCAACGTAATCCACCTTAGAAACAAACTCAAAGAACAAAATCACATGGTCATCTCACTAGATGCTGAGAAAGAATTTGACAAAATTCAACACCACTTCTTTTTAAAAGTCCTGGATAGAACAGGAATCCAAGGTCCATTCTTAAACATAATAAAAGCAATATACAGCAAACCAACAGCTAACATCAAACTTAAGGTGGGAAACTTGAAGCAATACCACTAAAATCAGGGACTCAACAATGCTGCCCACTCTCCCCCTACCTATTCATCATAGTACTGGAAGTCCTGGCTCGAACAATTAGACAGCAAAAGAAGATCAAGGGGATACAAATAGGAAAGGAAGAGAGAAAAACATCACTCTTTGCCAATGACATGGTAGTGTACTTAAGTGACCCCAAAAATTCCACCAGAGAACTCCTACAGCTGATAAACAAGTTCAGCAAAGTGGCTGGATACAAAATTAACTCAAACAAATCAGTAGCCTTCCTATACTCAAAGGACAAACATGTGGAGAAAGAAATTAAGGAAAAGGTACCCTTCACAATAGTCACAAAATATATGAAATACCTTACTGTGACTCTAACTAAGCAAGTGAAGGACCTGTATGACAAGAACTTCAAACCTCTAAATTAGGAAATTGAGGAGGATCTCAGAAAATGGAAAGATCACTTATGCTCATGGATTGGAAAGATCAATATTTAAAATGGCCATTCTACCAAAAGCAATCTACAGATTCAATGCAATTCACATCAAAATTCCAACACAGTTCTTCATGGAATTGGAAAGATCAATGTGCAATTTCATATGGAACAACAAAAGACCTAGAATAGCACAATCCATCCTCAACAATAAGAAACCATCTGCGGAAATCACTATCCCTGACCTCAAGCTATATTACAAGGCAATTGTGCTGAAAACTGCATGGTACTGGTACAGAAATAGGCATGTGGATAATGGAATAGAATAGAAGATCCAGAAATGAGCCCTCACATATATGGTCACCTGATTTTTGACAAAGGAGCCTCAAACATTCAATGGAAAAAGGACAGCCTATTCAACAAATGGTGCTGGTCCATTTGGCACTTAACATGCAAAAGAATGAAAATAGACCCTTCCTTATCTCCTTGTGCAAAGCTCAAGTGTAAGTGGATCAAAGATCTTTACATTAAACCAGATACACTGAAACTATTAGATGAGAAAGTAGGGAAAACCTTAGAACACATAGGCACAGGAGAAAATTTTCTGAACAAAACACCAATGGCTCATGCTCTAAGGTCAAAGATTAACAAATGGGACTTAATGAGATTGCAAAGTTTCTGTAAGGCTTAGAACATCGTCAAGAAAACAAAACGGCAGCCAACAGAATGGTAAAAGATTTTTACCAACACCACATCAGATAGAGGTCTAATATCTAAGGTATACAAAGAACTCAAAAAGCTAAACACCAGAGAATAAAATAACCCTATTAAAAAATGGGGTACAGAGCTAAACAAAACCTTTTCAGTTGAGGAATATCGAATGGCTGAGAAATATCTGAGGAAGTGCTCGACATTTTAGCCATCAGGGAAATGCAAATCAAAACAACCCTGTGATTCCACCTCAGACCAGTCAGATTGGCCAAGATCCAAAACTCAGATGACAACAGATGCTGGCGAGGTTGCGGAGAAAGAGGAACTCTTCTCCACTGTTGGTGGGGTTGGAAACTAATACAACCACTCTGGAAATCAGTCTGGCGATACCTCAGAAAATTGGACATAATACTACCTGAAGACCCAGCTATTCCACTTCTGGGCATATACCCCAGAGACACCTTAGTACACAATTAAGATATATGCACCACAATGTTCATAGCAGCTCTATCTATAATAGCTAGAAGCTGGAAAGAACCCTGATGTCCTTCAGAAGATGAATGGATACAAAAATTGTGGTACATTTACACAATGGAATACTACTCAGGCACCAGAAACAATGACTTGACCAAATTCTTAAGAAAATGGCTGCATCTAGAGAATATCATCCTGAGTGAGATAACCCAGTCACAAAAGAACAGACATAATATGCAGTCACTGATAATGGCATTTTAACCCCATAGGCTCGCACTGCCCCAGAAACAACTCACAGACTGTATGAAGTCCAAGAAATAAAGAAAACAAAACAAAACAAAACAAAAAAATCTCTATACAACAAGAAAACTTTAACTATTTCTATGTTACATTTTGTTTTACATGTATTTTATGCTCATTGTAACTATTAAGTTTTCAATGCATACAATCAAACCTTGAAAAAAATCAAGTACTGACTAAAAAACATATTCATACAGTTTTATGTAAAAATTATTTTAAAATGTGAAAAAAGAGTACTGACAAAAATTTATTGTATAATTTTATGCAAACAATGATTAATATCTGTACATTTATCTTTGTTTTGTAATATAAAGTTGTTAAAAAAAACAAGAGTTGAAATGCATCTGCTGCAAGTTACAGTAAATGAAGTTTGCTATAGATTTTTACACTAAGTCTTTTTTTATTGCTGAAAGCTTAATTTTCTTTACAGATTTTATAGATTTTTTTTTAAGCCTTGCAAATCTTGAGCTTACAACATAGTTTTAGGAATTTTTTTTAGAAAGACCTTTAAGAATGTGAAATAGAGAAACCTAGAGAAAAGGGACTCAAGTATTGAGCTGGAAAAATTTAGATATAAGAAATTTGAAACCATTTGTTGGTATAGTGGCAGAAATGGTTACTATATGAGAGAATTTGAAAATCAAGTGTGCCAGTCTTTGGCCACTGATCTTTATTGAGACCAAGCTCATTTGGGTCCAAAGAAGATAAAGAGGGGTTGTAAAGTAATATTCTGCTTGAGGGAGTTTCTATAAGCTTCAAGAGAAAGCCGAGGCACAAAGATAAGAGCCATAGTTGGTTTCAGGTTGAAATGCCGGTCTTAGGGTTAAGTAAAAGAAATTACTATGGATCGGGGGAAAGAAAGAGGGATAAATGGATATAGTTGATCTTTAGTTCAGTCTCTGTTCCACACTTTGCCTCTGCATTTCTTTTTCACTTCTAAGAAGGACTGAAGCATCCAATCTTTGATCTTCCATATTCCTGATCTTCATTTGGTCTGTGAATTGTATCTGGGGTATTCCGTGCTTTTGGGCTAATATCCACTTATCAGTGAGTTCATACCATGTGTGTTCTTTTGGGATTGGGTTATGTCACTCAGTATGATATTTTCTAATTCCATCCATGTGCCTAAGAATTTCATGAACTCTGATGTCCTTCAACAGAGGAATGGATACAGAAAATGTTGTACATTTATCCAATGGAGAACTACTCAGCTATTAAAAACAATGTCTTTCTGAAAATCTTAGGCAAATGCTCAGTTTTCTTTCCTCGTTTTCATATATCACAATATCTTGTACAGTGGCCTATATGCACATGGATATACAGGCATCCATGGTAGAGTGGGCAGCATAAAATTGACAGCACCCTTGAACAAAGATGTCACTCCCTGCAGAGGAGCATCCATCAACTGACTGTAGTTCCTTTAGTGGAGATTGGGCTTTATTATCCATTCCAGTATCTGCTAGAATTTTGAGTGACTTGATTAGGTGCACATCCTGTTTAGGTAACTACAAGTAGTTCAATGGTAAAATGCCCATGTCTATTTCAGAAGACATTATACAGCATTCCTCGCTATCCTTGGGATATTATATGCTTCTCATTCCCATTTCTGTGATGTTCCCTGGACCTTGGAGCTACAGTGAGTCATTGCAAGAGATGAGCTAGTAAAACTATGATAACATAGTTTCAGCACTTTTACCAGTTACGAATCTCTGCATTTACCAGTTGACTTTTAATGGGAAAAGAAGCTTCTCTGACAAAGGCCTAGAGCATTACAAATACATGACTATAAGCATAAATCATTAGGAAACAATCTGACGACACAATAATTTAAGATAACACTAATAGTAGCTTCCTCCCCTTCTCCTTCTGTGCATGATCTCCCAATTCAGGGACTTTTAACCGGGTTTACATTATATACAAATTTTGATAGAAATATCACCTTTACAGAATTAACTTTTCTGATCCATAGTGTAGGAAGTCCTTTCACCTGTTAATGTCTTCCTCCTTTTCTTTCTTCAATAACTTAATGTTTCCATTGTTATGGTCTTTTGTTACAGTGGTCAGATTTATTTTGAGACAATTTTTGTGGTTATTAAGAATGTGTCTTTTCTTAATTCTTTTTCAATATATTTGCCATTAGGAAATAGCACAGAAGTTAAGAGTCCTTACTGAGCAATTACAAATACCTATTTAATGCATGTAACTCTAACTCTCAGGGATTTCATATCCTATTCTGGCCTCTGTGTTGGAATAGCTTCATGGACCACCCTACACGCACTTATGGGCATATACTCAGACTTTCACAAAGAGACAATCAAATAAAATTAAATACAACTATTTTAAGACATGTTTGACATGCCATTTTTAATATACTTAAATATTATTCCATAGATATAAGAAATTACACGATTTCATGCCTTTCATCTAGTTTCTGTAAGTGACAGTATAATATGCATTTTTCACTACTATCACAGCCAACATGTTAATGTTGATACAGTAGATACAGAGAACCTCCAACATCACATTTATATACTTGTTCTTTTTCAAAGTCACAGTGACTTTCTCCCATGCCCACACACTCATTAATCTGAACCTACACTTCTAAGCACCCACCCAAACCTACGTTTACCGTTCTTTTGGAAAAAAAAAATTATTTGCTATTTTACTTATTTCCACTTCAAATGTTATCCCCTTTCCTTGTTCTCCCCTCCTTGAAACCCCCTATCACACCCCTGCTTTTGGGAGGGTGTTCCCTCACCCACCTACTCTAGCTTCACAGCACTAGCCTTCTCCCACACTGGGGTATCAAGTTTTCACAGGACTAGGACCTCCCCATCCCACTGAGGCCAGATAAGGTCATTCTTTGGTACATATACAGCTGGAGCCATAGGTTCTCCATGTGTGCTCTTTGGTGATATAGTGTCTGGGAGCAATGGGGCTTCTGGTTGGTTGATAATGATGTTCTTCCTATGGGGTTGAAAACCCCTTCAACTCCTCCAGTCCTTCCCCTTACTTCTATTGGGGTCCCAGTGCTCAGCCGGATGGTTGCAGCCAACCATCCACATCTGTATCTGTAAGGCTACGTCAGAGCGTTGCAAGCAACATCCATATCAGGCTCCAGTCAGCAAGCACTTCTTGGCATCCAGAGTATTGTCTTTGTTCCGTGTCCACATATGGGATGGATCCCCAGGAGCACAGTCTCTGGATAACCTTTCCTTCAGTCTCTGCTCCACTCTTAGTTCCTAGATTTCCTTTAGACAGGAGCTATTCTGGTTTAAAATTTTGAGAATGGTGAGTGGCCCCATCCCTCAACTGGGGGCTGTGCTTAACCTCTGGATACAGTCTCTACAGATTCTCTCTCCCCTTCGATGGGTATTTTATCTGATGTCCTGCCTGGTAGGTACTGAGAACCTCCTGGGTCCCTGGCATCTGGGACTTTTCAGTGAGTATCCCCTGTTCTTACTTCCCCACTGCTACACACCTACTTTCACATTCCTGAACTTCTGTACTTCTTCCCAATCTCCTCCCATATCTGAACTGGCCCGTTGGGTCCTGTGGGCCTCTTGCCATCCTGGTGTCGGGGATTTGCTGGTGACTACCTCCAATTGCCCATCCCCAATTGCTGCACACCTCTGTTCAATTTCCTGACCCACGGTATATCTCTTTTGCCTCCTCCCAAACCTGTCCCTGCCCCCCCTTTTGTCCTTTGTGCCTCCTCTCTTCCTCTAAAGCCCCCTGACCTCTACCTCCTCTGAGTGTAGGACTGAAGCATCCACAAGCTTCATATGGTCTGTGCATTATATTCTGAGCTTTTTCATAATTACCCATCAGTGAGTACTTACCATGTATGTTCTTTTGTGACTATGCTACCTCACTCAGAATGATATTCTTGCAGTTCAATCCACTCGCCTGCAAATTTCATAAAGTCATTATTTTTAATGGCTAAGTAGTGCTCCATTGTGTAAATGTACAACATTTTCTGTATCCATTCCTCTGTTGAAGGACATCTGGGTTCTTTCCAGATTCTGGCTATTATAAATAAGGCTGCTATAAACATAGTGGGGTATGTGTCCTTGCAAAGCATGACACCGCACTACTGACTTTTCTTTCATCCATCCTTGTTCTCCAGAGGATCTTGTAGTTTGTTGAATGTGCTACTAGTTTGTTGTATAATATCCCATGGTTGTGGTTTTAGATGGTCCAATCATTCATTCACTGAAGAACTGTTAAGTTGCTTCCAGATTTGAGTAATCAAGAAGAAACTAGTGACAAATGTTCAGGGTTTTGTGGGAACATAAGAATTTTACATAGCTGGGATAAATGTTTGGCAGTAAAATTTGTGGGTCACACGGTACATGTGAATTTAGTTTTCAAAAAAGTTTAAGAATTTTGTCATAACTATTGCAGTAATGATAACAACAATAGAAACTGTCATAACTTCCTCAAATATGGTGGATACTCATTGCATCAGTAATGTTTTCCACCACATCTTAAAGGTTAGACAATTATTAAAATAATAATTTCCCCATTTAAAGTGTTTGTCAATTTCAGTTGCATGAACACTTTTCAGGTTCTATCTTAATTTTCCAATTTCACATGAATGGAATTGGATGTGGTGTCCAGTGTTACACTGTGATCTTGTAACTTCCATTCTAATACAACAGATATGATCTCGGCAGCACAGATACAGTTTTTAAAAGCAGTAAATTAATTCAGAAATGATTATTTTGAGTATTAAGCAATAAGATTACAATAAGTTACATTTTAATAAAAACTATTCTCAGCAACTGGCTTACTAGCAAATTAGTCCTTAAAGATTGAAATTGGGCTCAGAAAAAAAAGTTTTAACTCTCTACTTCTAAAGTTTTAAAATATAATCTATAATTATATGCATTTTGTATAATTGTATATGTAGATAAACTACACTTAATTTACATTTTACCTTTTAAAATAACCTATTTATCTTCCTTGCACAATTATTTTATTAGAAATGACTTTTCAAAACAATATCGCAACCTTTGTTTTTTTCTTGATTAACCTTTGTTAACTATTTAACAAGAATAGATAATATATAAATGTTAGGAGGAATGTAAAAAATCATTCATTTGTTTATCAACACTATCATAATACATTTAAAAGTATATCAGCATATCAGCATCATTTCCTTTCAGAGTTAAATAATAATTTTATGGTTCTTTTTGTTAAGTTTCTGAAGTACACAATTTATCTCTTTCTTCCTGCCGTCTGTGTGTCTGTGTGTGTTCATGTGTGTGTGTGTGTGTCTGTGCAATTGTGTGTGTGTGTGTGTGTGTGTGTGTGTGTGTGTGTGGTGAAGGAGTGTTTTGTTTGTTCTCACAGTAAGGAAAACATGTATACAATTTCACATACTTCTTTCCAGCAGCATCATTGAAGTTTAATTTGCACAACAAACTACTTGTCTCTAAGTGCTGGCATACGTAGACCTACAAATTCTATTGCATTCCTTATTCTTCTCTCCTGTTCAACCATGGATGACCAAGAGGACACATGAGATCAGAGGTTGTTGTGATGGGAAAGAGATCTTATCACTCTAAAAATAGTGTTTTGTTTTTTCTGATAAAACATAGTGGCTATATAAATAAGCTCAACATTTTTATTTCCTTTTAACCATGAGTGCCTGGAGTTGCCTCAGACAGCTGGTGGGGATGCAATGACAGCGTTTGGGATGAAATTTGTGATTTGATGACCTTGGAGTTTCCAGCCAATGAACTAATATCAAATCTTCCAACTGCCATAATTTTTTATAAAAGAATAGCCAAAACCTTATGTTTTGACTCACTGGGGGTGATACATGATTGTCTGTTACAGTTACTTTTCTTGTTGCTTGTTCTCACTGTCACAGCATAAATCCAAGGGACACTGGGCTAGGCTCCTTTGAGCTAATACGACTCTCTTACACAGTGCTTCTGACTCAATGTTTTTCCTTTTACCCTTCAGCTTTCAGCACAGGGCAAAGGGGAGGGGTTCCATGTCACAATTTTAATTTTCATTTAATATTTTGTTTCTGTAGGGTTGAACATGCTTTCTAATACACACACACACACACACACACACACACACACACACGCACACACATACACACGCACACGCACATGCATGCACACACAGTGTGTGGGGCATATTCCCTGTTGAGAATGCATGGTATGTCCCTACCTTTATTAGTGTATGGTAAATTAATAAATAACTCTCACTCTTAGAATCTTGACATGATATCTCAACTTCTATGGGAGAAACTTATAGCAAAGAAACTTCCTAACTCACTCTTCAATCAAATTCTAAACTTCAAATGACTAAAGCAAAAATAATAATTTCAGTTTAATTGATAGAATTTACAGTGAACTCAGTCATAATTTAGTTCAAAGAACCTAAAATCATTGCTCTAATTATATAATGTACACTAGACTCCATGCCTCCGTGTTTGTGTGTGTGTGTGTGTGTGTGTGTGTGTGTGTGTGTGTGTGCCTTGCTTTGCAACTTATTCGCATACTTGCATTTTCTGTTTTTAAAATATATCTCCACTGAGCCAGGGTTATAGCCTTGTAGATCTCCCTTCTGTAAACAGGAAAATAAGGCATTGTTGTCCCAGGGAAAATAACACTGCATTTCATCCTGTGGTTTGGGTGGGCCATTTTGTATTCGTTGGACTCATTCCTATAGGTTATGGACACAGAACTACATTGTTTCATCTCATGATTTGGGTTAGGTTAGGAATTGAGCAGGCAGACAATTGAATAATAAAACAGGCTGTGATTAAGAGGTGGAATTTATAACCCCATTATAATTTAAAAGAAATAACAGCCAGATAGATGTTATTTTACCTGAGTGGTACTATGAGATGGGGTTTGTTCACTTAAACTCATGCTGGATCTCAAGCCCCAATATATTAGATTGTAATAATAGTCAGAGATAGGTTCTTTCTTTAAGAAAGAATACAGTAAGAAGACATCATTTTACCTCAGAACGGTTGGTTCCACAAAAAGAGGCAATTAGAAGACAAACACCACAAAACTGAAAGACAGCTTTGGAGAGAGGCAGGCAGAAGCCAAAGTAAAGTCAAGGAGATAGGCTTTGTAAGAAATTACCTCTGCTGATACCTTGGCCTTGGATATTTGGCCTCCATAACCATGAAGAAAAATTGATTTCTCTTGTTTAGCCACCTAGTTTGCACCTGGTAGTGGTATCAATCCAACCCAACTAGCAATAGTTTCAGAGAGGAAAGACAGGAAGCTTGCTGACTGTAGAATTAATTTTTCTCTGTAGTGTCTGTGAATCGAGGAAGTATTAAAGGTGGTTCAGTGGCGAAGGAGGTTATTGCACTGGGATATATTCTCTCAATTTTTGCTCCAAGGTACTTTTACTGCAAAAATAAATTGACATTTAAGGGCCTTTCTGAGGTGAATTGTTATGATGAATTTTGACACCTCGATCCACTTAAATTCAGTCCCTTAATGCAGTTAAAGCAGTGGAGATTATTTTTGGTCAGCTCTTCTTTTATAATCCCTTAAAGGTTGGACTGAGTGCTTTGAAGAGTAGGTACAACTGCCAGGTTTAAGGGCAAGGCCAATAGTCCTGTAGCTCAGCAGGGATGAAGGGATTCCCTCCTCCATAAAACTCCTAGTGCCCGGAGACACTACAGTGTTTCTTCTGGGCTTAGAAATTGTCCTCAGTGGCGACTTTCTTTCCTGCACATTTTCAGCTGAAATTTGCAGGCTTAAGCTTCTCTGAATGTCTTCTCTAAGAAATGTGGCTGCTACTTAAAGGTGCTGCTTAGGTCTGAGAAAGAATCTGGTATATTGAACTCATTTAGCACTTCTCACTGGTTCATTTAGTCAAGTAAGCTGTTCAAGCACTATATTCTTCCTTATCGAACATGAAAATTGAGATTTGAATATGAATCACTTCACAGAACTCCTCTGAGGATTAAATTTGATAATGCTCTCAAAATAGTCAGTGCAATTCTTGGTTTATGCGAAGGGTAAGCTGTGCTTAGGGTCTTAGGTTGTTATTCGAGAGCAGCAAAGTCAGGATAGAATTCCATAAACCATTCTGAATATGTGGTGACAGACATGGCATGTTAATTTAACAAGTGCCATTCAAGGGGGATCAGGGAGAAGGATGCTCATCAGGTGTCATTTACAGCTAGAAGTATGTCTAATTGCTTTACGTGTGAAACAGTCAACTGTTGCCATTCCAAAGACTGTATAAAATAATACTAAAGAAACCCTGTGCTTGACAGATTCTTGGCTGGTATTGGTTTGTTTGCTTATTTGATTTGTCACTGCCTTAAAAACAATTCAGTTTCTTTATTATTTCCCCAGAATTTCAGGAGGGATTCCCTTTGGGCTTTTTAACAGCCCACGATCTCCTCTCAAATATTATATCAGCATTTTCAATACCTAGACCTTTAATGTATTTACTTTCCATTTTTTTCTAGATGTTTTCTTTCTTTCTATTGTATACAAAAAAAAACCAACATTTAATGTTATAGTCTGTAACCTTGAATAAAAAAACACAAAGCATAAAAAGTCAAGGAATTACAGTATATCTAATAAAAATGATCTTGGTACAAAAGAATAAAAAGGTGTTCATGTAGGAATCATTGATAAATATTCAGGGACTATATTCAATATTATTTACTTGGAAAAAACTTTTTTTGATTTTGCATCCATATAAATGTTTTGTGTTGGTTATTTTATTTAGATTTCTAACATCAATTTTTTTTGAGAATTTTGAATAAAAAAAGCTATCCAATATGACATAAGCATCTATAGAGTGATATTTATTTTTTAATTAATTTGTATATATACAGTAAAATCTCTATTTGCATTATATATAAACTTATATACTATTCAAGTTTTATATTTTATATCTGAATTAAGATAATACAAATGAAAATGTGCATGCATGTGTATACTTGTAAGTAATTATAGTTCATATGCTAATATAAACTACATTCATATACATATATTTGTATACATTTTGAAATACCAAGTAGTAAGCCCTCAATAGATGTTAGTAGATAAGATGTACAGTACATGTACTTATATTATTATGGCAGGAAGTGAACAGGTTTTGAATGATAGATTATAATAACCTAAAAATAATTCATCCAGAACCAAGTGTTCAACAAAGAAAGAATACTCTTGATGGTAGTTACTCAAGGGATGGCTTTGATAGAATGGAAATGTCTGTGACTTGGACATCTGTGTCTGGGTTGGATGGTCATGAACTAGAAATACAATGATAATGGCTTACTGTATGAATCAGTTTGAATACATGAAGTTAAACTGAGGTGAAGAATTATTAAAGATCCCATGTAGCCCATAATGTTCTAAATATAGAAATGTGAGTCTGGGATGGTGTGGCAGAAATGATCTTCCAGTAAGTGAATAGAAAGGAATTTGTGACATCTAGACTATAATCCTCTTGTGTATCAGCTAAACCTGGGAGTAAATCTTTTGAGACATAGTGAAGACCTTATCCTATTAATTTTGTCTGAAAATTATACTGGGTATGTCATCTGCAAGGACAATTCATGTGCCTGTGAAATGGAAAGGATGAAACAGAAAAAAGAGGCCTTGCATTTAGTAGTGTGAGGCAATTGTTACAAAGCAAGCCCGTTTAGACCACCATAATGGTGTTATGTAATTGGGTCTGAACTGCAGGTTTCCAAATTTAAAGGAATAATTTAATTTCCCCATGACTTCTATTTCCTCAGAGTTACTAAACATGTATAATCACTAAAATAGTCTGGAAAACATAACTAGAAATATAAAGAACCATATAACTAATTCATGGTATTTTGACAGCTCCACTATAAACATGGAAACCACCAATTTCCCTGAGGAAGTTAAAGGGTGTAAGCTTCCACCACACCTACCACTCCTCGTTGGGATATATGATAGATTCCATTCCATTTGTCCCTATGAACTCTTATAAAGCATGTGGTTTAGTATTATCTGCTCCCCTCCTAAAGTACAGAAATTCAGGAGTAGTCCTTATTTACTCGGTGATCATAAATTTATGCACAACTCTGTGCAAACAAAGATGTTCAATAAGCATTTATTGAATAATCCATTAGATAAAAATTAGGTGAAGCATGAGTGAATCTCTGCATACTCATGTTTTCTCAAATCAGATTAAGGACAGCTTGTTTCCTTGTTTCCCAGTTTTATTTCCACAACGTCATCTCTCTCTCTCTCTCTCTCTCTCTCTCTCTCTCTCTCTCTCTCTCTCTCTCTCTCTCTCTCTCATTTTGCATTTTACACAATTGACTCAATGGCTTTCCAGCTTTTGTTTTCTACATAGAAATTTTCAAAATATTCTAATAATAAATCCTGTGAAAGGTTTTGATCATAATGGCTTTTCACAGGTTCCACACAAAGAAACTCAGTTAAGAGCAGGCCATAAATAAGACCTCAGTGCTGAAGCAGGGGAATGCCCTGTATATCCAAGCCTATTAAATGCATCATTTAGTTTGCTACTCATCTGTCATGTTCTGAAGGTCACATAACAATGCTTATTTCTTACAGCCCATTGGCAAGCTGTAGAATCATAGGCTGAAGCAAGTCCTTGAGTCAAATACTTGAGATAGGTAATTGCCTTTCCAGGATTAATTCCTGCAGTTATGTTCACTGGATATAATCAAATATTATGCCCTGGGTAAGCACAGCATGCCTATGAGGGTAAGAAAAAGATTTCTGCATACCTCATGCAGTCTCTGAATTGAATAATTATGTCATATTGAAATATTTTTGAACATCGTTTGGTTGTTTTGTCTCCTCAATTACAATACAGGAAGTCTATCTATCATCTATTTATTTAGTAATTTGAGATGCCATTTATAATAATGAGTAGAAGATACACCTGTGAAACAGATGAATTTGCATTTGAAATATATCACCCCAAGATATAGAATATTTTCAACTCCTGGGTGTTTCTCACATGACTGCATTGATATCATTTATAAACACAGGGCCAGTGGCATAATTTGTAGGTCACAGTAAAAATAAAGACAATGGCTCTTGTTCAGATGATATAAAGAACCAGACAACATAACAGAGCTTTTAATCAAGAACTGAGAGCTTTTATTTTTCAGTGTCTGCTCACCATGAAGCTACTCTGATTTTATCCCACTGGAGACATCTACTATTTCAATTTCTTTTAACATCAACCACAATGGTGGATCTCATATAAATAAAATTAAAGTGTGTTTATGTATATGCTGTCTTTCCAGATAATCTCTGTGAAACTTGCCCACAATGCTCTGTTTTTCAGGAATGCTTGTATTCTTGCTCCGCATATTCTGTTTTAAATATGTATGTGTGTTTGTATATAAATATATATTATCTATTTTACTATAACTATGCATATATGTATACATACATAATTTATTTGGAATGTGCTTTTATTTCTATTGGACATATATTTCATAATGAAAATTATGAGCCATGGTCAAGTGTATTATATCATGTACTTCGTATAAATTATTTACTTATTAAGGGATTTAAATTAAAATTATAAGTGATCTCTATGGCTAACAGTAAAGGCATTTGTCTTCCATATATCGGTATGATGTGAAGAAATGGCAACATTCCCACAAGCAGGAGAAGTAAAAATCGGCTCTTCTATGTTCATCGTATGTCTGCTTTTGACCAAACTTACCAAAAGAAGCATCTAACATACGTTTGAACCTAATTCTTGATTAACATACTGCCTGACTATTTGCAACAACTAGATTTGACAAAGTGGCTGATCAAGTTTTTCAGCTGTTTGTCACTGAAACACGCACCTATAATAGCCAGCTTATTTGTAGAAAAAAAATGTTAGCGTATAGCTTTACAAATTTCAGTCCAGAATGGGTTAGTCCTTATTTGGACCTGTGGCAGTAGCTCTTTTCTCTGCTAGTTTTCATAAACTTCTTTTTTGAAGATCCTCCAGGTTCGCACCATTGATGACTGGAATTATTTCCCACAATTCTAGTTGGGATATAATGTATGACAGAAGAATCAAAATTTTAAAAAATCATGTGCTAATGGTTCTATTACCTCCTAATAGAGGAATGCTGAGAATAGACTCTAATACAGAGATACAGTCTTCAATACCAGAGATGGTAGCTAGGTACCAGCACTGCAGTGGCGTCCTTCAAAGCTTCTGCCACATCACTTTTCTTCTTTTACTTGCAGGCAAGGGATGAGCGGAGACAACTGGTGCAGGATGAGATAAAAAGGCAAAGGGTTGACTTTCATGTCCCATTCTCCTCTACTTTCTTGTAAAAGTCAGGATACCCCCTTTGTTTGGAAGGATTTCTCATGAAGGTTCTCTGGGCCTCCTTTTGTTATTCCATCCTCAAGAGAAATTTTCTCGCTCCACATAAAGCTCGTCCACCTAGTGAAACTCCTTGTAAGGATTTTCAAGGAACGCTGTCCCGTTAAGGCCCCAAACATAATTATCACTTGATGTAATGCACTCTATTCCTTTAATGCTTTCTCGATTGTGACTCTCAGGGTCACTTCTCCTAATGAACATCATTCTTGAAGGGGAATTATGTGCCAGTTTCTTTCTCAACCATTTTGCTGTGCCTGTCCTTTTCTTTCTTTAAATGTTTAGTATTATTGGGATTGATTTCCTGACCTATCTAGCAGGAGTATCAGCCTTGACTTTTACCATTTCTTTGGCATAATCTTTGTTTGATTGGTTCTTGAATACTAAACAACCAAATGTTTAAGTCAATCACAATGTCTTGGCCCTTCTCACATGCCTTTGCCAGAGTCAGCTTCTAGAACTGGACCAGGTAACAACTAAGAACATGTACTGAGTGTTTACTATAAGAGTCTCTTTACATACACATAACATTTAATCATTCTAATAACATTTATGAGCTTAATTCTATAATTTTACTTACTTTAAAAATGAGAAGACAAAGACAGAATAGTTAGATGGTCTCCATTATATATTTGGTGAATGTGATAGATTATCCTATTAGATGCTAGTAATGTCAGATACAGCTTCGGTGAGTATGAGATCTAATGTTAAAAGTAATAGGACAAAGCTATAAAACTGATACATACTTTGGATCGCAAAAGTATGTTAGGAATTACTAGGCAGCAAATCTGGATTTGAACTCAAGACATCTAGGTAGGTAAGTGTTAATTCATTCCCAGGCTCTTCTTGTTCCTTTCTCTCCTTTCCCAAGCACATTGTCTAGGTAGTAATACTTGGGATAGATTATGACTTCTAGTTATCATTGATGCCTGAGTTAAGAACATGATGGACTTAAAAAGTCTTCAGTCCCTGATACACAAAAGAACTGACCTTTGCTATGCTTGTAAAAGACCCTGTGTCCCAGCGAGGATATAGGATGTGCTGTGCATAGATTGGCTTCTCTTTCAGTGTATTTTCCTGATGCCCACAGCTGGTTGACCTAAATGAACAGATAATTACTCAGACTGTTACAAACCTTCCATTCCATTTGGTGATCCCTTTATTAAAGGAAACAGGCCTCATTCCTTTTCTGGATCTGCCTGTTAATAGAATAATCTCAAAGCTATTAGCATTTAAAGAGAAATTAGACAAAGGTGTCCCGGAATTGTCCCTTCTCTTGGCTCTTTGTGCTCATGGGACCCCAGCTTTAGCTAATTAGTCTGAAATGAATATTAAATGTACTGATCTCTATCAACTGCACCATGGGAAGAGTGATTTTGTGAAAGTCATTTTGTTTGCACACTTTGGTCTATATATCTAACCATATACTTTTTAACAATCAGAAAGGTACTGAAAATATATCAGAAATTAAAATGTGTGTGTGTGTGTGTGTGTGTGTGTGTGTGTGAACATACAGAAAAGTGTTTTCAGTTTCTTAAAATGTACCCGTTGCCATGGTTTAGGTGTATTTCCATGGGAACCGACCAGCAAAAACTAAACCAAAATAAAACATGTTTTCTTTCCCTATTTTTCCAGATAATTTTCAATCCCCTCTGCCCATAGTGCAATGCTGTGAGGAAGTATCAGCTTTGTAAACAGAACTAGGCTTATATTTGAAGACACTGGTAGGTGGGCAAATAATCTTAATTCTAAATATACGTGTCTTATTTTTTAAAGATGTTTTACTTTGTATGTATGGGAATTTGATTGCATATATATATATATATATATATATATATATATATATATATATATATATATATATATATATATATATATATATATATATGTTATTTGTGCCAAGGATGTCAGATGAGTGCATCTGATCCACTGGAACTGAATTTCAATCAGTTGTTCCCAACTATGTGAGTGCTGGGTATTTAAGTGTGTCTTCTGGGATTTGTCAGTTGTTTTAATCTGTAAGCCATCTCTTGAAACCTGCATATTTTTAGTCAATGAACATTAAGTATATAATGTCTTAGAAGGCTATAAATAAATTAGTACACATAACTGAAAAGACTTGCCAGGGGAATAAAGAAGAGATTGAATATATATGTTCTTTGCTGAGGTTAGGAAATATTTTTCTAATCACCAATGACAAATTTGAGCTCGTCAGGTACATACAATCTCTCTAAGCCTCCAGCTGGGCACACCCGGCATGGAGCTTCTCTCTAGACATTCTCACTCATTCCTGTATGACTCAGGTGCTCAATTCTCTAAGCACTGCTTAGGGAACTGCAAGACTCAGAGCCCTCCTGCTGGCTCTGCTGAGCTAGCTGCAAGTCCTCTTTAATTCCCCTCATCATTTGAGTCACATGTGCCTCAGCCACAATAAGCCACCTGTAACAACAGTATCCTTGTTACCATGACAACATGCATATGCTGCTGGGGACCAGGCAAGCTGCACAGAAGGAGGTGGATGTCTCCACCTTCCTGCAGGTGGGGCTGCTGACACTCCTTCCTGGGGCCACAGCTGCCTTGGTGACCTTTCAGCTCCATTCTATTGGTAAAAATGCAGTTGGTGCTATAACTAAATTTCAGGAGGAGGACTGTAGATTCTGCAGAGCAAGCTTCCGTGGCTTCAGGGATACTGAGGGTGTCATTTTTTCTGTTAGCACTGTCTGAGGTGTAGACTTTTAGCACATAAGATGATTTTTTTTTTAGCAGGAAGTGGAAAGAAATGGAATCGGTCATTTAACTGACACTTTCTGTTGTTTAACAGGCACCACTTTCAGGGCATTCCATTGGACATCCCTCCCTGCTGCCATTAGGTTCATCAGATGAACATATCTGCGTAGCACAGCACAGGGGGACATGCAGAAGCTCTGAAATAACAGACAGATTCAAAAGTAGGCTCCACTCTTCGAGTTTTGTCAATGGCTATATTCTTAGTGGTTCTTGAATTCAACACTAGTACTGACCAACAGACACATAACTCCTTTTCTGTGAGGATGAAAAGAAGAACACAAACCTAATATGCCACTAATGTATTACCAGGAAACAAATGTAATTGATAAGAATTATCTGATGATAGACAGTGAATTACAGCTCTTATTATATTATAATATGCACAGAAATATCAATAAGTTAAGATTCAGCAGTGAACATCTTCAATTTGGAAGCAGGGAGAACTGACAAGGAACTGAGAGTCTTAGCACTCTTAGTATGGTCATTGTCTTAAATTTTCTATCAGGACACAGCTTGGCTTTGCCTAGTACCTTTGCAGAAATGTAAATTATTTGGCTAGAAATCTGTGTGTGTGTGTGTGTGTGTGTGTGTGTGTGTGTGTGTGTGTCTGTGTGTGTCTGTATGTCAGTTGTCTTTTACTTTATTTTTCTTTACTTTTTTACTGCGTCTTTTTTTTTTTTGATGGGGAGGGGATTGGGTTCAAAGGACAATTGGTCTTTGCTTTACTTATTTTGATAAATACCACCTCCAGGCTTTCACCGCCAACTTGATGTTAGCTATCTCAGGACCAATGGGATTCTGCTCTTTCTGCCTCTCATCTTCCCATAATTATTATGGGATTATAAATATCTGAGTTATCATCTTCAGCTTTTCATGGGTTCTGAATATTCAAAGTCATACATTCATGATTGAACAGCCAACACTTTACTAACTGATGTATTTCTCTAGAGTTAGAAATCTACATATTTTACCAGCCCCTGTTAGTTTTGAAAAGCTCCTGTTCCTGTGGAAGTAAATGGTATACTGCCTGCCATCATACTTTTTTTTACTAAGGAAGATTACTGGAAGTCTCAGTAATATATTTGAGGGGAAAAATAGGTGGTTGTGATGGAAACAAAGGAATAGATAGGTTTATTTCATAGTCTAAAACACATACTTATATTCCATACTGTAGAATGAACATTGTACATGTCATTAATACCATGTAAAACATACCCTCTTAATAGTTTGAGTTGGTCCCCAGATCAGCCCATGTTCATGGCCCTGAAATTATCTGCCACTAAGCAAAGTTGAATCTAGTAGAAACTAACTAGATTTGGATTTTCAAGAACTACCTGAGCCCATGCATACATAGAAGGAAAACTGAATGTTCTCAATATCAAGACAGACAGCACATGTCCATAAAGATGACACTTTGATCAAAAGTAAACACTGTAATGATTGACTGACACTGCTCTCCTTCCCTACTCTTACTAGAAAAATGGGGAATCATGAAAAAGTTGACATATGTTACTGGGGAAATAGAGGTCTCCCCTTAATTATTCTTATTCATAAAATAATTTAAGAATAGACCCAAAGGAAGATAATATTATTTGCATTTGGGAAATAAAGTACAGAGCAGCAAGCTGTAAATCTTTGCTCTGAGTTTAGGAAGAAGGAAAAGAAAGGAAAGAGAAAAGGCCATACCATTTGAATTGGCTTAAAGGTCAGCCATATAATGGAAAGGCAGCCATATGGTAGGAAGAGGGCTTTAGAAAAAGAGCAATAAACAAACAAACAAACAAATACATAAATAAATAAAACTAAATAAAAATAAACAAACCCACTCAAATTGCCAGAGGAAGCATATTTATGTTCTAGCCAACATGTGAAAGAAAAAAAAAGGAAAAAGAAAAATCTATGGTTTTCTGAATCAAGAGAATACACAAAGTCCCAAAAAGCCCATGGGCACTTTGGACTAATGAACCTAGGGGGACAGAATTCTGATAATAAATTTATGATATTTCCGTTAAGGGATAATTATTCCTCCTATCTCTTTAGCGTATTTTAAGATTACTTCACCTCCCTGAAACGTGATTCCTTAGCCAGGTAATTGAATTCTCAATTGGACTAACTCTAAAGTAAGCTTCTTCACAGTAATGCACACCTATACAACCTGCTACCTGGAAATGATATATTGAACAATGTTTTTAGGACGGGACTCCGCTGTGCTATCAAAGTGCTACCTCTGAATAAAACAGAACTTACCTTTTAAATTGATGTTTCTGCCCATTGATAGCTGAAAGGGGCAGGCAGCAAGCTCTGAATTCCCATTTTAGCTATGTTTTAGGAGGTCCTTAAAAGGATGGATGATGTTCTACTTCATATTAGACTTTGTTTGTCATTGCTAAAATGGCTTCTCTGAAGGTATGCTGTAGATAAAGAGAAGAGGTATGTTTACCTCAAGTTTTGTTAGCTGAAAGTCCAAATACCATAGTCTTGGCTTGTTTTAATACTCATATAAGTTGTAGAAAAAGCATGCTAAAGTGGTTGTAGAATGATACAGAAGACTGGAGAGACTCAGGTACCAGTGTCATTTGTTTTGTAACAGTACTCACAGAAACTAAGCAAGGTTTCAGGAAAAATACTCAGTCTGTTCAACTGGCAGCAGCTCACATCACTTACTGCCTCCTACTCAGCTTCACTTAGAGAACGCCTCTTTTAACACTGTCACACCAAGGACAAAGCCTTCAATGTGGGAACATTAAACCTTTGGAGAAAAACTATATCCAAATTATTTAATTCTCCGATTCTAGCAAGGATTAGAGAGAGTTGCCATTGTGTTTTGCTTTACTGATCAATATACACTTAAAACATAAAGAATTATGATGAGAATTTAGTGAGTATGGTGATCAACGTTTTGATGCAAGGTTATGGATTATCATCAGCAGCATCACCTTCATCACCGTCTATCATTATAATCATCATTGTCACCATTAATATTCTTAATATCATCACTCATATTAACAACATAATCTCATCTGCACCATCTAATGTCAGCATAACACTCCCAAAACGGAGTAAAATTTCTTGCAGTCATACAGTACAAGATGTCTGTTGGAGAATTATACTCAAGAATAACAAAATAAAAGACACACAATTGAAAAACTTAGAAGAGCCTTCATATGCTATCTTTAAGGGGCATCATTTAGACCCAGATATCATTTTTTTATAAAACAATACAGACATTGATCTTTCGTCCATGTCAAATGCTGATACTAAAGCTAAACTTTAGAGTATCCATCGTCTCTCTTCATTACTTGTAGCAACATTACCACAGGACTCCATATCTCTCGCACACATTCTGCTCAATTTTTTTTACTTGAACTTATCAACTTATGAAATACCACATGCTTATAGTTTTGTTTATGTTAACATTTTCTTCAAGAACGAAGTCTTGGGCTGGAGAGATGACAAAGCTGTTAATGGCTAGGCTTATCAAAAAAAATTTAAAAAATGGAGTCTTTGCAAAGCTATAGATTAATATTACTGAGTTTGTGTGACTTTATTTCTATTCACAGGACTAGTTTCTGGAATAAAAGACGTTGCATATATGTTGCATGAATAAGTGAGAAATGAACGAATGAATGTAATAATTCAGTGAACTTTTTTCTCGAAATATTTGTGCCAGTAATTAGTTCCTATATGCCTATAAAGATGTTTATGAAAAATTCTTTCTTTGAAAATATAGCTCCCTAGGCAAAAGGTGAAGTTGTAGTTCTGACATTGTTATGTAGTTGCTGCTGTCAGCAGTAAGTATCTGGAGGAGTCATTTTGTGATTTTACACCTACATCTGCAAAGTTCTACAAAAGTTCTTTGGGATTTGCTCATAAAGTTTACCTGATAAAGAAATTTTATGGCGATCTGTTTGTTGAAAACAGAAAGACCTCATTAAGCTACTATATATGCAGTATTGCTTGGGTCAAGTGTCCATCAAGGAACATCATGAAGGGAAAGATGGATCTCTGGGTCTCAGTCTCACCTGTCTTTAGTTAGAAAAGTTGTCCTCCATTTCCCACTGATCCAGATGGGCAGAGGGGCAGTGATGGAATGTTCAAAAGAAACTACAGTGGCTCTGCTCATGGGGAATCTTTCCACGATGTGAATACTAAGGACTTTGGGTCCTTAGGATGCTTTTGTAGTAAAGAAACTGAATTGCTTTCAAGTATGGTTATATTGAAAAGAGTAACAGCATTGGGATTTATTGTTATGTTCTCCTAGACCAAATGTGAACACCTTTCAAGTTAAAAACTCTATATTTGAAAATCTAAAGGCTGTCTCTGTGGCCTTTTGTATTAGACACTTTCTATAGTCCATGGAGCAGCAGGAAGCTTTGGATCCTGTGTGGACTCTGCCCACATGAAATAGGCCAGAGCTCACCAGGGAAAAAATAAAGAGTAAACTGCTGTGTGTTTGATGGAGCTGGGTAAGCATGAAGCAGGGGAGGAATAGCATTTTCAGAAGACAATGTCTGAATGCAAACATAGTGATATAAGACAGGAAGTGATGAAGAGATCATTTACCAGCTATTTCAATGTTTTGTTTTCTAGAAAAGCCTACTTGACATATTTTTTCAGTGTTACATATTCAGATATAAATATACATCAAAGTCTAATCTTATAAGTTCATTTCTTCTGCAACACATTGGATGTTGCAAAAATGCAAAGAACTTGAAATAGATAGAAAATTGGACTTACAAATATATGTTTTCTCAGCAAAGCCCCAAGTGAAAACATTTTTATCAGATGTACGCTTCACAGCTTTTGTCTTTGCTTTTCACCTTTTATTTAGACATTCTGACATTAAATACACATTCTACATAGTGTTTATAAGAACTAAAGTTAGTTGCTGACAAAATATGGGAGAAGATAGATATTTTCTCTAGAACACATACTATGTGCCAGAATCTTTGCTATGTGATAAAGGGTATTTCCTAAACTTTCCACACCTATGAGAAAGGATTGTTTCAATATTTTACAAGGGGAAACTAACACTCATAGAAGTCATTAATTGAACTCTTCACATTTAACCTACTCAAGGTCTTCACCGAGAAAATAATTACTGGCAATCAACTTTGTTAAGTGGGAAAATAAGAAAGAGTAAAATTAAACATATCTGTGATGCAGGTTTACAACTAAGAGAGGGACAATGAAAATGACGTCAAGTAGGAATTTTTGTAAGAGCTAAAATATCTTCATTTTAAGACACGATCACATATTTTCCTCTCAGTGAGCTCTCCTCATCTATCCTATGTTCGCATTTAAAATTCATTTTTTTAAAAGTTCATCTTCCCTTCTTGCTTGCAGTGTTGGGACAATGTGTTTCTTTTTAGGTGTTTTCCATAAGAAAATTAGGTTGTATAATCTGACTTTCAATTTTAATACCCCATATTTAATTACATGGTATTGTAACATTTAATATTTTAAAGGGGTGTGCTCGCATCCAAGCATGTGCACACTCATATATGCAGGATTGTGATATAGTGTAATATACATATTCTATGGTACATGTGGTGGTGAGAGGATGATTTTCCCACTCGGTGACTCTCTCCTTCTAGCCTGTGAGTTTCTAGGGTAGGACTCAGATCACCAGAATTGGTGACAGGCAAACATAGATGCTGAACCATCACATTTCCTTTTCTTTCTTCTTGTTTTTAATCCTTTGGATTCTGTTAGTGCTGTCAGTGTGTTCAAGGTTAATACTGGCTCTTCAGCAACTACCAGTGGCACCTTCCCACTAATAAAGTGACATTCTCTCCCCTCAGCAGCCACATAATTTTAATGTATCTATATCAATATTACAGTGTGCCATTCCGATTCTGTTACTATTGCTCAATGCTTAAGTTTAGACAAAGAAAAAAGTCCTGTACAGCTTATAATTTTGACAAAAATCAAAATTCCAAACACTGTCTTGCTCAAGGGTCCTGATGGCTTAGTCACTTCCAGACTGAAAAGTGATACTGAAAATATACAGGAAATGACCATTTGATGGGAGACAGGAAACTGAGGATCAGGAGTGTCTCACTAGTTGCGACATATTCCCACCAGAACTAATTCTGGGTCCCTGAAGTACCATAAAAATCCACACCTAATAAGTACCCTGCTATTTTTTGTATTAAATTATTTCTTTTACTTTTACGATTATTTCTACCTTCCTATTCTTCCTTCCAAGCACTCCATTAATGATCTTTCTTTACTTTCAAAATAATGGCCCTTTTCCCTATTGCTAGTTCCCTCCCCTCTCTGTGTGTGTTTGTGTGTGTGTGTATTTACCTACTCCAAAGTACACAAAATGACCTTCTCAATCTACACAAATAATTGCAATCAGCTTAGGGATGCTGAGAGTGAAATACGTGTCTTTCTTGAGGGACAAACATACCAATAGGTTGTATAATACATCCATGTGATGTTATTCTTAACAGAGTCACAACAAGGCTTCTAGAAACCTTTATAGTACATACTAAAGCCATATCCAAGCAATAGCACATGTTGAACATTTTAGTAATTATAATTTTTAGTATTATATTTAATAACACAATCAACATTTTAATTGAAAAAAAAAAAACAAAGTCAGAGCAAATTTCTGTTCATCCCTGGTACAATTTCTGCATTTGGCTTAGTGAACTCTCTTTACTGTTCTACTACACTGATATATTGCTTTTTAAATAGATTGATCTAAATTGAAATCACACTAGACATCGATTTTCTAAGTTGTATCCATTTGTGTGACCTCATGGGCAGAAAATGATATAATCAAACTCTTGAAACAAACCTGACATTTATTTGTTTTTAGGGTTTAGGAGCTAGGAAACAGGAGGAGTGATACCACAGAGTCTGTAGCAACACAGGCTGGACTCAGCTGCCTAAGGTACATGTTTCCTCAATGCTGCGAGTGCAGTAGAGACTCCTTGACTTTTACGTTGGTCATTGTGTTTGTGGGAATGCTGAGGCTGAGGAAGCATTGGGATGAAGGACGTAAGTATAAAGTGTGTGTAGTAAATGTGTATCACCTGCTCATGGCTGAAACTCTGCTTGGCATTCATCTGAGTGGTGACACCTACATGTAGCACTGCATCTCCTCCTCACAGGCAAAGAGTCTTAGAAATGGCATCATTCATATAGGAAATAATTTATTTATTCTTTCCTTAATCACAGTGACGGTATACAATATATGGTTTCCTGTATTTGTTCTGTTCCTCCTGGCCTCAGAATACAGCATGTCGGAAACCAGGCCTCCTATTTATGAAACAAGAGAGCTATGACACCAGGTTTATCTTCTGATGTCATGATGTACATTTCTTCAGCAATATTTGCATCGAGCACTTACTTTTACTACAATGCCTTTCTAGCTTATGAATTAAAAGAACTGTCATCTATAATCTTTGCTCTCAAACACTTTTAGCGCTGTAACCTCTTCTCTCCCCACCACAAACACACACATACACACAAGCACACATACACAAAGCCAGAGGTGTGCACTATAAAGCTAGAGACAGCAATAGAGCAATGAAATACTAATGAAAGACCCTGTCCTATCTTATTTTTATTTTTATTGGATAGTCTTTGCATTTACATTTCAAATGTTATTCCCCTTTTCCCCACTCCCATTTCTCCACCCTGTTTTCTATGAAAATTCCCCCTCTTTCAACCACCCTCTCCCAGCTCAGTGCTTTGGCATTCCCCTACATTGGGAAAAACGAACCTTCATTGGACCAAAGGCATCTTCTCCCATTGATGCCAGACAATGCTGTCCTCTGCTATATATGCAACTAGAGCCATGGGTCTCTCCATGTGTGCTCAATAGATGGTGTTATAGTCCCTGGGAGTTCTGGAGGGTTTGGTTGACTGATAATGTTGTTCTTCCTATGGCCCTGTTCTATCTTAAAGATATTCTTTCACTATTGGTCTTCTGATCAGGGCTGAATGTGCTTTCTTTAGCTGTTTGAGAAGTCCCATGTTTATTCTGATAGACTTTCAACTTCATTTATTTGTTGGTTGGTTGGTTGGTTGGTTGGTTTGTTCATTTTTGACTTGTTTGATGTTTTTTTTTTTTTTGGAAAAAAAATGAAAGCAGACAGAGATCAAGACCTGAGATTGTGCTGAGATATATTGGGTTCAGATCTGGCTCTGCTACTTCATATGCTTTTTCACTAAGTATTTGATATAGTTCATTTTAGAAAACTTTTTATTGATTCTTTTTGAGTCTCACATTATGTACCTCAGTCTCCTATACTGACCCTTTGCCGTTGTAACTTCCCCTCACCAAATAAACCAACACAGTAACAGAACATACAAAACCAATGGCAACAAGAACAACAACAAAAGCCAAAAAGCCTTCTCATCATGGAAGCTGTAGTGTGTCCGTGTATCCCGCAGTGTGCCTAGTGGTCACACGTCCTATCCTGCAGATCTTCATTGCAGTGAGTCATTGGTCTGGTTAAAGATCTCTGGCTACTGTGACACCATTAATATTAAATCCTGACCAGACCTACTCTGAGTTTTCCTGTCCTTGCTTTGTGTCATGGAGATACTTCAGATTTGGATCAACAAGATTGGCTTTTTCACAAGTACCAACTGCTCAGGATGATATAGATTTTGGGGTAGGCTAACTTGTAGCACTGAATCTGGGCCTGGGTGGTAGCCGAGCTGGTCAGCCAGCTGGCTGTCACGTGTATACGTCACCAGGACAAGCTCTCCAGCTCCACTCTGGCTAGGCCACCCAAAGCTGTTGCTGGCAGGGGACAGGGCAGCTCTCTTACTTTCATACCCTTAGGGTCATCTCATTTATATCCATACCTTCAGAGCCAGCTACGTTGTGTTACGTACACAGTCATTGCAGACGGCTCCCTCCCCCAAGCCCTTCAGCCTGTGAGAGCTGAACCAGCTTGCCCACTTTTACAGCCTAGAGACTGGCTCATTTGTGCCTTCAGCTTATTGTTCAGGCCCAGTCTCCTGAGTGTGACCCCCAGTGCAAAGATAAGGCTAGCTTTAACCATTCTCTCACCCTTTTTTCAACTCTCCTGGCCACCACAGGTGGTTAGGGTGGGTGGGACAGGCATCACTATGCACTCATGCCCCCTCAGAGCAGATGAGTTGTGGGGTCAGCTCTCCCAAGGATCTCACCCGTAGGTCTGGCGCAGCAGCCTTGTTCCCTGCTGTTCCAGTGCTTTAACCCGTGAGGTGTAGGAATCTCTCATCTACTCTTAAGATCTCTCAGTCAAATATAGCTTATTCTTTGCAAAAAAAAAAACAAAACAAAAAAAAAAAAAAAAACAAAGAAACAAAATATTGACTTTATGCAGTCATTGCAAAGATGAAGAATAGCCATATACCTGCCAAAGGAAAGCTCACTTTTAACAGACCGTGATTTAAATACTAAGCCCTTTAGACATGGGGTGTCAGTATTTTCAAGCTTAGCACACACACAAAATCTACACATTTTTAAAAGTCCTCTGTATATACATGTGATTTTGAACTCAGCCTGTGCTTTTAAAGGTCAGAGAGGTGGAGCTCGTCTTAGAGGGTCACACATCTAGCTTTCAAACATAAAACATGGTAACTGATAGACGTCAGTAACTTTCTTTGATAATTATCAAAGCTGCTTTCTGTTTTCCTGACTCAGAAATTCTGCAAATCTCTAGAGATGGGGCAACTACTTGGCCTCTAAATACTTTGCCTCATTGAAATCCAGCAAAGGCTCCTGTTGAAAGAGTTGTCTGGCCAGAGAAAA
Source organism: Micromys minutus (assembly GCF_963924665.1). Taxonomy (NCBI): domain Eukaryota; kingdom Metazoa; phylum Chordata; class Mammalia; order Rodentia; family Muridae; genus Micromys; species Micromys minutus. Next base: position 4,892,412 of record NC_137952.1, read on the forward strand.
CGTTTTCTCTTGTTTCTTAATGGAAAAGCAAGCCTGCTGATTAAAACCCAGTAATAGATTCCAAAGCTTCCTCTTGACAGAACATTTGCTTTCTCATTTCCTAATGAATTACTCCCCAAAGAAATTGATTGGATTTCAAGGCACAAGGCTCCCCAGAGACCTCCCAACCTCCACCATTCACTTCCTAAAGTATTCATCATTTTGATGCCTATCGGCCTTGCCAAGTGCTCTGAGCTGATCCCTTGGAATCCTTCACTCACCAACAATTCCTTGTTCTCTGTGATGATCAAGGGCAGCATTGCCTGCAGTGAAATAGAGAGGAAAGTCTTTCATTCCCTGCAGATAAGGAACACTTTGCTGATGAAATACAAAGATATAGTACCTCTCACTATACTATTACTGCTATTACTTCTATAATTACAGTTTACTTTGAGGTCATGGCCTATTGGATTATAAACACAAAAGTTTAATCCTTTCTTCTAAAATAACTAGTATATAATTGATTTTTCTTTCTTAGGATAGCTGACTTCCTTCATAACTCCATCTCCACCATACCACTTAATCTCTGTGTTATAGCAAAATAAAGTTTAATTTTAACATTACTACTCCACCCTTTTAGCTTGAAAACATCAAATGTCTATGTGAAATAAATCATTTTCCTCTGTACCCTGTAGGAGCTTCCACCCTGTGACTGCATTCATGTGACTCTGATATACTTATGCACCCCTCCCTGATTGCCTAAGGCTTCTGAGTATGGGGCAGAAAGGAAAGAACAATGAAAATACAAATGCATAAGAATTTAAACTCCTGGTTTGGCTTCGGTTTGCTTGGTCATCTTGTCGATTACAGGTTTGATAGGCACTGGTAGTTTTCTTTTATTGAATACTCTCCAAGCAACCCCAGTAGTCAATGAGTCCCTTGTAAGCCCCAGACTTTTAATTTTGAAAATGGCCTTATGGCATTTTTCTCTGCTATGTTACAGAGTTTTGTAGAAGCCTAAAGTCCAAAGCTCATGCATCCCCATGGGCTCACTCCAGGTAACTAGGGGTTGGTAAGAACCATTTTCTCTATTTATCCAAGTGTTTGTGTTATCTGTGTTATTTTTCTTCTAGGCTTTTTTTTCTCTGCTTTAGGATAATCAAGCTGGCTAGCCAGATGTGTAACTTCCTAGGACTGAGATCAGTGTCTTTGGGTGCCCTCACAAGGTACTACATACGTGGTAGTTTAAAAGCAACTGTTCTCACAGTTCCCAAAATTAAAAGTCTATGGTTCAGGTGTTGATACAAGAGTCCAATCTCCCCCCAACTGCCCCCCCCAATATCCCCCCACCACACACACCCTTCATTTTTTGCTCATTCTTAGCTTCTGGTAATGGCCATTGATTTTTGGTATTCCTCAGCTACTGAAAATCTTAAGTCCCTGTTTGCTCTTCTTTATGACTGTTCCTCCATGACTTGTAAGGGCATACTAGACCTGGCCCATCTGGCTTTGACATTGCCTATGGTAACCATGACTCCTATTTCTGAATATGATGACAGTTTTAGGTTCTAGAGGTTGGGAGATCAATGAATCTTTTAGTGGAAGCACCTACATTTCTTTTGAGGTACTCCCACACTTGATGGTTGTGTCCAGTAGCTTTCAAAAGTAGAACTATTCACCTAATTCCCTTCTCCTCCAAATGAAATACATAAAGAAGTAAAATTTCCTCCTGAATATTGCATTCTTTATGTATGATACATTTTTATTCTTATCCAGTTCATCTAACACACACACACACACACACACACACACACACACACACACACTAATTGCATGTTTGCTTACAAGTAGGTTTATATGTAGGATAGGTAGACATGCATGAGTGTGTATGTATGTGTGGAGACCTTCAGCTTACACATAGAATCATCCTTAGTCTCTTTACATTTTATTCATTAATGATGGATTTATTAGTTGAGCCCAGAACTCCCCAAAGTTGACTAAAATAGTGAGCTCTTGACGTCTGAAATTATGGATAAACCACAACGTATACACAAAGCAGAAACACTGTCATATCACCAGCAGCTGTGGTTACATATCTTGGTAATCTCTGAACTTGGAGGCTATGGGCAGCACATGGTTCTTTGGAAGGATAGAAGGTACTCTAAACTCGTAAGCCATCTCTTAATACTGTCTTGGAATTTTAAAATATTATGTTTAGTGTATAAGTTGTAGATTGAGGATGGAGTTATGGCTTCAGTTTTAAGATACTCACTATGAGCCTACAATTAAAGAGGAGAACCTACTCTTGAGAGTTGTCCTACCATTTATGTTCAATGGCATCTTTATATTAGCAACATAGAATTAGTGAAAAAAGTGAAAAGAATAATTAAAGTGTTGTATTTTTAAGTTTTGATCATGGTTAAGTCTGTTCGCTCTGATCAGGTTGTGTGTTTGGGGAGAAACTATGAGAAGACTTTAAGAGAAGGAGTTATTATTTCAGCTTCCTATAGGCACGGCTTTTGAAACCATGAAAACATTATAACCATGCAGTTTTATAAGAAGGTAATCATAAACTTTCCAAGATTGAGCCTTTGAATTCTATATTCCAGTTTAACACATGGGAAATTGAAATGCTGAAAAGAAGAAGAAATTGGTGGTTAGAGAATAGATGTACTGAAGGAAATATACCGTTAGCTATCCAGACAAATATGTTTTTAAGATATTTATCAGAGCTGGGAAAATGATAGTTTATTTTTTTTTCCTTCCTCTACTGGATAGGAGGGGATTAGATAGAAGGGGATATGAAGGCATAAACCTGGGAGGGAGAGAGAGAGAGAGAGAGAGAGAGAGAGAGAGAGAGAGAGAGAGAGAGAGAGAGAGAGAAGAGAGAGAGAGAGACAGAGACAGAGACAGAGAGACAGAGAGACAATGACAGAGAGGGAAATATCTCCATTAATTTTTTTTTGTCTCTACGTGCACTAATAAAGTCAGAGAATGCCAGCGCATTGCAAACTCTCATAGTCCTGCACAATATAATAAATGGTCAAACACTGTGTGGTTTAAATGGCAGAAGTTTATTCCTTCCACTCCAATCTATTTTTACAATTACTATCTTTAAAGATACTGCTTACTGTATATACATGCACATACACATGAATGAGATAGGAGAGTATGACCGGGACTCTATACTTGGAAGAGGCATATATCCCATTAGCTGCTAGCTAACCATATAGGATAAATTACGAACAGATAAAAGAGAAAGGATCAGGACACTGAGGCTGAGAACAAGATTGTTAGAGTCTAGATATTCACCGTCAAGACCAGATATTGTCTACCATGGGAGGGTTCAAATGTTCAAGGCCATGTCCTGAATTTCCTGACACATTATCTGTAGCTGATTCTGCCAAGACATTATAAAGGCTTGATTATGGCCAGTGTTTGACATGTGGTTGATTGATGGTGCTGATGATGACAACGATGGCAAGTAGTATAAGAACAGACTGCACAGCTGACAGGATTGATACTTTAAGAGAATAAAGAAAGGTTTGAGGCCACTCTTTGGTAGAGAGATTGGCATATGATCTCAATCTGTGAAGGCCATCTTGAGACACAAGAGAAATTAATTTGTGCTAATTAGTCACACACACACACACACACACACACACACACACACACACACACACACATTCAACTCTTTCATTTCTTGTTACAAAATTTTAAACCCTGTCAACAAAGAATTCTCAAATCTTTGATTTTAGAAGTGACTAAAGGTTGTTCTACCATCACAGACTTCCTGTGAAAGATCAAAAATGTTTATGTGAACAATAAAAGTAAATAGAGAGAGACTCTTGGTCCTATCAAAGCTCAATGCCCCAGTATAGGAGAATGCCAGGACAGGGAGGTGTGAGAGAGTGGGTAGGTGGGTGGGGGAACACTCTCATAGAGGTAGGGGACAGGGTTGGTATAGGGGGATTCCAGAGGGAAAACCAGAAAAGGGGATAATGCTTGAAATGTAAGTAAAGAGAATATCCAATAAAATTAATTATATTTATGTTAAATTGTGATAAGAGTTGATAGGAATACATTTCGTTATGCTATCACCTCTGAAATTCTGAGTTTAGTCAGGCTATGGACAAACTCCTGTAAGAGGCTCCTTTCTTTGTTAACCCATCTGATTCTAGATGCTTTGTTAATTGTTGGAAAAAGGCACAACAAAAAGACAAAAATGGGAAGAAAACAAGTTAAATAGCCGTAGATAAAAAGAATTATACTTAAAAGAAGTTTTGGCAAATAAGAACATAATTGTCTACAAAAGCAATTTAACATCTCCCCAAATAATAGATTTATTTATGTATTCGATCAATTTACTCAACCAATATTATCAACCCAATAAGAACTATCATCTTATTACCTGATTGTCTGTTGCTCTGATACATGCTAAAACCAAATTTCCTATTTGTATTGGACAGTTTAGTTTAAAGGTAAGAAGATCTTAAACTTCTTTGTATGATAATACATATTTGTGTGCTCCTCCTCTCTCCCTTCTCTCTCTCTCTCTCTCTCTCTCTCTCTCTCTCTCTCTCTCTCTCTCTCTCTCTCTCTCTCTCTTTCTCTCTCTCTCTCTCTCTCTCTCTCTCTTCTTTCTCTCTTTGTGTGAGTGTGTGTGTGTGTTTATTGTGTGTTAAATACTGTCTAAACACTTTCTGTGTGTTGTACTGTTTTAATACCCACACTGCCTTGATAAATCATGAATAATTATTTATTAGCCATAAGGAAAAGAAATTAAGACTTGGGAGGATTAAATAATTTGCTAAACTTGTTTTATTTCCCAGAAATTATGTAGTAGGGGAAAGGTTGACCCTCAACAAATTCCACTTTAGACCATTTTTTGCTTCTCCACTTAAACAGGTTTCTTCTATGATCCTACCCTCCTGTTTCCTGGTATGGGCATTTGAAATCATCTAAATTTGGTGAGATAACTGATTATTTCTAAAACAAACATAGAATTTTTGCTCTTACTCGCATAATTCACACACACACACATTATCTTAGACATATAGTCACAAATTTGCACAAATATATTCTAACGTTAAAAGTTAATGTATCTGAGAATTTTAAAAATTACTTATTCTCCTCTCATACAATACATCCCAATCACAGTATCCTCTAATTCCATTACCCCCCCTCTCTCCCTTCTCTGTCAGATTCATTTTACCCCTGTTTCTCTTCAGAAAAAAAAGCCAGCCTTCCAGGGATATCGATCTAATATAGAATAGCAAAATAAAATAAGACTAGGCACTAACTTTAATATTGAGACTGTGTATCCAAGTAGGAGGAAAAAAGTTCAAAGAACAGGTAAAAGATCAGAAAGACCCCACTAAGAGTCCCAAACAAACACCAAGCTAACAGCCATAATATATATGCAGAGGACGAAGAGCAACCATAAGTTAGCTTTGTGTTTGTGACTGTAAACTTGGTGAGCCTCTGTAAGCCCTCCTTAATTGATTCTGTGATTCATGTTCTTCACTGACAATTCTGGAACTTTGATTTTTTAAAAATTACACAGAAATAGTGCAAAATATGCTTTAATTTTAATCCCACATGTGGGAAATGGAAAGGCTTCAGGTTGTCCACAGCAGCTGACTTTGATTTGCATTGTGCTCTAGTAGGAGCTTGAATTTGCCAGCCTAGCCACAGATAATCATTTTGTGATGTTTACAATTCTGGGATGTTTCAGTCAATATAAATGCTGCTGCCTCAAGAGGCAGGGTTGGTGTTGTTGTAAACAGTTTGTTAAGTAGTCATTTGCAAAGAAGAAACAAGAAGAAATTAGATATCCTGATAGTAAAGAATATACTATTCTCAAGAATCTCAATGCCCCTAATCTACAGGAAGTCTTGTAAGGATTACATCACCTTTGTTCCTTTCTATCATTTTTTTTCTTTCCTACCCAGTTTTAGAGGATTGACTGTGTGAAAGAAATGGTATGGAGAGGAAGAAACAAGAATCCACAGAGTAGCTAATAATGGCTACAATGTTCTCCTGATGTCATTTACCACTCTGGTTCCTGCAGTTCTTCCTCTCCCTCTACTGTGGGATTCATCAAGTTCCAAGGGAAGGGAACCAATGTAAATACCAACTTGGGCTCTCTCTCCTCCTAATGTTTAGTTGTGGGTCTCTGCATCTGCTCCCATAAGCTGCCAGAGTAACCCTTTCTAATGATGATGGCACTAGGCCCTGATTATGTTTTTCTTACTGTGTCTGGGTTGTTTTCTTCAGAATACTTATTTTCTAGTTCTGTGTATTTGCTTGACAATGTTATGATGCTATTTTTTTTTTTACTGCTAACTAATATAATACTCTATTACATAAATATCATATTTTTGTGACCTATACATTGGTCCCAGCTTCTGGCTGCTATGAACGGAGCCACCTTAAACATAGTTGAACAAATGTCTTTGGGGTAGAATTGAGTGTCCTTTAGGTATATATGCAATAGTGGTATAACTCAGTACTGAGATAGATTGATTCCCAATTTTCAAGTAACTCCCATGTTTCCATAGTGCTTTACATTCTACTACTACATGAGGTTGTTCAGTTATTCCAGTAAATAGTTTTGAAGATGCTTTATTTTTTTCCATTGTGTCTTTTAGGCTTCTTTATAAAACCTGAGGTATTTATAGGAGGGTGCATTTATGTCTAGGTCTTTGATTAGATTCCATTCAAGGATAGCAACCCATAGGAAGACCAACTGTGTCAACTAACCTGGACTCCTAACCTGGACTCCTGGGAGATCCCAGAGACTGAACCACCAATCAAATAGCCTACATAGGCTAATCTGAGACAACAGAACTTTTGTAGCAGATAGCTGTATTCTCTGGCTTCAGTGGTGGGAAATGTAGAGGCTTGAAATCCCAGGGTTGGGGAATGAGTAGAAAATCTTTCAGAGGTGAAGGGGAAGGATGTAGAACTTTGAGGGAAACCAGGGGAGGAGGCAACATTTGGATTGTAAATAAATGCAATAATTAATTAATAAAAATGTTTTTTAAAAAGAAAACTTCTAGCATCCCATGTGCAATTTTCAAATCTAATGGGACTTCAATGTAAATCCCCCTAACATTTTTCACAGAAATAGCCAAGGCAATTTGAACAAGGAGGCTAAGGTTTGCTTGATTACCACACTAGATTTCAATCTATGTTACAGAGCTATAGCAATAAAAATAGCACGGAACTGACACAAAAACAGACTTGGAGGTCAATAGAACAAAGGAGAAGACCCTAGGAAGAATATATACAGTAACAGCCATCTGGTATTTAACAAAGATGCCAAAATTTCACACTGGTAAAGGAACATCTTCATTTAACTATTCTGGGAAAACTAGATGTCTACATATAGAAGAATGAAATAAAATCCATATCTGTCACTTTGTAAAAAAATTAGCTCCAGATGAATAATCAACTTCAGTGAAAAACCTGAGATGCAGAAATTGTAGCAATAACCATAGAGAGCTGCATGTATGACACAGGCGCAATGAACATCTTTCTCAACTGGACTTTATTCACTCAGAAATCAAGATCAAGAACTTGCAAATGTGACCTCATAAACCCCAAATTTGTACAACATAAAGTGAAATTAACTGGGTAAAGAGGAAGCACACATAGAACAGGAGAATCTTTGTCGATTTTATGATGGTAAGGAGACTGATTGATATCTAGAATATTAAAACTCAATAATCAATGAACCAATTATCAAGAAAATAGGTGTCAGATAAGTCTATGTTTATTGGTTGACATAGTATTTCATGTTTAATGCTTAATATTTAAAATGTTAAACATTAATTTATAGTTATCACTGAAAGGTGTATGTTTATTGTTGCCATCCCACTGCTGTTATGCTGCTTGTATTCCCTGTTATACTCTGTGTTATAGTAATTATAGCTTCAGGTGACATCTTTTTCTACCATCCTCATACTGATTATTTATCTCTTCAGTCAGCTGTCCATTTGTTCTCCATTGGGCCGATTTTGTAAACATAAAATTTTTTAACTTGTTTATAATATGGAAAGTTTTTGTTTTAAATTTTACTTATGGCACATAGTTTTGCTGGGTAAAGAAGTCTCAGTTGTCATTTTCCATCTTTATAGCTTGGATTTCAATGTTCCAGATTTGTTTGGCTTTGAAAATTTCTATTAAGAATTAAGCTATTGCAATTAAGGAAAACAAAGAATAGAACTAAATAGTCTTCCCCCAGATAGATCACCCAAATTCCTTATTTCATGTGTTCAGCCTAAAAGTCATAGACATACACATAACATATGTGCACATCTATTTATCAATTTATCTATAATCTATATTTATATATACAGATATACATATCTATCTATCCTCTATAACCACATACATATTTAGATACATGTATTTATCATCTATATCTATATACATATATAGATATTTACCATATATCTATCATCTATATATCAATATCTATATATCTAGATCTGTAAGAAAAATTTAAAAAATGAGGCCAGAGTTCATAAATTAGAGAACAAGTAAAGGAATGATGCAAAGGAGAAAGAAAGAAAATTGTGTAATTATATTTTAATTTCAAAATATAATATAATAATTAAGGATAGAAATTACCAGTTATTCTAATGGGTTTTTCATTATATGTGGGGAAAATGAGGGTTATGGCCTAGGGAAACTCACTTGGCTATTACATTTTTAACAAAACCCAAGTTATGCATTGTCGTGGCAACTAAGTTTTTAATTCTGGAAAGATAAATCATATATATGAGTAATAAATTATATGTCTCTAAATTCATGTTATCTTTTAGAACATAAGAGCTAAGACCTTCTAGTTGTCACTCATCTAGGAGGACTGGAGTGAGGGTTATTCTACTCCAAACCATCATTTATTAACTCTGTGTGTAATTGAGTGAGTTTTAAAACCTTCCTGTGCTTCAGTTATCTTTTCCTGGTAGAAAGTTAATTGTACTCATTGCAGGAAGGTGTGTGGACTCAGTGTCATGTGAGTGCTCAGGACTCTTTTAAAGGAAGGGTTCTGCTAATCACTAATTTGTCTTCTATTCCCTAAATCTTTTCATCTTGAAAAATGAGTTTTCCCTTGGTCTTCTTCCTCTGTCAGTACTCTAGAGTTTAAATAAATAGCCTAAGTTTCTCACAAAGTAACTTCATCAAAGCAGTGAGAAATATGTATTTGAACGTAGGAAAAAAAAATGAGACCAAAAAGCTGTGCAGGGGAATTGGTGCCAGGAGCAGTTCCATGCCACAGTCCAAATCCATTTTCTTTAGATTGTAGTGGTCACTTTATCCTCCCTCTGTGTTTTTACTTTCATTTCATCACTATAGATTTTCATTTCAACCCAAGGCTACAAAGGAAAAAAATAAAAACAAAAATTAATTTAACTCCCAATTCAACCAGGTCTTTTTTCATCAGTTTTCTAGTTCCTTGTCCTACATTTATATAAAAACGCGTATAGATTGTCAAAAACAAACAGTGGGTCTCTTGTTCTCAAACACATGACTCTCACTGTTTGATCTGATGTAAGGTAGGGCAATCAGATTAATTATTTCTCTTCTACAGATAAGAAATTGGACTGATAAAAGCTTCCACTGATAAGTGACTGGCTTAAGGACTGGAGTTGCTTACAGGAGAGGGAAAGTGAAAAGGAGAATCTTGATGGTACTTCAGAGTGCTGTTTCTTTTCTTTCAATCACTGCTTGATCAGAACTATTCAGTAGCTTCTAAAATTCACAAGAAACATGACAGAACATGAAGAATATCTTCTTTTCTCTCAAAGTAAAGTACATCATACCCACTTTAGACCCTGTTGAGGATGTCATGGCCAATTTGGAATGTCTTTTCTTCTCAGTGTTAGGTGTGAGTTCTAAGCACTAGCTAGAAATATTCCTGAAAAAAAAAAAAAAAAAGAAAATATAAGAAAAAAAGAAAGGAAGGAAGGAACAAAAGAAGGAAGAAAAGGAAGGTTGTGTAGAAATGGAGCTGCTTTCTGAATTTCCAATATGTGATAAGTAACTTTTCACCCCTGAAATTGAATATTATTTTCATATAATCTTTTGTAACTACCATTCACAGTTGCTATTAGTACTAGTAATTTTCTCAGTTGCTCTATGTCTTTTTTTTCAGAGGAGTGACAGTGCATCTGATTTGGGGTTGATTCAGGAAATCTGATTCATAGTGGAAAAACTCACAAGAAAATAAAATACCTGCAAAAGAGTAAAAGAAATGATTAAAATTTTAAATAAATAAAACTTGGTCTTATTTTTCTATTGGAAAAGTTATCCATTTGCCTGAGTATAGATTTATAGTGATATACATAGAATTAAGACACTTAATATTAAAACTATTTTGTATGATGTGATTTTCGATAAACAATATAAATTTGCATAGAACACTTTTATCAAAATTTCAGTTCAAATATATATTTTACACATATGATCATCATGAAACTATTTCCTCAAGGCTACAACATATACTTCTGCAGGGAAGCCAGGTATTTACAAAACTCAGAAAGATAACACTCTCAAATCTTAGGGAGTCAATTAAACTTTACAAAATGCACAAACTGCTTTCACAAGGTCCTATGAGCAACAGATAATCTCTGGAGGAGCAGACTGTGGTGAATCTGCAAATAATTTGTTTTCCTTGCTCCTTCAGGAGAGGGATTTTCAGTTGGACACTTGTAATTTGCTTCTAAGTATCTGTTCAAGTCACCATATTAAGTGACTTCTGTAAACTCATTGATTTACTAGGCTAAACTTAGATGAGAGCATTCTTGGATCTGTCATAGGTGTCCTTACTGAATGAATAGATATTTATCATCAGGTCTCCCAAAGAAATGCTACACAAAAATAGCCAAGAAAATATTAATATAAATCTTTTGTTTCTTGTGTGCACAGTTCCTTCAATTTCATTTTACCTAGTGTTTGACTTTATCTGCAAAATTATCTTGCCACTTAAGTAACATCACCACTGTGATGCACCTTGGATTGATGCTCAATAAATTTTTGATAAATGATATTACTTTCAATTTGAAAAAACAAATATCGTATGAAAATATCCTTCTTCTTATAAAAAAATAGAAATCTTTATAAAGAACTGGAATCACCAGAAGTATCTAGGAAATTAGGAGTATTCTCATATTCTCAACATCTCTAACTACAGCTTTAGAGCTAAGACCAAGTACTTTTGGTAATAATGAAGAAGGAGTGTGAAGAATTTAAAAATACTAGTTTAACCTAAACCAATATAAACTGTTCAGTGTTTAAGAAGTTCCACTGGATGGATACTAATGTATGATGAATTGGGGTACACAGTTGCAGTTATACAAATAAAGCATCACAATGAAATTCAGTCTAGAAAGCAGACATTTCTTTAAAGGTAAAAATGAGAAAGCTTCATGTCTTTCATGGGACATACATTGTTTTTATTCCCCTACCAGATGAGAAGAAAGATTTCTTTTCATATGGTCTATATGGGAAGACAGGTGTCAAATGATAACATACACACACAGCACATGCCCCCACACCTTCACACACACACACACACACACACACACACACACACACACACACACACACACACACTAAGGAATTATACTCACTCACTGGGTATAGCCACATGTTGTGACACTTTCCAACTCAAGTTTAGTCTCTGAGTGTCACATAGTAGAAGGGGAGAACAAACTCTTGCAAACTGTTCTCTGATCTTCATATGCACATGTGGTAGAAGTGTCATGAAATATTCACCTACTAATCACAAGATTCAACGGATGGTAAAATAGAAATTCAGGATTCAATAAGAGGGTCTCATAGCAAAAATCAAACAGTAGATCAGGAATTTGATTAAGAAACCCTCTTCTGGGGTCTGAACTGGTGCTCTGAGCAGACTTTGGGGCTGGATCCCCACCAAACCCCACAACACCCAGAGAAAGCCCATAACCCAGGTACTCTAACATGTCCAGGATCACAGGATTTAAGAATCACAGAATCAGAGAGACACCTGGAGTTCTGACTGAGTCAGGATCACAAGAATAGGCTCCAGTCAGAGACAACTAGAGCAGGTAACACTAGAGATAACCAGATAATGAGAGGCAACTTAAAAAACATAACTAACAGAAACCAAGGCTACTTAACAACATCAGAAGCCAGTTCTCCCACTATGGCAAATCCTGGATATTCTATCAGAACTGAAAAGCAAGATTTCGGTTTAAAATTGTATCTCATGATAACCATAAAGGACTTGAATGACTCCCTTAAGGAAATACAGGTAAACACTACAAAAATGGAGAAAGATTGAGATAAAACCACCCAGGATCTAAAAATGAAAATAGAATATGCAAATCACAAAGGAAGTCAACCCTGGTGAAAGAAAACCTGGAAAAGAAATTGGAAGTCATAGATAATAGCATCACCAACAGAGTATAGGAGACAGAAGATAGAATCTCAGGGGCAGAAGATACCATAAAAAATATAGATACAACAGTAAAGGAAAATGCAAAATTCAAAAATGTCCTAACTAAAAACATTCAGGAAATCCAGGACACAGTGAGAAGACCTAATCTAAGAATATTAGGTATAAAAGAGAGTGAAAATTCCCAGATTACAGACCAGTAAATACCTTCTAAAGAAACTAATGACCATAAACATACAAGAAGTCTATAGAACTCTAAATAGACTGGACCAGAAAGGACATTCTTCTTGTCACATAATAGTCAAAACACCAAAATGAAAAAAAATCAAACAATATTAAAGGCAGTAAGGAAAAATGTCAGGTAACATGTAAAGGCAGACCTAACAGAATTACAACAGATTTTTCCACAGAGACCATGAAAGCTAGAAGATCCTGACCAGATGTCATACAGACCCTAAGAGAACACAAATGCAAGCCCAGGCTACTTTATCCAGCAAATCTCTCAATTACCATAGATAGAGGAACCAAGACTTTTCTTGACAAAAATACATTTACACAATATCTTTCCATAAATCCAGCCCTACAGTGGATAATAGATGGAAATCTTCAAACAAGCCGGGGGGGGGGGGGAGTTGTAGAGGTGTGGACACATCTAGGAAAAGCAAGAAAGTAATCTTTTAGTAACAAACCCAAAAGCAGACACCACATAAACATAATTACATCTGTAACAACAACAACAACAAAAATAACAGGAAACAACAATCACTATTTCTCAGTATCTCTTAACTTCAATGGAACAAGTTCCCCAATAAAAAGACATAGACAAATAGACCAGACACCTAAACAAGACCCAGCATTTTGCTGCATACCGAAAACATACCTCACTGACAAAGACAGAACCTGTCTCAGCTTTAAAGGCTGCAAATAAATTTCCCAAGCAAATAGTCACAAAAATAAGCAGGAGTAGCCATTCTAATATGGAATAAATTTGACTTTCAACCAAAATTTCTCTAAAAAGAAAAGGAATGTCAATTTACATCAAAGAAAAAAATCTATCAAAATGAACTCCTAATTCTGACCATTTATGCTCCAAATGCAAGGGCACCCACATTCATAAAAGAAACTTTACTAAAGCTCAAAGCATATATTGTACCATATACAATAATAGTGGGAGACTTCACACCCCACCCTCTTCAACGGAAAGATCATAAAAACAGAACCAGAATAGATACATGGTGAAACAAGCAGAAGTTATGAAACAAATGGATTTGACAGATATTTATAGAACATTGCATTCTAAAACAAAAGTATATATCTTTTTTTCAGCACCTCATGGTACCTTCTCTAAATGTGATGATATACTTGGTCACAAAACAAGCCTCAACAGATACAAGAAATTTGAAATAATCCCATGTGTTCTATTAAATCACCATGGACTATAATTGGTCTTCAATAACAGCAAAACAGCAAAAACCACACATCCACAAGGAAGCTGAACAATGCTCTACTCAATGATAACTTGTTCAAGGAAAAAATAAAAAAGGAAATTAAAGACATTTTAGAATTTATTGTAAATGAAGGGACAGCATACCCAAACTTTAGAACACAATGAAAGCAGTGCTAAGAGAAAAACTCATGGCAATGAGCGCCTTCATAAAGAACATGAAGAAAGCATATACTAGCAGCTTGACAGCACACCTGAAAGCTCTAGACCAAAAAGAATCAAATTCACCTAAGAGGAGTAGAAGGCAGGAAATAATCAAACTCTGGTGTGAAGAGCTTTTTGGCACCTGAGGACAACTGGAAGAGGGAATTTTAACTTTACCAATACAATAGAAGTAAGCTTAAGGAAGGAATTTGGCTCTGGCCCTGGGCTCAGGAAACTGGCCTGGACTAAGAACATTTACTTTTGAAGTTTTGGGCCGACTCAGTTGATGTAGGTGTGACAGTTCTTTTGTCTCTTGGTAGTTCCTTTTGTCTCAGTATTCCTGCCTAGCCCCCAAAAAGACTTTTACAGGATTTTTGATTATTGCCTGGTTTATTCTTGATTCAGACCTGGTATTATCTTTCTGCCTGTAATTAAAGAGGATAAAAAGCAGACTGAAAAATAAAAATTCCTTTTACTGTCAGAACCAGATTGATTCATGTTATAGTTTTGTCTATTTGTCTCTCTTTTCCTGTTAATCCTCACTCCTGCCCTGCAGAATCTGTTGATTGACAAGCCAGTCTTGGTCACTCAGGGCCTAAATCAACCAGAAATAAACAAAAATAACTATACAAAAAAGATCAACAAAACCAGGAGCTAGTTCTTTGAAAAAATCAACAAGATAGATAAACCCTTAGCCCAGGGATGCAGGGATGGTTCAATATATAGAAACTCATTAATGTAATCCACTATATAAAGAAACTCAAAGAAAAAAAGTCACATGATCATTTCTTTAGATGCTGAGAAACCATTTGACAAAATTCAACATTCTTTCATGTTAAAAGTCTTGGGAAGTTGAAGACTTCAAGTCCCATACCTGAACATAATAAAAGGACTATACACAAACCAGTAGCCAACATCAAACTAAATAGAGAAAAATTTAAAACAATCCCACTAAAATCAGGGACTAGACAAGAATGCCTGTACCTATCCAATACAGTACTCGAAATTCTAGCCAGATCAATTAAACAACAACAACAAAAAAGATGTCAAAGGAATACACACTGGAAAAGAAGTCGAAATATTACTACTTGCGGATGATATGATACTATACTTAAGTGACCCCAAAATTTTCACCAGAGAACTTCTAAACCTGACAAATAACTTCAGCAGAGTGGCTGTAACTCAAACAAATCAGTAGCCTTTCTCTACTCAAAGGATAAACAGGCTGAAAAAAAAATTAGGGAAACAGCACCCTTCCCAGTAGTCACAAATAATATAAAATACTTTGGTGTGACTCTAACTAAGCAATTGAAAGATCAATATGTCATGATCTTCAAGTCTCTAGAGAAAGAAACTGAAGAAGATTTTGGAAGATGTAAAGATCTCTCATGTTCATAGATTGGTAGGATTAATATAGTAAAAAATAGTCCTCTTGCCAAAAGCAATCTGCAAATTCAATGCAATCCCTATCAAAATTCCAACTCATTTATTTCATAGAATTAGGAAGAGCAATTTGCAAATTCATTTGGAATTACAAAAACCCAGGATAGCAAAAACTATTCTAAACAACAAAAGAACTGATTGGGGAATCACAATGTCCAACCTCCAGGTGTATAACAGAGCATTTGTGGTAAAATCTGTATGGTATTGGTACAGAGAAGGACAGGTAGATCAATGGAATAGTACTGAAATCCCAGAAATGTACCCAAATACCTATGGTCAGTTAATCATTGACAAAGGAGCTAAAACTACCAAGTGGAAAAAAAAGACAGCATTTTCAACAAATGGTGCTGGTTCAACTGGAGGTCAGCATGTAGAAAAATGCAATTTAATCTATTCTTATCACCATGTAAAAAGCTCAAGTCCTAGTGGATGAAGGACCTCCACATAAAGTCAGATACGCTGAAATTAATAGAAAAAAAAGTGAGGAAAAGCCTTGAACACATAGCCACTGGGGAAAATTTCCTGATCAGATCATCAATGGCTTATGTTCTAAGAATCAACAAATGGGACCTCATAAAATTGCAAAGCTTCTGTAGGGCAGAGGATATTGTATATAGGTCAAAATGGCTACCAATATACTGGAAAAAGATCTTTACTCCTCCTACATGCAATAGAGGGTTAATATCTAATATAGACAACAAACTCAAGAAGTTAGACTCCAGAGAATCAATTAACCCTATTAAAAATGAAGGGTAGAGCTAAAGCAAGAATTCTCTACTGAAGAGTAACAAATGGCTGAGAATAAACTACAGAAATGTTCATTATCTTTAGTCTTTGAGGAAATGCAAAATAAAACAACCCTGATATTCTTTCTCATACCAGTCAGAATAGCTAAGATAAAAAACTCAAGTGACAGCAGCTGCTGGTGAGTATATAGAGAAATAGGAACATCCCTCCATTGCTAGTGAGATTGAAAGTTTCTATGACCATACTGGAAATTATTCTGGTAGTTCCTCAGAAAATTGGCTATAGAACTACCTAAGGACCCAGCTATACTACATATGGGCATATACCCAAAAGATGCTCCAACATATAACAAGGACACATGGTCCACTATGTTTATAGCACCCTTATTTACAATAGCCTAAAGCTGTAAATAACTCAGATGTCCATCAACACAAGAATGGATACAGAAAATATGGTATATTTACACATTGGAGTACTACTCAGCTATTAAAAACAATGACTTCATGAAATTCTTAAGCAAATGGAAGGAAATAGAAAATATTCTGAATGAGGTTACAGTCACAAAGGAACACACATGATATATACTCAGTGATATGTAGATAATAACCCAAAATCTTGGATCACCCAAGATACAATTCACAGACTACATGAAGCTCAAGAAAATAAAATACCAAAGTTTGGATACTTAAGTCTTTCTTATAAGGGAGAACAAGATATTCAAAGAAGGAAATATACAGACAAAGTATGGAGCAGATACTGAAAGAGAGGCCAACCAGAGACTGCTCCACATGGGGGAGATCCATCCCATATACAGTCACTAAACTCAGACAATACTATGGATGCTAAGAAGTGTGTGTTGACAGGGACCTGATATCCCTGTCTCTTGAGAGGCTCTACCAGAACCTGAGAGATACAGAGTTGGAAATTCTCAACAAACCATTGGTCTGAGAATGGTGTCCCAAATGGAGGAGTTAGAAAAAGGATTAAAGAAGCTGATTTTTAACCCTGAAGAAAGAATATTTACCAACCAGAATCACCAGAGCTCCCACAGACTAAATCACCAGCCAAAGAGTAAACAAGAAGAAACCTATGGTTCCAGCTGCATATGTAGCAAAGACTTACCTTATTAGGCATCAAGGAGAGGAGAGGCCCTTGGCCCCATAAAGGCTCAATACCCCATTGTAGAGAAGTCCAGGGTGGGGATATCACAGGGAGTTGGTAGGTGGGTTAACACTCTCAAAGAGGCAAGGGAGGGAGGTCGGAGAGGGGGATTTCAGATGGGAATCCGGGAAAGGAGATAACATTTGAAAAGTAAGTAAAGAAAATTTCTATTAAAAAATAATGATTACATTAAAATGTTGATTTCTGGGAACAAAATAGTCATGTAAGTTAAATGAAAGGAGGGAACTAAGTGGGGGAGGGGTTGGGTAGGAAAAAATTGGTTCTGGGTCGGGGTAGGACGGGAAATGAGAGAATGCCAGGTGTTCATGAGAATGAATGGAAATCAGTAACTTATGGAGTTGGGGAGGTGGGGGATGTCTCCAGTACTGGACAGAGACCTGGGATAAGAAATATATCCAAGAACCAGTGGGTTAAGCTTATTTGTAACTCACAGCACTGGGACTACTGAACCTGAAGAAACAACCTCCTGTATCCAGACAAGAATCCCAGGGGAGTGATATGGACACCAACCAACCCACCAAATATTTGGCCCAAAATTTATCTTGCCTCTGCCTCATCTCCTGTCCCTCCATTTCTTGACTGGGGGAATGAGCAACCAATAACAGACCCAACCAGAGACCCATTCGACAGGCAAGCTCAAATCCATGACACTATAAATAATATTGTGATATGCTTGAAGACAGGAGTCTGTCATGGCTGTCCTCTAAGAGGTTCCATCCATTAGCTGACTTGGATAGATGTAGACACCACAGCCGAACAGTGGATGGAATTTGGGCACTCTAATAGTAAAATAGGAAGAAGAATTGTAGGATCCAGAAGGGCATAGAAATTCCACAGGAAGTTTAATAGAGTCAACTAACCTGGATATTTGAGTCTGAACCACCAACCAAAGAACATACACGGGCTGCAGCCAAGACCTCCATGTCCATATGCAGTGGTATTCAGCTTGATCATGTGGGTCCTGAGCAACTGGAAGGGGAGTTATGCCAGAAACTGTTGCCTGTATATAGGATATATTCTTCTAGCTGGAATGCCTTGTCTGTCTTCACTGTAGGAGGATGTGCTTAGCCAGGTAGAGACTTGATATGACAAGGGGTGGTGATACCCAGGCCGAGCCTGCCTGTTCAGAGGAGATGGATTTTGGAAGAGGGTGACCATGAGAGGAGTAGTGAGCAGGATGTAAAGTGAATAAGTAAAGAAAAAAAAAAGAAATAATCTTCTTTCTAGAATAATAAAATAATATATTCATTTAATTATAATTATGAATCTTCAATGATCATCAGGGAAGATTTAAATGCCTAAAATACCTAGTTGCTTATTGTATATACAAAGAACTTTGAGACTTCCTTATGGTTTTCTGTTTTAATATTTATTAGTAGCATAAGCTTATTTCTTGGGTAACCATTTCTGATACTTCTGAGTGTTCAAATGCTATGTCATTCTGAGTGCATTTAAAGTCACTCAATGAGCTGTGCATGTCACAAATTCTAATACCTATACCAAGACAGATTTCTCAACTTTTAGGTGTAGATTTGTGACTTAAACAAACATATAAGGGAGTGAATACTAGTGAACCCAACTCAGAAACAGTATAATAAAGGGGGAGCAAACACAAAGTTTCATTTCTCATTCATTTATTCTGCAAATTATCATTCAAAATATATGGCTAGTTTTATAGTGGGATTCTGGGGAAAGTGATTATAACGTGTTGTGTCCTCTCTTCTGGGAAAATATCACTTGCTACACAATAGAGCATTTTAACACACACACATTCAGGTGTATAACTATTTCTATTATCATTTTGATTATCATCATCATTATTTACATCTTATTAGCTCTTCAGCTTGAGTTAATGTGACATTTCATTGTTATGGAAAATCAATGAGGGAAGTTTCTTACATGACCACAAACAGTTCCTGTTGATTTAAGTGCAACAGAGAAGCATCTTGTGGACACAATGGATAAAGAGACACAAATGAACACACATACATGCCATCCATTATTGAGAATCTTTTAAGTGGTTTTGAAAATGAGTGTTCTCTGCTGGGAAGGAAAGATTCCCTTATTGAATGACCATAACCTGAACTGAAGCTTGCTTTCTGCATAATTAGCTATGTCCTCACTTCTGATAATGATACCAAACTTTGGATTTAATTAGACTCTAATTGCTGTTTTAAATTGTCTCCTGCCTCAGACTTTGCTTGCTTTGCCATCTCATTCTATTTTTTTTTCATTTTCTATTTTCATTCTGGTGTTGAGACTATAATACCTCACAAGTTAGTTACAAAACTTTTTAGCAAACAGTGTGGTTCTAACAAAACATGTTTTCCAGAAAGCTCCTTTTAACACTTACTTGATGGTCTATAGATGGGTGTTTTTAACTCACATTTGCAGTTTCTTCTGTGTAATAGATACCCATGATTCCTTTCAGTTAGATATGGCAATGTGACTAGGTTCTATAAGAGGCTTCTATGGAATTTTAAAGAGTATGCCATTTTGAATGCATTCATAAAACCTCTCCCACACATCTCTATCTTTATTCTTCCCTCTTTTACTGACCAAATGTCTTTGTCCAAGTAATTTTGAAAGTCAACTGCAATTTTCAATTCTTTATGGAATTGCATTTATTCTACATATACTCACAAGATTCTCCTATATGAGTGATACAATTCTTCTAGTGAATTAACCTGTAGAGAATCAAGGTTAATTTGCCATAAATAATTAGTGATACCTCACCCAAATATTTGGCGACATCTTCCATGATATTTGTATATATTTATATTCTGTTGTACCTGTGTGCTTCAGAAAAGATTTATAAACCCTATTGTTGTGTGTGTGCGTGTGTGTGTGTGTATGTGTGTGTGTGTGTGTGTGTATGTGTGTGTGTGTGTGTGTGTATGCATGTGCATGCGCGTAGGGCTGGTGGGGACAAAATGATAGAGGAAGAAAAAGAAGGAAAGAAGAAACAAAGGAAGAGGAAAGAAAGAGAACAGTGCTGTGCTACAGGCTGGAGATTCAAGTATGCCGTGATATCTCAGGCTTCACAAACTTCTCCCTCCAAAATAATTATCTGCTGTGCTGATTTGTTTTGAACAATTGTCCAAGGTTATTCTCTGTTGAAGGCAATCTCCTTTGCTTAAAATTAGAAGATTACAGATGCTAAATGTGTCAACAAAATGTGTCACAGCAACACTTAGACTAACATTGGAGTAGATAATTGGGCACAATAGTCTGGCCAAGATAATGCATTAAACTAATCACTGTATTCTGCTTGGGTAAGTCTCCTTTACTTTAATTCATAAATGTAAACTCACTGTAACTATTAGAAAATTTGAAGGTAATCAGAGTGGCTAAACAAAAGCATTTGTAAAGGTATATAAATTTTTGTGTGAGAAATCCCCTTATAAATATGTATCAACAGTTACTACATGAAGCCTTCAGTGACCAACCTGAGAAAATAAATACAAAATACATAAGTGAATAAAGCAGAAGAAAACTAAGAATGATGTCATATCTACAGTACAAGGGTAGGGAGTCAGGCTTCAAACTTCTAGACTTATATAAGAAATAATAAAATTATCTGTGGGTTAATTATAACTGCTGTATAAATTGTGAATATTAACATGTTTTATTTTGTCCCTAAAATAGTTACAACTGCAATGTAGAACTTTTATTAGAACGAGTGACACAGCAGACTTAACAAAGTAATTGTTTCAAAATCAATAAAAGTGTATGGACAGTAGAAGTTAGCTATTGTTCTCTACATTTAAACTGTTTAGAATGGGAATGGAATGCAGTGTGAGGCCCTGGGGAATGAAGACTTCCTACAGGCTTAGTCTTGTAGCTGAAAGAAAACATTCATATCGCATAAGCCAATCAATTACTGTAATTCAGACCAACACATTCTAAAATATAAAAAAAATATCAAAAACCATTTGGACTTCAGGTTCCATTTGGAATTGAAAGGGCTGGTTTTATGATTTTGAAAGTGGGATCATATCATATTCTGATCATTTACTTTTAACAGGTGTTGATTCTATGAATTATATCTACTGGGCAATTATGGGCTATCTTACTCTCTTTGTGGTTACTATAAACTGTTTAAGGTTCCTTTGGGGCATAGTCATTCTTTAATCATATACATTGGAAATGGTAACATCTTTTTTATACTGGAGTTACTTAAGTGCTTGGATATTTCCAATGAATTTCACAGTGTCAAAAATATAACTCATTCAGATTTGGAATATTTAATCTAGGATGCAAGGGTACATTAATTTTTCTGTGTAATTAATACATTTTATTACAATTCTTATGTTTCTACTTTCTCTGATTTTATTGGTCATATTTTATTTATATTTTGAATGTTATCCTCTTTCCTGGATTCCCTTCCATATCCCCTATCCCATCAACCCTCCTCCTGCTTCTATGGGGGTTTCTACCCAATTACCCAACCCCTCCTGCCTCCCAATCTGACATTTCCCTACACTACAGCATCAAGCCTTGGCAGGACTAGGGACTTCTCCCTCACTGATGTCCAACAAAGCCATTGTCTTCTACGTGTGCAGCTGGAATGTTGGGTTCATCCATGTGTAATCTTTGGCTAGGGGTTTAATTACATTCAATTCTTCCTCTAATTCCTCCATCCATAACCGCATCATAAGTTCTATGGTTGGCTATGAGCATCTGCCTCTGTATTTGTGATGTTCCAGCAGACCCTCTCTAGAGACAGCTATATCAAGATCCTATTAATCAGCATGTACTTCTGGACATCAGCAATAATTTTGGGTTTGGTGGCTGAATATATGTTGAATTCCCAGGTGGGGCAGTCTCTAGGTGGCCTGTCCTTTAGTTTCTGCTTCAAGCTTAGTCTCCATATTTCCTCCTGAAAATAATTTTTGTTTCCCCATTTAACAAGGACTTAAGCATCTGTACTTTGGCCATCCTTCTTCATGAGCTCCATGTGGATTGTGAATTGTATCTTGGTTACTACAAGCTTTTGGGCTAATATTCACTTATCAGTGAGAGTAAATAATGTATGTTGTTTTGTGATTGGGTTAACTCACTCAGAATAATATTTTCTAACCATTTGCCTAAGAATTCCATGAACTCATTATTTTTAATAGCTGAGGAGTACCTTATTATGTAAATGTAACATTTCTGTATCCATTCCTCTGTTGAAGGACATCTGGGTTCCTTCCAGCTCATGGTTATTATAAAAGAGACTGCTATAAACGTAGTGGACAATGGGTCCTTTTTGTATGCTGGAGCATCTTTTGGGTATATGCCTAGGAGTGGAATAGCTGTGTCTTTAGGTAGTACTATGTCCAATTTTCCAAGGAACAAGATTGATATGCAGTGGAGTATTCCTTTTTCGCCCCATCCTTACCAGCATTGTCTGTGACCTGGGATTTTTTCTTATAGTTGTTATTGTTATTGTTTATTTGGTTTTTATCTTAGTCATTCTGATCGGTGTGATGTGGAATCTTAGTGATGTTTTAATTTGCATTTACCCAGTGACAAAGGATGATAAACATTTCCTTTGGTGTTCTCAACCATTCGATATTCCTCAATTGAGATTTTTTGTTTAATGTTGTACCCCATTTTAAGAGGGTTATTTGATTATCTGGAGTCTAGTTTCTTGAACTTATAGTATATATCAGATATTAGCCCTCATGTAGAATCGGTAAATATTTTTTCCAATCTCTTGGTAGCTATTTTGACCTAATGATGATGTCCTTTGGCTTACAGAAGCTATGCAATTCTATGAGGTCCCATTTGTTGATTCTTGATATTAGAGCATAAGCCGCCAAATTTTCCTCAGTGTTCAAGGCTCTTCCCACTTTCTCTTCTATTAGTTTGGGTATAGCTGGTTGTATGTGGAGGTCCTTGATCCACTTTGACTTGAGCTTTGTACAAGGAGAAAAGAATGGATCAATGTGCACTCTTTTGCATGGTGACTGCAAGTTGAACCAGCACCATTTGTTGAAGATGCTGTCTTTTTCCCATTGAATGATTTTAGCCCCTTTGTCAAGGATCAAGTGACTCACTCATTTCTGGGTCATAAATTCTATTATATTGATACAGCTTGAGGTCAGAGATGATGAATTTTCTGGAAGTTCTTTCATTGTTGAGAATAGTTTTTGCTATCCTGGGTGTTTTGTTATTTCAAATGAATTTACAAAGCGCTCTTTCTAACTCTTTAAAGAACTGAGTTGGAATTTTGATGGTGATTGCTTGAATCTATAAATTGCTTTTGGCAAGATGGCAAATTTTTACTATATTAAGCCTGCCAATCCATGAGTATGATAAATCTTTTCATCTTCTAAAGTCTTCATCATTTTTTTTTTTCTTCAGAGACTTGAAGATCTTGTCATACAGATCAACTGCTTGGTTAGAGTTATTCCAATGTATTTTATATTATTTGTGACTATTGTGAAGGGTGTTGTTTCCCTAATTTCTTTCTCAGCATGTTTACCCTTTGAGTAGAGGAAGGCTACTGATTTGTTTGAGTTGATTTTATATACAGCCATGTTGCTGAAGCTGTTTTTCAGGTTTAGAAGTTCTTTGGTGGAATGTTTGGGGTCATTTAAGTATGCTATCATACCATCTGCAAATAGTGATATTTTAACTTAGTCCTTTCCAGTTTATAATTATTTGACCTCCTTTCATTCTCTAATTGCTCTGGCTAAAAATTCGAGTACTATATTAAATAGGTAGTAAGAGATTGGGCATTCTTGTCTAGTTCCTGATTTTAGTGGGGTTGTTTCCAGTTTCTCTCTATTTAGTATGATCTTGGTTACTGGTTTGTGTATATTACTTTTATTATGCTTAGGTATGGGACTTCTTGAATTCTTCAACTTCCCAAGACTTTTAACATGAAGAAATGTTGAATTTTGTCAAATTCTTTCTTAGCATCTGAAGAGATGATCATGTGTTTTTTTTTTTTTTTTTTTTTTTGAGTTTGTTTATATAGTGAATTATATTGATGGATTTTCATACATTGAACCATCCCAGCATCTGAATCCCTGAGATGAAGCCTACTTGATCATTGTGAATAATCATCTTGATTTGTTCTTGGATTCATTTTGCAAAGACTTTATTGATTATTTTTTGCACTGATATTCAAAGGGAAATTGGTCTGGAGTTTTCTTTGTTGAGAGTCTTTGTGTGGTTTAGGTATAAGCATAATTATGGTTTCATAGAAGGCATTGGTTAGTGTTTCCTCTGTTTATATTTTATGGAATAATTTGGAGAGAATCAGTATTAGGTCTTCTATCAAGATCTGATAGAATTCTCCACTAAACCTATCTGGTCCTGGGCTTTTTTGGTTGGAAGATTTTGATGTGTACTTCTATTTTTTGGGGGGTTATTAGACTGTTTAGTATTTTATCTTATCCTGAATTAACTTTGGTACCTGATATTTATCTAGAAATTGTCCATTTTATCCAGATTTTCCAGTTTTCTTGAGTATAGGCTTTTGTATTAGGATATGATAATTTTTTGAATATCCTCAGTTTCTTTTGTTATATCTCCCTTTTTGTTTCTGATTTTGTTAATTTTAATACTGTCTCTGTGCCCTCTGTTTAGTCTGGCTAAGGGTTTATCTATCTTGTTGATTTTCTCAGAGAACCAACTCATGGTTTTGTTGATTCTTTTTATAGTTCTTTTTGTTTCTACTTGGTTGATTTCAGCTCTGAGTTTGATTATTTCCTGCAGTCTACGTCTCTTGGGTGCATTTGCTTCTTTTTGTTTTAGAAATTTTAGGTGATCTGTCAAGCTGCTTTTATATGCTCTCTACTACTACTACTACTACTACTACTACTACTACTACTACTACTACTACTACTACTACTACTACTACTACTATTATTATTATTATGTGTCACTGAGAGCTGAGTTTTCCTTTTTGTACTGCTTACATTGTATCCCATAAATTTGGGTACATTGTTGTAGATTGCCCTGAAGCTGTTTGTATTTTAATGTTAATTCCACTTCCACCAGAAGGGCTGGCTAGTCTTGACTTCAACTGAACCTTCCCATTTTAATTAGTAAAATGAAGAAAACCCAGTGACTGGGCGGGGCAAGGGAATTAGGAGGTCTGAGAGGTCAGAGGTTGAAGAGAGAGGGGTTGTGAGAGAATGCAGGTGAGAGGTCTAGTCAACATGGAGGTTCCCAAGGACCAGCTGGACCCAGGTGATATTAATTGGCGTTAAATAGCTATGAACATTAAGGACTTTATAGGTCTAGCATCTTATATGAAGGTCAGTTTGTATCTTTGTCTATTTGATGTACTCTTGCTGTGTAGAGGGTTTATGGATTGAGAGTTGAACATATAAACATGTATGAGAAGCTATTGGGCTGTAGAGTTGTGTTTGTGTGGGATTTGGGGTACAGAAATACCCCGGGACAGAGACAGCGAAGAGGCGGTAGGTAGTAAACTGCCAAGGGAAGGGAGTTGAGCGGGTGAGTTGGGGTGGTGGCGGCTCAGACTGGGCGCCAGAGGTGCATGGGGCTCAGAGCTAAAATCAGGCTTAAGGAGTGAGAGAGACCTCATGGCTGGTAAAGAGATAAACTCGATTTATTTTTTAATATTTACTGCAACACATTGTGCCTTCATTGTCATTAAATACCAAAAAGTCTTAAACTTTTTTTGTTTATTTCTTCCTTGACCAAATTCTCATTTAGTAGAATACTCTTCAGCTTCCATGTGTATGTGGGCTTTTTGTTGTTTTTGTTGTTATGGAAGACCAGTTATAGTTGAAGATGATTTGATAGGAAGCATAGGATTAATTCAATCTTCTTGTATTTGTTGAGCCCTGTCTTGTGAAGAAGGTATTTTCTACTTTTTAGCAGAAAATGTTCTATAGATATCTGTTAAATACATTTGGTTCATAACTTCTGTTTGTTTTACTATTTATTGTTTAGTTTCTGATTCCACAATCTGTCAATTGATGAGAGTGGGGTGTTGAAATCTCCTCCTGTTATTTTTGAGCTGCAGTGTTTGCTTTAAGCTTTACTAAGGTTTCTCTTATGACTGTGGGTGCCCTGACATTTGGATTATGGATATTAAAAATTGAGATTTTTATCTTTGTTGATTTTTCTTTTGATGAGTAAAAGTGTCCTTCCTTATCTTTTTTTGGAAAGTCAATTTTATTTGATATTAGAACTGCTACTCCAGCTTTATTTCTTGTATTCATTTGCTTAGAAAATTGTTTTCCAGCCTTTTACTCTAAGGTAATGTCTGTCATTGTCACTGAAGTGTGTTTCCTGTATGGAGCAAAATATTGTGTCCTCCTTACATATACAGTCAGTTAGTCTGTGTCTTTTTATTAGGTATTGAGTTCATAGGTGTTGTCTATAGGAATGTCTAATTGTTATCTATAGGAATGTCTAATTGTTGTTTCCTGTTATTTTTGTTGTTAGAGGTGGACTTATATTTGTGTGTTTCTCTTCTTTTGTGTTAGTTTAAAGGATATTTCTTTCTTGTTTTTCCTAGGGTGCAGTTTCTCTCCTTGTGTTGAAATGTTCCACCTGTGTAGGGCTAGATTTGTGGAAAGATATTGTGTGGTTTTTGTTTTGTCTTGGAATATCTTGCTTTCTCCATCTATGTTAATTTGAAGTTTTACTGCCTATAGTATTGTGGTCTTGTATTTGTCTTATCTTATGGTCTGTATGACATCTGCCCAGGATCTTCTAGCTTTCATAGTTTCTGTTGAGTAATCTGGTTTGATTCTGATGGATCTGCCTTTTTATGTTATTTTTTCTTTTTTTCCTTGCTGCTTTTAATATTCTTTTTTTTTTTTGTTTTTGTTTTTTTGTTTTGTGCATTTGCTGTTTTGATTAGTATGTGTCAAGAGGTATTTCTTATCTGGTCCAATATTTTCTGAGTTCTGTAGGTTTCTTTCTTGTTTATGGACATATCTTTCTTTAGGTTAGAGAAGTTTTCTTTTATAATTTTGTTGAAGATAATTACTGGCCCTTTAATCTGAGAATTTTCCCTCTCTTCTATACCTATTATCCTTAGGTTTGATCTTCTCACTGTGTCCTGGATTTCCTGTATATTTTTTGCATAGGAGCTTTTTCCATTTTGCATTTTCTTTGATTGTTTTGTAACTGTTTTGTGTTATCTTATGCCCCTTAGGTGTTTTCTTTCATCTCTTTTATTCTTTTGGTGAGTCTTGCATCTATGACTCCTGATTTCTTTCCCAGGTTTTCTATCTCCAGGGTTGTGGCTCTTCGTAATTTCTTCATTGTTTCTATTTCTTGTTTTAGATTCTGTTCAATTCCTTCACCTGTTTGCTAGTGTTTTCCTGTAATTCCCTGAGGGCTTCTACCTTTTTTTACTGGTGTTATCCTGGATTTCTTTAGGGGAGTTATTTATGAATTTCTTAAAGTCTTCCAATATTATGATACATTGTGATTTTAAATCAGAATCGTTCTTTAGCGGTATATTTGAGTATCCATGACTTGCTATGGAGAGAAAGGTGGGTTCTGATGATGCCATGTGGCCTTGGTTTCTGTTGTTTAGGTTCTTGGACTTGCCTCTTGCCATCTGCTTATCTGTGGTGTAATCTGGTCTTGCTGATTCTGACAGTGGCCTGACCCTCCTGTGCTCTCAGGTGTGTCAGCACTTCTGGCAGTCCAGCTCACTCCTAGAGTTGTAGTGGTATAGGGAGCTGTAGCAGTGTCAGCTCCAGCTACAGGTGGAAACTGGAAAGATCCTGTCCTAGACCACTCCTTGTTTCCAGTGTTCTGAGTGCTTGAAGCAGGTTCCTCTTTGGCCAGGAATTTGAGCAAGGGTGGTGTGTCAGCACCTCTGTGAGACCAGTTCTCTCCCAGAGGGGTCTGGGTACAGAGTACTCTGGCTCCAGGTCAGCTCCAGGCACAGGTGGAAACACAGTTACACTGATTTTTGATGTCACACAATTAAAATGTGGTAGTGCTAGCATTCACAACCAAGTGTCATGACACCAGAACACTGATGCTGTCATAAGTGTCTTGTCAGCTTTTACCCTGGGAACTTTGTGTAGTACTGTGAGTTCAATTTTTAGCTATCCATCACAGTTACTTTTCCAGTTGTGCCCACTCCATATCTCATTATTTCCCTGCCCACACCCCAGGACATATCAAGTCAGGTTTTGCCAACCCTTAATAATGACAGCTGAAATGCTTCCCCTGAAAATAGCATTTTACTTTGGACTCTTCTCAGTGGCTAGAGAGAAGTTTTAATAGTTTGTAAAATCAGCAAAAGGGGCAGCACATGGACAGAAGCTACCCTTCCTTTTCTTGAGACTTTGTAATTGGCTAAGCAATTTAGAGAAGAGGAGAGGAGTTGAAATGAAACACTGGAAGCACAGTAAAATAGAGAAGCAGTGAGATTGATTCTGAAGGGTGGTTAAATTGCCTGGGTCAGTGTCCTCCATGGAAAAGCTAATGACATCTTCCCTGAGAAAGGCTGCTTCTTTTCTTGCAATAAAAAAGCTCTTTTAGGACCATAAACAGCTCTCTTCTGCTCCACCAGGGTCATCCTTCCTGTGTTTTAGCCTTACCCATTGCTTTCTCTACTAGGGATCAAATAGCTGTGATGGTCCACTGATGAAATGATGCCTTTATTAGCTTTTCTTTAGCAAATGTTCTCACAAATACACTGCTCAGGCAAGTTCTTTATTACTGCTAAGTCTCTACCTCAGAAATCTGGTACTTCGGCACTGCAGACTTGTTTGATTTGTGATTTCAGATATAAAAGATTCTAAATTAAATCTAAACTTAAAGTTTTCACAAGATTTTATGAACTTCTTCCCCCTATTCCACATAGCTGTAATAGTCTAAGTGTACCGATCATTTCACTGTGAACTATTATCTACTTTTACCTTTAGCAGCAAACACTTCCTAAAGCTGGAAAGCATGTCTACAAATTTCAGGGATCTCTCCTGAGTATCACTATCCACCTAGGCCTGGGTATATCTCAATAGAACGTTGTGTTATGGCTTAGATAGCAAATGTCATTTGTAGCTCTACGTATTAAAAACTTGGTTCCCACCTGTTGTGCTAGCTTTGCAGATATTTTGAGAGGAAGGTCTAATATAAGAAAGTAATTCATTAGAGAAATGACTAGGAAAAATATATACATAGTCCTTTTTTTCTCCTGATTCTTGACAGTTATGAGAAGGTCTTTCTTCTACCACAGGATCTTACCACCATCATGTGTTTCAATATAGACCCAGAACTAACAGAGCTAAGCAGACTTGATTGAAATGTTTGAGGCCATTAGATAGATAGATAGAGGTGGGGGGCACGTCCCCCTTTATTAGATATTTGCTCAGAAACATGGAAAAAATAGTGTAAAAATTTTTCGTAGAAGTGGGGATACTGTTGTGACTATCAAATCATGGGGCTCCTGAATAGTTTGACTATCGCAGAGGGACTGAAAATTACTGGAGAGGTAGTCTAGCAATGCTAAAAGTCCTCAATTAAGACCATGGCAGATGAATTTAGTGTAAATTCATCAGACTGAGATACCAATAGATATTATAAATATTCAAGGCCAAGGCCTAAGTATTTCTAATTGGATTGAATACTCCATTAGTAATTGTACTAAAGAACATGGATATTATAATCTTTAAAACCTTATCTGTAAGAGAACCTCCATTCTCCAGCCACCTCTCTGTCTACTTGCATCAAAACTGCAGATTCTAAGCCACACATGTTAGCTTCTCTTCGCCCACCCATCTCCCCTGTTTATTGATTCCTCTGGGACACACCAAACTGTCCTGAGCCATCAGTAATTTCTGGAGAACCTTTATTCTCCTGGTACCTCTTTGTCCACCTTCATCAGACCTGCCCTTTCTAAACCATACAGACCTGCTGATCCAGAACCATCAGATCTACTGATGCTGAAGCACAGAACCCAAGTATACCAACCGGAGGCTGGTCCCATCAGGACCACAGGGGTTAATCACTACTTCAGTACTTATTACAACAGGAATACCCAGAGACCAAAGCCAGAGCTAAAGGCCCTCCAATGAACAAATTCAACAAAATCCATGGCAACATGGCACCTTCACAGCCCTAGTACACCAAGCCCTGGATATCCTAATGCAACTGAAATACAAGAAAATGACTTTATGTTGTTCTTCCAGTGGGGTTGGAATCTCCCTCCACTCTTCCAGTCCTTTCACCAGCTCCGCAAACAGGTTCTCTGAGCTCAGTCTGATGGTTGGCTCTAAGCATCCACATCTGCATTGCTCAGTGGCTGGCCGGACTGAACACCCAGTTCTCCCAGTGTCTAGACCACAAATCAAGGAGTGTGCCTGGGAGGATCCGTGGCTCCAGATACATATGTGGCAGAGGATGACTTCGTCTGACATCAATGGGAGGGGAGGCCGTTGGTCCTGCATTCCAGCGTAGGGGGATGCTGGAACAATAGAGCAGAAGAGTGTGGTTGTGTGGGGGAGCATTCTCTTACAGGCTAAGGGGAGATGGGAAGGGTGGATACGGGTTGGGAGATCGGTGGAGGGGGTAACGAAGAAGAGGGATATTATTTGAACTGTGAACAAATGAAATGATTAATAAAAAATAAAAAAATTAAAAAGTATAGTGACTTTAAATACAGTCTTATAAAGGCCGTAGAGTTCTTTAGAGAGGAAATTAATAAACACATTAAAGCAATAAAAAATTAAATAGATAGAGGGAATACACATAAAACTGTGAAAGAGTTAAACGTAGAAATCAAATCAATAAAGAAAATGCCCACTGACGAAATTCTGGAGAAAAGAAAAAAAAAAAAAAAAACCCGTGAAAGAGAACAGGAAAAAATGATGCAAGCATCACCAACCGAATACAAGAGGGAAGAGAGAATCTCAGGAATAAAAGAACAATAGAAGAAAATGTTCTGTCAGCCAAAGAAAACTCTAAATCTGAAAAAATCCTGACACAAAACACTCAGGAAATCTGGGATACCATAAAAAGACCTAACCTAATATATAATAGGAATAAAAAAGGTGAAAAACTCCAGCTCAAAACAGAGAAAATATTTTAAACAAAATCATAGAGAAAACTTTCCCAACCTAAAAAAAGAAATGTCTACAAATAGAAAGGAAGGTTTTAGAAAACTAATTAAACTGGGCCAGAAAAGAAAATTCTTCAGCCACATAAAAATCAAAACTCAAAATCTAGAGAACAAAGAATATTGAAAGCAGCAAGGGGAAAAAGTCAAATAACATACAAAGGTAGATATATCAGGATTACACCCGATTTCTAAACAGAGACTCTAAAGGCTAGAAGGTCCTAGAAAGGTATATTAAAATCTCAAAAAAAAAAAAAAAAAAAAAAAAAAAAACAAATACAAAATCCAAACCCTCCCCCATAAATTCTAACCTAGAGTTCTACACACAACAAAAAAATCTCAATCACTATAGAGGGAGAAAAAAATTTAAGACAAAACCAAATTCAAAACAATATCTATGTATAAAATCAGCTCTACAGAAAATATTAGAAGATACTCCAAACCAAAGAGAATAACTCCATCCAGGAAAACACAAGGGAAGTACACACACACACACACACACACACACACACACACACACACACACACATACACACACACACACACATTCTAATATCAATGACTCAATTCCCCAATAAACTATACAGGTTCAGAATGGATGCAAAGAGAGGATCCTTATTCTGCTGCATACAAGAAACATACCTCTGTGATAAAGATAGACTTTATCTCAGAGTAAAAAGCTCTAAAATAAAGATTTCCAAGCAAACGAACCCAGGAATTATCTGAAGTAGCTTTTTCAATATCTAATAAAATATACTTACAACCAAAATTAATCAAAACAGATAGGGAAGTGCAATTCACACCAATTAAAGAAAAAATCTACGAAAATAATATCTCAATTCAGAAAATCTATGCCCCAAACACGAATGGACCCACATTTATAAAGAAACATTACTAAAGCTTAAATCCCACCTTGAGCCCTCAGATTAATAGTGGGAGACTTCAACACCCCAATCTCATAAATTTTCAGGTCATGCTGACAAAAACTAAACAGAGAAATAATAAATCCAACAGACAATATGAATCTAATGGACCCAACAAACATCTATAGAATATTTCACCTAAATAAACAAGACAGTGTACCATCTTCTCAGCACCTAATGGATCCTTTTCCAAAATTAACCATATAGTCGATTATAATGCAAGCCTTAATAGAGAAAAGAAAATTGAAATAATGCCCCATATTTTATCAGACCACCATGGATTAAAACTGGACTTCAACAACAGCAGAAACCCTTGAAAGCCACACCTTCCACACTTGTGGAAATGGACCAATTCTCTATTGAATGATCTCTGTGTCAAAAAAGAAAGTATGAAGCAAAGTAAAGACTTTCTAGAATTCAATGAAAGTAAAGGCACAGAATACACAAATTTATGGGACACAATGAAAGCAGTGCTAAGAGAAAATCTCATGGCAGTAACTGCCTCCATTGAAAAATAATTGTATACCTGAGAGCTGTAGAGGAAGAAGAAACAGGAAATAACCAAAATCAGGGTTGAATTCAATCAGTTAGAGACAAACAATAGCAACAACAAAATACAAATAATCAATGAAACCCAGAGCTTGTTCTTTGAGAAATCAAGAAGATAGACAAACCGTTAGCTTCGCCAGACTTACTGAAACACAGAGAAATTGTATCCAAAGAAACAAAATCAGAAATGAAAAGGAAGACATAACAACAGACAGCAAGGAAACTTAATGAATAGGTCCTACTTCAAAAACCTATACTCCAAAAAATTGGAAAAATCTTAATGAAATAAACAATTTTCTTGACAGATACTACTTACCAAAGTAAAGTCAAGATCAGGTAAACTATTTAAACAGACCTATAATTCCTGAAGTAACAAAAGCAATTATTTTAATTCTTCCAAACACTGATTGCCAAACCCAGAGATGGTTTTAGTGGTGAATGGGACCAGACTTTAAAAACAAAGCTAATATCAACATTTCTAAAAATATTCCACAAAATAGAAATGTAAATAAAACTGCCAGATTTAGTCTATGAAGCTACAGTCACCATAATACCTAAACCACAAAAAGATTCAATGATGAAAAAGTATTTCAGACTAATTTTTCTTATAAACATTGATTCAAAAATACTCAATAAAATACTTACAAACAAAATATGCAAACATATCAAAGACATCATCCATCAAGATCAAGTAGGTGTCACCATGGGATACAGGGATGGTTCAATACAGAAATTCATCAATATAATCCTCCACATAATCAACCCAATAGAAAAAAATACCACATGATCATCTTATTAGATGCTGAAAAAGCCTTGTCAAATCCAACACCCTTTCATGTTAAAAGTATTAGATTCAAGACACATACCTAGACATAATCAAAACAATATCCAGCAAGCCAATAGCCAACATCAAACTAAATAAAGCAAAACTCAAAGCAATTCTGCTAAATTAAGAAATAACACAGGGCTGCACACTCTCTCACTGTCTGTTAAATAGAGTACTTGAAGTTCTAACCAGAGCAATAAGACAATTCAAAGAGATCAAGGGGGGGGGGGTTTAAACAGGAAAGTAAGAATTCAAATTGCTACTGTTCACAGATAATATAATACATATTAGTGGTCCCAAATTTTTTGCCAGAGAACTCCTACAGCAGAGAAACAACTTCAGCAAGGTGGCCAGAAAATAAAATTAACTCAAAGAAATCATAGCTCTCCTTATACAAATGATAAAAGGGCCAAGAAAGAAATTCGGGAAACAGCACACTTTAAAATTGCTACAGATAATATAAAATATCTTCGAGTAATTCTAATCAAGCAAGTGAAAGATTTGTATGAAAAGATTTTTATTTTATTTTATTTTTTTTGTAAATATATGTATATATTTTCTTTGTTTTCTTTATTTCTTGGACTTCATACAGTCTGTGAGTTGTTTCTGGGGGAGTGCAAGCCTCTGGGGTTAGCATCCCACTATCAGTGACTGCATATTATGTCTGTTCTTTTGTGACTGGGTTATCTCACTCAGGATGATATTCTCTAGATGCAGTCATTTTCTTGAGAATTTGGTTAAGTCATTGTTTCTGGTGGCTGAGTAGTAT
Organism: Micromys minutus; assembly: GCF_963924665.1. Lineage (NCBI taxonomy): Eukaryota > Metazoa > Chordata > Mammalia > Rodentia > Muridae > Micromys > Micromys minutus. The sequence goes on from NC_137952.1 coordinate 4,926,997, forward strand.
TCCATTGTGTATATGTACCACAATTTTTGTATCCATTCATCTTCTGAAGGACATCTGGGTTCCTTCCAGCTTCTGGCTATTATAAATAGAGCCGCTATGAACATTGTGGTGCATATATCTTTGTTATGTATTAAAGTGTCTCTGGGGTATATGCCCAGAAGTGGAATAGCTGGGTCTTCAGGTAGTACTATATCCAATTTTCTGAGGTATCGCCAGACAGATTTCCAGAGTGGTTGTATTAGCTTGCAACCCCACCAACAGTGGAGAAGTGTTCCTCTTTCTCCGCAGCCTCGCCAGCATCTGCTGTCATCTGAGTTTTGGATCTTGGCCAATCTGACTGGTGTGAGGTGGAATCTCAGGGTTGTTTTGATTTGCATTTCCCTGATGGCTAAGGATGTCGAGCACTTCCTCAGATGTTTCTCGGCCATTCGGTGTTCCTCAACTGAAAATGATTTGTTTAGCTCTGTACCCCATTTTTTAATAGGGTTATTTGATTCTCTGGTGTCTAGCTTTTAGAGTTCATTGTAGAACTTGGATATTAGGCCTCTATCTGATGTGGTGTTGGTAAAGATCTTTTCCCATTCTGTTGGTTGCCGTTTTGTTTTCTTGACGATGTCTTTACCTTACAGAAACTTTGCAATCTCATTAAGTCCCATTTGTCAATCTTTGACCTTAGAGCTTGAGCCATTGGTGTTTTGTTCAGGAAATTTTCTCCTGTACCTATGTGTTCTAAGGTTTTCCCTACTTTCTCATCTAATAGTTTCAGTGTATCTGGTTTAATGTGGAGATCTTTGATCCACCTACACTTGAGCTTTGTACAAGGAGATAAGAATGGATCTATTTTCATTCTTTTGCATGCTGAGTGCCAGTTGGACCAGCACCATTTGTTGAATAGGCTGTCCTTTTTCCATTGAATGTTTACTGCTCCTTTGTCAAAAATCAGGTGACCATATACATGAGGGCTCATTTCTGGATCTTCTATTCTATTCCATTGATCTACATGCCTATTTCTGTACCAGTACCTTGCAGTTTTCAGCACAATTGCCTTGTAATATAGCTTGAGGTCAGGGATAGTGATTCCCGCAGATGTTTTTTTGTTGTTGAGGATGGATTTCGCTATTCTAGTTCTTTTGTTGTTCCATATGAAATTGCACACTGATCTTTCCAATTCCATGAAGAACTGGGTTGGAATTTTGATGGGGATTGCATTGAATCTGTAGATTGCTTTTGGTAGGATGGCCATTTTTAAGATGTTGATTTTTCCAATCCATGAGCATGGGAGATCTTTTCATTTTCTGAGATCCTCCTCAATTTCTTTCTTTAGAGGTTTGAAGTTCTTGTCATACAGGTCCACTTGCTTAGTTAGAGTCACACCAAGGTATTTCATAGTTTTTGTAACGATTGTGAAGGGTATCTTTTCTCTAATTTCTTTTTCCACATGTTTGTCCTTTGAGTACAGGAAGGCTACTGATTTGTTTGAGTTAATTTTGTATCCAGCCACTTTGCTGAACTTGTTTATCAGCTGTAGGCGTTCTCTGGTGGAATTTTTGGGGTCACTCAAGTACACTATCACGTCATCGGCAAAGAGTGATGTTTTTATGTCTTCCTTTCCGATTTTTATCCCCTTGATCTCCTTTTGCTGTCTAATTGCTCCAGCCAGGACTTCCAGTACTATGTTGAATAGGTAGGGGGAGAGTGGGCAGCCTTGTCGAGTCCCTGATTTTAGTGGGATTGCTTCAAGTTTCTCGCCATTAAGTTTGATGTTGGCTGTTGGTTTGCTGTATATTGCTTTTATTATGTTTAAGTATGGGCCTTGGATTCCTGTTCTTTCCAGGACTTTTTTTTTAATATATTGTTTATATTTCCAGAAAAATAATAAGGATGTTAACGGGTGGAAAGTCTTCCCATGCTCATGGATAGGTAGGGTTAACATAGTGAAAATGGCCATATTACCAAAGCAGTTTATAGACTCAATGCAATCCCAATCAAAATTCCAACACAATATTTTATTATTATTTAGGACCTTGAGTAACAGGTGCTTGCAGTTGGCTGGGGTATTTTTTTCTTTTGTTGTTGTTGTTGTTGTTGTTGTTTTGTTTTGTTTTGTTTTTTTGGTTTTTTTTTTTTTTTGAAAATATCTAGTTGTAAACTTTACTACGAATTAAAACAAAGTTCTTAAAAATCTCTATTTGACCAGATATGAAAGAATTTAAAAACCGTTAAAGGTGTATTAAAAAAAACTATGCCTTTTTTTCTTTAAAAAACACATTTGTCATTGCCAAAAAGAGACATCTTTAGGTAAAAATAATAAAAACCCCATGCTGGATAGATAATGCAGATAATTCAATGTATCTGGTCAACAGGCAATTAGCAAGCACTTAAGGTCTTTAGCTCCAATCTTTGTTCATTTCTTAGTGCTGGAACTTTTATAATTTACTGAATATTCTCTGTATTTACATTTCAAATGTTATTTCTTTCTCACAATTTTCCTGCCTTCTCCCCCTCAACTTGCTTCCAAGAAGGTGCTCCCTCTCCCAATCACCCTCTCCACCTCAGTGCCTTGGCTGGTTGATGATGTTGTTCTTCCCATGAGGTTGCAAACCCTTTCAGCTCCTTCAGTCTTTTCTCTAGCTCTTTCATTGGGGTCTCCATGTTCAGTCCAATGGTGAGCTGCAAGCCTCCTCATCTGTATCTATATTACTCTGGCACAGCCTCAAAGGAGGCATATATCTCTGGTTCCTGCCAGTAAACACTTCTTGGCATCAGCAACAGTGCTTTGGTTTGGTGGCTGCATATGGGGTGGTTCCCCTGGTGAGTCGGTCTCTGTAGACCTTTCATCTCTGCTCCTCTTTGTGACCTTGTATTTCCTCCCATGAGTATTTTGTTCTCCCTTCTAAGAAGGACTGACACATCCACATTCTGGTCTTCTTTCTTTTTGAGCTCCATAAATTTTGTGGAAGATTTCTAGGGTATTCAGAGCTTTGGGGGCTAGTATCCACTTATGAGTGAGTACATATCATGAGTGTTCTTTTGTAACTGGGTTGCCTCACTCAGGATGATAGCTTCAAGTTCCATCCATTTGCCTAAGAATTCTATGAGCTTATTGTTTTAATAATTTAATATATGTACCATTGTGTAAATGTACCACAATTTTTGTATCCATTCTTCTCTTGATGGACATCTGGGTTATTTTCAGGTTTTGGCTATTTCAAATAAGACTGCAATGAATAAGATAGAGCACGTGTCCTTGTTATATGTTTGGTGGCATCTTTGCCCAGGAGTGTTATAGCTGGGTATTGCTGGAATGTCATATTAATTTCTTCTTGTTGAAGGACCAAACAGGATGACGGTAGAAATGAAAAAACGGGATTTACTCAACCCTGCCTTGCTCAGAGCCTCTGCAGTAGATGAATTCTCAGCTCTGCTGATTTGTCTCTGCCATATTTTAGTTTAGGGTTCTCTGGAGGTCTGCATCAGTAGACAAAGTTGAGGCAGTGTTGAGGCAGCTCTCATCTCCTTGATTTTCTTTGTCCTCTTCATTGCCATCCTTTCTAGGCTGCCTTTGGTAATAAGGGCCCCTGTGGATCATGCTCTGTAACCCTGATCCATATTCTGTCTCACTGGTCTACCTTGCTTTCCTGCACCATGCTTGTCAGTGCCCTTCATCACTTCCTGCACAGGGGTTTGGAATACTGTGGTCGACATGCATAGGGTCTCCCCATGTAGAAAGGTGGGGGACGTTTGCTTGCGATAGGGCCAGTGTTGTTGGGCCTGGCCTCCAGGAGCACTTTTTGATCCCTTGTTCTTTTCCCTAGTCTCACTATTCTGGTAATCTGGCTGGTAATTGCGCGGAGGACCCCTAAGACATGCATAGCTTCTATAATGGTTATGGTCTGCTGCGTATTTACTGCCTTGACCTGGAACTCCACCAAGGCCTGTAACATTTGCTGTCTCGGCACCCTTTTCTCCTTCAACAACACCGAACTCCACAGTTTCTCCATCTTCCACACTGGGAAGGTACTTCCTGGGGTTATTCTTCTTTATGGAACTCTGGTGTGCAAATACATCTTCTTTGGTGTCATTCCTGTTGATGACCTTATTTGTTCCTTACATTAAACCATTTTACTGTTTCCAAAACCTTGTTGAGATAACCTTCTTGTCTTGCCGTGGGCACAGCCGATGTGAGGCCTCCTAGGCCACCACTAACCCCTGACTGTGGAGTTCTGAGGGCAGCGCTGAGGGCAAGGTGGGGCTTCTCCCAGCTGTGATGGTGACTATGCGGGTGGCAGAGCTGTGGCTCTAGGCTCTCTGGGGCCCTCTCCCTGTCCCCGCTACCAGTCAAACTCCCAACACATTTTTTAATAGACCTTGAAGGAGTAATTCTCAGCTTCATATAGATAAACAAAAAAACTCAGGATAGCAAATGTAATAAGTATATTTTAAAAATTCTTGTGCAGGGTTTCTACCCACCTTTCACCATTCATTTTCCAAGAAGAAAGCACACACAAAGACTTTATATACCAAATACTATTTTTTTGTTTTTATTTTTACCAGTTATTTGATTTATTGCATTTCAAATATTATCTTTCTTTTCAGTTTCCTTTCCAGAAACCCTTATTTTCCTCCCATATTCCCCCTGCTTCTATGAGGATGCTCTCCCATCCCCCACCCCCTCTTGTCTCAAGAAACAAGATCTTAGTTTCATTGATTATTTGTATTGTTTTTTTTGTTTGTTTGTTCCTAACGGATTGATTTCAGCCCTGATTTTGATTATTTCCTGCCTCTGTTTTTCTTGAGTTTGTTTGCTTCTTCTCTTTTTCTGTCTCCTCCTTCTCCTCCTTCTCCTTCAAATGTTATCCCCCTTCCCAGTTGCTCTAGCATTAAAAGTCAAAGCCACAAAAAGCAAAAAAAAAAAAAAAACAAAAAACAAAAAACCATGAACAATTAAAGAACTTTGGGAGAGGAATCACCATTCCTGATCTTAAGCTCTACTACAGAGCAATAGTGATAAAAATTATGTGGTATTGATACACAAACAGGCTGATTGATAAAATTCAATCGAAGTCCCAGAAATAAACCCACACATCTATGGACACTTGAATTTTGATTTAAAGAAAAAAAAACAGCCAAAACCATACAATGTGAAGAAGAAAACATCTTCAACAAATAGTGCTGATCTAACTGGATGTATACATGTAGAAGAATGAAAATAGACCCAGATTTATCACCCTGCACAAAACTCAAGTCAAAGTGGCTAAATGGCATCAACATATATTAAATCTCATAAAAGAGAAAGTGGAAAATACCTTTAACCAAATTGGTACAAAAGTCTATTTCCTGAACAGAACACCAATGGCTCACACTCTAAGATCAACAATTTATAAATTGGACTTCATGAAACTGCAAAGCTTCTGTAAGGCAATGGACACTGTCAATATAGCTAACAGCAGGCTATAGATTGGAAAAGGATCTCCACAAACTCTTCATTTGACAGAGGGTTATTATTTAACATTTGTAAGTAACTCAAGAAGTTAGATATAAACAACCCAAATAACCCAATAAAAATAGTACAGACTCAAATAAAAAATTCCTCAACAGAGGAATCTACATGGCCAAAAAATGCACTTGAAGAAATATACAAAATCCTTAGACAATAGGGAAATTCAAACCCAATCAATTCTGTGATTACATCTTACACTAGTCAGAATAGCTAAAATAAAAAATACTCAAGTGATTTAACACAGTCTGGTCAGGATGTTGAATAAGGGGAACACTCCTGTATTGCAGACCACATTTTACAAACACTTTGGAGATCAATTTGATGGTTTCTCAGAAAACTGAGAGTACTTCTATTTCAAGACCCAGCTATACCACTCCTGAGCATATGCCCAAAAGATGTTCTACCATTGAACAAAGATACTTACTTGTTAAGCTATGTTCATAGTAGCTTTATTTGTAATAGCCAGAAACTGGATACAATCTAGAAGTCCCACATGGATAAAGAAAATGTGGTGATCTACACAATGGAATGCTATTCAGCTGTTAAAAACAAAGACATCATGAATTTTGTAGGCAAATTTATGGAACTTGAGATTATCATTATGAGTGAGGTCACCCTGTCACAAAAGGTCATGAATGGTATGTACTTACTTATATCTTAGGTTTAATGTACAGGTTACCCATGCTACACTCTGCTGATACACACACAAAAAAGGGAAGACATAGCAATGATAATTAAATCTCACTTAGAAGGGGGACTATAATTGGCATAAGAGGCAAATGGAAGGAGGGACCTAGGAGGGAGAGGATATTGGGAGGTAATGGAAGTCTAGGATCAGGTATGGTGAGGAACAGGAGAAATAGCCAGATGGCCATTAGAATGAATAGAAATCTGCAATTGATAGGGTTGAGAGAATACATCTCCAGGATATAGCAGAGATTTTGGATAAGGAGGTGCCCAAGAATCAATGGGTTGACCTTAGCTGTGACTCACAGCATTGGGGATATGGACGTTGAAGAGACCATCACCTATAGTCCAACAGGAATCCCGTAGAGTAATAGGGACACCAACCTAAAAATTTTCAACCCAAAACTTATCTTGTTTACAAGAAATGTAGGCATGGGGGAAGAAGTGAGATCTGATGGAATGACCAACTAATAACTGACCCAACCTGAGACACATCACATAGGCTAGCACAAATCCCTGACACTACTAATAATTCTGTTATGTTTGCAGACAGGAGTCTAGCATGCTGCCCTCTAAGTGGCTCCACTCAGCAGCTGACATAGAAATGCAGACATCCACAACCAAACAATGGGTGGGGCTTGGGGACTCCTAAGGAAGAATACTGTCTATAATTGTGCCGACAAAGGAAATAGGAAATCTACCGGAAGACCAACAGAGTCAGCTAACTTGGACACTTGATTGAACCACCAACCAAAGAACATACAGCGACTGGGCAGAGGCCTTCCAGAATATATGTAGCAGATAGATGTACAGCTTTGTTTTCATGTGGGCCCTGAACAACTGGAGCATAGTCAGTCCCAAAAACTGTTACCTATACATGGAATATATTCTAGCTGGGCTGCCTTGACTGGCCTCAGTAGAAGTGCATGCACCTCACATAGGTTGTGGGATGCTCAGGAGTCCTCCCCACATCTGCTCAGAGGAGAAGGGGAATGAGGTGAGGGTAAGGATTGAGGGAGGGGCAGTGAGTGGGATGTAAAGTGAAAAAACAAAACCAACATAAAGCCTCATCTGTTTTCTATGTTGGTCAGGGCCCTACTTCAATAAGATGGCCTAATATTTGGGATAGAGAAATTTTCAAGAAATCATATCATTTGGGATATAACATGAATTTGCATGGCTAATTTTAGTAAAGCTTGGTGAGATTTGTGATTAAACAGAAGAACAGAAAGATTAGAAAAAAAAAGCTGAAACATTTTTCAATTTTGGGGGTCTAGAAACAATTACAGTTTAAAGTTGAAGATAGAGTATGTGGTCATAAAAGGGTAAGTGCCTTACAAAGGAACTGAAAATTATTAGGGTCTGGTGGATGGAAGTCACTTTGTTTCAGTGATATAGCCATTGCTATATTTTTTATACTTTTGTAAATAACTTCACATCCCTGTTCCTCTAGCAATCCTAATTAAACTTGGCGAGTCTTTGTGTATATTTACCATTCTTTCTCCCTACCTTCCTTCCTCCCTCCCTCCCTCCCTCCATCTAGCCCTCTCTCCCTCTCTCTCCCTCTCTCTCTCTCTCTCTCTCTCTCTCTCTCTCTCTCTCTCTCTCTCTCTCTCTCTCTCTCTCTTTCTCCCTCCCCCACACACAGGTATGTGACATGAAAGTAGGATAGGAACCCTTTTAGAAGAAGCAATACTTCTGTTGGAAAAGACTGTTGAAGACTATAGTTGAAGATGAAATTACTAAAATGCATCATATATATGTATAAAACTTACAAAAAATTGAAAAAATGAAAAAGACAAAAGGAGTGGGGTGCTTTACTTGATATAATAGGAGAGATGCTTTGACTCATCTCTGGAATTAAGCAGATGTTACCCATCACTGCAGTATCAAAGGGTATGGATGAGGAATTTAACTTATGTTCCCTTGAGAAGAGAGCACATCTGAGACTCAGTACTTGCACAGAACATTGTTCAGTATGCTTTATGTCATCATGCTCAACAACCAGGCAGTTAAAGAGGGTTTTCTGATGCTTAAAATGGGCAACAGATTTTACATCATATATCCGTTGTTTGTATAGAGACTACAAGAGTGGTGTAGTCACTGGACATACTATTGAGGATGTCAGGCAATAAGTAACGAGTCAGTATTGTGACATGTATTGTGTTGTTGTACCTCAACATAGCCCTTGAAAGGCTAATGGCTTAAAGTTTGAGGGTAACAACAAAGGTAGAAAAGAGATCTTGGGACATTTGCTCTGCCAGGAAAGCCACACAAAGTGAATGGAGCCAGCCCAAGAATGTGAGCAGAGTAACTCCAAACCAGAAGAGTATAATGTCAAGGCTTCATAAGGACTTTGGAAGTCTGATCCCACTGCAGATATTTTGGATGCTGGGCATGAAGCTATGAAGTTTAATGTTTGTTCTGGTACACTTTAAACTTGTTTTAGTTTTATTTTTCCTTGTAATTCTCCCATCTCTCCCATTTTGGAACAAGAAATTTTACTCTGTGCTATTTCATCTTAGAAGTTTGTAGATTTCTTTGTAATTTTTTAGAATTGACAGCCAAGAGCTGCCCTTAATCACTGAAGCAACTTTGAATATGAGCTTTGAACTGTTAAGAGTGAGGAGAAGGTGAACTGAAAGCATTTTACAAGACAAGAGGATGGAATATATGGTTTCTGGAGATGTGTTTGGATAGGAAGGTGATAATGGGTTGACTTGTGATGATTTATTTTGACTGCCAGTTTGATTTAATTATTAAAGGCTTAGAAGATGAGTAATACCCAGTGGTGGGTGTGTTTGCTTCAATAGGTGATTAGATCATGAGACATTTGACACCATGAATCATTTAAGCCATCAATAAATTTAAAATCGGAATTTGAGGGAATAAATCATGAGGGGGTGTTTCGAGAATTATGTTTTTCACCGACCTTTTTTTAAAATTATGGTTTGAGCTTGATTCCTGTGTGCTCTGAGATGCAAATATATTCAGGCACAGTGATTTTGTCCAAGGGCCTTGAGCAAGTTGCCATAAACTGAACCCCTGAGACTACGGGATAAATGGTTAAATGATCATACACTTTTACATCATGGTCTCTGGTCATTTGGTCACATCTATGCAAAAGCAACTGATATCCTTATACACGTCACCTTAAAAACACTTTAGGTTTGGTCTCTTAGAAACACTATTCATTCCATAATCATTTGGGCATACAACATTTTTTCCAGCCATTGTGGCTTTAACTCATTCTAATTATAAAACATAATTATATATACTAGAAAGAAGAGCTGGGAGAAAGAAATGTAGCTGGAAACTTCTGTGAGTTCTGAAATTCAGCAAACCTTTTTAAGTAAATTTGGCACATGAATGTTGTGGACAATGTTTGAATGCAGTCTCATGACCGTCTAACAAGAGGGATGCGATATAAATCTGACATGAACGATTCCCAGCCTACTTTTACTCTCAGAATTATATTGTTTACTCAATTCCTCAGTTTAGTATTTATCTAAAATGTTGTTATCTAAAGACTTGTAATGATTCATGATTCACTGATAAATGATACTCCAACTCAAAAAGTATCAAGAGCATTTTATTCTGAAGAAGTCCAGCATCCAGGAGTCACCCATTACCAGTATAGAGAGCCATTTAACAAACTCTAAAGCTCAATTTGAAGCACACTAAGGGAATTTCATGGTAGGTGAACTTACCTCTTAGGGAATTTCCAAAATCATTATCAGGGCATGGGATGTGGTTCAGGAATTCCAGGGTTGGTGTTTTATTTTGCTCTATTTTTTTAAAAGAAATTCCAAAACTGTTACCAGGACATGAGGGCTGGAAACTGTTGCTGACCAGAGGGTGGGGCAGTTTATGACTAGCTGCGTGAAGCCTGGGACTTCAGGCCTAATTTCCTAAACTGTCAGTTTGAAGCCTGTGATGGAATCAGCCTGTCTCATCAGACTTACAGTCTCACATTTCACTTATGAATTGATTTCACTATTCTAATTACATGGTAAGGTTTCTTTAATTTGCATTTGCCCCCAAAATTGTGATACTTGTTACTTTATCTTTTGTAACTTCCTCTCCTTTACAAGAAGTAGGAAATTCAATACTCTATATTCTTTTTAAAGAAAATTAAAAGCAGACTATAAAAACAAGGTCCCTAGTCTTCTTTGTTAATGTGTTGAGTGATGCTACCATGGCTTGGGGAGACTTATATGTAACTAAGAAGTAAAGTGACATCAAGATTTATTCAGCATTGTATCATCTTGCTTGTGAACTGCAGCATTCTTTGTGTCTTTTATAGCATAATTGAAAATAATTTATGCTTATTGGAGTAATGATGAAACAATCACTGGACACAGAAATAGTAAAATTATTGTTATAGTAAAGCCAAGATCACTGGAATCTAACCCTATATCTTAGATTATAGCATTCGCAGAGTCCACAACACAATTGCACAATAATACGAACTGAACTTATTCATTCACCCTCTTTTCTCCTTATATTATTTTAAAAAAATTGTTGTTTGAATAAATTTCCGGGTAAATAATTATTGCTCTCATTTTTATTACTGGGTTTATATAACTGCCTTTTCTCATGGTAAGAGTTGATGGGGGAGAGGAGAAGATTAACTTTACCAGAATCCAAAATCAGAAAAGGCTTTTTCATAGACTGTGCATTTGCATTCAAATCAGAAGATCTCATTCTGAACCCTGATATTAAAATGCCTGTTTGAAATCCTCCATCAATTGCCTTTCAAGAAACATAACTTCCTCCTTTATTCAAATGATTAATCAAAAGCTCATGGCTCCCTTCTTTCCATGCAAATGAGGTGGTACAGATCTGCCTTTATCAGTAGCAGACAGAACCATGTGCTATTAACTGGGAAAAGCAAATGTTTATTTTTATTTGTTAACAAAAGTACATACACACTGGAAACTTTCATTGAAGACTATATATTTTAAGACTTTTAATTGAAATAAAAGAGATTGAGTTTAATTTATTAGAGTAGTTATGCTCCATTGGGTTTGTGTGTAACGGATTGAACTGATGGTCAGCAAGTGAAGGAGTGTCTCAAGCCCAATTGCCACTTTGGACCTACTGAACTAAAAGACTTTAGCCAATTGGATATCAAGCTCAAGGCAAGACAAAATGAATTTCAGTCACATTCAATGTATATAGGACACTCATGTTGGACCAGGAATTGCATCTATGTTAACAATGGAAAAGATATCTTTTTTTTTTCTTAATGGATAGCCTCTAACTGGAGAAAATTGACATTTATGAAGGTAAAATTATAATCATATGAGAGTGGTTGATGTTTGAACAAGTTCTATAGTCTGTAATATTGAATACATGAACTTAAGCCAATCAAGCATAAGAAAATCACTTGTACTTATGCAGGGAACACTGAGGACAGGAAAGCGTTTGATGAGCAGTTCAAAACACTTATACACACAGACGGTGGATGTTGAAATGCAGCATGATTATGGGAAAGGGTATGATATCTGGTATGCTCAAAGCATGATCTGTAACAGGGACCATGTTCTGCCACATACAAAATAAAGGTTAGAGTCATTCTAAAATGTCACTTGTTTTGCACTGATCAGATGCCTAATGCAGTCATACAAAATACTTAAGTAAGTGCGGTGTGAGTTTAGGGTCCTGTTGTGATTCAATGTCCCTCACTTCTTCCCTCTCAGGTGTACAGATGCCTGGGATTCCACTGCACACTAGGCTGGAAGGATGAAGCAGGGTCTGGATCGAGTGCAATTCTGCAGGATCCTGGTCCAGACATCTTCTATGAAACAACTCTCTGAGGTGATCCTTGATTATTCATATACATTTATTCAGGTGAGTTTGTAGGCATACTCTTTATTCAGTGAATCAAGAGTTACACAGTTTTAGGGAAGGGGGTAGGAATATGTAGGGTTGGCAAAGGTCATTGGCTAAAGTAGTGAGAAGTTTCATTAGCATGGTGGGGGATCTCTGGTGCTTTCGAACAGGTTGTTTTTTGTTTGTTCATTTGTTGTTTTGTGTGTTTTTTGTTTTGGTTTTGATTTTAATAGGGAGAAATGAAGTCTTCCCAAGTCTAGGTGACATTCTTCAGTTACAAGGTATAGGGGTGTTGAGTTCCTCCAAATCAGAGATGGAGAAGCCCTTTCTGGTAAAGGGAGTCCCCCATTTTGCCCCAAGATACAGAAGGCTATCTGGACAATGGTAGACTTTGACCTTAACTATCTGGGTCCAACATGTAACCTTGAAGTTTGGTAAAAATGTCTTCACAGGAATCTTGAATATGTGGACTCATACCAGGTACTAAATTGCTCTGGCAAAGCTTTGGGGCTAAAATGGATGGTAAAACATAGGAAATATTGCTCTAAGAAGAACTCATCTTTAAAGTACAACAATGGGGTTGAAATACTATTAATTTTTATTTGGTTTTTTTTCAGCTAATGGGTGGTAACAACTCTATTTATAACAGGAAAGGATGGAGATGAAAGTATTGACTGAAATATAGGACTTTGAATTTTGGGGGCTGTATTATTCAATTTTATTTCTGGCCAATGATTTTCACTTGAGATAAAGCTGCAGGTTGGGATGGCCATCTTTTTCATTTTTAGTTTTAGTGAACACTGTTGTTCGATCTACCTCAAGCACCCAAGTCTTTCTCAATCCATTTTTGCTAAGCGAATGAGAAAATGGTATAGCAATATGGCAATTGTTATATGACATCATGTGGTCTATATGTAATCATCTTGGGCAACAAATTACCAGGCATGGCTGTGGCTTCCCTTCAACCCATGACATGGACCCTACCCAACAGCAGGCAAAAGGAGGAAATTTCTTTCTCTGACCTCTTAAATTAAAATTAACTGGCTTATTTGCTCTTTTAATATAGTAAATGTAACATTATGATTTATATATCTGGACCTTAGAGGGCTTGTATACTTTGTATTTCTTGGATCTAAGACAGGTGCCCCTGCCCCTGAAGAGCAAGGAGGACATGGAGAAAGATAATGTTAGATACGATAGTCATCCATTGTAGATTATACAACCTCAGCTTTGGCTCAAGTCAACTGTTATGCATGTAAATTAATTATTTTAGGTATGATTGATTGAAAATTCTCCTGGTACATTCAGCTAAAATTGCTGTATGTGTGAGTGGATAAATCATTGATTGCTTTAACCTGTGTAGTTTCAGTTGTGGCTTATGAGACAGCAATATAAAGCTGTATCACTCTCTGTATCAGCCCCACCATATATCTCTAGTCTAGTTAATTACCTGGTACAAAATTAGTCCATTAATTAATTAATTAATTAATTAATTAATTAATGGACTACAGTTTTATTTCTTAAAAGAACTACTTGAGGGAAATATTATTCACATTATCCAATTATGTATGAAGAACTAAGTTTAGAAAGATAAAGTAACTGGTCTAAATTTCAGTGCCAACAGGTAACTAACTGATGGTGTGCACAGATTAGGTTAACTCAAGAAGAATTAGTGCAAGGAGTCCTTCCAAAGGCATGAAGAAGTTTATAATACGAAGTCTTGCTTTACTTGAAAGCAAAGAAGAATAAACAACAATAACAATTACAACACACCCACACACACAAGAAGGTTGAGGCGATTGCCTGATTGCTTAAATGTGAGTAAAGGCTATCTTGGCACTCAGAGGCAGGGGGCTGTGGACAATAAATTTCAGAGTCTTACATTCTGCGTCTGTTGATTTCTTGTTATATTTTCATGGACACTTTATTTAAAAAATCTTAAATTAAAAAATCTGTCTGTGAATAGGATACCCTTTTGGAGAACTATCTAGAAATACAACCACATGCCCAGTGTTCACTGAGCATCATACCTTTCTCCTTTGGAAGAGTAACAGCTGCTATTATCGCCTGAGCCATCTCTCTGGTCCTCATTGAAGGGATTCTTTGATTTGCTTTCTTCTGGCTAAATGAGCTGTTTAATGAATTATGTAAGCCCTAAGTGGCACATTGACATAGATAACACCACTTGCTTTACTCTCCTGTCACATATTTCATAACTCATATTGTTGTTTAATCTGTTTTTAAAGTACCATGTTCCCATCAATACCAATGATACATGCATGCAGGCTCAGAAGCTAGAGTCCTTATTCAATTTAGAATTTTACCTCTTCTTTCCTTTTCTGCCCTACTTGTAATTTCAGAGTGGATACTACACTTTAGCTCTTAATTTCAAATGTCATCTATAATCATGGTGAATTTAATAGATTGGCACAATTCTGATGCCAGCTAGAAGGAACATAAGACACATTTTAAGTGCTCGAACAATGCTGTTTTGTGAATGGTTTACATTCATCCACATTATTCAGAAAACCCATTAAGAGCACGTCTTAATGGTCTAGGCAGTTATAAAGTGCAAGCATAGGGCTGATATTTTAATCAACAGCAGAACAGTTCTCATTATTATGGAGTCTGGGCGACTGACACAAAGATTCTACAGATTTGGTTTTTGGTGAGGGTCTGTTTCATCATCCTCTGAGCATCTTTGTTCCTCACCTGAGAGACAACACAGAGGTAGGAAGTGTGCTCTCATGGAATATTTTTTTAAGACACTAACTTATAATAAGTTTGCCATTTGTGTGCGGGGGCGTTAAGCACTGGGGTATCTTGTACATAGGATTTAAAATTTTTAAATATATTGAATACAGGCAGAATTCAAACACTTAACCTATAGATGGATATAACTATCATATCTTAATTTTACTTCTTCAGTTGTTATTTATACATTTTAATTACACACTAACTTTATATGCAAAAGAACGTACATAAATGTTGTTTATTAAAACATAAAGCATTAGGTTTCACTGTAGCATTTTTAAACAATTGCTTGTGGTTTTTTTCTTGGTTTTCCTTTCTATGATCCTGCACTATTACACCCATCACACCCTTGTTTCTGCTTTCATGTCCTGGGAATCTTTTGCCTCTCTCCCTTCCTCACATTCACCCCTCATGCTCTTCTGCCTAGTTTTGTAACTTTCACTCAGTCTCAGAATTATTTCCCCATGCACAACCATTCAAAGCTAAGATCTAAAAATGAGATTAATCATGATCATTTTGTCTCTTTTTAGATTACTCATCTCCTATACTTTGAAGATCCATATATTATCTAACAGTTTCAATTTTCAATTTTCTTTTCAGCTGAGTATGATTTCATTATATATATGTGTGTGTGTGTGTGTGTACATATATATATGTGTGTGGGGGGGTATATATATATATATACCCCCACACACATACACACCATGGTTACTTCTGACCAGTTCATCTGCTGATGGACATCTGGGATTGTTTCCTTTCTTTGTTACTGTGAACAGAGCAGTAATAAACAGTATACATTATTTTCTCTGTAGTTCTATATAGAGTTCTCAGTGTATATGCCAAAAAGTCTTATATCTTGGTCTCACTATAGTTATACTTTTAATAATTTTATTTCCTTGTTGTTTTTAATATTTCCTCCTTCTATAAATGCTGTATTATTTCATGCCTACCAACACACAGTTTTATTGTTCTTCAGCTCTTCACCAATCTTAGATTTCCTGATGTCTAAGGATGTTGAACACATTTTAAAAATACTTACTTCACATCTGTGTTTCTTTTTTGGGACCTGTTGGTTCACTTCATTAGTCTATTAGTGATTAACTAATATTGTGTGTGTGTGTGCATGTGTATGTGTATGTGTGTGTGCATGTGTGTGTGTGTGTGTGTGTGTGTGTGTGTATGTTTTATTTTTACAGTCCTTCTGTATTTATTCCAGAACTCTGAGGTACAGTTGGCAAAGATTTTCTTCCATTCTGTAGACTATTAACTATGTTGAAGTTTACTTTGTCATATGAAAACCAATTTTGTATATTCTCAGAAACCAATTCTGGTGCTACCTGAGTTCTGTTTAGGGAATTCTTCCCTGTGTACATAATTTGAAGTCTATTGTCTGTTTTCATTTAGCAGTTACAATGTTTCATGGTTTAAATTAAGGTCTTCATCTACTTCATGTGCAGTGTGGGAAGTCTGGATCTAATTACATCTTCTGCAATTGGATATTCAGTTTTGCCATCCACAATTACTGAACATGCCACTTTTTTCCTCTTATTTTGAAGTTTTTCTGAAAACTTATGAATCCCTTCACATTTGCAACTGTATTTAATAACTGTCAGTGTGTGGTGTAATTTTACATAAGGTATATGATGCCTCCAGTAGTACTGTGTCTGTCTGCTTATGATTGCTTTGGCCACATGTGCTCTTCTGTATTTTCCTGTGACAGTTTTGTGGTTTTCTAGTTTGGTAAAAAATGTCATTATAATGCTGATGGAGGTTGAGATTGAATCTATGTGATAATTTTAATAGTATAATCATCCTTACAATACCAGTTCCGGTATGGAATCCTAATACTACTATCCAGTAGTGTGGGAGTTCTTTTAATACATTGCATCATTCTTTATTTCTTTTTTCAGGGTTTGAAATTTTTGGTTGTGGACATTGTCTTTACTTCCTGTTTGTTGCTATGAATTCTGTTTTTAGCGAGCTACTGTAAATGGAATATTATTCTTTCTTTCTTTTCAAATTTGTTACTGATGTATATGAAAACTGCTAATGTTTTATTTGTTGATTTTGTATTCTCTGATTTTACTGAAGGTATTTATTACTTCTTAGAGTTTTTCTGCTTGAGACAGTAGTGTATATTTTCTATTATAATTCCTCTTATGTATTTCTCTCATTTTGCTAAAACTTAAATCATTATGATGAGTAAGTAGAGACAGTAGTCATCCTGGTTTAAGTTCAGACTTTGTAGGACATGTTTTTTGCTCTTTCCCTATCTAGTATCATGGTCAGCTATAAGTTTGTTATAGAGAGAGTATTTACTGTTCTGAGTGATGGGCCACTCACTTTCAGATTTTCTGGGACTCTTATGAACAAACCATGTTTTACTTTGTTAAAAGCTTTTTATCCTCCTATTGAATTTATCATGAAAGTTTTGTGCTTAAGTTTATTTATATAATAAATTATATTTGCTGATTGCCATATATTGAGCCAACCTTGCATCTCAGGAATGAAACCCATTTGATCATGATGTTAAATTGTTAAATTGTCCACTCTTTCTATCATTTCACCTATTTTCCCTTATCCTGCAAGAAGAGAAAACCCTACCTGCCTTGCTTTCCATGGGATATAAATTCTCTTAGTAGAAATAAACACATACTCTTCCCCCTGAGGCCTGACCAGTCAATCCAACAAGCCAAGGGGATGCAAAGACAGGCAAGAGAGTTAGAGACAGTTTCTGCTTCAATTGTTAGGAGACCCACATGAAGATCAAGCTGTACATCTGCTGTAAATGTGTAGGGGACCTATGTCTAGCCCGTTTATGCCCTTTGGTTGGTGATTCAGTGTCCAGGAGTCCCCATTGGCCTAGTTAGTTGTCTGTAGGTCTTCTTGTGGTGTTCTTGATCTCTCCTGGTCATTCAATCTTATCCCCCACTCATCTGCGTGACTTTCCAAACTTGGCCTGGTATTTTCATCTACTTCTGGATGAAGCCCCTTGTAAGGCAGTTGTGCTAAGTTCTTGTCTGCAAGCATAGCAAAGTATAATTAATAGTGTGAACAGTTGGCTCCCTCCCACAGGCTAGGTCTCAACTTGGGGAAGTTATTGGTTGGCTTTTCCTTCTTTCTCTGCTCCATCTTTATCCCTGCACATCCTGTAGGGAGAAACATTTTTGGTTCTTAGGTTTGTTGAGTGGGTTGATCTCCTCCTCCTTCCACTGGACATTATCCTGGTTACAGAATGTGACCACCTCAGTCTCCATATCTAATGATGTTAGGAGTCTAGCGAAGTTTAACCACACAGACTTTTGGCGATCTTTACTGTCCCAGGTTTATAGTTAGTCCCAGAGATACATCCCCTCCACGCCATCATCGATGTCCAATCTCTCTCCGGGTCCTCTCTTTCTCTCTGTCCAACCTTATTCTTATCCATATTCACATCCTAACTCCCTCAATCTAGCTTGCTTTCTCCATTTCTCCCTCCCCCCAATGTCTACATTTTCCCCTTTTGAGTGAGATTCAAACATCCTCTCTAGCGCTCTTTGTGTTACTTAGCTTATTTGGGTCTGAAGATTGTGTATAGTTATCCTGTACTTGATGGCTAATGCCCACATATAAGTGAGTACATGTCATGTGTGGTTTGTGGGGTTTGGGTTACCTGTGTCAGGATATTTTCTAGTTTCATTAATTTGCCTGCAAATTTCATGTTGTCTTTGTTTTTAATTGGTGAATAGTATTCCATTGCTAATATACTACATCTTATTTATCCATTTCTTCAGTTGAGAGACATCTAGGTTGTTTCTAGATTATGGCTATTAGCGATAATGCAGCTATGAACACAGTTAAACACGTGTATTTGTGGTACTCAGTTCATCTCTTATTATTATATGGCATATGCATTTATTCAGTGAGCTGTCTATAGAACCCATTTCCTCATCCAGTATTCTATAATAAAGGTGCTGATTTTATATCATATACTTTCTTCTCCAACAGAGTGCATGGTCTTCCCAATCCCAGCTCTTCTCTACACAGGCCTATTGATTTTTGATGTACAAGTTAGGTTTATCACCAAGACTATGCAGGCTATGTTGGTAATGTTTTCCATAAGCCCACATTATTTGATTTTAAGCTATATTTAACTGTTTTTTTTTTTAGAAAGGAACAGTTTATTTTGCACAATCCAGAGATTAGTTTATTATGGCATAGAAGCCTTAACAACAGTTTGATACAGCTAATCATGTTGCGCCCATGGTCAGGAACAAACATGCCAAAGATTGGCTCCCTTGCTCCTTTTTATTTGAGTTGTATGTTATTATGGTTTTCTCACTACAGCTAACAGAGTCTACAAAACTCGGTTCCAGATTTAAATCAAGGTGATCCTACATTTCACAAAGTTAGCAAGATTTACATATATGTTCTGTTGATAAGAATAGTATATGCTAATTTTTCAGAATTATACAAATTGGAAGAGACTACAAAAGCAACGTGTTTTACATAAGTATGGTATATATATATGGTGATATACTATTAACATTTAAGTCCACAAAATCAGGATACTTGGGGTATGGGATAAAATTACCACTTAGTGTAGTAGATTATGAATCATTTGGGAAAGAATTCAAACTTAAAATGGGAGAAATGCATTGAGTTTACATGCTTAAAAATATCAAATACTGAACATCTGATTTTTATTTCTCCTAGCATATTATATGCAATATTATGCTAAATAAGCCATGGGTGATCCCATACTCCCTCATCAGTTCATTCAGTGTTTCTTTTAAAATCTATTTTAAAATTTTAGACATATGAGTGCCCAAATGTATTTATGTTCGTGCCTTGTACTCATAGAGTCCAGAGAAGGGTGTTGGATCCCCTGGAACTAGAGTTTCAACAGGTATGTAGGCTGACACATAGGTTCTGGGAGCCAAACCTAGGTCCTCTAGAAGAGCACTGAGTGCTCCTCAAAACGACCTCTGTACTCCCTATTCAGTATTTCTTTTCTTTCCTTTTTTAAAAAATGGATATTTTCTTTATTTACATTACAATGAATTTCCCTTTTCCAAATTTTCCTCCAATTACATCCTCTCTCCTCCTGTCTCTAAGATGGTAATCCCCATCACCTATCTCCCTACCCTGGCATCCCTACACACTGGGGCACCGAGCCTTCATAGGACCAAGGGTCTTTCCTCCCTTGATGCCCAATAAATCCATCCTCTGCTCTATGTACTGCTGGAACCATGGTTCTCTCCATGTTCACTCTTTGTTTAGTTTAGTTTCTGTGTGCTTTGAGTGGGGTCTGGCTGGTTGATAATGTTGTTCCTCTTATGGGGTTGCAAACCCTTCAGCTCCTTCAGTCCTTTCTCTAACTCCTCTATTGGAGATCCTGTTCTCAGTCCAATGATTGGCTGAAAGTGTCTGCCTTTGTATTTGTCAAGGTCTGACAGAGTCTCTCAGGAGACAGCTATATCAGGCACCTGTCAGCATGTATTTCTTGGAATTTGCAATATTGTCTGGGTTTGGTGGTTATATATGGGATGGATCCCTAGGTGGGACAGTCTCTGGATGGCCTTTCCTTTAGTCTTTGCTCTACTCTTTGTCTTTGTATTCCCTCCTGTGAATATTTTGTTCCCCATTCTAAGAAGTACTGAAGCATCCACACTTTGGTCTTCCTTTTTCTTGAGGTTCATGTGGTCTGTGAATTGTTTCTTGGGTATTCTTATCATTGGGCTAGTAAACACTTATCAGTGAGTGCATACCATATATGTTCTTTAGTGACTGGGTTACCTCACTCAAGATGATATTTTCTAGTTCCATCCATTTGCCTAAGAATTTCATGAAGTCAATGTTTTTAATTGCTGAGTAGTGCTCTATTGTGTAAATGTACCACATTTTATATATCTATTCGTCTGTTGAAGAAATTCTATGGTCAGAATTGAGTGTTTAACTAGGTAGATTCTTTCCTTTGATGCGTATAAAGTATACACTTCCTTTTTTTTTTTGATAACTTTTGGTTGAAAGTTAATTTTATTCCATATTAGAATAGCTACTCCAGCTTGTACTTGGGATCATTTGCTTGAAAATTTTTTTTCTGTCTTTTACTCCGAGGTATTTTTTGTCTTTGTCACTGAGCAGCTTTTTCATTATGCAGCAAAATTGTGAGTCCTGTCAGTTAGTCTATGTCTTTTTACTGAGGAATTGATTTAATTGATGTTATTAGATATTAAGAAAAAGTGATTTTTACTTCCTGTTTTATTTGTTGTTAGAGGTGAAATTATGTTTCTGTGTTTCTCTTCTTTTGGTTTAGTTCAAAGAAGATGATTTTTTTTTTTTTTTTTTTTTTTTTTTTTTTTTGCTTTTTCTAGGATGTAGTTTCCCTCCTGGTGTTGGAGTTTTCTTTGTAGGGGCGGAATTGTGGAAAGATATTGTGTAAATTTGGTTTTGTCCTAGATCTTGGTTTCTCCATCTATGTTAATTGAGAGTTTTTCTGGGTATAGTAGCTTGTGCTGGCATCTCTGTTCTCTTAGGGTGTGTCTGACATCAGCCCAGGATCATCTGGGTTTTAGAGTCTCTGGTGAGATGTCTGGTGTAATTGCATTAGGTCTGATTTAGATTTAGTGTATCCAAATTTTTATTGAGGTATTTGATCCTGTTGGACTCGAGTATTTTTCAGGATGAAAAAAATACATCTGTTCACATGTTTTTACATACACATATCTAGTTGTATCAGCACCATTTTTTGAGGATGCTTTTTTTTTCATTGTATGTCAAAATCAAATGTCCTTGGATTTGTCAGTTTATTTCTATATTCTCAATTTGATCAATGTCTGTTTTTATGACAAATCTATACAGTTTTCATTATTATTTTTCTGTGGTACAGCTTAAAATCAGGTGTAGTGATATCTTCAGAAGTTCTTTTATTGCACAATATTGCTTTAGCTATTCTTGACTTTTTCTTTTTTATATATAAAGTTAAGAATTGCTTTTTTGATGGCCTACAAAGAATGCTGTTGGAATTTTGATGAGAATTCTATTGATTGTATTGATTGCCTTTGATAACTTTGGCTGTTTTTTACAATGTTAATACTACTGATCCATGAACAAGAAAGTCTTTTCATCTTCTAATATCTTCCTCAGTTTCTTTTTTCAGAGACTTAAAGTTTTTGTCATACAGATTTGTCAATTTCTTTGCTATATTTACTCCAAGATATTTTATATTATATATGGCAATATTAAAGGCTGTTGTTTCCTTTATTTCTGTTTTGACCTATTAATCATTTTTATAAAGAAGGGCTACTAATTATTTGAGTTGGTTTTGTATCAAGCCATTTTGCTGAAGGTTTTTTATTTATTAGCTATAGAAGTTTTCTGGTACAATTTTTGGACACACACACACTCACACACACACACACACACACACACACACACACACACAATATCCTCTTTAAATAGCAATATTTTCACGTCTTCCTTTACAATTCATGTACCCTTACTCTCCTTTCTTTGTCTCATTGCTTTAGCCAGAAGATCAATACTATGTTGAATAATTAAGGAGAGAGTAGGCAGCCTTACCTTGTACCTGATGCTAATAGAATTTCTTTAAGCTTTTCTCCATTTAATTTGATGTTATTACTTGGCTTCCTGTATTTTGCCTTTGATATGATTAGGTAAGAACCTTGTAGATCTCTCTAAGACTTAACAAAAAATGCTGTTGAATTTAACATTAAGGCATGTTCAGTATCTAATGTGATGGTCATCTCTCTCTCTCTCTCTCTTTTTTCTTTTAGTTTTTTTTTTTTTTTTTTTTTTTTTTTTTTTTTACATAATGGGCAAGATTGATGGATTTTTGTGTATTGAGTTATCCCTGCATGCCTGGGTTGGAGTGTACGTGGGTATGGTCAATGACATTTTTTAAGTGTTCCTGGATTCGGTTTATACATATTTATTGTGTATGTTTGCATTAATATTCATGAGAAAAATTTGCTCTGACATTGTCTTTGTTGAGTTTTTTAATGTTTTATGTATCAGGATAACTGTGGCTTTGTAGAATGAGCTTGTCAATGTCTCTTCTGTTTCTAGTTTGTAGAGTAGTTTTAGGATTATTAGTATAAGCTCTTCTTTGAAAATCTGGTGGAATTCTGGCATAAAACCTGGGCTTTTTTTTCTTGTTTGGGTATTTTTAGTGACTATTTCCAATTCCTTAGTGGCTATAGGATTATTTAAATTGTTTACCTGTAATTGATTTAATTTTTGTAACTGGTATCTATCAGAAAAATTACCTATTTTATTTAGAATTTCCAGTTGTTTAGAATACAAGGTTTTTTTTTTTAAAGTAAGTCCCAATATATTTTTTTTTAATTTCCCCAGTGCCTATTGTCTCCCTATTCATTTTTGATTTTATGGATTTGGATACGGTCTCTCTGTTTCTTAGTTGTTGCGGTTTTGTTTGTTTGTTGACTATAGGTTTGTCTATCTTACTGATGTTCTTAAAGTATTAGCTGTTGTTTTATCAGTTTTTTGTATCAATGTCTTTGTTTCTCATTTATTGATTTTGGCACTGGATCTTATTATTTCCTGTCATTTACTTGTCTTTGATATGTCTGCTTCCTTTTATTCTAGAGCTTTCAGGTTTTTAAGTTGCTAGCATAAGATTTTTCCTACTTCTTTATAAGGCTCTTTGTGCTATGAACTTGCTTCTTAGCCTGTTTTCATTATCTCCCATAAGTGTAGGTGTGTAGTGCCTTTGTTTTCATTAAATTTTTGAATGTTTTTAATTTCTTTCTTCATGTTTTCCTGATCCAGTGATAATTGAGTAGAGATTTATTTAGATTTTATGTTTTGTAGGCTTTTTAAAATTGTTGAGTTCCCGTTTAATCTATGGTGGTCTAATAAGACACAAGGGGTTATTTCAATTTTTTTGTATATATTGAGACATGTAGGTTTCAGCAGAAATGACATCTATTGTACGGGGAAGATTCTCACTGCCATCCTGAGGTGTTTTGCAGAACCCCAGTACTGTTTAGCTTTCCCCAAGGAGGCCTGTAGGACCCACGGAATTTGAAGTTTATTCTTCCTTCAGCAAACTCCTGCAAGTCAGGTTCACCTAGGACACAGCCAGAAGTGGTAAGTTGGCAAAGCTCCCCTAACACCTATAGTCTGGCTCAAGAGTCATTCTGCCATACTAAGGAGTTTTTTTTGGGACCCCAGGAACTTCCAACTTATACCCTCTGCAGTCAATCCTCTATCTATAGGGTCCTTCTGGGGCAGGACCAGCAGAGGTGAACAACATTTTGTTTCCTGGGATCTATTGTCAGGCTCTGCCTCACTCCCCTAGGTGTTCTGCTGCCATAAAGAACATCCAGCCAAAAACTAGGAACATGGGTAAAGGGCAGCATAGGAGCAAAATAAACAAGAGCCACTGCAACGTGATATCACCAGATACCTTCGTACAGCAAGCCCTGGATATCCTAACACAGCCAAATCACAAGAAGATGGAGTTAAATCTAATTTTATATAGATGGCAGAGGCCTTTAATGAGGAAATGATTAAAACAATTCAAGAATAAAAAGAAATGAAAGTAGAATCAATAGTGAAAACAAACTGGGAGAAACCTGGAGATGGAAATCCTAGGAAAGAGAAAAGGAACTACATACAACAAAATACAAGAGTTAAAAGAGAGAATCTCAGGTGTAGAAAACATGCTTGAAGACATTACTAAAGTGTTTGGCACCTTTTTTCACCTGCCTCCAAAGGTTTCAATCTAGGTTGCAAGTAACATGCATCATTTTATGTTTTAGATACCTATTTGTAAAGAAAAGTGAGAAATGAAAGAGTGTTGAAATCTAAAAAGCTTAAGTTCAAATACTCCTAAGAAAACTGACACAAGGTGAAAAGATCAAATCTAAGAATATAGATTTGTAAATGTTTTATTTTCGACTTTTTTTGCATCTATGTTTACTAGGGAAATCAATCTTGTTTTGACTTTATGTGTATTTTAAGCAATATTCATGAAAAAATGCAATGTCTTTCTTTGAGATGTTGCAGTAAACCAGTTTCAAAAAATGAAATTCCCATAGACTGTAATCTTGGTAATTGTATTTTGTTTCTTATGTGAAAAATTATAGAAGAAAATAGAAAGTAGTAATAACACCAACCTGCTCCATTCATACCTATCGAGACTTCATACATGTGTACATGCATGGACATGCGTATAACTCTTCTAAAAATAATTCATAAATCATTTTCTAAAACTTATTGATTTTAATGAAAGTAAGGAATACGGATCATACCTAACTCTCTATACTTAGAGGTTTTTGTTGGACATGTTGTCAGTTGTAAATGTTCTTGTTACCTCTCTGTGCTTCACACATTCTGTTCACTAATTTATGGCCCCTTCAGTTAATATTGGCTAATAAAATTTCAAGAGATTTTTATTGTTCTGAATGAAATAAAATAAGTGTTAGCTAAAATAATGAATAAAAAGCAGTTACATTCAAAATTCCTCCAATCATCATGAAATTTTTCCTTTGCCTATAGTCAATTAAGAAATATTGGCTAATAGCTATTTAAATATAAGACTATGGAGGATATTTAAGAAGAGACATGAGAAAGAAAGAAAAAATATTTGAACAGTTTTTGTGATAGTATTGTTATTGCCTATATATATATATATATATATATATATATATATATATATATACATGTATATATATATACATACACACACACATATATATATATCTTTGCCATAACCACCAATATGATTATTCAACATTCTGTTTTTATTTGTTTATAATTGACCTTGTTTGATTTTATTGTAGGAGAAACTTAGGCAAGCAAGCCCAGCCCCAATACTGGTGCATGAGCTGCTGATACTTCCTCCTAGAAACATCCTAGGATGTGCAGATGGGTGGTAGAAAGATTTGCCTACTTCTTGCATTAAACCAGTCTACTTTGGTCACTTGCTGATTCCCGGAGCTTGTGGCATTGAGTATTGCTGTCTTACTCCTGCCTTCAAGGGTCTTGGTCAGGTTCTCCAGCCACATTATATTCTCATTATTTCTAGATACATGCTTAAATTCCATAATGAAAGATAGAAAGAGTGCAGAATGAGTGTGGATTTGGGTGAGCAAGAAAATGAGGAACAGGAGATTTTTTTGAGGGCAAGAGAAAAATAACATAATCAGAATATATTATATTTGAAAATTTACTTTAAAAAAAAGACAAATGGTACAATTTTTCTTTTGTATGCAATGTCTAGATTAAAAATATATAGCAAATTTAATAATAGAAGGAGACCAGTAGAAATGAGAAAGGTATAGAAAAGAGTGTTATGGGTAGGTGAATATAAGTGTGGTATATAAAACAAGAAAGTTATGATGCAATTCTTTATTTTGTGAAATAGTTCATGTTTATAAATAGTAAATGCTATTTATGAATTTACAATATTGTTTTCTCTAGAAACAAATTTTCTTCTTCATTTTAAAATATCTTTAAAATTTATTTCATTTTGAATTAAATGTTTTATTGTATATTCTCTGTAAATATATTTTAAATGTTATCCCCTTTCCCAAATTCCCATCTCACCTTCCCCTACACTTGCTTCCATGAAAGTGTTCCTTTTCCCAATCACCCTCTCCACCTCAGTGCCTGGGCATTACCATAGACATGGAAAATGTATCTTCAATGGACCAAAGGTCTCTTCTTCCATTGCTGCCAGACAATTCATTTCTTTGCTACATATGCAACTGGGGCCACAGATCGCTCCAGGTCTGCTTAATAATTGGTTTATTAGTCCATGGTAGGTCTGGAGGCTTTGGTTGGTTGACAATGTTGTTCTTCCTATGGGGTTGCAAACCTTTTCAGCTCCTTCAGTCTTTCTCTAGCTCCTTCACTGGGGTCCTGTGTTCTGTCCAGTGGTTGGCTACAAGCATCCTCAGTTGTATCTGTATGACTCTGATAAAGCCTCTGAGGAGGCATTCATATCTGGTTCCTGCCAGTAAGCACTTCTTGGCATCAGCAATAGTGACTGAGTTTGGTGGCTGCATATGGGGTGGAGCCCGAGGTGAGACAGTGTCTGAATAATTTTTCTTTAATTATTGATCTTTTATTTGTCCTTGTATTTCCCCCTGTGAGTCTTTTGTTCTTCCTTCCAAGAAGGACTAAGGCATCCGCATTCTGGCCTTCCTTCTTTTTGAGCTTTATAAGATCTTAATTGTTTCTTTGGCATTGAGAGCTTTTTGGGCTAGTATCCACTTATCATTGAGTACATACCATGAGTCTTCTTTTGACTGGCTTGCCTCACTCAGGATGATAGCTTCAACTTTGATCTATTTGCCTAAGAATTTCATAAAGTCATTGTTTCTGATAGCTCAGTAGTACTCTATTGTGTAAATGTACCAAAATTTCTGTATCTATTACTCTGTTGAGGGACATCTGGGTTCTTTCCAGCTTCTGAATATTATAAATAAGGCTGCTATAAACATGGTGGAACATGTGTCCTTGTTATATGTTGAAGCTATTTTGGGGCCTATGCCCAGGAGTGGGTATAGCTGGGTCCTCAGGTAATACTCTGTCCAGTTTTCTGAGGATCTGCCAGACTGATTTCCAAGGTGGTTGTACCAGCTTACAACCCTACCAACAGTGGAGAAGTGTTTCTCTTTCTCCATACCCATCCCAGCATATGATGTCATCAGAGTCTTTGGTGTTAATCATTCTAACAGGTCTGAGGCGAAATCTCAGGTTTGTTTTGATACACATTTTCTTGACGACTAGGGATGTTGAATATTTCTTTAGGTGCTTCTCAGCCATTCTGTATTCTTCCATTGAGAATTTTTTGTTTAGCTCTGTAACCCATTTTTAGGAGGACTATTTGATTCTTTGGAGTCCAAATTCTTGAGTTCTCTGTATATATTGGATATTAGCCCTCTACCTGATGTAGGATTGGTAGAGGCCTTTTTCCATTTTGTTGACTTCCTTAGCCTTAAAAAACTTTGCAATTCCATGAGGTCCCATTTATTGATTCTTGATCTTAGAGCATAAGTCATTGGTGTTCTGATCAGGAAATTTTCCCCTGTGCCTATGTGATTTAAACCTTTCTCCATTTTTTTTTCTAATAGTTTGAGTGTATTTGGTTTTATGTGCATGTCTTTGATCCATTTGGACATGAGCATTGTAAGAAGAGATAAGAATGGATTGATTTGCATTCTCCTGCATGCTGACTTCCAGTTGAACCAGCACAATTTGTTGAAGATGCTCTCCCTTTTTCATTGATGTTTTTAGCTTCTTTGTCAAAGATCAAGTGACCATTCGTGTGTGGGTTCATTTCTGGATCTTCAATTTTATTCAATTAATTGACCTGCTTCTCTCAATAAAATGACAAATATCATGCCATTTTTTTTTATCACAGTTGAGGTCAGGGATGGTGATTCCCCGGGAAGTATTTTTTTTTTAATTGTTGAGAATAGATGTTGCTATCCTGGGTTTTTAATTGTTCCAAATGAATTTAGAAATTGATCTTTCTAACTCTATGAAGAATTGAGATGGAATTTTGATGAGGATTGCATTGAACCTGTATATTGCTTTAGACAAGATGGCCATTTTTATTAGTTTGAACCCTCCAATCCATGAGCATGAGAGATCTTTCCATCTTCTGATGTTTTCTTCAATTTTCTTTTTCAGAGTGTTGAAATTCTTGTCATACAGATCCTTCACTTGCTTGGTTAGGGTCACACCAAGGTATTGTATATGCTTAGTGACTATTCTAAAGGGTTTCAATTTTTTACTTTCTTTCTCAGCCTGTTTATACTTTGAGTAGAGGAAGGCTATTGATTTGTTAGAGTTAATTTTATATCTAGCCACTTTGCTGACGTTGTTTATCAGCTATAAAAGTTCTCTGGTGGAATTTTTGCAGTCATTTAAGTATAATATCATTTCATCTGCAAATAGTGATATTTTTATTTCGTCCTTTCCCATTTTATCTCTTTGACCACTTTTTGATGTCTGATTACTCTGGCTAGTCTTTCATGTATTATAGTGAATAGGTAGGGAGTTAGTAGTCATCCTCATCTAGTCCCTGATTTTAGTGGAATTGCTTTAAGTTTTTCACCATTTAGTTTGATGTTGTCTACTTTTTTGCTATATATTGCTTTTACTGTGTTTAAGAATGGGACTTAATTTCCTGATTTTTACAAGATTTTCAACATGAAGTAGTGCTGAATTTTGTCAAATGCTTTTTCAACATCTAAAGAGATGATCATGTGTGGTTTTTTTTTAAGATTTTTTTATATAGTTGCTTACTTTGATATACTTTCATATATAGAACAATCCTTGCACCTTTGGAACGAAGCCTACTTAATCATGGTGAATGATCATTTTGATGTGGTCTTGCATTTGGTTTACAAGAATTTTATTGAGTATTTTTGCATCTATTTTAATGAGCGAAATTGGTCTGAAGTTCTTTTTCTTTGTAGGGTCTTTGTGGGGTTTAGAAATGAGCATAACTGTGGTACAAAGAATGAGCTGGGTAGTGTTTCTTCTGTTTCTATTTTGTGGAATAGCTTGAAGAGTATTGGTATTAGGTCTTCTATGAAGGTCTGATAGAAGTAAGCACTAAATCCATCAAGTACTATGTTTTTTGTTTGTTTGGAAGCTTTTGGTGACTGCTTTCATTTATTTTGGGCTTACAGGGCTATTTATATGATTTATCTGGTTCTGCTTTAACTTTGGTAACTGGTATCTATTTAGAAAATTGTCAATTTCCTTGAGATTTTTCAGTTTGGTTGAGTATATGCTTTTGCAGTAGGATCTGATGACTTCTTGAATTTCTTCAGTTTCTGTAGTAATGTCTCCTCTTTCATTTCTGATTTTGTTAATTTCGATACTATCTCTGGGCCTTCTTGTTAATATGGCTAACAGTTTATCAATCTTGTTGATTTTTCATAGAACCAGCTCCTGGTTTTGTTTTTAGTTTGTTTAGTTATTTCAATTTCTATTTCATTGATTTCAGCTATGAGTTTGATTATTTCCTACTGTCTACTCCTCTTGGATATATCTGCTTCTTTTTGTTCTAAAGCTACCAGGTATGTTTTCAAGCTATTACTGTGTGCTCTCTCCAGTTTCTTTTTGGTCTTGCTCAGAGCTATGACTTTTCTTCTTAGCACTGCTTTCATTGTGTTCTATAAGTTTGGGTATGTTCTGGCTTCATTTTCATTAATTTCTAAAAATATTTTTACTTCACACTGAGACCTGAAATCAACCATGTAGAAACAAACAAAAAAAAAAAAAAACAAATACTATAAAAGATCCAACAAAATCAGGGGCCGGTTCACTGAGAAAATCAGCAAGATAGATAAACCCTTAGCCAGACTAACAAGAGAGTACAGAAATAATATTCAAATTACAAAATGAGAAATTGAAAGAAAGACATAACAAGAGAAACTTAAGAAGTTAAAAAAAATCCGATCATACTATAAAGCTTATACTCAACAAAACCAAAAAGTATAGATTAAATGGACAGTTTTCTAGATAAATACTAGGTGGCTAAGTTAAATCAGAATCAAATAAACCATCTAAACAGTTCTATAACCCCTAAAGAAACAAAATCATTTATTAAGTCTTCCAACATCCCCCCCAAAACCAGGACCAGATGGATTTAGTACAGAGTTCTATCAGACATTAATAAAAGTCATTCTCACATCAGATAGAGGCCTAATATCCAAGGTGTACAAAGAACTCAAGAAGTTAGATACCAGAGAATCAAAAAATCTTATTAAAAGTGGCGTACAGAGCTAAACAAAAAGTTCTCAGTTGAGGAATGTTGAATGGCTGAGTCGCATCTAAGGAAGAGTTCAAAATCATTAGCCATCAGGGAAATGCAAATCAAAATAACCCTGAGATTCTACCTCATATCAGTCAGATTGGCCAAGATCAAAAATTCAGATGGCAGCAGATGCTGGTGAGGATGTGGAGAAAGAGGAATACTTCTCCACTGTTGGTGGGGTTGTAACCTGGTACAACCACTCTGGAAATCAGTCTGGCAATTCCTCAGAAAATTGGACATAGTACTACCTAAAGACCCAATTATTCCACTTTTGGGCATATACCCCAGAGACACTCCAATATACAACAAAAACACATGCACCACGATGTTCATAGCAGCTCTATTTATAATAGCCAGACGCTGGAAAGAAACCAGATGTCCTTCAGTAGATGAATGGATACAAAAATTGTGGTACATTTACACAATGGAATACTACTCAGCTATCAGAAACAATGACTTTATGAAATTCTTAAGAAAATGGATGCATCTAGAGAATATCATCCTGAGAGAGATAATACAGTCACAAAAGAACAGACATATTATGCAGTAACTGATAATTGGATACTAACCCCAGAAAGCTCTGAATACCCCAGAAACAACTCACAGACTGTGAAGTTCAAGAAAAAAAAAAAAGAAAGAAAAAACCATTATGCTTAATCCTTACACACCAAGAAAACTTTAACTAATTCCGGGTTACATCCTGTTTGACATGTACTTTATGCCCATTGTAACTAGTAAGATCTTAATGCATACTATCAAACCTTTAAAAAAAAAGCCAAGCACTGACATATATGTATTCATATACTTTTATTCAAAAATGCTTAAAATTTGTACATTTATCTTTGATTTTTAAAATAAAGTTGTTCAATTAAAAAAAAAAGTCCTAATACCAATACTCTTTAAACTATTCCACAAAATTGAAACAGAGGGAACAGTACCCAATTTGTTCCATTAAATCACAATTATGCTTATACCTAAATAACAAAAGACCCTACAAAGAATTATATCTTTAGACTAATTTCTCTCATGAGTATTGATGCAAAAATATGCAATAAAATTCTCACAAACTAAACCCATTAAAAAAAAAAACAAAATGATCATGCACCATGATCAAATAGGCTTCATCCCAGGGATGCAGGGATTGTTCAATATATGGAAATTTGTCAACATAATTCACTATATAAACAAACTCAAAAAAAAAAATCACATGATCATCTCTTTAGATGCTGAGAAAGCATTTGACAAAATTCAACACCACTTCATGATAAAAATATTGGAAGGACCAGGAATTCAAAGTCCATATTTTAAAATAGTAAAAGCAATATACAGCAAACCAGTAGCCAGTATCACACTAAATGAAGAGAAACTCAAAGCAATCTCACTAAAATCAGGGACTAGCCAAGGATGCTTATTCTCTCCCTACCTATTCAGTATTGTACTTAAATTTCTAGGCAATGCAATTAGACAACAAAAAGGTTTCTAAGGGTCACAAATTAGAAATGAAGATGTCAAAATATCATTGTTTATAGATACGACAGTGTACTTAATTGAACCCAAAATTTCTACCAGGGAACTTTTAGACTTGATAATCAGCTTCAGCCAAGTGCCTGGATGTAAAGTTAACTCAAACAAATCAGTATCTTTACTCTGCTCAAAGGATAAACAGGTTTAGAGATGAGTAATGACCCACTCCATTCCTAGCTTTGTCTATTATTTTACTAATAAAAAAAACTCTCCTAATATTTTCCTAAATGTTTTTCTTTCTTTCTTTTTATCTTTTATTTTTTTGAGGCTATTGTAAGACAGAACTGGGTAGTTATCACTGTTAATGCACTAATAGATACATGACAAATCCTAGTATTTTTAGTTGCAGAATCACTATCATTCTCTCTCCTGATGGGCCTATGGAATGGGAAGAAATCAGGTAGGTCTGTGGGCATGTTGTAGTTATTGTCCTCTTAAACTATAAACAGCCATGATCACCTAAAAGAGAGTTACAAAAATTCGGCCAAGTAGCTTCCCAGCACTGAGGGAGCAGTATCAAGAGGCCACACTACTACCCAAATATTTATAGAAAAGTTACAATAGTTATTGGAGTAGAGAAAGAAATTTCTTCATCAGTATATATTCCAATAAATCACCCAAGCTCCCATAAGCAATACCTTACCCACACTCCCTAATTGACTCTAATTAGTCTCACATTGATTCACCAATTTACATTTGAGTGATGATATTGCTATCATACATGTATTAGGTACGTGTATTTGTCTCTGGAGTAAAAAGTTACAAAATATTGAGACAAAAAGTTAAATCATATGTCAGTTTCTTGTTGCCACATATATTGCGCTCTTTTATCTGTCTTGATAAAACACCATTTCCAGAAGAGCACATAAGATTGTTGTCACTATTTAGTCTTTTTAAATACTTGGTGGTCTTAAATTGCAGATGTATTTAATGCCTGTTAGAGGAGACACAAACCATTGGATAGATGAAAATATCTGGAAATTCCTAACTATTGTATGAAAATATTAGAATAAACTTAACTCCTACGTGACCACTTTGTAGCATAGTGCTGCTTGCTTCATCAGCTGTCTAGCAGTTTTGAGGCTTCCACTTGGTTCTTTTAGCTCACTCATAATGCCAAGTTTGAGGAACAAATTTAGAATGTCTGTGGGTTCTTTAGACCTGAGGAGTCTCATTGGTATCTACACGTCTTCACTCTGAAAGAAGGAATGGAGCTAGGAACTCAAATCTCTCATTTGTTGCTTTTCCAACCAGTGTTGTCGCTGAAAAACCTAATAGACTAAAGCTATTACACCATCATTAAGGCATTGTAATGAAATTAGTAGAAAGGCTTTGAAGAAGTGTCAGAGAAAACTTAGAGTATTTAGTTATGGTGATTTTGTAATAAAACCTTCTGTTCAGGAAAGTCATCACTCCTATTATCCAAGCTTTAAACTTTCACATAGCACAGGTTTGGAAGAAGGATGGGATATCCTGACTCCTCATTGCTGTGATGGACAATGGACTTCTATTTATTAGGTCTCGATAGAATCCCAGAAGTTCTGTACTGTCTGTCTATGTTTATCTGAAAGAATATTATAGCCTAATAACTATGGAAACAGAAACAACTTGAATCTGGAGAGTCCCTTGCTAACACACAATCTTACTGCATGTTATAATATAATTATATACATATTTCTCCAAAGATTCAGTAACATCATCCTGCCTTAGCTCCCATGGTGACCCACCATCTCTATGGACCATAGCAAATGCAGATACAAAGGAGCATCGTCTGTTCACTTACAGAGGATAGATGCTATCTCACTTTTCAAAGAAGACATTATATATCTCCATTACTAGTCCATTATTAGCATTTTAATAGATTAAGTTATTACTAGACCCTCTTGAGAAATATTGTCAGTTGAAAGCTCTTTTTTATTTTATGGGAAATATCTACAAATTATCTATTCTTTCTAATAATCGTATTCATTATTAATTTTTTAGTGAGCATAACAAAGTAGTGGATTTCATTATGACATTTTTATCCATATATATATATATATATGTGTGTGTGTGTATTTATGTATGTTGTATGTGTATTTGTGTGTGTATGTATGTGTGTGTATATGTGTGTATGTGTATATGTGTGTGTCTGTGTGTGTATGTGTGTGTGTGTGTGTAAAAAATAGCCATATGGAAATGTTACCCACAGTACTTTGCTCATACACATCTTCAGCCTCCTCAGCCTCTCCTCCCTCCTCTCACTAATTCACTTCTCTCAAATAGTCCTGTTTTTCCTTTCATGTGATAAAATAGATATCATAATGCTTATGTATATGTATGAAGCATACCTTGACGCTTTGATTCATGTGACTATTAAGTAGTGGTCAAACTGGAACAATTAAAATATTCATTACCTGAATACTTTATCACTTATTTACTGGGTGTACATATAAAGTCCTCTTTCTAAATGTTTTGAGATATAGACATAAAATGAATTATTGCTAACTACCTACACTCCACTCTTTTGTCATCAACAGAACATATTTCTCTTCTCAAACTACAATGCCCACATTGGTGAAGCTATACAGCATGTTTGATGTAATACTTATTATCTGATTCTTCTTCACTTTCGGTTCTGTTGATTGGCACTTATATCTTGTTCACTAAAAGTCACTGTCCCATTGAAGTGACGAGAACTACCATTTTTTAGTATTTGATCCATCCTGATCCCCTCAGCTATTCTTCCAGTAGGTTTAGGCTCATCTACTATAAAATAACTGAAGATTGTCACTCTTGGACAAGAAGGATTACTCTTGCTTTGGGGAAAGCAGAACTTCAGCATGGACTTCTGCTCTGGGGTTATTTCTGATCTCTGTTCCATTGTTTCCTTGATCATTAAATAGCAGTTGTTTTCTGTAGCAAACCTTCCCCTTTTCACAGCCCTAATGTACCTTTATCAGTTTAAGCAAATGCTGTTTTATTATGCCAAGGTTTATGATGCACCAAAAGTATTTCTTTTTAATGGTGTATCTCTATTAGGAGATACCATGTTAAAGAAGCTCTCTGGGTAATGCATGCACTTATTTTTAGAAACATATTTGTCCTGAGCTCTGGGAGGACTACCTACCTTCCTTCTATGTTTTATTTTACCCTCTCTCTTAACCTTCAATGCTTCATTGTGTCGGGAGAATATCCAGATGAATCAAAAAGAAAACAAATCAAGAGTTCTGTTTTCATGCCACCCACATATACACCAAATACTGTAGACAATAATTACAAACCAAATTGGAAAACCATTTGTACAATCATTCACAAGAGCACAGAAAATAAGTAAAGTATGTGCTCACATATGAAGCAATAAGAAGCCCAAGTGGGCTAAAGGTTTGATACTTTATTCATTTTTTCATTTCTCTGTATATTTGTATGGAGTTTTCTCATTGTTTTAGATTTTATATTTGTTTAATGCTAAGATATTTAACTCACATTGTTTACAGATGAATTTTGACATATCCACCAAAATTCTTTCTGAAAACTAGCCAGAAGTATTGAATAGAGTTATTTTCTAAAAACCTCAGCTATAATTTTTAAAATGAATTCACCTTTGATTTTTAAATTAATTTTTAGTTCACTTACTTTATATGCCATTTCAAGCCCCCTTTCCTCACACTACACCCCCCACCCATTTCCATTTTTGTATTTTAGAAAAGAGGAAACCTCCCATTGGGTACCAGCCTGTTTTGGAAAAAAGTTGCAGCAGGACTAGGCTGATCTCCCACTGAGGCCAGAGAAGGGAGCCTAGCTCTGGGAAGGAAATCCAGTCAGGTAACAGAGTCAAAGGTAGCCCCTCTCCAATTGATAGGAGACTCATGAAGACCAAGCTCCACATCTGCTTCATATGAATAAAGAGCCTAGATTCAGTCTATGCATTTGTTTTCTTTGGTTGGTAGTTTAGTCTCTGGAAGCCCCCATGGGTCCAGGTTAGTTGACTCTGTAGGTCTTCTTATGGTGTCTTTGAGGCCATTGCTTCCTAAAATCTTCCTCCTAATTTTTCACAATACTCCACAAGCTCCAATTTCAGTGTGGAACTCTTGATATGTTTCCATCAGCTTCTAAATGAAGCCTCTCAGAGGACAGATATGGCAGGCCTCTGTCTGCAAGCATAGCAGAGTATCGTTAATAGTGTCAGTGGCTGGCTCTCTCCCATGGGATAGTTTCAAGATGGGCCAGTTATTGGTGGGCCATTCCCTCAATCTCTGTTCTATCTTTATCTGTGGCCATCTTGTAGACAGGACAATTTTTAAGTATAAGGGTTTGTGGATGGGTTGGTGACTTATACCTTCATTTGAAAGTCCCACTGGATACAGGGGTTTCCATATCAACCCTACTTGGATTCTCAGCTACAGTCACCCCCATACACTAATGGGAACCTCCCATGTCCCAGAACTCAGAGAACCCTTCTTTTTGTCTGGAAAGCAGTGCTACCTGGAGACCCTGTCCAGGGCAGGAGTGAAGTCAGGATATCTTCCAATCCTTAAAATCTTGTTCTGAGTACAGCAAGAGTATGAGTGCTTCCTCCATGCTCTGGGCCTACATGTCCCAGTGCACCTAACCTTATGACCCCCACCTCTGCCACCCTTGAGGTAGTCACTAATCTGGTGGCCAGGTTTCAGGTTAATCTGTCTCTCTCCTTCTAAGGATATGTCCAACTAGTTCCTGAAATGAAGGATCTGAGCACCTTTTTCCCAGAAAATAATATACCCTCACCCAGAAACATCCTGCCAATTACCCAAGGTTTCACATGGCTCTTGTTCTCCCCAATAAAGAGAGCTGTTTTACTGAAAAACAACTCTACAAAAGGCTATATTGCCAGCAAAGTTTTGATTTGCATGTTCCTACTGACTAAGAAAGTTGAACATTTATTTAAGTGTTTCTGGCCATAAGAAATTCCACTGTTTTGACTTATAGATTTATATTAAGTTCATGATTGGACAGTTGAGAGGTAGGCAGAGAAAAGGTAGGAAACCAGAAGAGGAACAGAGAGAGATAAGGAGATCAAAATAAAGCTGGAGACAGCAGACCTGAATCCTGGGGCCATTATTGGTGTTAGGTAGAATTGAATATTTTAAGGGATTCTGTAGGTCTTTTATCTCATATGGAAGGGCAGTTTGTATCACTTTCTATTGGGTGTAAACTGATTGTGTAGAGAGTTTGCAGATTGAGAATTTAATATATAAACCTGTATAAAATGCTATCGGGCATCGGAATAATGTTTGTAACAGGCAGTGGAGGAAATTAAACGCTGGGCAATAACCCCCCACTCAGAACAGAAGGAGCAAGGCAGGCAGAGTGAACTGCCCAGGAAGTGAATTATGTGGAGAGTGCAGCTTGCAAACCAAGTGACAGAGTACGTGTGCTCAGCTCCACACTAAAGTGAATGCCTCAGTCTTTCTTAGAAGGAATAATAAAACGTCCATGGGAAGAAATAAAGGGGCAAATAGGGGAGCAGGAATTGGAGAAAAGATTATCCAGCCACTTTCTTACCTGGTGATACACCCCATATGTGCCCAATAAACCCAAGCACTATTGCTCAGGTCAAGTACTGCTTACTGGCAAGAACCTAATATGGATGCCTGCTCATAGGCTCTGTCAGAGCCATACTGATACAGAGGAGGATGCTTGTAGCTAACCATCAGACTAAACACGAAGACCCCGATGAAGGAGTTAGAGAAAGCACTGAAGGAGCTGAAAGCATCTGCAAACCTATGCATGGAACGAAATTATCAACTATCCAAACCCACCACAGCTCTCACAGAGTAAAAAATCAACCAATCAGTTCGCATGGAAAGACCTATGACCCGAGGTGCATATGCAGCATAGGATAGCATTTTCTGACATCTATGGGAGGAGAGGCCTCTTGTCCAGCCTCCTTTTCCCAGTGTAGGGGAGCATCAAGTTGCTGATGTAGGAGAGGGTTGTTGGGAGAGGGAGAACCTTTATGGAGGCAATGGGAAGGGGAGAAGGGATTGGATTGTGGGAAAGCGATACTATCTGAAATTGAAATGCAGAGAATTTCCAATTAAAAAGAAAAAGAAAAAATAAACATTCTAAAACAAAACTTTTACAAGTCTATATTCTTAGGTTTGATCTTTTGTTAGTGTCCTAGATTTCTTAGATGTTTTTCTGTCATAAACTTTTGAGATTTAACATTCCCTTTGAACAATGTTATTTTTTCAAACATATCTCCTATGCCAGAGATTCTTCTATCTGTTGCATTTTGTTAGTGATGCTTGTATTTACTTCTTGTTCTCTTTACTAAGATTTCCATCTCTAGAATTCGCGGAGTTTGTGTTTTCTTTATTGATTTTATTTCTATTTTCTATTTATAGATTGCTTTATTTATTTCCTCAACCTAATTGATTTCTATTTTCCTGTATTACTCCATTTACTCTTTAAAGACCTTTATCATCTTTATAAGATTATATTTAAGCTCATCTTCTTGTAATTCAGCTCTGTTAGGGTATACAAGGCTTGCTTTAGTAAGATAGCTGGGCTCTGGTGTTACCATATTGTCCTAGCTCCTGTTGATTTTGTTCTTATGTTGGCCTTTAGTCATTGTTCCTAATGTTGACAATAATTCTAGTGGAGGAAGACACAGTTGTGAGATTAACAGTGGAGCTCAGGAAAGAGCAAGCTGCTCGCCTTTGCTGGCTGTGCCTCAGGAAGGCCAGACAGGCAGGAAATTTGAAGGCATGTGTCTAGCTTGGATGTTTCTGGGGCCTGATAGGCCTCCTCAGGAAGGCAGGCAGAGCAGTGGACTGACAGTCAGGTGACAGCATGCAGCTCACCTCCCCACCTTTGTTTGTTTGATGAAACATGGTAGACTATGTTAAGACACACTAAAGAATCTATAGAATGTCATTTTATAAAGACAGGATGAAAAACGTGCTTTCAATTTCACCCAAATTTTTGTTTTGTTGTATCATTTTTATGTAGGAAGATATAAAAAAAAGGAGCAGTAAAAGGGCAATGGAGAGAGATAGGGATATATATATATATATATATATATATATATATATAGATAGATAGATGGAGAGAGAGAGAGAAAGAGAGAGAGAGAGAGAGAGAGAGAGAGAGAGAGAGAGAGAGAGAGAGAGAGAGAGAGATATTTAAAGCAATAGAGACAAAAGTAAAAGCAGAGAGGGAGAGTCTAAGAGAGAGTAAAACATGCATATATACAGTCTGACTGACAGACAGACAGACAACTGACAAACTGTATTTTCATGCTTCTATTTTATGCTGTTTCTGAAAATGTACCCTCAGCATCTTAGATGATTACACATATCACTTTTCATAATTGTTTGCATAGTCTATGCAGTATGACAACTATGTATTAATGTTCTGATATTGTAAACTGTTAAATGATTTACTTATAAGGGGCTGAAGTTTATGTCAGTTCACAAATCTAAAGTTTGAGTCAATGGATAATTGGGTACCTTCAATTTTAAAATATCTTCAGAGAAAACACATTATGATGAAAGCCAATAGTGGCAAATCCTCTGTTGAAATAAATGAAATCATGGTCTTATAAGAATCTTCAAGAGCATGTCCTCAAAACCTGTAGATTTTCCACATTTTATAAGTCACACCACTTCCAAAAAACAAGTTGTGCTTTGTGGACATCTAGGGTTGATCTTCGTAGTCATCTTGATTCACTTCACAGCTAACCAAAGGCATTAATGAAGTACGCTTTGAGATATATCTGGGGAAATATCTTTTGAGTTGTTTAGCTGAAGGGCAGAGACCAGCTATGTTCTTACTATTGTTGATACCTTTCCAGAGACTTGGATGTTCAATGTATACAAAGAGAAACATGAGATAAAACATAACAGAAACTGATAACTTGCATTCTATTTCTTTGTTTTTGATCTATCATGATGTGATGAGTCCTTGGGGTGATGTAAATAGTCCCAACCAAATACTTCCAGTTTTATTAACTCTGTCACTCCTGTCTTTTCATAATATAAGAAAATACAAATCCTTTGTCTTGTATACTGTCCTCTGTCAGGCATTTGTTTATAGTTGAGATAAAATATAATTAATATATGAACTACAACGTTTTCAAGAAAATAGTCTGGACGATGAGCGACCCTAGGCCAAGGAGAATCTCTGTTAAATTAGTAACACAGGATGCTTTTAAACTGTTTAATGTTCGAGGAGTTTAACCTTGGATATATTTTACATGCACTTCTTAAAAAATAAGATGAA
Source organism: Micromys minutus (assembly GCF_963924665.1). Classification (NCBI taxonomy): domain Eukaryota; kingdom Metazoa; phylum Chordata; class Mammalia; order Rodentia; family Muridae; genus Micromys; species Micromys minutus. The sequence goes on from NC_137952.1 coordinate 4,967,358, forward strand.
TATCACAAAATATGTAATTTACATTTTAATATGTACTCTGTCCAACTCTCTTTGTAGTGAAAGACCAGGATAAATTCTGACCCCCCAACAGGTAAAATAAAAGACCCCTAGCAAACAAAATAGAGCCAAAAATGTAGGGTAGCCAGTTCAGCAATTCTATCCTCCTGTTCCAGGAACTGACTGACCATAAAGAATTTATGACCTCAAGGTTAGGATGACTGTTTCAGGAACTGAATGACCATAAAACCATAAAAGTTAAAGTAAAACCTTGTAAACAATCTTGAGAAATTGGGTGTTTTCCTTGTGATTCTTCACTGGTATTTTTGGCATTCTCCAATGACATAGTTCCTTCTCCCTTTTGGTTGTGGTTTTTTTCCTTTAAAAACCCTTTCTCCCAGCCACTCGGGTTGGATTCCTCTACCCCTGCATGGAATAGGAGACTTGAGCCCAGTGCAATGATTCCTGTCAATTTCCATCAATAAACCGCGTGTAATTGCAGCAAGGACAGTCTCTCTTGAGTTCTTGGGGGGTCGTGTTATCCCTAGACTTGAGTGAGGGTCTTCCTGTTCTGAGAGTCTTTCAGTAGTATAGCATTGAATAAGATTTATATGTGCTTTATTTTCACTATTTTTCTCTTTATAGTATTTTTCTTAAGATAATTTATGCTTTCTATGATTAAATGCTGACTGCCACTCACAGTCCCACATTTCATTAAGCATTGGATTGAGCTGTCAGCTATGACAGAATTAGGCTTATATCTTTTTAGAAGAGGCCAGACAGATAAAATAACAACACAATGAAGTTTAAATCCCATATAGCAATGGTGACAAAAATGAATTTGGAGGATGATCACAATGTGTAATATTTGTATGAAAAATTGTGATTGACCTAATCTGACATAGTCAAGCTTTTCCGAAGAAATAGTACTCGGTTTGAGAACTGAACTCAATGAATTAAATAGATGGAAAATGGCTATAAGTTGTGGATTTCAAAAATAGGACAGGGTACATATAGCCCTGTGGTGACAATGAGTGTGTGCTTAGTTTAAAGAATAAAAAGGTCAATGTAGGCAGATATTAGAAGAGTTGAAGTAGGGGTAGCATGGAGAGAGTCACAGTGGAAAAGAAGAATGAAGCAGCAGTTAATAATTAAAAATTGCCTAGATATATTAATTATTTTAATTCTGTCATAAGGGCAAATGCAAAGAGGATCAAGTGAGAATGAAGGATTTTAAACAGAAGTGACATATCACCATTTTGCATGCAGACAACATGAGAATGTAAATCAGGATGCAGGGAAGAAAATAGATTAAAAAGGGGATAAGGGAGAATGCAGAAAATATCAGGGTATTGTTAGGATAATCCAAAGAGATACGAGACTGTTTAAACCAGGCTGCAGCTGCTTTTGGGAATAGAAGTGGAGACATTCAAGGTGGATTAAGGAGATATGACATTCAGGATTTCTTAGTGGTGATGGAAAAGGAGTTGTCAAACATGACTGACAGCCATCAGGCAAGCAGTGAAAGATTAAAAGAAATATCATTCCTTGAGAACTGTGGACATAGGAAAATAGTTTAGATTGTGAAATGCCTAAGAATTCTCCTTTAGAATACATTCGTTTGAGACTTTTCATTAATGTGTGAAGGAAATATCTGTTGATCTGCTTATTTAATCCTCAGAAAAGAACTGATAATGATCAATGTATGCACAGAGATTGAAGCTGCCTGTAAATGAGCTTCAAATCATTTACTATATTTTTAGATAAAACTGGATTAGGGGAATTTAAATGATGTTGAGAAAAGTATGATATTGAATACAAGATGACAGTACTAGGAGAGAAAAATGCTCCATGAAATCAGAAGAGAATGGGAAATACAATATAATTGAGAGCCTTGAATAGTGAGAAGGATGTTTTTGTGGCGACAAGCAGAGAACAGAGAAACATATCAGAAAGAGCAAAGTAGGATTGAGAGGTAAGGAGGGACCTTCATGAGAGGGAGATGATCTCATGCAGGGTCAGAGTTGTGTGGCAACATGATTAGTTACTCAGAATGAAATATCTATTCCCAGAATGTTTAGAGTTTTTTTCTTTTTTACATCAGAAGCAGAAATTATAGCATTAATTTGCTTATTTATGTGAACTGGTAGTACTATTTAGCTTTTATGATTAAAGAAAAAGGCAAGAATAATTAGCTATATTTAAGGTAAGTATTTTGTCAAACTGTGTTTAATAAACATAACAAGGAAGAAAGTACTTGGCAAGATCTTGAAAATGATGAACTGAAGAAATGGGTTTTAAAATTACCCAAGAGGATTTTAATTTTATTGGAAGGAAAGGGGAGAGTTTCATGGAAGCAATGTTATTGTAAATGGGAAATTCAGATTTGAGGCACCAATTGGGCAATGAACTGTAACAGAATTGGGTAGACAAAATGATCTGCCATGATAGAAGATGACTACAGTAGACTCTAAACAATGAGAGAGGAAGGGGATTCTGCAGTATTAACATGAAAAGGTAATAGGATTGGGGCATGTATTGAGGAAAAGGAAGGGTAAAGAGAAAGGGATTTTGATCACAGAGTTTTCAGGTGATGACAAATTCTAGAGAAAGTAACAGATCAAAGCATTCATCTAGAAATACAGAATTGGTTGTCGATACTAGCCTATCACCTAATTAAAAAAAAGACAAACTATGAAAAGTTAAATGTAACAAAAGAGTAATATAAATGTTATTCACTTAAAACAAGGCAAATAGAACAAATATTTTAGACATTGGAATGGCCAAGATGACTCTTCTTGAACACATCCACATAAAATTGTTAATGTGTGATAAGATTATTTGGAGATACACATATCCGTTTGGGCATCTTAAATCTCAAACTTTTCATGTACCCTGACAGCTATCACTCTCTATATCTAACATTCCAACACTAGAGTTTGAAACAGTCAATTTCAAAGATCAACAATAAATATTGATTTGAACATACTACCGTATCTACCTAGCAATGAAGCACATGTGTAATAGACATGGAAGACTGGGAGTCACTTCATTTTCTGAACAAAAGAGAACTTCATTTTGAGCTAGAAGTGGTGATCCCCCTGGGCATTTAGGCTATTCTTCCTAAGAAGGGTATGTCCTATTTATGAAGAAGTAAAATGATTATTTCTAGACTAGAACCTGCCATATTGGATTTCAACTTGTGTTCCATGATGGCCACAGTTTGTTTATTAGTGTCGTAAATCTCACAATCTCTTTCCAAAACACAAGTTTACATTACCAAAGTGTTGCTTTACATTGGGGTCCCATGATAGAGTTGTGGCTGGTATGATGTAAGGGAGAATATGTCTTTTAGAGCTGAGATGAATAAGCATATACAGCTTGTGCGCCTCTCAATGCCTTTCTTTGTTGGCTGATTGATGCTGAGATATACTTAAGGACAAAAAGATAATGGAACAATTGCAAAAAGCAGCAATATTGAGTTCAAGCACTAAAGCTTTCTATCAGATTCTTTTATGAATAAGAAATTGGTTTTGTACCACAATCTAAGGTTTTAGAATTTCTTTGTTTACACTAGTTTTCCTTGAGTAATGTATGTGTGTAGATGAAGTAGTGCTTCTATACTCAACAGATCTTTGCAAGGCCTACTGCAAAGACAAGTCATTCTGTTCTCCAAACTGTCATATTTGGAGGATCATCATGAAAGTATATCTTCAGGGAAAAGCGGTGTTTCTATCAAGGCAAAAGCTTAAAAATAATTTAATTAATTGAAGAAGCCAATATGAAGTAGCAGGAGGAGAATGGCATGGTCACTTTTTACATTTATTAATATTTACTGCTACAGGATCTTATTTATTTTAGAGCACAGCTTTAAGAGGTATGGCTGAAATTGGTGAAGTTACACATGCCTGCAGTCAACAAGGATGGCTGAGTTAGGGAATTATTATTGATTTCAAGGTCACCCTGATTTACATAGTCTGTCCCAACCATGTAACAAAATAAAAATAAAACAAATCAAGATAAAAGAGTTCAGATTTGGGGAAATACATACTGTTCATAACAACTTAAAACCAAGGAAATACTAACACACTCTGATTCCAGACCTGCCAGATAACCACAGAGCTCTAGGGCTTAGAGGGACTTAATTGTCTGGCAAGTCCAGGCTTTAACTTGACCTGATTAAATAGTGTGGGTCCTGGGCCTCCTTGCTGGAGGTATTGTGTTGTTTCTTGTAGGATGATGAGTGCTGGCTCTTTACCCCCAGTGTCCTTGTAGCCCACAGTGGTAGCAGTCCTAATAGCAGCTCTGCTTTGGTTGCACTTGGTAACAGTGACAAGGAATTTGATTCTTCTGTCTTGTTGGTTTTCTTCTTGGACTGACTGTTCTTAACCCTTGTCCTGAGGCTGTTCAAAGGACACTGTGTCATGAAGGTGGTCTCTTGATTCTTGAAGCATCTTCAGGCCGGTTACAAACTTCTTTATGATGCCATTAGAAAATCCTGGTTCTGACAGCTGTTTCCTGAAGATACTGTCTGTGATATTCTCAAGCTGAAGAATTGCTTCCTAAGGCGATATAATTCCTTTCAGCCTTGTTTCACTCTGAAGGCCTTAATTTTATTCCCCTTTAGCCATAAATGTCTTCTATTTTTCTAGGCCGCCTTAGGATGACAGTGATTACTACCCCAGTCAGTGCTCTTTTAAGACCTGATGTTGAAAGTCTCTCTGATCTTAGAATCAACAAAACAAGCTTTTTCTGGGAGAGTGACTGGTTATACTGCTACAAATAATGCAAAATACACAATTCTATTGTGTTTGTGGCTAAAGAGTTTTAATGAAAACTGTGGTTTATTTTTGCATGAGGAATAATCTTGGTAGTAGTTCCACTTTAGTATTATAGTTTTGAATTTATTTCATTATTTCATTTGACAGATCTGTTTTGGTTAGTTTATAGCTAACATGTTCCTTGTCTGTCTCAGCATAAATTTCAAAGTGATAAGAGGCTTTTGGCTAGAAATAACAGAAGGATATATACAGAAAAAGAAAAAATGAAATAAAGAATTAAAAGAAAAAAGGAAGAAATCATTTGTCAGTCTCACCATGCCCTTCCTCAAAATGTCCAAGGTTTGATTGGGTCTCCCTGATTTCAGCTATATGCTGTGCAAATGCTGAAATCATCGTGGTTGGAGTAGCCCCTAGTGCATGCATGCATGGGAAATATATTAGCAGAGAACTAACTCTTTTTGAGGGTACTGATTAGTAACTCTCATGATTCAAAAAAAAAAAAAAAAAAAAAAAAAAAAAATCTGATGCAAGGCCTACTACACCTTCCTATAATCCTAGCTGTCAGAAGATTACAGAAGGAATGTCACAAGTTGGAGGCTAGATACATTTGAGAGACAATCTCAAAATAAAAAATAAGGAGATGTCTCACTAAATACAGTGCTTGCTGAAAAGGTGGGAGGATCTAAGTTCAGATCCCTAGAGCCTAAGTAAACAGTTGACTATAGCACCTTGTCCTTATACTCCTACTGCTCCGGAAGTTGAACCAGGAGGAACACCCCACCCACATACACACACACACACACCATATATCAAAAGACAAACAATAATTAAAATAGAGTTGGAGCTGAGGTTACAGCTTAGTGGTGAATCACATGAATTATATTCAAGCTTCCTGGAGTGATTCTATGAATTGTTTTTTTTTTTGGGGGGGGGGGAGGGTCACTGAGCTGTTTCTTCTTCTATGTGTCATTCATCTATTCTTTTGTTATTGTTCTTGTCATTTCCTAACTGTGTCCTGCCAAGTGTGTTTTATACTCAGATCTGCCTTTGGTGATTGTCAGGTTAAAGAGACAGAAAATGAATGCAGATTCTGGGATAGCAATTATGCTATTGTTTCTTATTTCTCATTTCTCAACTGTTTTGAACAACTGATTATATAATTAACTGAATATTTTAAAATTATTAGTACAGAATATCTTAAGTGCTCCCAACTCAAAGAAATGATATCTGTCTAATATAATGAATGGACTAATTACCTTGATATGGTTGGTGCACATTCTATTCATCCACAGAAATATCAAGCACTTTGCAGCACAGAAAGAACTATCAAGAACTAAGAATATATTTATAATTTTTTTTTGTTTTTGAATGTTGATTGGATTATTCTCATGTGTACTGCTTATCATATCTTTAACATTATTTAACCTCTTGCTCATCCCTCTTTGTAGTTTGGTGAGTGACTGGCCCATCTTGGGGATTCACTAAAAATGCCATTTATGCTTAGCTTTGACTAAAATCCAGGTACAATTAAAATTCTATTCCTTTAAAATTTTGAGCCTTGAGAGAAACTAGGAGTAACTAGCTTCATTTTAGAGAGTATACATCTTTTTATTCTGCAGATCAATAAATTATTTCCAGTGAGCAATTTACACAGATGTAAGTTGACTGCAGTGAGGAATTCCCATATGGTGGGAGAATGCACTTTCTCCACTAAAGTACTTGTAATTATGTAAACCTTATGAGAATATTGTGAGGAGTCTGTGGAGAAATGCTGATCAACATGAATTGCAAACAATAAGTACCTGGGGGAGCTACTGCAGATACTAATTTTCTCAGCATCACTGATAAATTCACCAGTCACCCTGAAGACAGCAGCAAAAGAAGTGTAATACTATCCCAGGTAAATAAAGGTTTTGCCACCTCTTGAATATCAGGTTCTAAGTGTACTACACATCTAAGATTGTCTAAGTTTCTTGTAGCTAGGATACACAGAGTAGAACATTAGCATAGTTTAATGAGCATAGTGATAGATATTATTTCTTAACAGAAGTTTTTTTCTCAGTGTCAAACCTACACTTATACTACAGAATGAGTTTTGATAACATCTGAGATTTGATAATTAAAATACACCATAAATTCTGATCATGGGTAACTTATTACAGCTCTTAAACAAATGTTACTTTATCCTATTTTTAAGTTACTAAAATAAGTTTTACTTATCTATGTTTATAATCTCTTTTCATTACAACATGAAATTATATTAATTGTCATATGGCTTAATTCTAATCTCTGTATTTATGCTGCCAAACTAAAATGGTAGCAATAATGACACCATCTTGATGCTGTGAATTATGTACCCACTTTCTGCTTGTTCATTTTATCATTTCTTAACTCTCCCTGGAGGTGTTATTATTTGTTGATTTCTACTAATTCTTGTTTTTTCTATGTCTTTATTAATATAGATTAAACAGAGTAATTGAATAGTTACATAAATAATGTGTAGGAAAGTACATGACTACATATTTACATCCATACATTTATATATATTTTGGTAAAGACACAGGCAAATACATTCATGTAATATATAGTACAATTTGTGTTAATTATGTGTCTAACTTTTAATTTTCAATAAAACTATTTAGCATATAATATTAAGTGCATCACATTGTATCTGGTGTGCCAATGGTATTAGAATATCATTTGTAAAAACAGTCAATATTTATCTTTTATTGGCTTGTAGATTTCATCAGGTTCATGGAACACATTATGTTATTCAAAATTGTCATTTCCAGGTTGCATCTTGTTTTACATGTACTTTATGCTCATTGTTACTGGTGGGATCTTTATCACACTATCAAACCTTTAAAAAAAACAAGTACTGACAAAAATGTATTGTATAATTTTATGCAAAAAATGCTTAAAATCTGTACATTTATCTTTGTTTTGTAAAATAAAGTTGTTAAAAAAATTGTCAGATGGATTGCTGAGGATCTAGAGACTCAGGGACTTCCTGAAGGCCAAATTGTCACAAAATTCTAATATTTGTTCCATTCAGACATTTCTTGTTAAAGATAAAAATCTACCTAAAAGGAAAACTGAATTTTTAAGACAAATTTTTGACAAATGACTAAACAACTAAAGATGAAACACATGATATCAGAGACTAACTCAGTATTATTACCACATACACATCTCAGGAAGACTCTGGAAACAAAGGATTTCTTCCTACTCCTAATCTTTTTTATTTCAAATATTCAGAACCTCAGAGAAAAGTTCTGATTTGGTCTTGATTAGAATATTTGTCTAAATTTTCTTCAGGAGTGTGATTGGCCCTTTGATTAGTAGTCCTATTCGACTGTGTGAAATACAGAACTGAATCCTCCAAATGAAGTAGCAATGAAAAGACTTGGTAGGTGGAAAGTCACTACCAAACCAATGTCTCTACGGCCTATATTGTGGTTTTCTGTTTTTAATTCACACAACTCTTCAATGACAGGAATAGATTGTTTTGCTTTCCATAATCAGCAGTCATGAAAGCTGAAGATAGTGACACTCAGGTTAAACTATCTCTTATACATGCTAAAGGGGTTAAGACCTTATTATGATTGGTGCAATAGATATATTTTCAGTTGTCTTTATCAATAATCTCTGCTAAATTTTGTGTCTGTAAAAGTCAATAAGGTGAACTTCTGGTTTCTTATTTCAGATCTAATAAATTACAGGGCATTTTATTGACATAATAATAGCACTGTTAGAGTTATGACTAACTTATGTAAAATAGTGGGCAATAGAGTCACAAGGAAATCAATTCTTTTGGTTTAAATATGTCAAAATTTACATTATATTCCCAGCATGACAAGGAAATTAAGTTCTTTGCAGAAAGGGACGAAACAATCTGATGGTTTTTTAACACATATCTTTTGACCTAAAAAGAGGGTTTGTGCTTTTGATGTTTGTGACAAGAACAGAAGACAAATGACAAGACAAAATAAGCCACAAGACTGACAAAAAGAGGAACTAGAAGAGGCTTGGTTTGGGAGATGGATATTCTAGTCTCTACAATATATTGCTAATAATTTCTTATATCAGTCATCATATTCACCAGGCCACAGGAGATAGATACTCAAGTCTGAAGCTTTCCATATTATCTTATACCCCATACTCATTTGTTCCAAGGATTGATAGTTAAGCTACATAAACTAAATGTATTTATTGTCAAATCATTTGCTTAGATTCATAAAAGTTATTGCAGGATGAAAAAATAGTATGAAGGTAAAGTAACAGACTTGGGTTCATATTTGGATTCTGACATTTAAATAAGCTTGGGGAATTTGATTTTCTAGAGCCTTAATAAAATCTCCATTACACTGGTGATGATACTTGTTTTATAGTCTTATTGAAGAGTGAAACAAATATGTGACATTTCTCATACACACTGGCTAATTGGAAACATTTGTTCACATTTTTCTCATAGTGCCACAGGGAATACAAAAAAAAATGAAGAATCTAACAGTAATTTAATTTCTAACTAGAAAGCATAGTACACAAAGAATCAAACCATATTTGTAAAAATTAGAAGTCATAACAACATAAGGCTCTACAAATCATTTTAAGAATAAAATTAATCAGAAAGCAAAAATAAAACCTTGAGATTCCCTAAGGCACTCAATATAGTTTTCAAAAGTCTTGCTTTCTCCCAGAGTCCCTGCTGCTCGGATTAACATCAGAGTCTTATAAATTCCAACATCAGGGTGAATAGTTTGTTTCACTCAGTGAACAGTAATCTCAGATATAGAAAACTTTCACACGATACTCAAATAAGTAGCTTCTATAATATATTCTAGGGGCACATACCTTTTAATCTATATATTCCAGAGTTGACAATTAGCTGTACTAGTAAAACCAGATATATCCAGCTAGAATTAACCATGATGCTTTTGCTAGAAAGAATTTTGTCATGAAAATGGTGCAATCAAAGAAACGTCTCTCTTTGTTTTGGTGAGATAAGATTAGAGACTTAATTTTTTACTCTAACGTAAGTTGTTCACTATCATTGTGGGCTTTAATACCCTCGTGCTAGCTGCCTGGAAGCCAGTCTTCTCAGAGCAGCTTTCAAATGAAGATGTAAAACTCTCATCTCTGCCTGCACCATCCATGCCTGGAAGTTGACATATTCAAACCTTGATGATACTTGACTGAATCTCTGATCCTGTAAGCCAGCCCCAGTTAAATGTTGCCCTCTATAAGATTTGCCTTGGTCATGGTATCTGTTCACAGCAGTAAAATTGTAAGGAAGGCAGAATTTGGTATCAGGGAGTGGGGTATTGCTGTAATAGGTCTGACCATGGTTTTGTTTGGAAGAATGTGGATTTGGTAACTTTTGTTTTGGAAAGCAATGGGATATTTTAAGTGGGTTTTAATGAGCTATCCTAGTATGAATATAAACAATTTTGTTATTGGGGGTAATTTGGATTGTGGAAGTTTGGCTCAAGGTATTTCAGAGGAAATTTAAATTTCTAAAACTAAGGTAAAGAGGCTTATATTAGCTGCATCAATAAAAGAAAACTTAGAAAAACCTAGCATAGACTTTGTTTTCTGGTTAAGTCTCATGAAGGCTGTTTTAAACAAGTATACCAAGATTAGAAAATGTCTTAGTTAGGGTTTTACTGCTGTGAAGAGACATCATGAGCAACGCCTTGTGTTTTACCAGGCTACAATTGATTGAAGCTGAACTTTGAGAACAGCAATAACAACAGAAAGACTATTAACTCATAGAAGTTGAAGAACTCTTTACTCAATGATACTTGGGGTCAAGGAAAAAAATAAAAAAAGAAATTAAATACTTAATGAAATTCAATGAAAATGAAGGCAAAATATGCCCAAATTTATGGCACAAAATGAAAACAGTGCTAAGAGGAAAGTTCATAGCACTAAGCTCCTCTGTGAGGAAATTAGAAAGTTCTTATACCAGAAATTTGAAAAGTACACTTGAAAGCTCTAGGGGAAAACATCAGCAAGCAAACCAAAGACACATAGAAGGCATGGGATAGTCAAAATCATGGCTGAAATAAATCAGTTAGAAAAAAAAACTCAAGGAAACCATATAGTCTGTGAGTTGTTTCTGGTATCTTTTTTAAAAAAAATAAAGTTGTAAGGAAAAAAAAGGCCAGATTTACCCACAAAGCTATAAATAAATAAATAAATACATACCTACATAAATAAATACATAAATAAATAAATAGCCTTTAGCAGGAAGAGTGAAAGGTAACATTGGTCGTTATGCAAATTATAACCATATATGTTAGGAGTTGTTCTCCATGAAAAGTGTAAGAGCAATAAAAGCTAGAAGAAAAACAATATTCACAAACTAAATTCAGGAACACATTAAAGTTACTATCTATCAAGATCCCAGGGATTCAGGGATGTAATAATATATAAAATTAAACCAACATAATTTACCATATAAATAAACTAGAATTTAAAAAATTGCATAATCTTCTCATTAGATGATGAAAAAGCCTTTTACAAAATTCAATCTATTCATGTTCAAAGTATTAGATAGATCAGCGTAGAAGGCACACACCTAAACAAACTCAAAGCAATAGAGAGAAAGCCAAGAGCCAACATCTAGTGAAATGCTTAGAAACTTAAAGCTACTCCAATAAAATCAAGGAGGCTGCCCTTTTTCTTTCTATTTATTCACTATAGTATTTGATGCAGTGTTTAGAGTTTGCTGAGCAGGTTTTCTGTCTTGCCTTAGGAATTACATTTAAATGATTGGGTGACTCTTAGAAGATACTTTGAACTTTGGACCTTTTCCATTGTTGAGAGTGCTATGAACTATAAATACTTTTGAAGTTGGACTAAATTTGTTTTCAATTATGCTATATTTAGGTATGGCCCACATAGATTCCTGTGTTTGTACAAGTCTATGGTATCCAGGGAGTGGAATGTGATGGTCTGCACATGCTTTGCCCAGAGAGTTCCAGTATTAGAAGGTGTGGACTTGTTGGAGGAAGTGTGTTGCTGTGTGAGTTGAGAGACATTCATCCTACCTGCCTGAGGATGCCTAGTCTGTTCCTGGCTTCCTTCAGATGAAGATGTAGAACTTTCATATCCACCTACACCATGTCTGCCTGAATGCAGCTAGGTTCCCATCTTGATGATGATTTAAACCTCTGAGCCTATAAGCCAGCCCTAATTCAATGTTTTCCTTTATCAAACTTGCATTGGTCATGATGTCTGTTTACAGCAGTACAACCCTAACTAAGACAACACCCAAAAGTTATCCTGTCTACAAAAAATTATGCAGGAATTGGGGTGAAGCAGAGACTGGAGGAACTGCCAAAGAATAACCACTCCAACTTGAGACACATTCCATAGACAAATCAGATCTCTTGCACTATTAATGATACTCTGTTATGCTTGCAGACAAGAGTCTAGCATATTTGTCCTCTGAGAGTCACTACTCACACAGATGCAGATACCCACAACCAAAGTTTGCATGGAGCTTGGGCAATCTTATGGAAGTATAGGAGCAAAAGCATTGCAGCCCATAAGGGTATAGGAACTCCACAAAAGACCCACAGACTCAACTAAGATAGACCCATGAACTCTCAGAGGTTGAACCACCAAAAAACATACATGGGCTGAACCTAGGCCTCCCTGAACATATGTACCCTATGTGCAACTTGGTCATTATATGGGTCCCCAAGAACTGGACTAGAAACTATCCCAAAAGCTGTCACTTGTATGTGGAATATTTCCTTCTAGCTGGTCTGCCTTTTCTGGCTCCAGTGGGAAAGGAAGTGCCAAGCCTTAAAGATACTGGAAATGCCAGGGTCAGGGGATACCCAGGATACCACACCTACTCAGAAGAGAAGGGGACAGGGACAGGGGACAGGGAAGGGTTGTGAATTGGGGTGACAGGTACAGAGGCAGTGGGTGAAAGCTAAAGTGAATAAATAAAGAAGTAAATTAAAAACATCATATATAAATACCCAAGAAAGAAAGGAAGGAATGAAGAAAAGAAGAAAGGAAGGGAAGAAGAAAGGAAGAAAGAAAGGAAGTAAGGGAGGAAGATTAGGAAGATTAAATACACATCTGTTCATTAGAAAACTCTCTGAAAGCTTTAAATATAGGAAAACATGCTCTACTGGATGAAGAATATCTGGATAAAAACCACAGCTATTGCTTAATTGTGAGCCAAGGGAATGACACTGTCCCACAATCACAAACAAAACAATGTCCCCTCTAGGTATTGGCAACATTGGAATAGTCTATGAATACAACAACCAGCCAATTAAAACAATGAAAAAAATTTTGACTAGTATAAAAATCAAAACTCTGTTCATCATAATTATCCAAATAATTTCTGAATGCTTTGACAAAGCTTTTTAAAGTATTAAGCAATGAAATAATATCAACAGATACAAAGTTAAAATACCAATTCCAGTGGACCTTTCTATGCAACCATGAAAATGTTGCATAGAAAATATGCAAGAGACATATATAATATAAATAATTATATACTTTAACTTTAAATGTATAAAATATATATTTAATATACATAAATAAATGTATGATGCTCTTGTGAAAAGTATCAACATTTTAAATAAAAATTATGTTCTCATGGGTTGAAATAAATCTTTTCACAGGATCAATAGCTTCACTAATTCTTACCAAGATCCCAGTAACCTATCTTTGTGGACATAAATCAACTGAGTTCACAGTTTATACTGTAAAAATGAGATCAAGAAAGAAGGCATGGAAATGGTGGCTAGGGTTCTTAGGAGTTTCTGGGAGGAACTCAAGGAGGGGAAAACAATGTATTTTCAGCTAAAGGGGGAAGGAGAGAGGGACCATTCACCATTGAAATGGAAAACAATTGATAAAATAAATTGTAAGGGATTTCAGAAACCCACACACAGAAATAAAGTCATTCTGGAAAAAGAAATAAAATTAATTCAATGAAGTAAAGATAGTGTTTAAAAAATAGGACTTGATGACCATTGTATGTCTAAGTGGAAAAAGGTAAGTATATAAACAGAACTTACAGGTTTAATACAAAATTATTAACTCAACATGTTTCACTGATATAACTAAATACTAAATGTAAAACTATGCATTATAGAAGTCAACAGAATAGGAAATTTAATTGACTGAATATGTGATGAGAAATTGCATACACTATTGAATGCATACTCCACCCCAAAAAATCTGATAACCTAGAATTTATTAAAAAAAAAAAAGAAAGACAAAAAAGCCAAATGCTATGCTCTGTGAAACATAGTAGTAAGTAAATAAAAAGGCTGTATGTCATGTCTCACACTGTAACCCTTTCACTTGGGTGTGAAAATAGGTGTATCTGGGGCTCAGTATCATACTCCGCTACATAGCGAGTTCCAGGCCACTTTGAAGTACTTTATCACACACACAAGTATTAAGCAAAAATAAACAAAGATGAAAACCTCAAATAGAGTTATAAACTGACACAGCACTTGTTTGGAAGGGTAAAAGGAATCCTAAACAATGCATGTATCTGTACACATCAACTCAACTGTAGGTAGTAAAGTTATTTCCTGGTTTGCATTTAAGATGAATATTTCTGCTGTTTATTCTGTTTATTCTGAATAGGAGCAGTTGTGTTGACAGGTAGAAAAACCAGGTTTCTAATTGATAAAATAGAAAATGACAGATGAAGGGACAGGAGAGTAGTGAAAGACAAACACTGAAGACATTGTTCAGAGCACATGCTTCTCTTGCTATAAGTATGTCAAACAGATGGGGAAGAATTTCATATATATGGACCTCAATGTATATTTTTTCTCTGTTGTTAGCATTTGGCATATCCTAAACATAATACCAACCCCCACTATCAATTAGCATTTCTGATATGCAAATCTTAGCTTTTAAAGTCCTCATTAATAAAAGCACCTAATTTGGTTCCTTATTCTTAATTACTGGTTGTCTTCCAGAAACATGAAGCATGGGAATTTTTATATAAAAAAGGTAATGCTGGAGCCATCTGAAAGTACTCTCAGCAGCTCGGAGCTGCAGAGATGTCTCAGAGGTTAAGAGCACTTGTTGCTCTTGTAGAGGGCTGATGTTCAGGTCTGAGTTCCAACATAGATTCTCCCTGCCATTTGTATGTAGAGTTACACATAATTCTGTGTGATCTATTGGCCTCAGCTACCACCAGGCATATAGACAGTGAGCATCCTTTTATATACATGTATAAAAAATAAGTCACACAGGAGTTTAAATTGATATTCATATGTCCAAATAAATGAGAAATAAGCCACTATGGTGGAAATAAATTCTAAAGGCCATATGTAGATTCTATACCTTTAATAAGAAAGAGCATAAAACACCACTTGTGGATTATGGGATACACCTTTTGACTTCCTTGTAAATACTTTGGTCTGAGAGAGGAAGAAACTATGGTAACAATGGAGCAGGATCATGAAAATATTACTAAGGCCAGATGGTGTGGGCCATCAAGACTAGAATGCTCTTTTCTGTTCTTGATAGAAAAAAGAAACAAATGCGTGAAATTATATGTAATAAAATGGCCCTAGATAGTATTAAGGAGGCAATAGTTCTGTGTTTATTTTTTAATGTCACTAGCTTTCTTAATTTCGATTTTACGAAGGTTTCCTCGAAGCATTGCCCTATATTCTTTGTCTTGGTTGGTCCTCCTTGGCTCTTCCCTCCCATTCCTCTGTCCCATTTACGCATGTGCCCATCTGCTCATGACAGTGCATTTCCATTTCATGTGTTCTATTACCCGCCCCAGTGCCACTGCTTCACAGCACATTATCATCTAGTTTCATGGCCTCTACCCATACTTACTCTTTTGTGAATACTAGGCTCATATATATATATATATATATATATATATATATATATATATATATATATATATATATATATATATATATGTAAAAAATAGTACATTCTTTATTCATCTTACTGCATCTAGTCTGACTCACTCAGTATTTTTCCAATTCTATCGTGTATGTACACCATATTTTCATTATCTACATCTGTTGATGGGCATCAAGGCTGATTTCATTCTATTGCCTTTGTGAATAGGGCAGCAATGAACATAGATTTCTAAAAATTTTATTGAAGGATGAATGTTTCATTAATTTGGATCAAGTTTTATCAATGAATTTCATTTTATTTTTATATTAACTTAATCCTTAAGGGTTCAACTCCTTTATTTTTTTCTTCTGAAGATGACATTGAAAGTATATTCTAAGCATGGTAATTTCTGAAGAAATTGCTGTTTTTTAAACAGTGCCATCCTCTTCCTTGCTCTTCTCTTATATCTTGCTTTCAACTAGAAACATCATTTTGCCAATGAAGAGAATTGTTTTCCCCTCACCAGTCACAACCAAGTCTCTGTGGATTCATGGATCTCTTCGAACTGTTTTTGCTGCTATAAATCTTACTGTGGGCAGTAAGTACATATCAAGGACTAGATGCTAAACCCTTATTGATAAATGAGGACTTTGATATGTCATCTGTAGTTGTTTTTCATTTGCTTATTTTCTAGCTACTTGGAAACATACTACTTGAAGTCAATGGAATTAACAGAGACTCTAAAACTCCATGGTATAGATCAGAAATTATTGAAAAGATGAGGGAGGGCTCCAATAAATTAGTATTAAGTAGGATCATAAATTTAAGATGGGAATTATAATAACAGATATTGGAAAGTATATCAAGCTGATACATTGACTAGTCAGAGGATTGCAGTAAGTGCAGAAAGAATCTGAGTAGTGAGAATAAACCACGTGGGCTCTAATAGATCAGGAAGCATCCATGAATGGTAAGTCTGTGAGTGCACATTAGTGCTTATTACTCCGTGATTGACTGTATATCCATAAAGTCATCTCATATATGACACATTTAGGGATGTTATAGCACATGACAAATGCGTTTTGTTGTCCTTTATATATAATTATATTGCAATATCTAGAGTTTAACATTGAGTGAGAAAATTTATATATTCTTTAATGTTCAAGTCTTCTTCTGGTTCTTTCTAATCTTAAGGATAATACTGAGCGCAAGTAAAGTATTTTTGAATTCTAATGAGGACCCAGGGATAGATTTAAGAAGACATTGAGCCTGCTAAGCAAGGGCTCTATGACTAAGTTACAAACTCAACACCCACAAATCAAACATTTAATATATGGCAAACCCCTTATGAGTTCTATATTATTGATGATTCAGTCTTTCAATTCAGTTTGCAGAATTCCTATCTAAGACCTTCTTCCCTTTGCTAAAAACAAAAACAAACCAAAAAATAAATAATTATACATACTTGAGAAAAATACAAATATCATGTTTTTAAACATTGTGCATGTGTGTGTGTGTGTGTGTGTGTGTGTGTGTGTGTGTGTGTGTTGTTAATGTGTGTCTGTGTATATACACTAAATGTGTGTGACATATGTTCAAGTGTCTGAGGAAGCCAGAAGAAGATGGCAGCTTTTCTGAAGCTGTAGGTACAAGTGATTCTGACCTTCCTAAACCATACTGGGAACCAAATTCAGCTTTTTGCAAGATAAGGGAGTAATCTTTTTCTAAATTGGATATTTTATGTATTTACATTTCATATGTTATCTCCTTTCCATCCTCTCACAACACCCTCTTCCCTCGTCCTCCTTCTGTGAGAATGCTCCCACTCTCCCTACTCACTCTCACCTAGACACCCTGGCATTTTTCTACATTGGGAAAATAGCCTTCACAGGACTGGGGACTTCGCCTCCTATTGGTGCCAGACAATGCTGTCCTCTGCTACATATGCAGCTGGCGCCATGGACCCCTCTGTGTGTACTCTTTGATTGGTGCTTTAGTCCCCAGGAGCTCTGGGGTGTTTGGTTGGTTGATATTGTTGTTCTTTCTAGGATGTTGCAAACCCTTTCAGCTTCTTCAGTCCTTTCTCTAACTCCTCCATCGAGGTGTCCATACTCAGTCCAATGTTTTCTCTTGAGCCATCTCTCTAGCTCTAGAAAGTTTTATGCATAAAAAAGAAGGTGTTTTTAAACTCTGCTTAGATTTTGGAAGGGTAAACAATAATATTAGACTAATTTGAAATCCCTCAATAATTTGAAAAGCACCATAACTTCCTTTATTTTAATGAGGTTTAAAGCAACTCCCTAAAGAAACAATGTATACTATAATTTTCAGAAGAGAAAATGGAGCCTAATTTCAGGTTGATTTAGACATTATTCTTCTTCAACTTGTGTGACTTTAGTCAAATTGCTTGGCCATTTCTAGCCGAAGTTCTTCATTTCCAATATTTGAAACTACATCTAAAATAACTGACTATCCCTAAATCTAAGCTTTTTATATTCCTTTTATTGACATGCGATACACAGGCAGATGAAGTCAAATACCCACCATTGATATACTAAAAAAATTCTGGAAACGAAACACAAAGAAATTGATAAATATCATGTTTGAGATGAAGCTCTTTTTTACTTTAACTTTGATATGAAAGAGAAGCTTTTTATCTTCGCCTTTGGTTTAAAACAATTCTAATATCAGGTAGAATTTTTATTAATTACACACTATACTTCATTATGAAATTCCTAAGTATATTGAAGAATATTTTAATAACGATATGCCGGAGATGTGATGGGAAACTTAAGTCTCTCCAACGGGAGTGAAGATCTCCAGTCCCTCAGTAATAGCATAGAAGAATTACTTAGTTCTCTTCATTTGAAAATCCCAGAAAATTGAGGGAAGATAATGAGAATGTATTCTCAGCCTTAATGTAGCAAGTCCCAGCAGAGATATTCACATTTTTAATTATTTAACTATGTCATTTAAATATTATCTGTCCTCTATGAATATTTCATGTTCATCAAAAATTCCCTGAAAAAGTAAAAATAACCTGCACATTTGTTAAAGAAGACAGTATCAAGGATAACATACAAAGAACATTTCACTATTTTGGAATAGAAATTGGTTTTTAAGCTAATTTATCCAGGCAATCATCTGAAACCCCAAAAGTACACAGACTCAGAGCATATTACAAAGGGCCTTAAAAATTGTGGATATGTAAGGAAACCGAGGAAAACATATGCTTTGTCTCCAGGTCAGATGTGTCTAAGGAATATGTGGCATGCATACGTAAAAGACTCTCTGTGAAGGAAACACATGCCATATTCACTAATATCAATATTTATCATCATTTCTACTGAATAATGAATTAACATCCAATTTTCTAACTTTCTACAGGAAACCCTTAACCTCCAATATGAGATGAGAACCTTAACATTATCATGAAGGTTTTATAAAGGACTAGCTCAGTGTGCTGGTCTGGTCTTTCAGTTAGAAGAAGACAGCAGGAATGTCACAGGGAGGGGTCAGCTTCACTGGCTTCTTGGTTGTTGACTTTCAGCACTGAAATATGCAAGAATATGTAGACCTGTTTGTCCACGGACTTTTTGGGCATTCCACAGGCTGATGCTTTCTTTTCACCCAGTTACTGTATTTCTGGTTTGAAGATGGGAAGTCTGCTTTGGAAGCTGGATAATTATATTGTTTTATATCTTTCAAAACTGTACCCTAATAGAACCATACTGTGTAGATCCTTTTGCAATATGCTTTTATTTTCAAATTCACATTGTATTTCAGAGAATTACAGAGCTTGGTGCTGATAATTTTACTTTAGTGCTTTTAACTCAAAAGTATCCCATTGTGTAACCAAATAGTAATTATTTATCCATTTAGGTACTGTCAAAGCTACAAGTTGTTTTCATTTAATGGCTGTCAAATAATGCTGCATTAACCACTATTACATATATTTTCCACAGCTGGTCTATGTTTCTGAATAATAGGAACTGACACTTTTTAAGGGTGCACTGCTAGGAGATATACCAATATCCAATTCATTTGTTTGTGATGTTGATTGAGATTGTATATCTAGGGTACTCTGGAGAAGGCTAGACTATAGTAACTAATCAATGTTTTGCTAAAATTACTAATTTATTTTCTTTTTGCACTTTAAGTGAGCTTATCCTTCTGTTACATCTTCTTGTTATTTTATTTTGACTAGTATAATAGACAAATTGGTAGAAAATCAGTATTTCCCTTATATAATTGATTTTTCTTAAAATGTTATCTCCTTATGAATAACTACTTTAGGTTATAGATTTACCACCATATTTGCTGTATTTTCTGTTGCTGCTATAAATGGATACCTTCCCTATCATTATTATGAAGATCTCAAATATGTTATGATTAAGGTTTTGCCAGTGCACATGCTAGTCAGTCCTTTGTATTCTTGCTTTATCACAGACACACAGCAGTCACCTCACAGTACTTTACTGATTAACACCACAGTGAATGGAGAACAACACTTTATACCTGTGGCTTATATAAATTATAGCATAAACGTGTTAACTCAGCACTCACATCACTGTTTACCTTGATAAATATTTGAAAATATGTCACTGTCAAATTTACCGAGAATAAAATACTAACATGTGTAGAATACACTTTGTATGTTTTGATAGCTTCATAATGTGTGTAGTGTGCTAGTCAAAAAATTTTGAGCACTATTGTCCACGCAGGACAGCCCTTCATATCCATGGTCCTCGTATAAAGTAAATGATGGTTATGACTTTTTCCCACACTACAAAGTGTTGTCTGTTCAAGATGCTTCTGTATAACATAACTCTCTTCAATGCTAGCTGTCAGTTCTCCATGTGTCCCCTCAAACTACCAATGACTGAGAAGCACATATAATAGGGTTTTTAGTTAGAGTAAACCAAATTTTAAATTCAATCTTAATTAAATTAGCTTGAATAAAATATCAGGAACTTTTTTTGTATTAAATATGTTGAATTTGTCCCCAAATGTGCAAGAAAGCAAAAGATCTAATTGGCAATATGCTTTAGATTTGTAATATCAATGTGAATTGGCTTGAACAGTTTACTTCTAAAAAGAGCCTCTTCCATTCTGCAGTATATAAATAAATAAATCCACAGCATTTTTGTGAATGGGTCTAATATTTCCTCCCTTTGTGGTGATCATCATATGTCATATGTACATATGTCATATGTATGTACAGTACATCATATGAGTGTACTGTACAATAACAATACCTTTGCACATAAATACTTACATTGTTTTTAACTCTGGCTTACTGTGTTAAGCTTTAAGCATTTTTCAATAGATGTTACAAACCTTACACTTTTATTTGTCTCCAGTATAGAACTATCTAGAATTGCTGGGCCACAGATATTTTAAATGTGTAGAATTATAGGAATGTAATCAATAATGTTTCCCACAGTTTGATCAGTATGATGGTGAGCTGCAATCATCCTTCTCTATATCAGTACGGCTCTGACAGAGCCTCTGAGGATGCATAAGCACTACTTGGCATTAGTAATAGTGTTTGCGTTTAGTGGATGCATATGGGGTACATCCCTTGGTGAGGCAATCTCTAGATTATCTTCTCTCCAATACCTGCTCCTCTATTTGTCCCTTTATTTCTTCCTCTGAGCGTTTTGCTCTCCCTTCTAAGAAGGACTGAGGTACCCACCTTCTGGTATTACTTCTCTGTTAGCTTCATAAATTGTATGAATTGTTTCGTGGTTATTCTGAGCTTTGGGGGCTAGTACCCACTTATAAGTGAGTGCATACTATGCGTGTTCTTTTGTGACTGGGTTATCTCACTCAGGATGATACCTTCAAGTTCCATCTATTTGCCTAGGAATTTCATGAACTCATTGTTTTTAATAGCTGAATAGTACTCCATTGTGTATATGTATTCATTCCTCTGTTGAAGGACATCTGGGTTCTTTCCTTCTTCTGGCTATTATACATATTTTCCAGGTTCTAATGATATTGAGGATTTGCATTTATTTTTGCTTCTTTTATGGAGTTATTCACAGGCACTCTTTCTCAAAAGGAACCTTGTGTTTGTACTTTGAATTATAGGCAATCTCTATCCCAGAGAGCATAAAGATCTTAGAACTATTTCTTCCAGCATGTGGCTGTTCCCTTCATATTTTTTATGATGCCTTAAATGGAAAGTGTTTAATTTTGATGAAGTCTTATTTATCAACTTGTCATTTTATAGTTATTGCTTCAAGTAACCTATTTATGCTTATTTCCACATTGTGAAGACATTCTCTTATGTTTTCTTTCTGAGCCTTTTGTTATCTATTTAACTTGTGGACTTTTAAACCAGTATAAAAAGAAGTCTGCACATTATTCAAGGCAGGAGCGAGATTAATTTTAATACAAATGTTCAGTTATTTTTGTATTATATGACACTTCTTGTGTTGTTTAAAATTAAAGAATTGTGAGTATGTAGCTCTGTGTCTGTAATTTATGTTCATTCCAATGATTTAGGTCTATTTTCAAGAAAGGTAAGGTATTATATTGATTATACTAAATCATTAAATCATTTGCAAACTTTGATACTATTCCTTCAATTTTTCAAATATTTTCAACATTATTTTAGATTTTTCCCCTTTTATACTAGTATATCTTTTAGATTCACCTTGTAGTTATCTAAAAAAGAAGATAGATGCAATTCTGTAACTATTATTGGCGAAAGTTGACATATAACATTATTTATGCTAAGCCTTAGGACCTGTTAATGTTTTGTATAGTTCCATTTCTTTTGATTCTTTTATTCTTCCATAACAAAAATTCTGTTTTGAGTACAGAGGTCTTAATATTTTTAGAGGTTTTAGCATGTATTCATCTTTGTAAGGATTTTATATTTGAAATTCGTTTTCACTTGATTTTAATTATTTGCTATTAATATAAAATGAAAATATTGTAGACTATCTTTGTTTTAATTAGCCTCTTTCAGTTCTGTTAATATTTATTAATTTGTGAAGTTTTTGCGTAAAGCTTTTGTTAACAACAAATAGTTCTAATTCTTATTTCTTTCTATATTTGATCACTGCTTTTGATTTTTCTTTTATTACAGAGACAAGATGAGTAATATGGTTTGAGATACATATTCCTGACACAGAAAAGAAGAATTAAAATTTTTATTATTAATTTGATACTACATATGATTTTCAGTGATGGGCTTATAAAAGAGAGGTTTTGAGGGTGGTCTTTGAGTAGCTCAATTTTCTTTATTATTCTTTTGTTACTACTTACATATATAATATTGTTTGATTAAAATCTCTTGTTACTGATTTTCCTTTTTCTTTCCTCTTCCCACTAAGGCACCTAACCAAGCCTTTGTTTCTTTTTTTGTGTGTTTGTGTATGTGTATGTTCATGACTGCATTTCATTAGGGTTGTTTGCCTGAGAATGGATGGAAAGTTGTGTGTTTGAATGTTAATGTAAAAGTGGTTACATGACTTAGGAGTATGAACTCTCCTCACTGAATCTCTTTTTGGAGTGGGCTTATAGGATTTGAATGTTGAAGACATTAGTCTTGTGTGGTAGCTATTGTTTCTATGAATTCGGGGGTGCAGCACTCATCCCGTACCCTGAAGATATAATTGTAGAGAATCCCAGTCGATCTCTACCTCTGAAGTCTTTCTATAGCATGCAGAATGCTATAGATGCCACCTTTAGAGTAGAACACACTTTATCTAAACACTCACCATAGAAACTGACCAAAAGCGAAAAGCACAAAAACAGTTCCCCCAAAGAATCAATGTTCTATTCACTACATGCTGCTAACATCTTCTATATTGATGTTGACAGAGTTTATTCACTGGCAATGGCGTAATCCTTAGTTTAGAGAATGCAAATTTCTGATATATGGATAGATTAACTATCCTGCTTGCTTAACCATTTTCCACAAAAGCCATCAAATGTAGTTACCAAAGTAACTGTATATTAACTCAGTCTTCAACCCAAGTAATCACAGAGAATCATATATTAATTCAGTCTTGACCCACATAATCACAGAGAATCATCAGGTAAATGGAGAAATATTAGTGCTTAAAATGTGTAATGGTTTGTTACACACATATTTAAAAAGTAGATGTACTGTGTTTAAACCAAAGTAATTAGCTAGAAAATTCTCTAATTAGTATATCATTTAAATTTAGATTTAATATTGTAACTATTAAATTACTGCTTATTACAGATAAATTTTAGTAGCTCATCAAATGGAATTGAAACTATTTGGATGTCTTAGTGTGCTTTATTATTTTTATTAATGAAAATTGATTAAAACTTGGAATGTCTAATTTACTTATGTATACAAAGTTAAATTTATAATTGTTCAGAAATACAAACTCAAGAACTATCACAAATGCAAATTATTAAATAATTTTTGTACACATTAGTAAATGAATCACATAGATTAAGGGGAAAAATATTCCTACTTTTATTATTTGTTGGAATTGATGAAGTCTCAGTTCCAGCTTCAATGATTGCTATTCATTTCTTTAGGATGTGTTGTTTGCTTGTTTGTTTTTCTTTTTTTTTTCTAATACAATTCTTTTAGATTCTGCCCACAACTTTAGAGAATAATGAACTTCGAATAGACTTTTCATGATTTTTAATTAGTATTTTTCTCCCTTTTTTTCTATTATATTGAAACAATTGTCAATTCATATGTGTTTGTACAATATGTTTCTTTGTTACCTATAAAAGATATACAGGTATATTAATAAAACCCACCACTTTATTTGAAAATTAGGAAATTCTCTTCATTAAATTTTGACCTTGAATTTTACTAAATTGCCTGTCTTTAAAGAGCAAAAATGGTTCTTAAAAAATCTTAATTCTTCTGATTAGATAAAATATATTAAAAATTTCATTGGAAGTGTTTAGATCTGTAGGATAAAAATTTAGTTAATTAAGAGCTGAATTAAAAACACAGCATGACTTCTTTTAACACATTAACTTTAATATTCAAATACAACTGCTGTGTTTTTCTCTTGTTGCCAAAACATTTTTTTTTTTTTTTTAGATTTCTTTAGGAAATATCCCTTCTCCTGAAATAGCATTTGATGATGCATTTACTCTCTTCTTGATCTTTCGGATTTGATTTTTTTCTAGAAGTATGCCCTGATTTTGCATCTCTCATTGGTTGCTCCTTTAGTGGACTTTCTATATCTCAAATGTACTAACTACTGACAGTATTCATATTAATATTTGTATTATATATTTTATTATATTACTTCATATTGTACATTATTATATTTAAATGTATACACAGTATTAAATATTGGTGTAAGCTTTATATTTTTTAAAAATTTTATTTGTTGATTCCTTTTTGATTCCATGTATTTGGATTTTACTTCCATGTATGCCTGGTAAGGGTGTCAGATTCCCTGGAACTGGAGTTACAGACACTTGTCTGTAGCAGAAAAAAGATATAAAAAGTGGATAGCCTTTTACCCCACACTAGGGATGACATCTGTGGGACCACATGGCACTGCAGGGTATCTCTAATTTACTACAACACTTGTGAACTCCCATGTGGACCCTAAAATTTGAACCAGAGTTCTCTGGAAAAGAAGCCAATGCTTTTAACCTCTGAGCCATCTCTCCAGCCCCAATTTGACCTTGCTTATGTCTTGTAACATTTGAAGGTGGAGATGGTCTCAGGTGAAACATTTTCACTATGATTGTGTTTGTTGTTTTGCTCTTTCTGCCCCCTTTTTTTTTCTACTACACTGAATTGTGTGCATTTTAAAAGAATATAGTTATCGACATTTGTTTTCTGGAGCTTTTGCTGTGACTCAGGGATTCTTCATCTCTCTGAGCCTCTATGACAAACACCCATCACTTTGCAGCCACTACTTTATGTAAACAACTTACAATCTAAGTGCTCACAAAAGTTTAACCACTTAGAGTTAATAATTGTTTTTTTTTTTTTTTTTGGTTTTCTTTTGTTTGTTTTTTTTTGCTCCATGTCATATAGATCATTAGGGTTGATATCTGGATTTATTTCCTCTTCAAATTACTTTTTGAGTCTTGAAATACCAGCATTTCAAATGCATTTTGTGTAAAGGAATTAACTTTAATGTAAATGTAAACAGGGTATTAACCTATCAGCTATATATCTTTAACTTATGCTAGTCCCGAATAACTACACAGAGAAACCAAGATTTGTTTAAAACTGGACCTCAATAGAGGAGCAATTAAAAAAATCTATCTTTACTTCCTATGCTCATCTGACTATGTCTCAGTTCCATCCCATGATACTTGCATATTATTACTGATCTGGCTCTTCAGATCCCTTCTACATGGCTCCAGTTTCTCAGACCTGTTGCTGATCCGAATCTCCCTCTCTCTTCTCTCCTTTCTCTGCTTGCTTGATGTCCAATCCTATTCTCTATTCTTCCCAGCCATTGGGTGATCATCACTTATTGACAAGACAGACACTAAATGGTAGGAACTCTTTACAAAAACTTGAGACAGGAGACTCTTTGTATAAGCACTACAATGCTGGATCTGGACTGAAATGAGATACGAGGAGAGGGAAATCAACATTTAGATAACACAAGTGTAAACTTCCCATAGTGTACAGGAATATTAGGTCTGCAACTTTGCACATTTGCAAACCAACACCTATCAAATGGTCACTGGCTTAATTACTTAGGGGAGCCTTATAGGTTCACTGTTTGTCATGCCTTTGTCAGGAAACATCTTCCCATACTCCGTGAGATTTGGTGGTCACACAATCCAATAAACAGTCTGTTTCTACTCCAATAGAAACATTAGTAATAGTTACAGGGCAAAAACCGGCAAAAGAAATGTCTACTTTGCATCCCCCTGCTATACAGCTTTAATTTTTGCAATATCAAAAATTAAAGTCCAGAGTGGTCTCACAATCCATCCTAAGCTGGGTGAAAATATTCCTGTTATAATAGATGTACTCTATTCTATGTAGCCAGTGGATCCGTGAGACGTGAAAGGATGGGACTGGTGATGGTGGCTGTGATGATTCTCTGGTGAAGCTCTGATGATTTCTAAGCTGGCTTCAGTGCGTGCTCCTTGCTCTTCCTCTTGAATCTATGAAACTGCAATCAGCCAAGCATGCTAGACATTCTCAACTTTTTAAAAAATAAATCTTAAATATTACCAACCAATGAATATGTGTAGTTACTATAGTTTTCAAATGAAAAATTACAAAAACCTGTTTACTCTTGCTAGAAATCAAAGCCAGGCGCTCAGGATCAGCAATCTACTGCCTTGTATTCCCAGACCTTGATTTTCTTTAGTAGAATCCGAAATGCTATTTCATCACCATTTAAAACTCTGGCATTTGTTGAAATAAAATTAGGTAACAAAGATGATTTCAGATGTCTTTTTATTTCTAAAATATAAATTTCACCTTAGAATTTATTCAAATTTTAGAGAGTTTGTGCTTTACAGACCTTCACTCCACATCATGACTTCAGGGTTCCCTGAGGGTTCAGCATTCCCCAGTCTTTTATGGCAAAATACACCAGAAGTGCCAGAGCAGACTCTGTCCCACAATATTCTACACGTTTTCAGGTACAGTCACAGCCCACAGAGAAACCTGTCAAGGAAAGCAGAATCTCAATGGAAAGGAACTGAGGAGATCTCTATAGGCTTAAAGATGTTTCTCTGTTGTCTGTACATAAAACTAGGGAGCAGGTCACCATGTGTGAGATGTACTAATGCACAGTAAATTAAAGTTCAACAGTACTGTGGATTCTGGGCTTTAGGTTTTTCATTACCTAGAGGCACTGGCTTAGGAGATTGCAATGGCTAAAAACGATGCTGGGGAAAAAAAAAGAACATTCTTTTGTCTCAGTATTTGCAAGAAAGGTACATTTAGCTCAACAGCTTTCCTACAAAAATATCCCTTGGATCACTTCTAGTGTATGACTCTTTCTTTATGCAATCTTCACAAGCTTTATTTTCTGTAATAAATGAACAATTTGGTTTGCTTGCCCATGTGCTCACTGACTGTCTTGGAAAGAAATCGCATAAAGAGAAAGTGTACTTAAGAAAATGACTGCCTCTATTCTCTGTGTAAAGTTCTTTTCTTTTCCTGGAGCAAATAATCATTACTTGCTCCTCATGCCAGGATCAATGCACAGAATGGATGGTAAGAGAAGAAAAAGAGTTGGTCTTTTGCCTAAGGAAACCTATCAGAGAATATAAATATTTCTATAAACAGGTACAATAGAACTTTCTTATTCGCAGAAATGGGATGCTAGCTATGTAATTTGTTAATTGACTAAGTGTCTATTTTTGCATTAAAGTGACTCCAAAAATACTCTTATAATATCAGTGTGTTGGCAATTTGGACAAGGCCCAGGAGGACTGCCCATTACTAGCCTGTGCTTTCTAGGGCCTAGGCGAGTAAAGCCTCAGTGGAAAGGGACAATGTCTGCTGAAAGACAAGAAGTTGAAAGGCTCTACTTGTTGGGGGTCTGAGATAGAATGTTTTCTGGAATATTCACATGTGGCCTCTGCATGTGGGTAAGTTTCTTTATGTTACAGTGGCTAGATTCTAAAGGAAAGCAATACAGTCTTTAATGAGGGGCAGTCATTATTAATCACATTGTGAGTAATAAATGTGTATACTGTGCATGTTAGTAATAATACTTTATATCGTCTAGACTAATTAAATTTTATCACAATAGAGGAACATTCAACACTCACTTCAAACTCCGTTAAAGCTAATTGATTGTTTACTTGGAAGCCATTTTTGCTAGTGGTCTCTGAGCTTGGTGAGAGAATTTGATTGACACTGAAGGAATTAAACAGTGCAATCTAAAAAAAGTTAGGATAAATTTTCATTGCAGCAAATGCAAGGCTATAGGAAGAATAGCCCATGTGACAATCATAATCCCAGAAATGGATAACATAGGATCTCCACAACCTACCTATCCAAGTCCCAGTGGAGTGGCAAAGGTGTGACTGGCTCATGAGAAATAGATTAATGTTTCCACTGATCAGATCTTTCACTTCCAATGGCCATTTCCTTCTGTTTTGACCTAAATTTTATCTTGGTACATATGTGCACATACAAACATTAGTCTACCTCCATCCTCCTTTCTAGTTATGTGTAAAGAGAATGGGAAGAAACAAGGGCACTGTTTGCTGAGAGACACAGGGTTATTTTTATATAAGCCTTTAGTTATGTCTTCTAACTGAAGTTGGATGACTGATCCCTTCTCAAAGACTTCTTACAAAAATGGTTCCTCCATACTTCATTGTGTAAGACAGTGCAGCATATAGTGATGATTGAACAAGTATTTTTCTTATTCTCCTATAAAATGCCAGCTGAACCCATCAAGATTATCCTTTGTCTTTGACCTCAGTGACTGTCTTCCTCCAGAACAAGCTTTTCAGTCAAGATCTTTTTGAAATGTCAGGTGCTTAATTCTCCATCATTTCACACCACTCCTATAAGTACCTGATTTTTAGCCTGTATCTGACTTCTTTCAAGCTATGTATAATTCACTTAGGTTAGGACCAATGCACGCTGTTATTGTTGAGCAGTAATGTATGCCTTTACAGACTGTGACTCTTATTCATTCATGTCATTATATATACATATTCTGGTCTTATAAAGATTATGTAAAAATAACTTTTATTTAAAAAAAGAAAGAAAATAAAAGAACTACTGAAATATATAGATACTGTGTGTCAGGAGAGAATCTTCTGGGAGGCAGTCTTCCCTCCAGACTAGAGTTTTGTCTTTGCCTCTCTAATGGAATGCCTCCAACTTTGGGGAAGACAAGCAACAGCAGTCATGTCCTTATTTATCTCTCATAGTTCTGGGATTCACTGAGCTCAGCCAGGTGGTTCTTAACGTTTTGTGCAGCTAGCAACAGAAAATGGCAATCATGAAGAACACCTCTTCCCTTTCCCATTTACCAATTTTTGCTGGCTGTCAGCTGAGACCCCAGCTGGGGCTGTTGCTAGGACACCTACATACAATTCTTTTTATATAAGATATGGAGAGGTCTGAAAAATCAGATAAAATTTACATTCTCATGCATATATTATGTTCATGTTTGTCTATGAGAATGCAATGATTTTGCTCCTTCAAATGTAATATAATTCTCAATTCCCACCTCTTTTCCTAAACAGAAAACCTTCCATTCCAAACTTAGCTTTTCTAGGTAATCCAGCCATCAGGTAGCTTCGTTGTCTCTTATCTTTCATGACTCCAATAATCTACTTTTCTTAAAAATCTTTCTGTATATTTGATACAGTTATAGAAATTCTCTGTAAGCTAAAGAAATACAATCGCTCAGGTCAATAAAGGATGTTGATGATAAAAACAACAGCTACCACAATACTCAGGATGAATGACTGGAAATAGCCTTTCCATCAGGACAACAATTAATAATCAACTTCTTATAGCACTGTACTAGGAGGACTAAGAAAAAAAGTCTAAAATTAATTAGTTGATGATTTCAAATGAATTACATTTGCATTAAAAATAAAGAACATCCCTTGAATAAGATGATCTGAATATAGAAAATATGTAATTATTTACTTTGTATACTGATTTGAAAGGTTTATTTTTTTAAGCACACTATAAAGTCATCTTTGGTGAAGAGAGAGTGAAATCGGAAATGTGAAAGGTTGAAAGGGTAAAAGCATTGCATCCTCTAAAAATGTAGCTGAACAATATCTCAAACATGTAAACCTAGCATACATGTCTGAGTCAATCTACTGGATATGTATACTCTTCCAAAGATGAAAATAAATATGCAAAAATACAACTCAATATAAAAGTTGATAGGAATATAATTTACACAAGTATACAAGCCCAGCCTTATTTTGTAATTATATTATAAATTTATAGTTTATATTAAATAGACTAAATTCCTCTTATAGGGTAATTAATAAGCAAACAGAGTTACAGACACACAAAATAGTATTATCCATAAAAAGGAATGAAGTAGCACAAGAAAAGCAAGAAGGTGGTCATAAAATATCATGTGTGGTGTGGATCCATTTGTATGAATTACTCAGAAAGGGCAACCCTACAAAGATAGGAAGGGTGTAATGGCTATAAAACATGGTAGTCAGATAGTGTAAGATTCACATGTGTTTGCTAACTTCTCTGGATCACAAGGTACCCAAATGCCTGGTTAAACCTCATTCTGAGTGAGTTGCTGAGGATGTTTGTAATATCAGTAGCATTTGAGTGGGGGATAGAATAAGGAATTTGTGGAAGGAAAACAAGAAAGAGGGATAATATTTGAAATACAAATAAATAAAATAACTAATAAAAGTAATTTGAATCAGTAAGTGGAGTAGAGCAGATTGTCCTCCCCAGGGTCCGAGGCTAACTTATCAGGTTCATTATGGTTTCAATAGAACAAGAGAACAAACAAAATGGTAGAGGATGAAGAAAAGACAGGTGGGGTTCAGGAGGAGAACCACAGGGATCTTAGAGGAGAACCACAGGGGTGAGTTATGAAAAATATGGCCCTGAGAGCTAGCCAATTTGAGTTAACAGCTCAGCAAAACAGTAAGTTGAGACTTATACTTATCAATGGGAAAGTATATCCCAATAAGGTAGAGGGTAGATATCTGCCCAGCTGTAGTGCTGATTAAGGCTAATTATAAATAAAATACATGTTGTAGATAAAAAAGTTGAATCTAATAGCATAGAGGATGGATATATACCAGCTCTTGGGCTTATTGTAAATAATAGAAGTTGTGTGCTTTTTATCAAGGAACCGAGTAATCAAATGCAGGACACAAACTCTGGATTGGGATTAAAATTTCTACAACAGAATGATTTAAGAAAGATTTGATATTCATTCATAAAGACAATCCTTGATTATGTTGTTCTTCCACTATATTGAATCTTATCTCCCAAACACAGCAACTAAAATAATTGGGGGCAACATCAACACTAAAGGTCAGGTGATAGAGCTGTGACAGAAGTTTTGGTGACTCCTGTACCATTTCAAAGAGATCAGAGCTTCAGTGAATCACTTGGTGATCTTAGAAGGAGTCCTTAGGAAGAATTTGTCAGAAGCAACTATCTCTATTGTGTGTCACAAGCATTAACTTTCTAAAAAGCCAATCAAGATCTATTGGAAAGAAGAAGCATGATCAGGCTTTTGTGATGATGGATTTAAAAAAAAAAAAAAAAATGTGCCAAGTAAAAGGCAGAAAAAAGAAAAGCCAGAAACTTAACAAAAAAGTCAGTGTGTAAGACAAGGTTTTCCTGAGTCACTAAGCCACCATGCTTTCCTTCCTGAGAAAGGCACTCAGAAGTTCTGCTTCATTTTGGAAATGAATTAAGGTAACAGTGACCTGAGACAGCACTTTTAGACACACCTCAGGCAATGAGAGAGCTGAGCACTCAAACTACACTCAGCTTATGCAGCACATTTAAATTATTTAGTTACTTTTTCTCAATGCCCATGATTGGTCTAATATCAAAGGAGCAATTTTACAAGCAACCTTGGGGAAGTCTTTTAAAGTAGATAAGAAATGCTTCTTCATTACAGAAAGAGATTTTATTATGCATTATTTGCCAAAGGGTGTCTATAATTTGTTTCCCAGCAATTATAAGGGGAGGAAATCATTCCTCTCCAATAGAAAAGGCACATATGAGCTGCGGAAGAGCAAGACAGACACTGGCGAGGCAGTTTAGAATACTAAGGACCCGCTGCCATTGGCAGGGGCTGGAAACCTCAGGCAGGACCTGCTTTTCTCTCATTTCTTTTCTCTGAAAGAATACCCTTTCCTGAATATCTTCCTGGGGACAAAATTCATCACAAGAAATAAACTCATCCCTGACCAGTCCTTCCCCACCCCACCTTTTCCATCTACTAAAGCCTGAACTCCACAGAAATCCAGGCTTTGTGGTACCCCTTGCAGACACACTCCTCTCCCCCACACTCTTTGCAAAGAGCTCCACTTTCCTTTCCTTTAAGCTCTTATAATAAGATGCTGTTTTCTAAATCTCGGTCTCTGTGGTCCATGAATTTAATTCTTTGAATTTATGAGACAAGAGCTGAAAATCCCCTGGATTGGAGTGGCTTTCATGTGCTTTGACTCTCTGGCACACCAGCTTCTCAACCTGAGCACAACAACAGGGAAAGAAATTCTCATCTCAAACAAGCCTTAGTATTCCTGTGTAACTATCATTAGTGTAGATGAAGGTTTTGGGGCTTTTAATGACACCTAAGTTTAGCAAGAAGAAAGATGAAATTCCTAATGAGGAAGGCCTACCATGGAAGAACTTATACTGAAGGTAGTTTCTATACTGACTATAGGCTGAAGTGACCTAGAATAAAAAGTTTAAATTTCAGAGTCCTGGGTTTTTATGATTTTACTCCTTGCTCGATAGTTGAGGGAGAGGAAAAAAAGGGGGGGATATCAGAGGGAATTCGAGCAGAGACAGATAACAATAAAAATCTAAATGAAGTCTCTCTCTCTCTCTCTTCCTCTTCTCTCCCTTTTTCTCTCCCTCTTGCCTGCACACACAAAACAAACAAAAATAAACAAGCAGAAACAAAACAAAAACAAAAATGGGAAACAAAGCCTCAACTAGAAATCTCTCACCAGAAAGTGCAGCTTCCAGGGCCAGAAATAGGTTATGTCACAAAGATTTATTGGCCAAAAGCATACACATGGAAATTTCTAAGCAACTCCAAATTGCCAAGGCTAATAGTTTTTCTTCCCAGAGGGTAAGGCCTATTTCTAAAGGTAACACCTGTTATTGAACATGGAGAGGGATAACTGGTGCCTAAATCTAGCCTTTATGCCCACTGAGTATTCATGGTACTGTAAGGTACTTATTTTGAATTCTACTATAGAAGAAAGGTAAACATTGATCAGCTACAACCCTTTTGGTCTACAATAATGATTTCTATACATAATAAGCTGGTGTAATAGTTGTAAAAAGGTTGGAAAAGTAAGGAACAACTACCTGAATGGATTCAAGGTCCACTCTATGAGATGGAGCCCAATCCTCATGGTGTTTGTGTGGCCAAGAACCTGAGACTAGAGCAACATTGAACCTAGGAAAAACCAATTGCTATGTTTTTACTAAAGGGATGTAGTAATAAAACAAGTTCTAATGATACTCTGCTACACCCACCGATCAGGTGTCAGCCATCATGAGAGAAGCCTTGTCTGGAATTAGTAACGAATAGTGTCTTAGAACTGGACAATATGCAGAGTGAGAAATTCAGTCATTAGTGGGGTGTCTTCATAAAATCAATCCATTCAGAGGTAAGGGAACCCAGTGGAAGAGGAGGCAGATATATTTTAAGAGCCTGTGAGAATGGAAGATACCAAGAAAGCAAGATCTTCTGGGCACAATGCTCCTGACAGCACACATGAACGAACTCACAGAGATTGCGCCTGCATGAAGAGGCCTGCACAGGTCTGAGCCATTTTGGATTTCAGCAGTTGAAAATAGACACATGGTCCCATCCCAAAACCAGAAGCTATCCCTAACTGAAACAAAGCTGCACTCTGGAGACTCACTGGGCAGACAAACCATACTCAAGAAACCATACTCAAGGGCAGACTGCCACAAATAGGTGCACAGCAGAAGATAAACTCAATGCTATGTTTAGAAGTGTTTTGTATCACAATTCTTTGGGTATCTGTATTGTTTGTTTCATTTTGTTTGTTTGTTTGTTTGTTTATTTTACCTTATGGAAGTTTTGCATATCTGTTATGGTTTCTGATGTTATGTTTTTTGTTTGTTTTTTCTTTAATGATTTATTTATTTGTTTTATATGAGCACACTGTTGCTGTCTTCAGACACACCAGAAGAGGGCATCTGATCTCATTAGAGATGGTTGTGAGCCACCATGTGGTTGCTGATATTTGAACTCAGGTCCTCTGGAAGATCAGTCAGTACTCTTAACCACCCATCCATCTTTCTAGCCTCTGATATCATGTTTTTATGGTGTGTGCACATGTGTGCTTATATATTTGTTTCTCATGTATTTTTGTGTGTGTGTGGTTGTTTTCACTCTTGTTAACCACTAATTTTTGTTTCACTGCAAGACAGAAAGAAAGAAAAAGAAAGGAAGAACAGAAGGAAGGAGGGAAGAAAGAAAGAAGAGAAAGAATGGAGGGAGAGAGGGAGGAAGAACTTAAATGGATTGGGATGGTAGCAAGGGTCTTGCAGAAGATTATGGAATAAAAACTATAACCAGAATATATTGTATGAACAATAATTTTCATAAATAAAAATTAAAAAGTAATTAGTGTCTCAATCATCTGCGGATTCTGTACAGTTAGTAAGCATCTCTGGTCAGTGCTATTTATAGGAGCTGATTTGAAGACTTGAATTTGGAATGGAAAGTTACAGAGTAATTTTTCTTTAAAAAAGGGAATGTGAGTGCAACATGCTATTTTTCCTCATAATTACTGCTATCAACCCAATGACAGTAAGATTAAGTATTGTTCTAAAATTTCAGATTAAACTTTAGAGGCCAGTGGTTCCTGAAATGAGTGATTCCTATTATCTTCGGTAAGTTTAGAACTTAGGTAGGTGAAGTAGAAATATCATGATTTGTTTGCCATAATATAGATTCCTGTGAATTCAAGATATGTCGAAGAAACGAAGGTAAACTAACAAACTAATTCATTCTAATGTTGAGCATGCTTGGGTTTGAATCCATTGTGATGGAAAGGATTAGACGTTGTTCTGGTCTGTATTTTAAAAGTCAAGGTTTTGACTACTTTGACTTATTTTTTTCTCTCTGAAAAGATGTGGGCACTCTTGTGAAGTATAGACTAGAGGAACCACAGACTACAGAAAGCCAAAATGATGCTACGAATTCCAATAAGATCTAGGCTGAAATAAAAACAAGTTTATCTGATTGTGGGCCCTAAAGGGCATAGGAACGCCACAGGAGGACAGAGTCAAATAACCTCAAGCCTTGGGGCTCTGAACCACCAACCAAAGTCTGAAGCACCAACCAAAGAACATATATGGGCTAGACATATAGCTCCCTGCACTTATGTAGCAGATGTGTAACATGACCTTCATGTGGATCTTGAACAAATGGAGTGGGAGCTATCCTAAAAGCCTGAACGTGGGATATGTTCTTCTAGGTGGGGTGCCTTGTCTGAAGACAGAGACTCAAAGCGCCAGCGTGGGGGCATGTATTAGCTGTGGGTAGACCTTCAGGTTCAGTTGTGTGAAAGAGTCTGCTGAGGTATGCTATTCCAAGTTCTCAAGGAAATGTACAATCACAAAGAAAACACAATCAACTTTTATTAGTGTCACACTCACTCTGTGAGGGATTAACTTCCAGCATTCATGTTTTAGTCACATGTTTGTTGTAGATGGTCCTGCAACCGTTTGTATTTTGATGTTAATCCCACTTCCCCTAGAAGGGCTGCCTAGTCACTCACTCATCGGAACCTTCCCATTTTAATTAGTAAAATGAAGGGGAGGGCTGGTGATTGTGCAGGGGAAGGGAAGGTAGAGAAAAAGTGTCAGAGAAGAAGGAGAAGGAAGAGAGGGGACAGAGAAAGATCAAGATGGAGCTCTGGAAGGATGAGCTGGATCCAGGTGGACTCAATGGGTGTTAGGCAGCCATGAACATTCTAAGGATTTCATAGGTTTTTAATCTCACATAGAAGGGCAGTTAGTATCTTTGTCCACTTGATGTAATCTTATTGGGTATAGGGTTTGTGGACTGAAAGTGTGATATATAAACTTATATGAAAAGCTATCAGACCTTAAAGTCATGTTTGTGCTGAGCGGGGTGGTAATTCCACCGGGGAAGGAAGCTGTGATGCAGACGGAGAGGGACCATGGGTGGAGTGGGGGTGGGAGGAAACTTGGACTGAGTGACAGAGTCCGTGTTCCTGCTTCGTACTAGAAGCAGCCTGCGGAGTGAGACTGCAGAGCGATAAAGGGATAAAATATCAATTTTTAAAATATTTACTGCAACAGATGTTCCTTTTCAATGCTGTTATATATCCTGGTGACCAGCTACTTCTAAGAACACAAATACTTGTTAAGTTTCTTAGGTCTATTTACATGCCAAAAGGCACTATTAAATTATGCAACAACTTTTTAAATCTTGACCCACCTTGAGCAGAATCTCTAGGGATGTTGCTCATGAATACTTCAGTGCTCCGGCTAATTTAATGTCGACCTCAATTGATAAAATGTCCCCACTAGATCGGCCTGTGAGCACTTCTGGGGTATATTTTCTTGACTTCTCTGAGAGTCAAGCTCAGGTCCTGCCAGTAGTTAATGAAGCCGCATGAAGTAGTAAAGCGGGCTGAGAAAGCTATGAAGGCTCATCCCCAATAGCCACACTTCTCCATGGCCCACGCATCCGTTCTTGCATCCCGAACCTGCTGTGGTTGAGTTTCTGTGATGACAGTAGTGATGACCTGTGCTGTAGAAATGTAAGCGACACAAGCCATTTCCTCTTCAGTTTGCTCGTGGTCACGGTGTTTTGCCCCAACAATAGGAAATAAGGCTTTAAGCTATTGCATTTTATCCCGCCAAACATCTGATATTGTTGTATGAGTATCTCAGAGATAAGAATTTCTGGACTATACATCTTTTGATAAGTTCTGTCTGATGTTTTAAAAGTGAGCATCTGAATTCACAGTTTTGCCCAGCGTCCCAGGTTATAATGGATTTACTTTTATTGAGCCCATTTCACTAGAAACCTCTGCTTGCTCTTTCTAGATCCACTAATACCTACAGCTAAAGAAAAGAAAATCTGCCCCCTTTCACCTCTCTTAGCTACAGCAAAATGGCCAGGCAGCCAAAAGCTGGACGCCTGCTTCTCCCTGTTATCATTGTTTATGAGAATAGCCAGGTAGTACTGATTTGTCGCCTGGTGATGTTAATTACCACTGAAGCATGCAGGTCCTTCCTTTTTTCCCCTCAGCTCTCAGCTTGATCCCTGAAGTTTCAGCATGGAATCAGGAAGCATTTAATGGAAAGTTAATCAACCACATCCCCCCAGATCAGAAGTTACTCTCTGATCATAGCCCAGGCATGGAACTCCAGGGTATCCACCTGAAGTGGGGAAGTAATTATTTACCAGATACTTCCCAGAGGGCCTGAAAGAGGTAATAACCCTGATAAGGTGCCTTCTGGAGCCCTGTGAGTCACTTATACACCACAGAGAGTATGGCCTGACTCATAATGTTTTTAGAGATTTGCTTATTCTTGTCAATGAAGAAAAGCTCCTAAGCAGAGGGGTGCTTAATTCTGAGATGCCAACGAGAGGCCTTTCCCCCCAACTCATAAAGTAGCAGCCTTCTGCCTATATTCGCAGAAAA
Source organism: Micromys minutus (assembly GCF_963924665.1). Lineage (NCBI taxonomy): Eukaryota > Metazoa > Chordata > Mammalia > Rodentia > Muridae > Micromys > Micromys minutus. The sequence goes on from NC_137952.1 coordinate 5,005,349, forward strand.
ATCATGTTGCCACCAGCAGACACTGGAATAGATTTGATTTGCAAGTTAACTTTTCTACTTTTAATCAATAACTGTTTAACAGCATCTCTGGCTAAGCATTCTGAAATTGATTTTGGAAGATAATTTGCATTTGATAATTTGAAGTGTTTGGCATCATAGCCATTACTTGGAGGAAGAAATAAAATGAGATATGAATGCCATATGTGCAAGACACAAGTGACTTTGAGGACAATAGTGATGTTTCTTCGAAATGGCAGGATCTTAGCTTCAAGGTATCATTTGATACAAAGAATCAAACCTCAAAGCCCTTTTGGCCTTGAGTCCATACTTTGCTCCTTTTATACTAGGAAGGAGGCTTGAGAAAAGGGTTTTGGATGTAGCCCTTGCTATTCTAGAATGTATTCTGTAAACCAGCCTGGCTTTGAACTTCATAATTTGCCTGCTTTCTTCTGTATATTATACACTATTTCAGGCATAATTTAAAAGGTTCGTAGAGTGTCAGAGCTTTTATGCCTTAAGAAGATATCCTTTTAAGGGTAATTTTGTCAAAATATGTGAAATACCATTTGCCATGAAGAAACGATATCTTCTTGTTAAATGCAGGTTTGAACTTCAATATCTACATTAGAGCAATTTTATATCATCAAATATGTTGAATTTTCCCAGATCACTTTAAGACTGTGCTTGATAAAAATAATAAATGCAAACAAACATTGACCTAAGAAAATAGGTTCCATCAGAAGTGTAGCCTCAAGGGTATCTTTATGATTTCTAGAGGCCATCAACCCACGTAGGTACTTTTACATTATTAACATGCTCTGAAGTGAATGACATTTTATGCTATGGCATTAAACATTTGAAATCACAATTCTCAGCACAATTACATATGAAGGTAAAGTTTTCAGAGAAGAGTTGATCATGAATATTAAGATCATGAACAAGATTAATGCCTTATAAATAAAAACAAGAGAACTTACTCTCTATGTCTTCTGGAAAGGACACAAAATGTAGGACAACAATGACAGGACAATCTCTGTCAAGATGCAAACACTGACCGGATGCTGGATCTACTTGTGTTTTATCGTGGGGTTCCGGCCTCCACAGCTTTAACTACCAGACCATAGTAATTTGTTATAGTAACTGAAACCAGATGTACATGTTAAGAATACAGAAAAGAGGAAACAGAAAGCCAGGAATTGGTGCTGAGTGTGGGAGGCTGTGGCCGTTTATCTGTACCCAGATTTGGGCTTTTATTTTTTTTCTACAGATGCTGTTTGATGTTAGGTCTATCATAACCAATAATTGTCTTCCCAGGACTCATATACTGGGGACAGAGCTGTCATTAAAACCACTAGATTAGTTGTTTTACGAGTACTTATTAGTATGAAGAGGTTAGAGGTTATTGGTAAATTTTTATTTTTTCTTTAATTGTCATTCATAGAGTATTCAGTTCATTACCAGAGGCATTTCAAAAAGACAATTCATAATATATGCACTAAAGCTACTAAAGTTATTGGAGTGTGAGAAACTAGAGCATATATGCGTGCATATGCATGTGTAGGCATGGAAACACACATACATGCACACTCACAGAGCGAGTGAGTGTGTGTGTGTGTGTGTGAGAGAGAGAGAGAGAGAGAGAGAGAGAGAGAGAGAGAGGGAGGGAGGGAGGGAGGGAGGGAGGGAGGGAGAGAGAGAGGGGGGGAGGGTGAGGGGGGGGAACTAGCTCTGTGATTAAATTAGAAAAATTATGTTTATTTAAAGAATCCCATTTAAGGTTGAAAAGTAAGTGATAGATGACATTCTGAGGAAAAGAAATATTGGGGACTGGATATTAGACAGAAAACCGTGAGAAGCAATTGCTACAATCAGCAAGTCAGTTGAGAAGATTTAGGAGGACGAAGGAATAAATCCAAAATGTCCAAAAATGAACATCTAGGAGGAACAAAAATGAATGAAGTCACTCAGTGCTCAGTGAGGTGGTGTCCATTTTTATCGGGATTGTGATTCAGTCTCACACAGTCCTCAGGCTGACCGTGACAGTTCTGTGAACACAATGATACTTTCTCCAGCAAGGGAAGGCACACACAGAGGAGCATTTGTCTGATGCATTTCAATGAGGGAGTATGACTGAAACTTAGATAAAGCCTAGTTAATTGCCATAACTATTGTTTTGTGAAGGTTATAAATAATGTCCAATTACATTAAAATATGAGCATGTATGTCTTAAGTTAATAATTTTGGTTGGTTCATAGGTCCTGGGAATCTTTTTGTCTGTCCCATAGGCTTAGCTTTGGCTTCTTTTAAATTTTGAGGCACAGGAGAATGGGGTTGCACTGGAGATGAACAGATTCAGGGATTCCTGAACAATCAGGACTTTTCAGCTCTGCAAGAATGGCAGGCTCTACTTCATCTTCCAGAATCAGTGAATCCGTTTCTGTAGCTGTGAATTTGTCAGCTTTGTCTCCTTCTAGTGTGAAGACTGGGCCTTCAAACCTCACTCAGAGTATTGCGTGCACATTTCTTTTCTATATTTCAATATAATTTCTTTCTTTAGAGACCAAGACTTCAGAAAAACAAAGCCTCTTATTAAGGATAATACCTGCCTTATTCTTCATACTATAAGATACAAATGTCTCCCTGCTCACCGCTCTTCCACCTTTCTCTACAAAGTACAGAATTCAACATTTACAAAACCAATAAGAGCAGCTGTGTCAGCACTAGTAATTTCTATAGGCTTAGTAGGTCTATTTTTCGCTGTATTTCTGCTTAAAATTGCAGTCGAACTGAGTGAGCCCTCTCTACCCTGACAAAGTCACTGCAGATAGTGAATTATGGGTAAACACCAAAGTGTTATTTAATACAGCCAGGAAGGAATGGTGTGAATGATAGCCTATTACCACTTTATACTCAAAGACTGGTCTCCGAGTTCAAGGCTATTCTCTTAGCCTTGCCAGAAAAAATTACACAGGCCACTACTAGTTTTTTATAACCCCCTTAGGCAATGCTGAGCAATAAACATGATGAGAATGAAATCTTTCCATGTGTATCTAACAGCACCAAGGAGAGTGGCTAGTTCCATGCTGACACAGCATTCTGCTCATGTTAAAGATTTAACACATCACCTACTTCTTTCCTCAGGTACCCCTCTCTGCACAGGAGCTGACTGTGTGCATGACTGGTATCTCCCAGGATATTAGGTCAGGTAAAAGTTTCTATTGTCAGTCAAAAGTGGCAGAAAAGCTATATGTGAAGATAAAAATGAAACTATGTGGTACTAACCAAGTAGCTACTTCTACCCACTTAAGTACCCCCCTATGCTCACATGCAATGTGTATACTAATTAAATTTCTGACTCAGTATTAATTTTCTTTAACCATGTTAAAACTGTGCAGGGATGAAAACTTCTGTAAAGGGATCCAACAGCAACTACCATGAGATAATACACATTTAAAAATAGACTGAACTTTCTGTGGCTAGTCAAGGTTTGTATGTATGTATCTTCTGACTGCCTGACTTTTCCTTTATTTTACACTTCATATTATATATCTCAGGATATATAATTTATATTATTAGTGTAGTGTAAATTATAATCAAATAGTCCTTTTGAGTTTTTATGGTTAGGAAACAGAAAATATCCGACATTAATTGGTTTTGTTGATGCCTCCGGCTAGTTTGTGGCAAATTATTTGTCATCGTTTAGTAAGTAAGTGATTTTTGAGTAACCTTAGCGACTTCATATTTTATAACTGTACAACTTAACTAAGCCAAAAGTAAATAAGGAGGGAGATGCCAGCAAGTAAACCCACAGAGATGCATTGAGATGATGTGTGAACATAGCTGTAATGTGAAGTGAATCATTCCAGACTCCATTTTATATGTGAGCAGAGAAGGTAAAAGTGCTGTGGACAAAGTAGATGTCTGTACTTCTGTGCATTTATGATGAGCTAATGGACTCCAACAAGCTTGCTATTAAAAGAAAAATCATGTGGATAAGACAGTCATTGCACATGGCAGGAGACTCCACTGGTTCCCTTCAACTTTATACGCTGCAAGAACACTAAAAGGTATTTGATAAGGTCCATATCTACAGGGCTTACCTACAGTGCTAGTTTTTATCCATTCATATTTACGGTAAGTTTAATTTTGTACAGTATAATTTTCATAATAATATTACAGGAACATCTTTTGAAGATGCTACATGGAGGCATTCAAGTATAGAACTTTGTAAATATGTATGCATAACCATAATCATATGTTAAAAGGGGTTTGAATGGAGTAATCTTATATTAGAAATAAGGCCTTTCTCAGAAAACACAGACTATCAAACAGGGGCACATAAGGGTCACCACGTGTTTTGAGCTGCTGCCCAATGGGGACCTCTAGCTTTCTCTTCCTAATCACTACTATAACCATTGCTGTTGGCCACCATCCTGGTTGGTCTCAGTGTGTCACCAGGGGAATGAAGAGTTATTATTGAATGTGTGAGAGATTTGCAAGAGATGTAATAAGAATGAAGGGAAGGTTGAGTGTGTGTATGTTTGTGTGCCCGTCACAATGGTTGGGAAATACTGTTTGTACACAAAATTAACCAAAAGGCATGAGCAATGATCCATTTATCCTTCCTGAATCACAGCATTTACTCCTAGCCCAAGGTGTGGAAAGATGGGTTAAGACTCCATAAACCTACAGAAAACTGAGATATGTATATTCAGCTTGAGTATATCTATGTGAACACAGCTGAAATAATCATATTAATATTTCCTGAATAAAAACAATAGAATACATTACAATTGCCACTTTTTTCTTTTGAATTTATCAGTCTTTTACCTATATTTATACAATGACTTGAATATATCTGCCATCTGCACAAAATTCATGTGTTGGAATTTGGAGGTAGCACCTTCAGGAAGTAATTGCAAAGAGCTTTATCTTTAAAATCAAGACCCTCTATAAAAGAGACTTGAGGATGCACATTTGGTTGTGATAGCATGTGACAACTCTGTGAATTCACCCTCATCAACCAGGAAGTGAGCAGTCACCAAAGGTGTATTGGAAGAAAGCCATCACCATGGGATTGCCAGCTTACTTGAAAAACAATAGAAATATCTGTTATTCAGAAGGCACCTAGTTTATGTTATATTTTTATCAATTTAATAGATTTGATATTCTTCAATCTGTAAAATGGGTTAATCAATTATCAGGAACAAGATTAAGTGAAATACATAAAAATATTTTTGCCTGAACTATAGAGTCTAATAAGTGATGATTTTTTAACCATCTGCTAGTCTGGTACATTTCCTTTATCCCTCTGTGGGTTTTTCCAAATGATCCAGAAAACAGTAAAATATCTGCCTGGGGAGGGCTCACAGCATGACTGCTGTGATGCTGAAGGAGTCTGAATCATCAAACACCACAGGACAGCACAGGGAGTCAGAAGCCAAAGGGAAGCTAATGCAGGCTTTTGGCTTCTGGTTAAAGTTGCAAGCACAGCTATGGCCCAGTGAACCCTGGAAGGGAAATTAGGTGATGCTTTTAAAGCAGATTCATTTCCCCTACCCAGTCTAACTTATTGATGCTTCTAGATACCAAGGTCACATACTTTCAGCAGGTGTTCAAAGGGTTTCATTCATTTCCACACAGACATGAATGAATATCACAGCTATACTCACTCTCTCTGGAAAACTGACATTAATAAAGAAACAACGGAAGAATGGATGGACACCTAAGTAGCTGAGATGAAATGCAAGCTTCACATTTAATTAAGTTACTTATCCGTAGAAAAATACAAGAGCATTCAAACAATGTAGACTTTAATTAAGTAGAAACAGTGGCCATAATATAAAAGAAAATAAATGTATCATAATGAAAAGAACCAGAATAGGCTGATAGTAGAATGGGTGTAAATGAGGAACATTGGAAAATGATTAATTAGGGGTGAGACATGGCTCTGAAGGCAAACATTGGACTGTGAGTTTAGATGGTCAGGACCTAATTAAAAGCTAAATGTAATAGCATGTGTGTGCAATCCCAGCACTAGTGTGCCAGACACAGAATGATTATCTGAGCTCATTGATGCCCTAGTGTCATGGAGATATTTTGTCTTACAAAGAGTTCAAAAAGCTACAGTGGAAGACACCTGACACTAACACCTAGTGTCTAAAGATAGCCAAATTCATGTTTAAAACACAGAAAATGATAAATGGCAGACTGTTCCTATAGAACCTTACAACACAGGAAGCAGAAGAAATCAAGACACTGGAGAAAAAAAGTATAAAGCAGCTGCATTTTATACAAGATGAAGGATCAAAGGAGGAAAGCAACTGTCCCCTTTGTGCCCTTTGAAGCATGGAAGCAGCTTACCTAAACAGCTCATTACTCGAAGAAGTATTTGAAGTAACTGCAAGAAGGGTGTGGCATAAGGTATGAAATGTAAACCAGCAAGCATGAAAGATGAAGACTAGAAAGATTCCTCCAGCTTGCCTTGCTTAAACACTTCTAAGTTAAGAGTTCTAGCTTACTTCAGCTTATATTTAGGAAGAAAGATTTCAAGCACAAACTAGGAAACATCAATACATTCACTCATTCTCAGTGAGTTTTTACTTCTTAAAATGATCAAGTGTTGACAAGCTGCATATAGAAACAAATGTGAATACGGTGAAAATAATAATTCTAAATTCCACATATTTTCACTCAAAAGTTATGAAAATTTCCCCAAATAATTACCAATTCAGTGAATAGTTGCTACATTTATTGTTGATAGAATATAAAGTAGTGTTTTTTAAATTATTTTTTAGGGTTGACTTGTTTTTAAAACAAAATCCCAAATTTTTATTTCTTGAGTAAAGTCTCAGGAGCCAGACACTATGGTGGAAGCCTGCTAGCTCAGAGAGGTAGAGAAAATTCCCTGGTGACGTTCCTACTCCACTGACATCCTTGAAGGTCCATGCTGTCTTAAATAACTTTGAGCTCAAAGACCAGCCTTTCTTTTTTCTCGGTTTTCTTATGCTCACTACCTGTAAAGTGGTTGCTTGATCTGACTCTTGACCTACTGTTGATTTTATTTGCGCCTGTTTACAGAATGCTCTTGGTGTGTGCTAAGTGTGAGCCTACTGCAGGGACTAGTTTAGAGTAAACAAAATGTTCTTGGTTTAAAGGTGTTTGCTAGGACTAAGCCACACCACAAGGAACAGTTATTTCTAGTTTACAGTCTTGGGGTTCAAAATCTGATAAAATATTCTGCAATAGTTGATGAGATACAAAATCCTGGATGAATATAAAATAGATAATTTTAAATGTTTTGAAAATTATTTTAATTGCAATCTATTGGCCATCAATTAAGAATTATGGTAAATTCTAGTGAAGAGACATACACAATAGGATTATGAGGGCATATATTTTATTTAGTTCCAGAATATTGATCAGAGGACAATGTTCTCTAATTTCTCTTTCTCTCTCACATCCAAGTGTAGATGTTCCCATCTTTTGGATGGGACTTAGAGCTCTAAGATGCTAAAGTCAAGCTCATAAGAACAAGTTGTATGCCATTCACAAGTCATTTTGTTTTTATCCCTTCAAACCTTTACCTCTGGTTCCGGAATCTCTAGACTCTTAGATTTCTTACTAAGCTAATAGAACAGAAGGAATAAAAGTGGCTCTCAAGTTACCATGAGAACATAAAAAGGGAAACATATACTGCAAATATACATCAGTATTTCACAGTAGAGCTCAGTCATGATACGAAGTAAAACTACAACATGGGAATATTCCTTGTCCATTTTGCTTTCCTGGGAAGGTGTGCTTGCATCTACAAATGTGTACAGATATCTTATATCTAATCATCCTGCACCTACAAATGTATACAGATATCTTATATCTAGCCATCCTGCGTCTGCAAATGTGTACAGGTATCTTATATCTAACCATATTGCATGTACAAATGTATACAGATATCTTATATCTAACCATCCTGCACCTACAAATGTATACAGATATCTTATATTTAGCCATCCTGCATCTACAGATGTGTACAGGTATCTTATATCTAGCCATCCTGCATCTACAAATGTATATAGGTATCATATATCTAGCCATCCTGCGTCTACAAATATGTACAGCTATCTTATATCTAACCATCCTGCATCTACAAATGTATATAGATATCTTATATCTAACCATCCTGCATCTACATATGTGTACAGGTATCTTATATCTAGCCACCCTGCATCTACAAATGTATATAGGTATCATATATCTAGCCATCCTGCATCTACAAATGTGTACAGGTGTCTCATATCTAACCATCCTGCATCTACAAATGTGTACAGGTATCTTATATCTAACCATCCTGCATCTACAGATGTGTACAGTTATCTTATATCTAGCCATCTTGCATGTACAAATGTATACAGGTATCTTATATCTAGCCATCTTAGTTGCTATAAATTTTAATTATCTCAGATAATTAAACACTTTGATCTCAGGTATAACTTCTTCCACTGTTTCCTTTCTGGTGTCCCTTAAATTGTGCCATCATTCTTTAGTATGTTTTCGATGCTTATATGTCTACCATCCAATATATGGATTTCTTTTTTATATCTTATGGAACTTTCTCCCTTGCTGAATCTTCTGCCGACCCTCCACTCTCTTTTTTGAATTTTCTTCTTATTACTTTAGGAAAACAGAGCCTACTTGTTATTATTCCTCATTCCATTTCTTCCAAATCTACTAATGTATAAGCTTCCATTTCCATGTGTTCTTCCTAAGGTCAAAAGCCCTGACTCTGCCACCAGTCTGTATTCCAGTGTACACAGGATTCAGTGGGTTTTAAATGCTTGAACTAACAATTTTTGGAAAGATTGTTTGCTCTGAGTAAATTCCTTGTCTGCTCTATGTATCACTTAAGCAAATTTTTCTTTGGAAGACTCCTGTTCGTTCCCCCTCCCCCCTCGGTCTGTTTCATTACGGAACCTTGTCTCAAACAGCAAAATTTATTTCTTCCTATATGGAAAATGCTTGATCACCCGTCTCCTTGAGGTTAATGAAAACCAACATTTTTACTATGGAACTTGATCCACTCACATGCTCAGTATGGTTGACCTTTACTTAACAAGTGATAGTGTTATTTACATAATCTTTTATTTCCAATTCTTTGGTTCAGTTCATGTACCATATAAATATAATCCTGCACTCTATAACCACAACATAAACTAGTATAAGTAAGTGGCAATAAAGCTTATTTTAACATATTGTTGAAATGTTACACTATTTCTTTGTGTATGTTGTTGTTTTCAAACATAAAATTTGAACTTTAACAAGTACTCTACAAAGCACTGTGGGGCTAAGTTCTTTTTGTTTTGATCTACTGAATAAATTATCTTTCACAAAGAGAGTTACTACTTTTAAATAGCCTATGTATATTGCTTGTTTCAATTATGTTAATATTCAAATGCTTTGGTGAATCATATTTTTTAATTAGTGTCTTTAAAATTTCTGTGTTCACCCAGAACAGCTTGATTTTTTTTTTTTGTTGTAGTTCATGAAATCAGTGATTTAAATTTTTGTTAAGTAGACAGCTTCTTCTATGTCTAGATTAGTTATTCTCTACCAGATGACATTTACTATCAGGTAATATTTGTGTTAGGTCTCAAACCTGAGACAAAGGACTAAGTAGGGTGCTTATTTGCATTTCAAAGAGACCATTGGCTGCCATTCTTTCCCAGGCCCCAGTCTCAGCACAGCCTGTAACTGAAACACTCTTCCCCCTTCCCTGGACTGTTCTGTCCAGTATTGGGCTGGTTGTCCTTCTCCAGCTACTTTTTCTTATGTAATTCACTCATACCTCTTGCCCTTTTGGCCTCATGGCTACCCTCTCTCATTCTCCCCTCTTCCCGCCCCTCTCGATTGAGTCTAGTCTGATGTCATATTTACTCTGGACTCATCCAGATGCCTCTGCCTGGTTTAGCCCCTATATCTGCAGGGAAAAACCTTCTCCATACTTCAGAAAGAGTCTCGTTATCCTCCTCTATTTCATAACCATCTGGAGAAACTTTTAGTTGTTTTAACTTGGGAATGAGATGCTACTTCTGTCTTTGGGCAAGATGACAGATAATGGTAATTGTCTCTAGTATAGAGGACCTGGACCAATAGAAAACAGGCATCTGATAGTGGATGTCATTAGTGTTACAGCTGTGCAGCGTTACTTTGGGGTTAATTATAATTTCAATTTTTGAATCTGCAGGGTGCAAAGGCTTGCAGCTCTGTTGTACACCTTGGCTTTATGGTTTGTGACAGAAACACCAACTGAAACTGTTAACAGTGAAGTAAACTTGAAAGGCAGATTGAGAGGGTGGACTGGATGTCAAACCTGGTCTTCATGTGTCTTGGATGAATACAATTTGCATGTCTATATCATGAATGAACATTTCTTTTTACTTGGCATAGGCATTTAGGTTGAATACCACTGCAGGTTATGGTCTCTACAGGCCTTTTTCTTTTTTCTTCCGACCTTATGAGATAAATTGTTAAACTTTACCTGGAGAATGGTACAGCAAAAATATTTGCAATATAATTCGGTAGATTACAATAGTCAGATCACTCTTTTGGTTTAGCTCTTTGTGACAAATATTTTGAAATCTTGGCCAAGCTAATTATAGTTAAACTGCTGCAAAAATGCAGAATCATAATGTTTCAGGTAAAAAAAAAATTGAGTTAAAAAGCCAGCTAATTTGCCTACGTTCTCACTGTATTTCATAGCAGCTTGTGTTCTATACTTAATGTCACTCAACTACTAGACCTGTCCTAGAAAAATACAATTTAAATTAAAAAAAAAATCTGTCCAATGAGTATTCAGGCAAAGAAATTATTTGGCTAATAAATACTTTGCATATTTTCCTATTAAAATATGTCTGTGAAGAGCAATGATAGCAAACGTTGTTTCAGGGAAAACGAGGAAAATAATCAGAAACACACTGTGAGAAAATGTGGAATAGTGTCCATGTATTTGACTTAACTTTTGTTTTTGAAGCAGAAGTAGAATTTACTGAAAGGCATTTTTAACATCAGTCCACAAAAAGAGAGGCATTAGGGGAGACAATGAGACACAGAAGGGTTTGAGTGTGGGTTTCTCGGAGGAGAGTTTCATTCATGTCACTATATATCTCTAGGATTTTAGTCTTTATGGAGACATCATCAGAGGTTGCTTAGAAACTTAACTACAATCACAGGTGCTTCAAGAGGTGTGTTTGACAGCCTCACAGTTGATATTATTCCAGATCCCATGGAATAGAGGAAGTTCGAATATCTCAGCTGTCAACAAAGCCTAATAGTTTTGTCTGTGACAACCCCAGAAAATTGTTTTCTTTTTAGCAGCTGTCACTGCTCTAGGAGAAGTGTGAACCAGGAGAATGAAAGGACAAATAGCTAACTTTATTCAGAGCCTCAGACAAGTCATACTTTGAAGGGTAAGAAAAGTAAAATTGACTAAAGTTCTGGAGTTCTAACTGTATACAATCACAAGGAAAAGCCACATGTGGCAAAGCTGTACTTCTCCATTGAGATGTAGAGCTGAATAACAAAACGAAGCAATAAGGAGAGATCTGAAGTAAAGTCACATCTATTGGAGACACCAGGGAGGAACACAAAAACACATCCTGTGCTTTGAAAACACTGAGGCCTCATGACTCAAGCTTTCTTGGATAGTTCCCACAAGCTCTCAGAACTCTCCTCACAATGACCATATTCTGACAAGCCAGAAAGTATCTCACTGCAGTCTATCAGAAATAAGGATGACAGCAGACACTGTTTCACCACTCCTAAGGCTCTGATTTTCAGCCTCCTTTTGTCCCATACTAAGTAAGTTCAATATAGTTATAATTTTGGTCCTACACATTTTGGGCACATATCCCATATATCCCATTCATTTTGGAGATGTGGAATATGAGATATAATATAGTGACTTCTCTATCATTCTAAGAAAGAATATAGTTTAGGTAGTAACTTCTTCCTACATTTCAGAGTAGAAGCTTTAACTAAGATTTTGCATTCAGAACATGTTTGGTGGTAGCTAAACTTAGTTCTGTTAAACTAAGAATATTTTCCCCTTAAACTCTAAACTAATCAAAGGAAACACCTAGATTGAAGGTAATTCTTACTGAAGGTATTCTCAAGCAGCAATTTAATGGAATGAGTCAGTTGTGGGTTTCAATGAGGGAAATTTTGTGCTGAAGGCATCTTTTCCTGGAGTAATTACAAGGTCATTATTTATTTCATTAGCTGTTTCTTCAATTGAATGGAACATGTGTAAAATCTCAATTTTATGTCATTGCTTTAGTAAAAGGAAAGGAAAGGAAAGGAAAAGAAAGGAAAGGAAAGGGAAGGGAAGAGAAGTGAAGGAAAGGAAAGAAAATTTGTTACCAAATTCTCACAGGTCTACTAGTATGGAAAATGGAGGGCTCTTATCTGATATCAGTCACACCTGCCAGTTTGGCAATTGTGTTTTCATATCTGATTCCTTATCTCTTTTAATAATCACCGTAAAAACTGTAATATTTGTAAAATTTGTATTGTTTTGCAGATAAATTCTTATTCTGCAACAAAGGAGGTTGCCATTGGCCTCTGTAGTAAGGCTGGCCTTCAACTCTTTATATTCCTGGCTCACATCATGCAGAGTGCCAATCACTGATTTTCATAAGCAATGGCTCAGAAGAGCACTGACTGCTCTTCCGGAGGGCCTGAGTTCAATTTCCAGCAACCATATGATGGCTCATAACCATCTGTAATGTGATCTTGATGCCCTTTCTGACATAAGGCATATATATATATATGCACATATATATATGCACATATATATATGTATATACACATATATATATGTATATATATGTATATATATATATATATATATATATATATATATGCAGGGAGAACATTGTATACATAGTAAATAAATAAATCTTTAAAAAAAGAAAGAAAACAAACAAAGGCTCTAATGTGGGTAAGTTGAAACAAAGAAAACTAAATCTCCCACAGCACCTCTCCAGATGAGCATAATTGCTAACTGCGTTTTAAATTTTATCCTTATACACACTGAAGATTATAGTGACCATGAATGACCTTTCTTTTTACAACAAATGGAGACACTGTAGAGATCAAGAAATCATTGTGTTCTCAGCTCCAACAGATAGATCAGCATCACGGCTTCTGCATCTGCTCAGGGAATATTGAAGAAGAGGTTATGGAATGAGAGTAAGAGCCAGAAAACCAGTAATTCTGCTGTGAAACAGTCTCTCATAGAAATGGCTGCGAAAATAAGACCTAAATCATACCATTAGTCAATAGACATGCAAACTCGGAAGGGAGAAAATATTCCAGGATAACAGGCCTAGACAAGGAAACACAGATGATTACTGAGTGTTAAGATAGGCAATTATCATCCTCCAGGGACAGAAAGCCTGGATTGCTGTCTAAGACAAAACAGTAGGCCATGAACCACATACACACAAACAAAGATTCAGTAGGTTGCATTCAAATATTTGTGTATACACATATGTACACACACATGTATATTGTAGAAACGAAGCATATTACCAAATTTCAACAGAATAGACATAGAGTTTGAGGGAAGAGACGTGGGAGGGGCTGGAGGTAAAAAGAGAATGAGGAGAGTGATGTAATTGTATTTTAACTAAAATGAATAAAAATTTTAATGACAGAACGGGTTCTTGAATTGGATGTTCACAGCTTTGTTGGTTGCTCTCTTGCTTTCATAAATTAAAGGATCATAGAATTCCAAAGAGGATTCTAAAGGGGAAGATGGATGCCCAATGAGAGGCTTTGGGGATTTTGCATAAATTAAACTAACAGACCAACCTCAAATGCCATGTTAACCAGAGATAAAATAACTTGAGGAAGGAAGGGAAAATAGTAATAATATATGTAAAGGCAACATAACAGGAGTATGAAGTACAAATACTCCTTTGAAGTTAGGATATGGGAACCACTTGATTTCACTGATAAAAAGGTACAAAGCTGAGATAGGCACTTGCTTAAAGTGTGTGTGGGGGGGATGGTAGAAATTTTTCATCAAGAATATTTTCTGCAAACTCCTCTTGATCAAGCTCAATGGTCCTTAAAGCACCTCCGTCTCACCTTTACTTAGAAGAACAGGAAATGACTTTACTGAAGAAGCAATAGCTGCACAGGGGGCTAAGCTTGCCAGTGAGCACAATGGAGTCATTTACTGTGAGCAGATGCTGAGCTTCTTGTGTTCACTCACATTATACCAGCCTGCTAAAAGGTGTCGCTTCTGTTGTTCAGTATGTAGTTTGTGCTCCTGCAAGAAGATGAGCTTTGAAATTTTTCCCTCATTTCTATGCTTTATATTTGAAAATTTGACTTGCAATTAAAGGAAGATTTTCACTTAATTAAGAAATGCATTCTGAATCTTAACTACTAATTAGAATCTACTCTTTGCTTAATGTATACAGGATAACAATTACAGCGAGGAATTATTTGTTTTCACTTTATAATTTGGTGGCTGTTTGACCTTTTAGTCTAATATTGTAATTGACAAGTGTTGTTAGTTTTGATTGTCTGTTCAATTTTCAAAAATAAAAAAATGAAAAGAATGTTCCTGCTTTTAAGGAAGTTTGATCATCATCAACCACTTATCCACACTGAAAATGGAGTGGAAAATATTAATTAACCAATATTTGCCCTAAAATATAAGCTGCTCTATTTCTAAGCTGTTTCATACCACTGCTTTCAACAATGTAGGATAATTTGTTTTGCCTAACTTTCTCTTGGTCCATCGAAGGCTTGTTTTCCCAGTGTAGGGGAGTGGCAATGTGCTGAGGTGGGAGAGGGTGGTTGGGAGAGGGAGCACCTTCATTGAGGCAATGGGAGGGAAAGGGGAGAGAGGATTGGGTGAAGGCGATAACATTTGAAATGTAAATACAGCGAATATCCAATAAAAAAGAAAGAAAATCTCACAGATAGACATGACTTACACACTCAAGGAGAAAATATTCACAGGATAAGAGAACGTCGGAAACAGAGCACAATGATGATGTGTTCATTCTATTCTTCCACATGCCTTGTGTACCTACAATTTTCTGTTTATATCATAATTACTACAACATCTAAGCTTGGATTTTCTTTGGCAATCAATTAACTATATTGTTAAAGTAAAACTGATTGATTGATTGATGTAGCTGTAACTTCTGAGCCATTTAATATATATCTAATATATTTATACTTGGATAGCGTGTGTCTGGCTTTGGCTTTAATGTGAAACTAATGCTTGAATAATTGATCCAAACAAGGGATTATAACAGCTGGTGCTTCCTAAATAGCTCTGTATTGTGTGCTCAGATCATAGAGTGGGAAAGTTTCCCACAATGAAGGATGGTTTAAAAATTTAGGTGTAAGTAAGAAAACTTTCAGAGAATTTCATTAGTGGAGCTACCTGTCTAAACTCTATCCTATTCTTAGCAGATTAGTAATGTAGCAAACATATAAACATTACCAATTATAAAAACAAAACAAAACAAAACATGCCTTTGCCTTGTTTTTCATCAACTCAAACATATTTTTTATTTGGGAAGTATGCAGGGCATATAGAAAAAGACAGATGGAGCTAATAAATGTCATCTTGAATGAGATAACACAGTCACAAAGAAACACACATGGTATGTACTCAATCATCAGTAGATGTTAGGAAAAAAGCTCAAATACCCATGATACAACTCACAGACCATATGAAGGTCAAGGAAAAGGAAGACCAAAGTGTGGATTCTTCAGTTCTACTTGGAAGGGAAACAAAATAATCATGGGAGGGTGAGGGTAGGAGACACCTGGGAGGGAGTGAGGACAAATAAAAGGCAGGATTAGGTATGAGAGGAGACAGGATGAAAAGTACAGAGAGTTAGGAAATTGAACAGAGGTATATATCAATGGCGGATCTGAAACAGGGTTAGCTACCAGAAAGTCCAAGCTGCCAGTAATGCAAGAGGTTCGTGGAACCAAACAGGGATGACATTAGCTGAAATACCAAACAAAGAGGAGAGAGAACTTGTAGAGACCACATCCAGAGTTTAGGCACAGCCCCCAGTTGAGGGTTGGGGCTACCCACCTTTCACAAAATTTTAACCCAGAATGGTTCCTGTCTAAAGGAAATGCAGGCACATGGAGTAGAACAGAGACTGAGGGAGGGGCCGTCTAGGAACTGCCCCACCTTGCGGTTCATCCCATGTGCAACCACCGAATCAAGACACTTGCTGATGCTTGCTGAAAGGAACCTGTTGTAGATGTTTCCTGAGAAGCTTTCTCAGAGCCTTATGGATGCAGATGTGGATGCTTGCAACTAAACATCAGACTGAGAAGGGAACTCCAGTGGAGGAAGGAGTTGGGGGAAAGACTAAAGGTGCTAAGGGGGTTCCTTCCATTGGAGTAACAACAATATCAACCAACCAGTCTCCCCAGAGCTTCCAGAGACTAAACCACCAACCAAAAATTACACTTGGAGGGATCCATGACTGAAGCCTTATATGTGGAAGAGGGTGGCCTTGTCTGGCACCAATGAAAGGTAAAGCCCCGGGTCCTGTGAAGGCTTGGTACACTGTATAGAAGAATAATAGGACAGTGGACCAGGAGCGGACAGGGGCGCACCCTAGTGGAGGTAGGGGGAAGGAGGAAGAGGGTGGTATGGGAAAGGAACCTAAAGGGGGCTATAACATTTGAAATGTAAATAAACAAAATACCACCCCCCCAAATGAAAGAGGGAGAGAAAAAAGATATTTGTTTATATATGAAGCATATGGCAATATCCAGGGCATGGAAGCCATGTCTGAATATCTTATGTAACAATCAATAAGTGTTAGAAATGTAAAAGCAATTGGATATTTTCTTAAAATAAAGGAATGCACACATGCTTATACCAAACCTACCCACAGAGAGAGAGAGAGAGAGAGAGAGAGAGAGAGAGAGAGAGAGAGAGAGAGAGAGAGAGAGAGAGAGAGAGAGACAGAGAGACAGAGAGACAGAGAGAGACAGAGACAAAGACAGTCAGAGATACTGCTTCTTGAATAAAAATCTGAGTCAACACCTTATGTTTCAAACTTTTGCTACAAAATCATTAAAAACAAGCATGTATAGAAGCACACACATACACACACAAATATACAATATTTGAAATGGGAATGTTCATAATATTAGTTTGTAAGTATAAACTGTTGTGGCTGTGACTTTAATTAAAGATATTTCTAACATTGATAGCGGTATTGAATAATAACACACTTCTTCAATCTTGAAGGATATAGGATGTCGTACTCTATTTAACCTGATGATTTGTTATGATACAACCACACATCACTTTCCTTTAATACAAGTGAACTGGGAAAGAATCATGGACATCTACATAAGCAAGAACTTTTGATAAAATCAAGTGTATATTAAATGCAGAATTCCTGTAACAGAAAATAGAACTAAATATTAAGTCATAAATTTATAATTCATCATTTTATTCTATTAACTGCCCAATAACCTGATGTTTAACAATCTTGGAGAATTCAACATAGGGAACTGATGATGTCTACAATAGTGAGAACATGCACTATCCAGTTCTTATTGTCCCCTCCAGGGATATGCTGTTCTTGCCTCTGAGCTTGCTCTTCCTTCTGCAAAATGTATAAATGTCTTTTAGAATGGAAATCAGTAAAATGTAAACAACTACAATAGTATTAACATCATATGATGTTTTTTTCTTAGACCTGGAATTTGAAATATAGTAGCTGACTCCTGCTAGTTGTAGAAGTGGCAATACATTTAACAGTTTATGTACAGTTTATTTAAAACTCAGAAAGCATCACAACCCTAACTTGAACTAAACACAAGGTCTCTTCAATAACCAGTATTTATCCCTTAGATAAAACATGCTAGGAGCTTTACAAATCCATGGACACAAATGTTTATTCCTACATATTATGCTGAATGATTGCTCAGTGCTACCAAACCTTCTTTACTAGTCATAAGTATGCATCATCAGACTAAAGCGGCATGCATGCATGCAGTAGCCTTACATCATTTTACATAATTTGATAGATAGCAATTTCTTTTTATAATCGTAATTATCTTTATTTGATGGTCTTCCTGTCATTACGACCAAAGCAATTTAAGGAAGACAGAACTTGTTTCTCATAGTTTAATAGGGGTTCTCTGCCTTCTAAATGCTGTGACACTTTTATATAGTTTCTTATCTTGTGGTGACCTACAACTATGAATTACTTTTGGTAATACTTCATGACTATAATTTTTATACTGTTATAAACCAATAATTGTGTATATATACATACATATATATATATATACATATATATATATATATGTATATATATATATATATATATATATACATATATATATATATATATATATATATAGAGAGAGAGAGAGAGAGAGAGAGAGAACTGCTCATTTAGGAAGATTCAGTTTGTGGTCAGTTAGCTATATGTACATAGAAGAGCATCCTGCTACGTGAGTATATTGTCAAACCTATTTATCTAGTGGACTACTGAGGAGTAGAGACTAAAGGATGAAGTAAGGAACACATCCCTGGAGGATAAACCTCCAAGTACATGTCTTAGGGGTGTATTTCCTACAACTAACCTCTACTTTGTATGTTTTCACAATTTTCCTACACTGTTGTGATATTATAATTTCATTCAAGAGTCCATCAATTGATAAGGTTGAGATGTCATGATTTTTTTTCTGTTAACAAGGAAAACAATCAAGTTTATCACGTCTTGTATCTCAGTCTCTACTTTAGACATACTAAATAATGTCCAGGCTACTTGCTCATTTCCTTGAGTACTGTATATTGATTTGAACACTTCCTGCCTAAGAACATAGTTCTCAAGAAATAATCACAGTTCCACTTGACATGGTGATCTGCAAATATTTTTTCTCATATATATCTTCATAGAGCACCATTAACATCTCTTATAAATGCTTTCCAGCCTTCATAGTATGTGTTCAGATATGGGACTTCAGATAGAGAGCTATTATCTAATATATACAAAGAACTCAAAAAGTTATACCTAAGAGAATCAAATAACCCCATTAAAAATGGTGTTCAGAGCTAAACAAAGAATTTTCACCCAAGAAATACGAAGGCAGAAGCTCACAACCAATCATTGAACTGAGAACAGGGTCCCCAATGGAGGAGTTAGAGAAAGGAAAGAAGGAGTAAAAGTGGTTTGCAACCCCATAGGGAAAACAATATTAACCAACCAGAACCAAGTCCCCAGAGCTCTCAGGGACTAAACAACAATTCAAACAATACAAATGGAGGAACCCATTAGCATATATAGCAGAGGTAGCCATGTTGGGTATCAATGGGAGGCAAGGCCCTAGGTCCTGTGAAGGCTTGATGCCTCAGTGTAGGGGAATGCCAAGGCGTGGAGGCTGAAGGAATTAGGTGGGTGAAGAGGGGAGCACTCTCATAAAAGCAGAGAAAGGAGATGGTATAGGGGGTCTCTGGGAGGAAAAACAAAAAAGGAGATAACATTTGGAATGTAAATACAAAACATATACAAAAAAAAAAGAAACTGGACTTTATTTCCCATTTTTTTTTAATGTTTAAAAATCAGTTTTATGGATTCTTCAAGTCACAGATTTTGATTATAGGTCTCAAGTGCTAACACCAGTCCCATAGATCCTTACAGTATTGGAAGTTTCTGGTGTTCTATTCTCTACTCTTCCCTAGAACTCTCCACATGTCACCCGTCTTTTCTTTCACAACTTTGCTTGAATTTTAACCTTGGTAAACACAATTGCTTGATTTTTTAAAAAATCACAAGAAATTGTTAATAGTATTTTATGGTTTCTCAATGGATTTTAACTAACTTCCTATTCAGTCTAGACTCTTTGTGTGAAGGCCGGTGTTTTGCAGTGCTAGGGGTGGAAAACTTGTCATCTGTAACTTAGTAATAATTTCATATCTGGAGCTGTTACACAACTATGAGATTTTCTGAGCTCTTTTATGTGAATTTTTATATTTTTTCATGTCAATGTAACGTTTATGATCTGGTTGTCACTTTTGAACAATAGAAAAGGTAACACATACCTTCTGAAGCTAATTATTCTCATAAACAGATTAATTTTG
Source organism: Micromys minutus (assembly GCF_963924665.1). NCBI lineage: Eukaryota > Metazoa > Chordata > Mammalia > Rodentia > Muridae > Micromys > Micromys minutus. Next base: position 5,025,510 of record NC_137952.1, read on the forward strand.
GAAACAGTTACACTTATCAATATTGAATCCCCTTATACGTAAAAATAAAATATTATTCATTTCCTTTTTTAGTCATTTTTATTTTCCTAATAATGATTATTTATTTATTTTGTGTCTTATGGGAGTATTTATCTGCATGTAAGAATGTGCACTACATATATGCCTGGTGTCTGTGGAGGCTGGAAGATGGTGGAATATCCTGGCACTCAAGTTACAGATAGCACCACCGTTGCCATGTAGGTGTTGGAAAAGCAGCCTAGGTCCTCTGTAAGGATAGCCAGCCTTTGTAAAGCATTGAACCATGATTTAAAAAAAAATGTTTAGTCACAATTTTATGCAAAAATGCTTAACATTTGTATATTTATCTTTGTTTTTTTAGAATAAAGTTCTTCAAAAAAAATCAAGCATGCAATCAACCAAATGAAAAAACCTTCATGGTACAAGTATTAAGTTCATTAACTCAGTTAGACACCAAAGTGTTTTATTCTTTTTAATACTATTAGATTTGCTTTGTTGATTTTCATTTAAATGTTAATACCAATATATAAAGTATAATTTATTTTTGTAGAATGATTTGTTTACTATGAAATGGATATACTTTATTGTTTAGATATCTATGCACATTTGGTATATTTGTGTCTTCCTTTGATTTTTTTCATTTCGTATTTTTGATAGTACCATATATCAATGTAAAGAAATTTTCTTTCTAACATTGATGTGTTTCATTTATTTGGTTACTCAGGTGCAGCAGATAATGATGATAACCTTTGGTGAGTAGAGATGAGTAGACTTCCTTCTTCTTTAGACACCTTTATGATGAAGTTTGGTGCTTTCTTTGGATTCTTTTTTGGTTGTTTTCGTTGACACTTAAGATATATTCTCAGATGAATGGTCAAGTCTTCAATTTCACATTTGTTTTAAACAAACGAAAGATAGAGAAATGCTGGACATTTTAAGGCAACTTCTTCTGTATTAAGATACATTGTGGTTTTCTTTCTTCTACTCCTAGGGTGTTAGGCATGCATAGATCTTTTGTGTGTGGTGTCAAATGGATTTTGTCCTTGAAAATGAGTCAGTTCCCACCCCTTCTGCAGAGACATATCTTTAACATTGTAAAAAAATACATTCTTTAAAATTTCTTGTTAAATCTACATTGGTTTTCATTTTGTGGCAATGTTTTTCATTATGAATTCTTTTGCCTTCAGTAATTATAACTCTATTACATATTTCTAGAAAAAGTGCTTGGAAGGGGCTGTCATCAGTAAGAGAGTGATGCCAAAAATTTACCATTGGGATTTTGTGAAATGAAAAGGCTTATGCATAGCAAAGGCAACATCTGAATGAAAAGACTATCCATAGAATAGAGGAAATCCTTGCTGCTTATACAACTGACTGACACAGTACCTAAGATAAGCAATATATATATATATATATATATATATATATATAATTAAGTATCAAATCATCAGAATGATGAAATGGATGAACAGTTGTCAAAACTTGAAGTAGAATGGCTTATAGGTATTGACAGGTAATTACATTATTAGCCAGCAGGAAAACACAAATTAAATCTGTATAGGGATTCTATTTGTCACTGCTCAAAATGATAATGTCAAGAAAACAAAAATGTTGGTGAGGATGAAAAAAGAAAAAAACGTTATATACTCCTTCTGAGAAAGTACAAGCAGTCTAACCACTATAGAAGGTAATATAGATACATCTCAGAAAACTGAAAGTACATCTTAGGTGTGACACAGTTATAGCTCATGCATCTTTACCCTAAGGAATCGTAGTCAACATATCACATAGATCGTGTGATATCACGTGTATTGGCTCACTATTCAAACTAGTCTAAATTAAGAAATCACTGTTCATGCCTATTAATATATAGTTAGATAAAGAAAAATACAGATATATAATAAAATTTTATTAAGCCAAAATTAAGGACAAAGAATGTGGTTGGAACTGTAGGTTTTTCTGTTAAATGAGTAAGGTCATATCTATAAATATTTTACATTCTTCTCATTAATATATCCTAGAGTTTGTGTACATTCATAAAATCATCTGAATATGAGTGGCATGATAGGGGAAAGAAAGCTGTCTAGAGCAATAGGCAGTGATAGGAAGGAAAAGAAAGAAAGAAGGCTGGAGGACCTCAGGGGCATAGTTTAGTATGTTAAGCACTTTTATAAATGCCCGTGTAATATCCAGTACTATGTACAGTAAAAATCTGTCAATAAAATACTTTTACTCTTCAATTAGTATTGTGATGAATCATAAGTTTGTGAATTCGCTCATTTCTTTAAGATTAAATAAGGTATTTTATACTATTTTGTTATAATCTATTTAAATTCTCACAGGTCAATAATCATGTGTCTTTCATACTGATTTTTTTGTCTGTGTGTCTGTCTGCCTGTCTATGTTGTTGTATCCCCCTGTCTTTCTATAATGCTGTCTCCATTTCTGTCACTGTCATTTTCTCTATCACTCTATCTCTTGTATTTGCTCACTTTCTGAAGATTTTTTACACATATGTAAGTTGTTTCAAAGAAGATAATTTTGAGCTTGCTGACTTTTGTATCATTTTCTTTCATATATTGCTAAGTTGCATTTTTTGTGACTTTAATGAAAATACATTCTTAACTGATAATTGGATCAAGATAATTAAGTATGCTTTTACTTTAAAAGGATGCAGTACTGAGGGGTGATAAGAGTCTGAAAATCTTCAAACCACAGAATGTATGGTCTACAGAACGTTGGCAATCTGGGAGCTGGTGACGAATGAGTAGATTTTAGGCTGGGACTTGGATGCTAACAGGAAATGACACTTGGCAATCACTGAACTCATAATTGTTCCACCGTGTCAGAATTCTCAAATTTCATACAATTTATAGGGTTGGAAATTATTCCTGACACCAAGCCTAGAAAGATCTCAAAACAGAGTGTTTTTGGCATATGCCAAAATTTCAAGTACATGTTTTCTGCCTCCCAACTTCATATATTAGAATTTTGCATCTTTGTGTGATGGTATTTTCGAGATAATAAGATTTATGCTGTCTTTGTAAGGAAAGACCCCAGGGATCCTAGGCCATTTTCTAGTCCCATTCTTTGGTGAGGGTACTACTGTGTAGTAAAAACTGAAACATTCAAGAGGAACTTCTCCGGCACCCTACCATAATGGAACTCCCCTTGGATTTTTGGTTCTCAGAACTCTGAGATGTAAATTTTTGTCTCTTTAAAGAGATAAATCATCAGGACCTGCAGCCTGCCCACAGGTCTCTGGATGCTCTGAAGAGCTACAGGAGGGCTTTCAATCCTGAGCAGAGGGGTGCGTCAGCGTCCCCTCCTCACCTTCGACCCTGGGAAGGCCTCCCAGAACCCTCACAGCACAGGTGATGGTGTTGCCTGGGAACACACACTTCCTGCCTAAAGTCAGATTTGGCCCAGTTTCATCAGGATAAGCTGACTGCACACAGGTCTCTGGGTATACGAAAGAGCTACAGGAGGGTTCTCACTACCGAGTGAGGGGACAAGTCCACGTTCCATCCGCACTGCCTGGGCGTACAGACTTCTGGCCCAAGGCCAAACCCATCACAGCTTCATCACTGCTGAGCACTGCCATCGGAACTCACAGCCTACTCGGAGAACCAGCAGGAACCATCTCTCTCTGGAGACCAAGTCCCACAGACCCACAGGAGAGACCAGCTGCAGTAAGGGATAACAAGGTCACCTTGTATCACCAATAACAAGATGTCAAGAGGCAAACACAGAATCTAAGAAACCTGGCAACATCAGAAATTAGTATTCCCACCACTGCAAATAGTAGATATCCCAACTCATGGGAAAAACAAGATTTAGACTTAAAAATTATGTTTCATGATGATGTTGGAGAGCCTCTAGAAGCACATAAATAACATACTTAAAGAAGTACACGAAAGCCAGGAAAAGCACACGCAAACAAGTTGAAGCCCTTAAAGATGAAACACAATAAAACACTCAAAGAGCTACAGGAAAGCACAAACAAACAGGAAAAAAAAAACCGAAAACGGAAATAGAAATAATAAAGAAATCACAAATGGAGACAATCCTGAAGTTTTGGAAAACCTAGGAAAGACATCAGGAGTAATAGATTCAAACATCACCAACAGAATACGAGAGATGAAGGAGAGAATCTCAGGAGATTCTAATCATAGAAATCATTAATGCAACAGTTGAAAAATGCAAAAATCAAAAAGATTCTAACCCAAAACATCCAGGAAATCCAGAACACAATGAGAAGACCAAACCTAAAAATAAAAAGGCCCAGGACCAGTAAATATCTTCAACAAATTTATAAAAGAAAACTTTCTTAATCAGAGAGAGAGAGAGAGAGAGAGAGAGAGAGAGAGAGAGAGAGAGAGAGAGAGAGAGAGAGATGGCATTGAACATACAAGAAGCTTACATTATCCCAAATAGTCAAAACAACAAATGATTAAAACGAAGAATAGTAAAAGCAGTAAGAGAAAACGGACAGGTAACATATAAAGGCAGACCAATCTGAATTACACCAGACTTTTCAACAAGATTATGAAGCTAGAAGATTCAGGACTGACATCTTTTAGAACCTAAGACAACACAAGTTCCAGCCCAGGTTACTATATCCAGCAAAACTCTCAACTACCATAGATGGAGAAACCAAGATATTCCAGGACAGAAACAAATTTACACAATATCTTTCCACAAATTTAGCACTGCGAAGGATAATAGATGGAAAACTTCACCACAAAAAAAAAAAAAAAAAGGAAACTTCAACCTAGAAAAATCGAGAAACTAATCCTCTTGCAAAAACCACCAAAGAGAAAAGCATACAAACCTAACTCTACCTCTAACAACAAAATTAGGAGAAAACAACATTCACTATTTCTTAATATCTCTTAACATCAATAGACTGGAAAGAACCCAGAAGTCATAGGAATGAACATAGGAATGGATACAGAAATTGTGGTACATATACACAATGGAGTACAACTCAGCTATTAGAAACAATGAGTTCATAAAGTTCCTAGGCAAATGAATGGAACTTGCAGCTATCATCCTAAGTGAGATAACGCAGTCACAAAAGAACACTCATGGTATATACTCACTTATAAGTAGATATTAACCCCAAAAGCTCAGAATACCAAAAAACCCATCCACATAACTTATGAAGCTAAAAAAGAATAAAGTCCAGAATGTGGGTGATTCAGTCCTTCTTCGAAGGAAGAACAAAACACTCATGGGAGAAAATACAAGGTCAAATAGAGGAGCAAGGATTGAAGAAAAGATCTACAGAGACTGCCTCATCTTGGGAACCACCACAGATGCAGCCACCAAACCCAAAGTACTTCTGCCGATGGCAAGAAGTGTATACTGGCAGGAAGCAGATATAGATGTCTCCTCAGAGGCTCTGCCAGAGTCATGTAGATACAGAAGAGGATGCTAGCAGCTAACTATTGGATTGAACACAGGGACCCCAATGAAAGAGCTAGAGAATGGACTGAAGGAGCTGAAAGGGTCTGCAATCTCATGGGAAGAACAGCATCATCAACCAGACAAGCAATGGAGGTGGAAAGGGTGGTTAGGAGAGAGAACAATTTTATGGAAGCAAATTTAGAGGGAGGAGACAGGAGAGTAGGGGCAAAGGGTATATATAATATTTGAAATGTAAAAACAGAATATTCAATAAAGTTTAAAAAAGAGACAAATCTGTATTATTTTGTGATAGCATACCTACATACAATTATTAGATCATTTCCCTTTATTAGCATATGAAATACTGGATGGTGGCTAGGGTTGATGGTTTCAATATACATTCACTAAATCATCCAGGGCTTCTGGTTCTGTGCATTGTGAGACAGTTTCCTGATCCAAACACTCCAATGCTGTGCATGAAGGCTTTTTCCCCATGGTGCTGTGCTAATTCTACAGTGTACACCACTCCAGTGCTATCCCATCTTGCCTGGACTTTAATTAAATAACCTTCAAGGATGAAGTACCACAGGGGCAAGGTCATAGGAACAGCTACAATTATTTCCTGCAGCTATTGATTTTACACTAATGATCTTAAATGATGCATGGCTCTGGATTCCGAAATCACACTTAGAATGGCAGGTGGGGACTTGAGCGTCAGTTCCCACAAGGGAGCAGAGCTATTTGGACAGATTTAAACTTGTTGATGCTGTTTTCGAACTGTGAAGGAGGGTGAAGGTCTGAATTATGGTGGATACATGAATTTAGTAGAAGTTATAATATCAAGATAGAAAGGCTTTGGGGCCAGAAAGAATGTAGTTTAAGTTATAGGATTAAGTCCCTCTAAGCCTTTTTTTTTTAACTTGTAAAACAGACACTATCATGCATTTAGATCCCTTTTTAAGTGACAATTACTTTAAATTACAAGGCAAGAGACAATAATGCTTCATTTTAGTTTTTATTCAAGATATTGAATGGATTTCATTCTGGAAAATAGTTACCTTTGAATCTTGGAGGTACAAAACCTGTAAATAACAAATAAATTTCTAACAGTTGTTATCAAGGGTGACATGGAAAGACTCCCATTCCAACTATAGTAAAATAGAAAAGATGTTTGCTTGGATCTCAAAATACTGATCGTAAAGATATTCTACAGCATGGTCTCAGCCAATATTTTGCCCATTTGAATCTTCAGTTCCTTATTTGTAAAATATATTCCTAGGCCCACATTGAACTACCTTAATGATAAAGAGGATTAGATATTTGGGTACATTTTAACCTGAAGATAACTGCTATGAAATATTGTTAGACACAACCTTGTAAATTAATCTTCATGTCTGAAATAGTAGAAAGAGAGGCATGCTCACAGCTTTGTAAAGAAAATTGATTTAAAAATCCTGCTTAGTATCTATATCAGGAATGTGTTTGTTTTCCTTGCTTTAACTTTAGAAGCAAAATAAATTCATCTAGCATTCACAGCATTGTTCAAGAGATCTCAAGTTTGAAGAAAGAAACAAAAACCAAAGACATGTAAAGAATGGCCAGTTACAAAGAGCTTCAAAGCTCTGAGTCCAGCCCAAGGATGTTTCTGCTGAAGATGCTGTACCCTTTGTTTTATACATTTTATGGTAAACTAAGATTTGTCAAGATGTTTTCATCTTTCCTTCTTTCCTCTTTTCAGAATGTATATTCTAACTCATTGGAAAACCCTCACATTATCATTCTGAACTACTCTCCCTGAAATTCAAATACTCCGTGATTTGAATTACTTTTAAATAAAGATATGCTTTATATTTTCTCTCTTTAACTCATTTTCTAGACATTGGATGCCAATGAAATACTTCCAGTTTATTTATATTTCTAATAGTATGGTGTATGAATCAAGAATGTGTGGTTCCATGTACTAAGCAATACTTAGCCAATACTCATGGTGTTTTGCAAGGCATCCAGAGAGAGGGTCTAATTGAGATCATTGTGATGGTAGGCTAGAGAGGTAGTAATAGAAATAGTTTGAAAGCACAGTTCGTTGAGTAGTTTCATACAGTTGGATAGAGGGGCACTGCCTAGATAAGTGTAACATGACTAAAAATAGTTAAAGAGTACACTTACATTCTCTCTCACAAAGAACTCTGTTCCTGTTATTGAGAACACCGTGGCCAAGAACATAGGCCAATCCCTTTAGTGATTTCATCATTTTTTTCCTTTTTTTAAAACTTTATTTTTTAAAAAAACAAAGATAAAAGAACAAATTTTAAGCATTTTCGCATAAATGTATACGAATACATTTTTGTCACTACTTGGCTTTTTTTTTTTTTTTTTTTTTTTTTTAAGGTTTGTTACTCTGCATTAAGGTCTTACTAGTTACAATGAGCAAACAGGATGTAACCCAGAATTAGTCAAAGTATTCTTGGTGTGTAAGGATTCAGTATAATGTTTTTATTTTTTTTTAATTTTATTTTTTTTTCTTGAACTTAACACAATCTGTGAGTTGTTTCTGGGGCAGTCCTCTGGGGTTAGTATCCCATTATCAGTGACTGCATATTATGTCTTTCCTTTTGTGACTGGGTTATCTCATTCAGGATGATATTCTCTAGATGCAACCATTTTCTTAAGAATTTGGTTAAGTCATTGTATCTGATAGCTGAGTAGTAATCCATTGTGTAAATGTATTACAATTTTTATACCCATTCATCTACTGAAGGACATCTGGGTTCTTTCCAGCTTCTGGCTATTATAAATAGAGCTGCTATGAACATTGTGGTGCATGCATCTTTATTGTATATTGGAGTGTCTCTGGGGTATATGCCCAGAAGTAGAGTAACTGGGTCTTCAGGTAGTAGTATGTCCAATTTTCTGAGGAATCACCAGACTGATTTCCAGAGTGGTTGTATCAGTTTACAACCCCACAAACAGTGGAGAAGTGTTCCTCTTTCTCCAAATCCTCACCAGCATCTTTGGTCATCTGAGTTTTGGATCTTGGCCAATCTGACTGGTGTGAGGTGGAATCGCAGGGTTGTTTTGTGTTGCATTTGCCTGATGGCTAAGGGTGTCGAGCACTTCCTTAGATATTTCTCAGCCATTCGATATTCCTCAATTGAGAACGTTTTGTTTAGTTCTGTACCCCATTTTTTAATAGTGTTGTTTGATTCTCTGGTGTCTAGCTTTTTGAGTTTCTTGTACACCTTGGATATTAGGCCTCTATCTGATGTGGTGTTGGTAAAGATCTTTTCCCATTCTGTTGGTTGCCGTTTTGTTTTCGTGACGATGTCCTTAGCCTTACAGAAACTTTGCAATCTCATTAAGTCCCATTTGTTAATCTTTGACCTTAGAGCTTGAGCCATTGGTGTTTTGTTCAGAAAATTTTCTCCTGTTTCTATGTGTTCTAAGGTTTTCCCTACTTTCTCATTTAATAGTTTCAGTGTATCTGGTTTAATGTGGAGATCTTTGATCCACTTACACTTGAGCTTTGTACAAGGAGATAAGAAAGGGTCTATTTTCATTCTTTTGCATGCTGATTGCCAGTTGGACCAACACCATTTGTTGAGTAGGCTGTCCTTTTTCCATTGAATGTTTACAGCTCCTTTGTTCAAAAATCAGGTGACCATATACATGGGGGCTCATTTCTGGGTCTTCTATTCTATTCCATTGATCCACACGCCTATTTCTGTACCAATACCATGCAGTTTTCAGCACAATTGCCTTGTAATATAGCTTGAAGTCAAGGATAGTGATTTCCGCAGATGTTTTCTTGTTGTTGAGGATGGATTTCGCTATTCTAGGTCTTTTGTTATTCCATATGAAATTGCACATTTCTCTTTGCAACTCAATGAAGAACTGGGTTGGAATTTTGATGAGGATTGCATTGAATCTGTAGATTGCTTTTGTTAAGATGGACATTTTTAGAATGTTGATCCATCCAATCCATGATCATGGGAGATCTTTCCATTTTCTGAGATATTCCTCGATTTCCTTCTGTAGAGGTTTGAAGTTCTTGTCATACAAGTCCTTCAATTACTTAGAGTCACACCAATTATTTCATAGTTTTTGTGACTATTGTGAATGGTATCTTTTCTCTAATTTCTTTCTCCACATGTTTGTCCTTTGAATATAGGAATGCTACTGATTTGTTTTTGTTAATTTTATATCCAGTCCGTTTGCCAAACTTGTTTATCAGCTGTAGGAGTTCTCTTGTGGAATTTGTGGGGTCACTTAATTACACTATCATGTCATCTGCAAAATGTGATGTTTTTACTTCTTCCTTTCGATTTGTATACTTTTGATTTTTTTTTTTTTTTTTTTTTTTTTTTTTTTTTTTTTTTTTTGCTGTCTAATTGCTCCAGCCAGGACTTCCAGTACTATGTTGAATAGGTAGGGGGAGAATGGGCAGCTTTGTCGAGTCCCTGATTTTAGTGGGATTGCTTCAAGTTTCTCACCATTAAGTTTGATGTTGGCTGTTGGTTTGCTGTATATTGCTTTTATTATGTTTAGGTATGGGCCTTGACTTCCTGTTCTTTCCAAGACTTTTAGCATAAAGGGGTGTTGAATTTTGTTAAATGCTTTCTAAGCATCTAGTGAGATCATCATGTGATTTTGTTCTTTGAGTTTGTTTATATGGTGGATTACATTGATGGATTTTTTTATATTAAACCATCCCTGCATCCCAGGGATGAAACCTACTTGGTCATGATGAATGGTCGTTTTGATGTGTTCTTCAATTCGATTTGCAAGGATTTTGCAAGAACATACTGCCAATCCCTTTAGTGATTTCATCATTTTTTAAAACATATTTAAAATATCTCTCCTTTGTGGGGTGATCTATATTTGTCATCAGTAGTACGTGGATATATACATTGGCATTGCTATCCTATGTGGTTCTAAGATGAAATTCCATTCAATTCTAGAACTTCCAGTGTAAGTTTCTGGTATTGCCTTATGGAATTATACCAAAACTAAGACATAGTTTCCACCCATTATTATATAATTCCCCTTGCTCTTAAATCTTTTGGTCTAGAGAGCACACTTTAAAATTATGCCACCTCAAATCACAACAGGCTATACATACTCTCTACTACATGATGCTTAACTTATGTAGTCTAGCAAGCCTTACTTTATGAATAGATAGGCTGTACTGGTATGTGGTTTGAATGCAAAATATTCTCCATATATAAGCTCATACATTTGGTAATTTGCATTGAGGTAGTAGTGCTGTTTATGGAGTTTATGAAACTTTAAAATGTAAAGCCTTCCTGGAATGAAATGTATTTTAAGAACTTATGGCTTTGATCCATTTCCAGTTTTCTTTCCAAGCTGTTTCTTTGTTGAGGTTAAGATGCAGTGTTTTAGCTTTCTAGGCCTGTAGCCTCATAACATCCCTCTCTACCATGAGGAGCCCTTTTTCCTCTAGAACCATAAGTCAAACTCAAAGTTGCTGTTTATCACAGGAACATAGAAGTAACTAATACAGAAGCTGGCAATTATAATTGATATGCTGGTATGAGAAACCCAGCCCCATTTTTGTGGAAACATATGAGAGACTTTGGAACTTTGGACTAGAAAAGAAGTCACATGCTAAACAGAGAACTTGATGTTCTAGCAAGAGCCTGGCTGGAAAACAGTGGTGTGTACAGTAACATGGGACCTAACAAGAGGTTTAAGGGTAAAGAAAGGTCTCCATTTGCAACTGGATTAGCAGCCATTTGTGTGTTATTCTGTTAGACAATCAACCTGGCTTTTGTCCATGACCTGAGAAGGTACATAGGCTCAATTAAAAAATAATGCATTGATTTCTTTGGTGTATAAAAATTTATGACAACATGGCATTGTGTCTCTGGCATGATTATTACTCCCTACCTCAATGTAGACTTAAAATGAAATAGAGCAAGTGAGGCAACAAGGAATAAGAAATGTACAGTTTGGAGAGAAAAAGAGTAACAGGAAGCTTAATGCTATAGCCTAGAAGTGGACTGAAAAGGGACAAGTTAATTGTTAGAGTTTAGCACCATTATATGTTAGAAGTATATGATTTGCTTTATTTACCCTTTTATTTTATAATTACAGATTACAATGACTCTATATATTGCTATATATTTCCAAAGTTATATGCATCAGCAACTTCCAGATCTACCTAAAAGTTATTTGGTTCTCTATGTAAATCTACTTTTGATTCCCATACCATTTACTATTTATTAGAATCATGACTCTGTAAAATTATATGTACTGATATTGATTTTTTTCAGTAGACATGAGAATTCTTTGCCCAGTGAAAAGGATACATGTAAAGGATATGAAGTAACCTCACTCCTGAGTTTTTCATTGATTGGCTGAATTTATGCAGTTTCTTTATCCTTTGAAGCAGCTTAACCATTTGTTATTTCCCTTGTTAAAGAAATAAGTAAATCATCAGTGTCTTACTGTTTATTTATACAAAAGGGTGGATTTTATTAAAATATTTGATGTATAATAGCCAAAAATCAATATATCTTAACTAAAATTGCTAATGCGAAATACATGTTTCAAAGGTTCTTCCAACTCGGGAAAAGTTCCTTCTTGGTGTGTCACAATGGCAGGTTTATTGATGTTAATTACTTGGCTGTCATTAGGAATTATTTAAATGTTAGAAATTAAGTGTATACAAAACAGATGTGTGTTGAAAGTGCATATTTTTAAAACTGTGTGCTTTTTAAAAATAAAATTAGGGTATTAGAGTAAACACAATGGTTTCATTTTTATTTATTTTTATTTTTAAATTTAGGTAGGTTTGATGCGCATGTGTGTGATTCTACATTCTTCTTCCTCCCACAGGGTATCAGGGTGTCCCACAGGATACGCATGTATGGGGGAGGGGGAATGATGAAGTGAAACTCAGACCATGTGGGTCAGAAGGATCTTGGTCTAGCTGTGAATGCCCTGCAAACCTTCTCTGATGATTTCAGTGTTACAGCTCTTTTAGGTAGTATTCAGTGAAACAGCTTGCATGCTTTGAGTCAGGTGAACAAGGGCCAGATAAACCTCAGAGCTGAGGCACAGAGTCCTTAGAGTGAAGGTTCATTGGTTGAGGCTTAAGGTACTGGGAATATCTCATTTTCATAGAGAGGCTTTCCAAGTGCTTGCTGGGCAGATTTAAGCTCTTAGGAAGGGAATTGAACCTATGATCTTGCCAAGGACTACTTAACATTCTTCAGGTACAGGATGTAGGGTTCTGTCTCTCAGATTAGGTCAGGCAGAAAAGATGAAACCCTACTAAAACATGGAGTCCTCAATTTTACACCAAGCTCAGAGATCTATCTGGTTTCAGGACACTGGGATTTAATAACAGGATTTCCTATCACATAAGTGTGCAAAAAAGTATTGAATCTTTGGATTTGGAGTTTCATGTTTGTCTGCTACTTGATATGTGTGATAGAAATTCACATAGATACCCATGGCCCCAAGTGTATATGTAGCAGAAGATAGCATTCTCTGGCATCAATTGGAGGAGAGGCCTTTGGTCCAGCCAAGGATCATTTTCACAGTGTAGGGGAATGCTAATGGGCTGAGGAGGGAGAGGGTTGTTGGAAGAGGGAGTGCCTTCATGGAGTCAATGGGTGGATGAAGATGAGGGGATTAGGGAAAGGGGATATCATCTGAAATGTAAATACAGAGAATGTCTAATAAAAAATAGAAAACAACCCAAGAAACTTCAAAACATATTTAGAATCAATATTATTAATTATTTCCCTGTTATTGCACTATATTTTTAATGTTGATAGTAGCATACAAATATTTTTAAATGTTTTCATAAAACATATAACTTTACCAAATAAATGTTTGCTTTATATACATATAGAAAAATAAAAGAAATTAAGCTCGAGACCTCTGCAAGAGCAGTATACACTTAACTTCTGAGTGATATATCAAAGCTTCTCTTTTGCGACATTTTCAACATTTTGGTGAGAAACATCCTGCACCATGTTTTGTCCTTGCTGCTGCTCTCCAACTTCCTTTTCTGTCACCATTAATGGTTCATTCGCTTTCACATAATTTATTTTTCTTCCAAGTTCCACATATAAGAAGACACATGTTATACTTGTTTGTTGGAGTCCAGCTTATCTCATGTATCAAGATGATCTCCAGTTCATCTATTTCCTTGTAAATAACACAAATTGATGCTTCTTTATAACTGAGGCTCAATCCACTGTGTGTATATATGTCACATTTGCTTAGTCTGTTCATGCATTTATGAGTACCTCAGCTAGTGAAGAAGTAGCAGTAGGAAATTCTCTACCCTGACACTCTCTGCCCTCCATGCGGAAACAATGGCCCAGTGGCCCACCCTGCCTCAGCCTAAGGGACTTCCTTGAGTCATAAATCTCAGGAGAATCATAAAGTCTGTTTACTGATAGCCATCTGACCCTCTAGAAAGCCCTAGTTAAGATCCTGAGGCATACACTTACTAATTAATAGGTTTAAAGGTCAGTATGCTTAGCCAATGAATGTAAATTATAACCTTGCTGATGTAACCTGTGTCCCTAAAGAGTATAAAATCTACTTGAGAGTTCTTTTGGTGTCACCTCTCCTCTGAATGTTGGTCACCCCAGTGCACTGAACTAATAAACTTCTTGCTTTTGCATCGATCCCTCACCTCTTGTCTCATTGATGGGAGTTTCAAATAGATAAGACTCAATTTGAGTCTTACACTAGCTCTAAAACTTACTATTGTGTATGATTTTGTGATAATAGAGATATGTGTGTATTTCTATTATAAGATGTAGTGGTTTGAATATGCTTGACACAGGGAGTAGAACTACTAGAAAATGTGGAATTGTTGGAATGGGTGTAACCTCTTTAGAGGAAGTGTGTCACTGTGGGAATGAGCTATGAAGCTTTCCTCCCAAATGCCTAGAAAATAATCTTCTCCTAACTGCCTTTGGATAACAATTTAGAACTCTTGGGTCCTTCTCTAGCACCATATCTCTCTAGATGCTGCCATGTTTCTGCCACGGTGATAACAAACTGAACATCTAACCTGTAAACAAGACCCAATAAATGTCCCTTACAAGAGTTGCCTTGGTCATGATCTCTCTTCTCAGCAATGGAAAGCCCAACTAAGACATAAGACAATTTTCACTCTTTTGGGTATATGTTTTTGTCCATAGTTAACCTTAATAACTATTATATGAGATATTTTATAGCCATGCTCTCTCTCTGTTTTTCTAAAATTTCCCCCTAGGTCATGAAACTATAATTGAAGTATTAGCAAATATTCTAACTGGGAGTATTTGTCTGAGTGTGTGCCAATAAATTATAAAAAGAAGTGAACAGTGAGGCAAAGGGAGCAATTTATGTTCTGTCACTTACAATGATATTAAGCATTTGATGTTTTTCCTCTTTCTTGTTGTGGGATATTTCTGTGACTACACAGAAGGCAAGCTACTATTTCATAAGAAAAGTTATTTAAAGGGTAGGCTAAGAGAAATTCTTAGTCAAGTTGATATTATTTTGTTGTTGTTTAAGAAATGAGGTCTTTTTAAAAAAATATATTTAAAAAAATTTTTTACAGTCCACGATTTTCCTGCTCCTGGTCCACACCCTCAACTTTTCCACATCCTATATATATTCCCCCCACCCTGTTTCCAAGAGGATATCCTCACTCCCCACCCACACAAAACATCCCAACTCCCAGGGACACCAAGTATCTCAAGGGCTCTGTGCATTTATTTAGACTGAGTCCCGACCTGGCAGCCCTCTGCAGCATATATGTTGGGAGCCTCATATCAGTTGATGTATGCTGCTTGATGGGTGGCTCAGTTTCTGAGAGATTCTGGGGATCCAGAGACTGCTGGTCTTTCTATAGGGTCCTCCTCCTCAGCTTCTTTAATCCTTTTCCTAATTCAACCACAGGGGACACCACCTTTTGTCCATTGGCTGGGTATGGATATCTGCATCTGACTGCTTCAGCTGCTTTTTGAGCCTTTCAGAGGGCAGTCATGTTAGATCGCTGTTTGTAAGCACACCATGGCATGAGTAATAGTGTCAGGCTTTGGGGATTCCCCCTGAGCTGGATCTCAATTTGGAACTGACACTGGACCTCCTCTTCCTCGAGATTTCTCCATTTTAAAAAATGAAGTCTTAATGAGATCATTCTTACTATTTTGGAAGGGAAACAAACAACTGTGATTTAATTCTGTCTGCTTAAGCTTGCTAAATTTCTTCCCAGGGGATGAAGGTTAAACAGGGAAATGAGTGTATGTTGCTAGTATAATTAATACTAGATAAATGCTTTCTGCAGAAATATGGGACTGAGTTTTCTGTACAGGTGGTCAAAATTCATCATATTTGTATGCATTTAATTAATATCCAGTGTGTAGAAAATGGTACCATACCTATCAACTTACCTCCATGCCTTATGCTTACTAGATTTGAAAGGCAAATTAGAAACTGCATTTTATTTTATATGCAGAAAAACTTTGTAAATAATGTGGCTATTTGGATGGTGATAAATTGAGACTTAGAAGATCTCACGGATTTGCATGTATCTACTATCAAACTCTGAAAAATTGGCAACATCATTTACTAGGAACTTAAATTTTTTTTAAACGACTTTATTTTGCGAAACAAAGATAAATGTAAAGGTTTTAAACATTTTTTGCTTAAAATTATACATTTTTGTCAGTACTGTTTTTTCAGACATTAAAATAAATTTTACATAAAACCATGTGAATATGTTTTTTAGTCAGTACTTGATTTTTTTCAAGGGCTTGACAGTATGCATTGAAAACGTACTAGTTGCAATAAGCGTAAAGTACATGCAAAACAAAACACAACATGGAAATAGTCAAAGTCTTCTTGTTTTGTGAATATATGTATATTTTTTGTTTTCTTAATTTTTTGGACTTCATACAGTCTGTGAGTTGTTTCTGGGGGATTGCAAGCCTCTGGGGTTAGCATCCCACTATCAGTGACTGCATATTATGTCTGTTCTTTTGTGACTGGGTTATCTCACTCAGGATGATCTTCTCTAGATGCAGCCATTTTCTTAAGAATTTGGTTAAGTCATTGTTTCTGGTGGCTGAGTAGTATTCCATTGTGTATATGTACCACAATTTTTGTATCCATTCGTCTTCTGAAGGACATCTGGGTTCCTTCCAGCTTCTGGCTATTATAAATAGAGCCGCTATGAACATTGTGGTGCATATATCTTTGTTGTGTATTAAAGTGTCTCTGGGGTATATGCCCAGAAGTGGAATAGCTGGGTCTTCAGGTAGTACTATATCCAATTTTCTGAGGTATCGCCAGACAGATTTCCAGAGTGGTTGTATTAGCTTGCAACCACACCAACAGTGGAGAAGTGTTCCTATTTCTCCGCAGCCTCGCCAGCATCTGCTGTCATCTGAGTTTTGTATCTTGGCCAATCTGACTGGTGTGAGGTGGAATCTTAGGGTTGTTTTGATTTGCATTTCCCTGATGGCTAAGGATGTCGAGCACTTCCTCAGATGTTTCTCGGCCATTCGGTGTTCCTCAACTGAAAATGATTTGTTTAGCTCTGTACCCCATTTTTTAATAGGGTTATTTGATTCTCTGGTGTCTAGCTTTTTGAGTTCCTTGTACACCTTGGATATTAGGCCTCTATCTGATGAGGTGTTGGTAAAGAACTTTTCCCATTCTGTTGGTTGCCGTTTTGTTTTCTTGATGATGTCCTTAGCCTTACAGAAACTTTGCAATCTCATTAAGTCCCATTTGTTAATCTTTGACCTTAGAGCTTGAGCCATTGGTGTTTTGTTCAGGAAATTTTCTCCTGTGCCTATGTGTTCTAAGGTTTTCCCTGCTTTCTCATCTAATAGTTCCAGTGTATCTGGTTTAATGTGGAGATCTTTAATCCACTTACACTTGAGCTTTGTACAAGGAGATAAGAACGGGTCTATTTTCATTCTTTTGCATGTTGAGTGCCAGTTGGACCAGCACCATTTGTTGAATAGGCTGTCCTTTTTCCATTGAATGTTTACTGCTCCTTTGTCAAAAATCAGGTGACCATATACATGAGGGCTCATTTCTGGATCTTCTATTCTATTCCATTGATCCACTTGCCTATTTCTGTTCAGTACCATGCAGTTTTCAGCACAATTGCCTTGTAATATAGCTTGAGGTCAGGGATAGTGATTCCCGCAGATGTTTTTTTGTTGTTGAGGATGGATTTCGCTATTCTAGGTCTTTTGTTATTCCATATGAAATTGCACATTGATCTTTTCAATTCCATGAAGAACTGGGTTGGAATTTTGATGGGGATTGCATTGAATCTGTAGATTGCTTTTGGTAGGATGGCCATTTTTAAGATGTTGATCTTTCCAATCCATGAGCATGGGAGATCTTTCCATTTTCTGAGATCCTCCTCAATTTCTTTTTTAGAGGTTTGAAGTTCTTGTCATACAGGTCCTTCACTTCCTTAGTTAGAGTCACACCAAGGTATTTCATAGTTTTTGTAACTATTGTGAAGGGTACCTTTTCCCTAATTTCTTTCTCCACATGTTTGTCCTTTGAGTATAGGAAGGCTACTGATTTGTTTGAGTTAATTTTGTATCCGGCCACTTTGCTGAACTTGTTTATCAGCTGTAGGAGTTCTCTGGTGGAATTTTTGGGGTCACTCAAGTACACTATCATGTCATCGGCAAAGAGTGATGTTTTTATCTCTTCCTTTCCGATTTGTATCTCCTTGATCTCCTTTTGCTGTCTAATTGCTCCAGCCAGGACTTCCAGTACTATGTTGAATAGGTAGGGAGAGAGTGGGCAGCCTTGTCGAGTCCCTGATTTTAGTGGGATTGCTTCAAGTTTCAAGCCATTAAGTTTGATGTTGGCTGTTGGTTTGCTGTATATTGCTTTTATTATGTTTAATTATGGGCCTTGGATTCCTGTTCTTTCCAGGACTTTTAACATGAAGGGGTGTTGGATTTTGTCGAATGCTTTCTCAGCGTCTAGTGAGATGACCATGTGATTTTGGTCTTTAAGTTTGTTTATATGGTGGATTACATTGATGGATTTTATTATATTAAACCATCCCTGCATCCCAGGGATAAAGCCTACTTGGTCATGATGAATGATGGTTTTGATGTGTTCTTGGATTCGGTTTGCAAGGATTTTGTTGAGTATTTTTGCATCAATGTTCATAAGTGAGATTGGTCTGAAGTTCTCTTTCCTTGTAGGGTCTTTGTGTGGCTTAGGTACGAGGGTTATTGTAGCCTCAAAAAATGAGTTGGGTAATATTCCATCTGATTCTATCTTTTGGAATAGTTTGGCAAATATTGGTGTTATATCCCCAATAAATGTCTGATAAAATTCTGCACTGAACTCGTCTGGACCTGGGCTTATTTTGGTTGGGAGGCTTTTGATGACTTCTTCTATTTCTTTATGTGTTATAGGGTTATTTAGATGGTTTACTTGGTCTTGGTTAAACTTTGGGACCTTGTATCTGTCTAGGAATTCGTCCATTTCCTCCAGATTTTCCAATTTTGTGGAGTATAAGTTTTTGTAGTAGGATCTGATGATTTCTTGAATTTCCTTAGTTTCAGTTGTTATGTCACCACTTTCCTTTCTGATTTTGTTAATTTGGATACTCTCTCTTTGCCCTTTAGTTGGTCTGGCTAGGGGTTTATCAATCTTGTTGATTTTCTCAAAGAACCAACTCTTAGTTTTGTTGATTTTTTCAATGGTTTTTTTTGTTTCTATTTGGTCTATTTCTGCCCTAATTTTAATTATTTCTTGCCGTCTACTCTTTTTGGGTATATCTGCTTCCTTTTGTTCTAGGGCTTTTAGCTGTGCTGTCAGGTTGCTGATGTGAGCTCTCTCCAGTTTCTTCTTGGAAGCACTTAGGGCAATGAGCTTTCCTCTCAATACTGCTTTCATTGCATCCCATAGGTTTGGGTATGTTGTGTTATCATTTTCGTTGAATTCTAGAAAGTCCTTAATTTCTTTCTTTATTTCTTCTTTGACCCTGCTATCCTTTAACAGAGCGTTGTTTAGTTTCCATGTGTATGTGGGCATTTTGTTGTCTTTGTTGTTGTTAAAGACCAGCCGTAGACCATGGTGATCTGAGAGGATGCATGAGAGTATTTCAATCTTCTTATATCGATGAAGGCTCGTTCTGTGTCCAATTATGTGGTCAATTTTCGAGAAGGTCCCATGGGGTGGAGAGAAGAAGGTGTATTCTTTTACTTTAGGATAGTATGTTCTGTATATATCTATTAATTCTAGTTGGTTCAAAGTCTCTGCTAGTTTTTCAGTGTCCTTGTTCAGTTTCTGTTTCCATGATCTGTCCATTGGTGAGAGTGGGGTATTAAAGTCTCCCACTATTATTGTGTGGGGTGAAATGTATTTTTTGAGCTTTAGTAGAGTTTCTTTTATAAATGTGGGTGATTTTTTATTTGGAGCATATATGTTAAGGATTGAGAGTTCCTCCTGACAGATTTCCCCGGTAATGGGTAAAAAGTGTCCTTCTTTATCTTTTTTGATAAGTTTTGGTTGGAAGTTTACTTTATTCGATATTAGAATAGCCACTCCAGCTTGCTTCTTGGAGCTGTTTGCTTGGAAGTTTTTTTCCCACCCTTTTACTCTGAGATAGTGTCTGTCTCTGTCTCTGAGATGAGTTTCCTGTATGCAGCAAAAGGCTGTATTTTGTTTATGTATCCAGTCTGATAGTCTATGTCTCTTTATTGGGGAGTTGAGACCATTTATGTTAATAGATATCAAGGAATAATTGTTTCTGTTTCCTGCCATTTTTGCTTTTTTGGGTTGAGTTGTGTCTGTGTTTTTTTCTTCTTTTAGTTTTCTTGTTTAGGAGTTTTCTTGTTTTTACTAGGCTGTATTTTCCCTCCTTGTATTGGGTTTTCCACCTATAATTCGTTGTAGTGCTGGGTTTGTGGTCAGATATTGTGTGAATTTTGATTTGTCTTGAAATATCTTTGTCTCTCCATCGATGGTGATTGATAGTTTTGCTGGGTATAGCAGCTTGGGCTGGCACTTGTGCTCTCTTAAGGAGTACATGATTTCTGTCCAGGCTCTTCTAGCTTTCATAGTCTCTGTTGAGAAATCGGGTGTGATTCTGATTGGTCTGCCTTTATATGTTACCTGACCTTTTTCCCTTACTGCTTTTAGTATTCTTTCTTTACTTTGGGCACTTGATGTTTTTACTATTATGTGTCGGGAGGTATTTCTTTTCTGGTCCAACCTATTTGGAGTTCTGAAGGCTTCTTTTATGCTCGTGGTCATCTCATTCTTGAGGGTAGGGAAGTTTTCTTCTATGATTTTTTTGAAGATATTTACTGTGCCTCTTAGTTGATACTCTTCTCCCTCTTCTATTCCTATTATCCTTAGTTTCGGTCTTCTCATTGTGTCTTGTATTTCCTGGACATTTTGGGTTAGGAGCTTTTTGTTTTTTGCATCTTCTCTGGCTGTTTTGTCTATGTTTGCAATGTTGTCTTCTGCCCCCGAGATTCTCTCCTCGATCTCTTGTAATCTGTTGGAAATGCTTGCTTCTGTGACTCCTGATTTCTTTTTTTGGTGTTCTGACTCTAGGGTTATCTCTTTTAGCGCTTTCTTTATTGTGTCAATTTCTGTTTTAATTTCCCTCTTCCATTCCTTTATTTCTTTGGTTCTGTTTTCGTCTCGTTCTTTGAGTTCTTTGAGTGTTTTTCTTGTTTCTTCTTTAAAAGCTTCTGAATCTTTTTGCTTTTCCTCCCTTTCTTGTTTAAGTAACTCTATCAGTGTCTTGAGGCATGATTTCAGGTCTGTGTCTTCTTTCTCTGGAGTGTTTGGAATTCCGATGTTTGGTTCTATCGGAGAGCTGGGTTCTGGTGTTGCTAGATTGTCTTGGTTTCCTTGGGATATACTCTTTCTCTTTCCTCTTGCCATTTTGTTGTCAGTGATATGTTCTTGCCTTTCCCTTGTATCTGGTCTGTGTCCCTGGTACACTTTCCGTGTGCACTCCGCAGAGATCTCTCTACTCCCTGGCAGCCCAGGTTCCGGGTGGCACCTGGGCCAGGCTCCGCTCTGTGTACTGAAGTTGCCTCTGGGTGGGAACAGACGTTCCTAAGATCTGTTCCTGGTCACAGATGCTCAGCCTCTCCGAGCCACCTTTCCGGCTGGCAGGTGGGCCAGGCTCTGCTCTGTGTCCTGAAGTCGTCTCAGGGTGGGAACAGAAATTCCTAAGATCTGTTCCTTGTCACTGGATTGGGGAGGACAGGGCAGGTCAGGGCAGGGGGAACTCTTTCCGTGTGCACTCCGCAGAGATCCCTCTGCTCCCCCGCAGTCTAGGTCTTCCACTCACCAGTTGCTCAGCCTGTTCGAGCCACCTTTCCGGTTGGCTGTTGGGCCAGGCTCTGCTCTGTGTCCTCAAGTCGTCTCCGGGTGGGAACAGAAGTTCCTAAGATCTGTTCCCGGTCACTAGTTCGGGGAGGACAGGGCAGGTCAGGGCAGGGGTTGCCCTTTCTGTGTGCACTCTGCAGAGATCCCTCTGCCCCCCCCGCAGCCTAGGTCTCCCACTCACCAGTTGCTCAGCCTGTACCAGCCGCCTTTCCGGCTGGCAGTTGGGCCAGGCTCCGCTCTGCGTCCTGAAGTCGTCTCCGGGTGGGAACAGAAGTTCCTAAGATCTGTTCCAGGTCGCAGTTTCTCAGCCTGTATGAGCCGCCTTTCCGGCTGGCTGTTGGGCCAGGCTCTGCTCTGTGTCCTGAAGTAGTCCCCGGGTGGGAACAGAAGTTCCTAAGATCTGTTCCCGGTCACAGTTGCTCAGCCTGTACCAGCCGCCTTTCCGGCTGGCAGTTGGGCCAGGCTTCGCTCTGCGTCCTGAAGTCGTCTCCGGGTGGGAACAGAAGTTCCTAAGATCTGAGGAACTTAAATTTTAAGTCATCATTCTAACAAATTGTCCTGGCAGAAGTGATCAATGAATTAACAGTATTTTTACATACTGATTGCTTCCACCAAAGTACTATTCTTCCTATGCATAATAGACATATAGAAAATCACATTATTTATTTGTTCATTGGGACTAGATTAAATTACTCGACACAACTATATTATGACTTCTTTGTGTCCTTATTGATGGGGGACGGATCTATCTCTACCAGCTTCTCCCCCCATCTCTTTAAAAAGGAGTCAATTATTATTCAACAAAGTTTTGTCCTCATCAACCAGTAACCTCCTAAAGGTTCATTTCTTAATGCCAACAAACCTGGGCTTAAGTTTAAGCACATGTGGTTTTCTTTAGAGAGAGAGACATAAGAAAACCCAACACAGCAGGGATGTCTATTCAGCTGCATTGCCTCATGACTAGGGCATAAGAAAATGATGAATATTTCTATCAGTGTTGCTATAGTTAAAGATGTCAGTGTGACAAATGAGTAAATAGAAACATCTGTTTCTTTACACACTAAAAATGATAGAAATGGAGGATTAAAGTGCTGAATCTGGAAAAGGGAAATACCAAATTTAGGCATACATTAGAACAAATGAAAAGGATAGAAAGTCTTGAACACACCTCACTTTTTTTAATCTGTAGGAGAAAAGATGATCCATGAAGATACTGATATTGTTTCTTTTCTTTGTGTTTGCCTGCCTTATTCTATAGTCTTTCTTATTTTTCTATGAATGAATTCCAAAGGAGAAGATTTCCTATGATTTAAATCTCTATATATTTCACCATATACCCTAAGAAACCTTTTAAAGTTGTATTCATTTATAAAATGTATTTTAGTCTTTTTTCATCTGTTTATCCTAAGTTCACCCCTTTCATCTGCTCCACTGTAATGGAAACCCTTCTTCCTAACCATGATTCTTGATAATTTCACTCTAATTTTTTGTGTACAGCCTTAAAATTTTAGTTAGACTTTCTTGAATTAGCATGGAAAGAAACTACTGCTAAGTTGTCTAAAATACCATGTTAAAAGTGAAAGGTGCACTCTTGAAAATTTTAGGGAGAGGCACTTTAAATAAATATTTTTCAGGCATGTATCCACAGGTGAAGTTGTGTGTTTTCCAACATAGACTCAAATCATTCTCCACTCATCTTCTACAAAAGTTAATGAAGTCCTACAGAAAAGGATTTGAGCTCTAGGCACTGTCACAAGGCTGCCGATTCACCATGATCATTGCTAGAAACAAAACGGCAGATTCCATTTTGCCTTCTATTCATTCACTTGAGCAAGGCAAATATTTCGAAGGCTGGGTGTATACAGAGGAAAGGTTGGAGGTCTTACAGATGGAGGTCTCCATAGGCTACTCTCCTCAACGACACAATTACCGCCTTTCTTTCTACACATTCTTATATGGATAAAACCATAGACACAGAGTGATTTGACTCTATTCTGTGTAGTGTAGGATGGATAAACCTGAGTCACATAACTGTCTCAAATGCGACCTTCATCTCCAGTAGCTGTCAGTATTATAATACCCTTCACGTTTCTTATTTTTTCTTTTAAATGCTACTAGAGCAGAGGCACTAGCCTTGAAGACTTTCTCACTTACAAATATGCTGTTATAGGTTACATTAGGAAGATACTGTGAGAAAGACAATGAGTCTGAGAAGGTGAAGATTAAAGCTCTCTAACAGAGATCCTGAGGTTTCAGAATCTGGTCTCTATAGTATCTGATTCCCTCCCTAACTCAGTAGCTGATTTTCATTAATAACATTTTGACTTCAACTGTTTCAAATGAATATTTAACATTTTCTGCCATAGTTTCTGAATGGTAACACAGTCAAATAATGTTTTCCAGGTAACAAATATTTCAAAATTGGATCTTCTTTCCAGCAGGGTTTGACAAGTTTGTAATGTTTCCCGAATGATAACCAAGTCCTTTTCCTATGCCAGTACTGACACTCGGGTATGTGTGATTGAACAGGCTCTACTTACATGTTAACGACACAAAAACCTAGTAAAAATGTCTTCAAATAACTATAATATGTCAGCTTGCGATGATAAAAGATTAGTTAACCTAACATAGCCTGGGAGACCAGAGTTTGAAAAAAATCTAGTAAGAATGCATCACCTCTTTATACATCAGAAGCACACAGGATTTATTCCATGGGTCTTGTGTTTGATATCCTATATCTAAGGGTTATGAAAACAGTTTACACATTATGCTTCTTATCTAACTCTTTAAAGATGAAATTCAACTTATGAAAATAAGAATAGAATACTGGTCCTAGTCTGATATCTTCCTGTGATCCAGGGATATAGCCATCATCTCTGTCCTGGTTAATATTGACTATGAACCTGGTAATATCTAGCATTGTCTACAAGACAAATCTCTGGGTTATACCTTGAAGACAGTTTTTAGATTTGGTTAATTGGACTGGGGATATCCACAGTAAATATGGGCAGTTCCAGCCTCTCGGCTATATCCCTGATTTACTGAAAGTGTAAGAAACCTGAGAGCCAGTAAATTTTTCCTAACTTCAGATGAAATGTGAACAATGAATTACCTCAAGCTCTGACAGCATTGACTTCTTGCTATGGTCAGAGGTACAGTCAAACTATGAGCCAGAAAAAAAAGTCATACTTTAAGTTAGCTTTGTCATAAAAATGGGCAAAGTTGTTAGTATACTAGCCAAATATACCCAACCTCTGGAATGAGCTTTGAGAATGAGAACACCAGAGAGAAGATCAGATGGTAGAAAAACCTTTGATCTATTTTCAGATATTTTTAAGTCTTGAACTCTAAAGACATGTTACGGTTAGGCTCTCCTGTGGTGACTTTGGTCTCCTGACCTGTGTTCCACATCACTCTAAAAGAGCAAGGTTTCCAGCTAGAAGATTCTAAGTTTTTCTATGAGAACTAAACAGAGAACACCTTAGAGAAAACATGTTTCTCTAGCAGCAGGGATATTCAATGTGGCTGCTGGTTTTCTGGTGCTAATACTATAGTATGGAGTGACATGGGACAGCACACCACTTTGCATTCGAAAGCATGATGGACATCAATATTTACCGCAGGAGTCTTATGTGACTCTTACAGAAACTTTT
This sequence comes from Micromys minutus, assembly GCF_963924665.1. Classification (NCBI taxonomy): domain Eukaryota; kingdom Metazoa; phylum Chordata; class Mammalia; order Rodentia; family Muridae; genus Micromys; species Micromys minutus. The sequence continues at coordinate 5,050,979 of NC_137952.1, forward strand.
GACCAAGTGGTCTTCAAGTACTACAAAGGAGGACACAGGAACTCATAGTGGATTAACAGCCACCAAACAACTTGTGGTTAACACACCGAACCTAGAAGATTTAAGATTCCATTTTTATTTTTACATTTTAAAAATATTTTGTTAATTATTTTTGCAAATGTTATGGAAAGTATTTTCCTCCTAGTCATCCTTGATTCTACCTTCTAAACCCACCAAGATCCACTACTTAGTTTCGACCCCTCTCAAACGCTTGTTTTTATCGAGTTTCTTTAACTTTAATAACCCATTTAGTCCATTTTGTTGAGCATATGTTCCTAGACCTGTGGCCATTCATGGCATGACCAATCTACTAAGGGCAGGATCCTTAAAGGAAATTGTCCATTCCTCAGAATTCTTTAGCAGTTTATAGTTCCCCATTTAGGAGCAGAATTTTATGAGACTTACCTGCTTCCATTCTACAAAGTGGATCAGCTTGAATTGTCCAGGTTTGTGCAGCAAATCACAGTCACTATGAGTTCATGAGTACAGCTGTCCTATCATGAATAGAAGATACTTTCTCTCTACTTCTTTTCTGCTTTTCTAGATTCTATAGTTGCTCCAAATTTAACATGTACATGTAAAAATTTCGTGAAGAAATCCACAAATGAGAACCTGATGTCTGTTTCTCTTGTGTGTTACCGCGCTCAGAATGACTGATTCCAGCTCCATTCAGTTACCTGAAAATTTAATAAGTGCATTTTCTTTTTACAGAATAAAGAGCATGTATTTTTATAGACTAGTACAGAAGGAGCCACATAATGATGTTGGCATTATTAGTTAATTTTAATTATCTTTGAAAGGTACTCCAAGATGTTTCAGGAAATTTGTAATTCTGTTTATTCTCCTGATTTTCACTGTACAAATGCCTTAAGACTTAACTGACAGAACATATTCCCCAGTATTTCCAGTCACTTTTTGGGAAGTGTGAACTGAACGGCTTTCATTTATTTTGTCAGTGAATCTTGTCCCAGCACCAAAGCTTACAGTACAGTGTGTATACACACAGGGAGACAGTGATGTTATTGTCTGTGTGACAGTGAGAGCAGCAATGAGAAAGGAAATTAAAAAGCAACAGGTGATGAAAAAGAGAACGATTATATCTTCTCTAAGCACAAACACAGCCAACACCTGAGAATGCCAAAACACATTTATTTATGTCCAACTAATATTTGTTTTTGTACAATGGTTCCATTTTTCATTGTTGGCAGCGAAAACCCAGCCAGATTTCATGAGCCAACCTGACTTTGATATTTATTAATAAAATGATGTGGCAAGCTATAAAAGTTTTTCACAACGTTCTTCTAATTGTCTTTCTTTAAAAGTTCTTCTTAATGCTAAAGGGTGGACTTCGGCAAACCCCATCTGAAAATGTGGCCTCTGCAATTTTGACTCTGCTCTCTTGCTGTCCTGAAATGATCCTCAGCTCCGATAATAGGATTGAGCACGCTTATCTGATCATTAGACAGATCATTACTGTGGAAATCTAACAGACTAAGGACCTGTTTCTAGGTTTCAAAAGTGGACACTTCAGGCTCTTCTGTGTGTCCTGCCATTTTCTACACACATAGGGAGTCTGGTATCAAAACCAATGGTCTCCTCGATGTATAGAAATTCTGCATCTATTTGCAAACAAAAAGCATATTTCAAGTTCATAAAACAGAAGCTCACAAATATGACATTTTGTCACATAAACAGACACTCAATGGTTATTTTCTTTATGGAAAATTTATATTCAACCACTGTATTCCAAATTCTTTCTGTCACTGGCTGAGATGGGCTTTGGTGTTTTTGTTTGGAAGCGAGGATGCTAAGGCTCAGAGAGATTGTAATATGAGAATGACACCACACATCTATAGCCTGCAACTGGACTGCAATTTGAAATCCAGGTCTTCTTTTCTTTTCTTTTCTTTTCTTTTCTTTTCTTTTTTTTCTTTTCTTTTCTTTTCTTTTCTTTACCTTTCATTTCTTTTCTTTTTTCTTTTCAATTGGAAATTCTCTGCATTTACATTTCAGATGTTATCCTTTTCCCACAATCTCACCCTCTCCCCCTCCCATTGCCTCCATGAGGGTGCTCCCTCTTCCAACCTCCCTCTCCCACCTCAGCACCTTGGCATTCCCCTACACTGGGAAAACAAGCCTTTGTTGGACCAGAGGCCTCTTTTCCCATTGTTGTCAGAAAATGCCATTCTCTGCAGCAAATGTACCTCCTGCCATGGGTCTCTCTGTTCGAACTCCAGCATTTCTCATACTTACACCCATGCCTCTTCCTAGTACAGAAAAATAAATGGAAGTAACACTGAAAAGTAGACTAAACCACATTCAACAATTTATTTTATAAAACATAGATTTCAATACTAAAAACCTTTCCTCAGCTATGTGAGGCTTTGTAACATAACATTTGAACATATAAATAGAAATGATTTCTTCACATGGAAAGCAAAGAAAGCCAGATAATTCTCATGAGGAAAAAAAATAATAAAAGCAGAAATTTTGAGATATCTGTGCTTATAATCATAATATAAAAGTTGCAAACAGAGTTTCATTATGCTTCCTGAAGGGAAGGAAGTCAGTTACAGGGCAAAGTAAAAGAAAGCAGCAAGAAATAACAAGAGGTGAATTCCTGGGATGTTCTCTCTTAAATACTCATCACCCTCTCTTCCTCCTGGCAACTGGGACTTTGGACTCTTTGGTTTACATTTTTCACTTCCCAATGCATTGTCTGTGGTAAGAATTTTGAAATATATATTAGATAATACTAAGCAATAAGTGATTATTTTAAGAAAAAACCTGCGTTAACTTTGATAGCTATTTGGAGAGGAAATTGCTAACACACTAAAAAAAAAAAAAAAAAAAAAAAAAAAAAAAAAGGAAGAAAGAAAAGAAAGGAAAGAAAGAAGAAAAAAAAGAAAGAGAGAAAGAAAAGAGCCGCCTCCCATAACCGACTAACAGAGTTCATTAGTGTGTAGGGGGTGATAGTGACTGCATACATTAACTTTGTAGAGACTGATGACCTGGATTAGTAGGGTTTGGGGTAGGCTTTTACATCGAAACAAATTGTGAAACAGCCCAAACCTTTTAGGAACAATGTTTATGTGAAGTGTGAAATGTATGGTAGGGATAATCAAAAATTTGTTAGACATTTGTGCGCCATTACTAATATTCCACCCTTTGTTAAGAGGGGCTTGAGCACTGCAGTATATATAGAAGCTGTCAGAATACATTAGTCCATGTTATGGTGAGTGCTTTTATTCTGCGTCATTCTGCTTCTGACTTATTTAGTGCTCTCAGTTTCAGGGATTTGGTCTAAAATTGTCTTACAGAGAGTCTACTCTATATGTATAATCCACTGAGGGTCTCATGTCCTCTGTCTTGGGTAACCTTGCTTGTTTTTTGCCAACCTCTCTTCTATCTTCTTTTATCACACTACTTTTATAATTGGGAGTCTCTCTTCATCCCAGAGCCTTTGCGCATCCCCTTAAGTTTCATCACGTTTAGTCTAGGAAACCATCTCTGTGAAAAAGCTCAGTTCTCTTTTTATAATTGGATATATTTTATTTACATATTAAACGTTATCCATTTTTCCAGTTTCCCCTTCATAAACTCTTTATTCCATCCTTCTGCTTCTATGATTGTGCACCTCCACTCACCCCCTCCTGCCTCCCTGCCTTGACATTTCCCTACACTGGGGCATTAAGCATTGCCAGGACAAAGGACTTTTCCTCCCATTGATGCCCAACAAGGCCATCCTCTGCTACATATGCAACTGGAGCCAAGAGTCTGTCCATTTGTACTGTTTGGATAGTGGTTTAGTCCCCGGGAGCTCTGGTTGGTTGGTATTGTTCTTATGAGGTTGCAAATCCCTTCATCTTCTATAGCCCTCCATTAAGGATCCTATTTTCAGTCCAATGGTTGGCTGCAGGCATCAGCCTCTGTATTTGTCATGATCTGGTAGAGCCTCTCAGAGAACAGCTATATCAGGCTCCTGCCAGAATTCACTTCTTGGCATCAGCAATAGTGTCTGTGGTTTGGTGATTGTATATGGGCTGACTCTCCAGGTGAGGCAGTCTCGGGATGGCCGTTGCTTCAGTCTCTGCTTCAAACTTTGTCTCTGTACTTCCTCCTGTGAATATTTTTGTTCCCCCTTCTAAGAAGGACTGAAGTATCTGGTGAGGATGTGGAGCAAGAGGAACACTCCTCCATTTTTTGGTGCAATTGCAAGCTGGTACAACCACTCTGAAAATAAGTGTGGAGTTTCCTCAGAAAATTGGACATATACTACTTGAGGAACCAGTTATACCACTCCTGGCTATATAACAAAAGTATGTTCAAACATATAACAACAACACATGCTACACTATATTCATAGCAGCCTTATTTATAATAAAAGAAGTTGGAAAGAAACCAGATGTCTTTCAACAGAGGAATGGATACAGAAAATATGGTATATTTATACAACAGAGTACTACTCAGCTATTAAAAACAATAACTTCATAAAATTCTTAGGCAAAAGATGGAACTAGAAAAGTCATGCTGAATGAGGAAACCCAATCACAACAAACAACAACAAACAACCACCACCACCTCCCACATGGTAATCATTCACTGATAGGGGAAATTAGCCCAAAAGCTGGGATTACCCAAGATGCAATTCAGAGGCCACATGCAGCTCAAGAAGGAAGACCAAGGTGCAAAAGCGCAATTTTCTAACCTAATAATCATCTTCTTTGCCGTACCTTGGCTTACTCATGGTCTCTGTGTCCCAGCACTGTGACTCTCAGAAAGCAGTATAAAAATATAAAACTACAGGTGCAACACAATGTGATAACAGTTCAAATATTGGGAATTATTCAGTATCCTTTAAAATATTTTTTGTATTAGTTCTTTGGAAATTTTATAAAATTTGTTTTGATCATATTTATTGCCTCTTTCAACTCTCCCAGGATTCCTTCCACTTTCCTACCCAACCGACTTTGTATTGTCCTTTGATTTTGTTTTGTTTGGTTCATATGTTAAATCCAATTTGTGTTTCCCATAGATTCTTTTGTGCCCAGCCTTGCACTGTACTGTGATTTGCTTATGAGGATTGTTCTTTAAAAACTGGTTACCTTGCAGCAGCTTTATGTTACCCACAGTTCCTCAGAGGTTGACTTAAGGCCCGATTCCTCACTTCATGTTGGGATTAGGTTTGTATAAAGTTTACATGGTGTCACAATTCCTATAAACACACAGATACACACACATATGCGCACACACATACACACACACTCACACATGAACATACACATATACGCACACACACACACAAACACACATACACACACACACATACACACACACACTTTTGTGTCCAGAGTACTATGTTTTCTTATATAGATTGATCAGTATTTTCAGAAAATGCAAAAGAGACATCCTCTGTATTTAATTAGAGGTGTCAACAATGCTTTACAGGGCAAGCATCAGTTTTCATGAGATTATGAATTTGAGATGATGAGAGGAATAAAATAGTTTAATATAGGTCAAAATTTATAGAGTATGTATTATATATGGCAATGATATATGTGATATATATCATGTATGATATATATTCATCCTATCTTATCATAACTCAAAGTTCCCTGAATTCTTTGAATTTCTTCTTTTTCTATAACATGAAGGTGAAATATACTTTTCTTTAGACATTGGTGGGAATTAATGTGATAGCCCTGCATGATCTAGTATTAGCTTGGGTGAAAGTACTTAGTAGATTACCATTGTATTTCTCATCACTGAAAAAGACATGCTTGAAAAGATATATGATATAGTTTGTGGCAACAGTGTTTAATTCCATTGTACCAAGTTGAAGTGAAAACTTCTGATACTTCTTCTCACACAGAAAGTATGTCCTTTTTTTGTTGTTGATGTTCTTGTATAGTTCACTTTAGAAATAATCAATTGTAGAGTAAGAATGAAGAAGCTGAGGAAGAACACAACCCTTTACGTGGACCAGCAGTCAATTTACCTGGAGCGGGATATCTCTCAGACACTGAATCACCAAGCAGGAGCATAACCAGCTTATATATGGCCCCCGACACACGTACAGAAAAGGACTGATGGGTCTTGGTTCAGTCAGAGAAGGTGCAACTGACCCTCAAGAGACTGGAGGCCCTAATGGTGGGGTGGGTGGGGACATCATCACTGAGTCAGAGGGAGTGGGGAAGAGAGACAGGATGGGAAACAGTGGGAGGGTGGGCCTGGAGAAGAATAAAAAGTGGAGTGTAAAAATAAAAGAAAAAGTAATAATAAGAAGAAAAAATGGAATATATATGAAGAAAACCCTAATAACTCATTCTTGGGGTCATAACAAAATACCAAACTTGAAAATCCAACTTTTTTTTGAGTTGAATATAATGGTACTTATTTCAGAGAGTTATTTGCAGAGTTAGATATTATATAAAAGGGACTTTCATCACCTAGCATATAGTACCTATTGTGCTATGGCATTTTCCCTGCATGTACTTGATGATGATGAGGAGGAGGATGAGGATGAGGACGGTGATGATGATGATTCTGCTGCTGATGGTGATGATGATGCTGATGGTGATGGTGATGATAATGATGATGATGATGATCGTGATAATGGTGATGACAGTGACGGTGACTGTGATGGTGGTGATGATGAGGATGATGATGGTGATGATGGTGATGGTGATGATGGTAATGGTGAGAATAATGATGATGATGATGATGATGATGGTGATAATGGTGATGATGGTGATGATGGTTATGATGAGGATGATGGTGATGATGGTGATGATGGTGATGGTGGTGATGATGATGATGATGATGGTGATGATGATGGTGATGATGATGATGATGATGATGGTGATGATGATGGTTATGATGATGATGGTGATGAGGATGATGGTTATGATGATGATGGTGATGATGATGGTGATGGTGATGATGGTGATGATGGTGATGATGACAGTGGCGAGGATGAGGATGATGGCGAAGGCTATAAGAATTAATACCACTAACTAGTGCATTATAACTAGGTTCAATGGACTGTTTCATTTAGTGTCGTCATTTTATATTCTTTTCTGTACAGTGTGCATTCTGTACAGGATTCTTGAAGTAGAGATGTGTTGCCTGCAGCTTTTGCTACCCGTGCCTAAGCTCCAGGAGCAGACTGCACTGCCAGCCCCCACGCAGATTACTGTGAATCCACAGATAAAGACACAGACACATATATGGCTCAGTTTCAACTTGCCTTATTGGGTCAATTCCTGGGCATTATTCAACTGCTGTGGCTTGTGGGCTGTCCCCACAACTCTTAGCTTATCAACCTACATCTGTCCTCCACTTTAGTTGCTTAGTTACCTTTAGTACCAGGATAACCTTTCCAACCTCCCACTGGTAGAAGTAGCCCATGGCTACTCTGCCTGAGATCTCACATGGCTGCTTGGATTTTCTGTCTCTGAACCATCATGGACTCTCGCCGCCTCTCTCTCCTGAGTCTGTCAGCTTGCCTGCTGGGACCTGGAATTCCTGCCCATTCAGTTTTCCCAGCAATTGTCCGATGGCCTCTTTAATAGAACCAGAACCAATTGGGGAACAAGACCTTAGCATCCAAACCACCTCTACAGAGATGTTTAGTGCCACTCTCCACTCTCCCCAATATGTTTCTCCAGAATTGTATTACATTTCTTCTTGACCTTAGGAATAAAAAAGTAAAAGGTGTTAAGTTTATTGTGCACATTAAATTATATATAGACTTTATATATTTTATCTACAGGCAAAAAGTATCAAAGGCCAACAGTTTTCTTTGAATTTTCTCAGGATCTATAGTGACAGACCACTGAGGTTCATTTGAGAATTGGCTGACGATGAAAGAATGTGCCTTTTATAATTACTGATCTTGAGTACAGTAGAATTCTAGTCATCTTTTGACAGTTACACATGAGAAAAACACACCGCTAATATTTTAAAGAATCTTTGTAAGTGGAAGGATCAGGAATTCAAAACTAGAATCCACTACATGGTAAGTTTGAGACTAGCCTGAATGTAGACCTTGCTCAAAATAGGAAGATGTTTGGAGTGTACTTTACAAAAAGTCAAAAAGAATTTGTATTTATTTATTCTCTTAGATAGAATTATAAATAATTCTTTCCCTGTAATTAATAGATAAGCAGTCAATTCATTTTAATTACAATGATAATAAAATATTTCTTGCTGTATGAACTCAGGAGCAAGTGAGAAACAATGTGGTTTTATAAATGATGAAGAGTTCAGGTGTGATGACCAGTTTTTACAGGGAAAACTGAATTGTGATCATTTTGTCTCTTATTAAAAATAATATCTATCTCAGACAAAAAGAAATTACCATTATATTATATTTGAAGCTTGGTTATCTAATAACATAAACATAATAAAGCAAGAGGTAGTAATCCCTTGTGGAGTTAAGCATTGAGTTTACCTTTATTCTTTTTTAGAGACATTTAAATACAGGACACAGTGACTGAGAAGAGGTGTTTACTTCTATATACTGTTATGTCTAGATTCTTAATCTTCTGATGACTCTCCTTAAACACATCACTAATACGCAATGCATTCCCCTAAAGGTTAAAAGACATATGGATCTTTGTAGTTTAAAGCCTGGATCATGGGTCAGATCCCTTAAGTCAAATTTCATCCCTTCAATTTTTTTAACTTTTCTTAAATGAAAGATTTTTAAATGAATTTTATGTATATGAACACCCTCGTTTTCATGCACACCAAAAGTGTGAATCAGATTCAATTGCAGATGTTGAAACCTACCATGTGGTTGGTGGGAATTCAACTCGGTGCTTTTAACAGCGGAGCCAAATCTATATCTCCATAATTTCATCACTTCAGTATCTATGTGAACTTTGTCAGTTACTAACATTTAAAAAGTTCTTACACTTAAGTATGGATGTGTACATGGATGCATGTATATATGCCATGTTCATGTGTACCACACTGCATGCATGTGGGGTTCAAAGAGCAAGGATTGAGTACCGACTTTCTCGTTTCAGTTTGTGTTGCATAGACCTAGACTGTCTCTGTCATACTGATACTCTAGCTAGCTGAACAGCAGGCTGCTAGATGATTCTCCTGCGCCTGTATCCTATGTTGCCACAAGAGGACTATGATTACAGGTGTACTCCATCACATCTGGCTTTTTTATGAGTTCCTAAAGCAGAATTCAGATGCTGTGGTAAGGGCTCTTACTCTGGTAATACTCTGTGGCAAGGGCTCTTACCCACTTAGGCATCTCAAAGGCTGCTTGTAAATCTTAGGCTGACAACATATGGAATAAAACATGGTCCTCATAGGCAAGCTCACATCAATTCTCAGTATTAAACTAGCTGTAACCATATAGGAAGGAACTTGTCTTTCATGCAGCCATACTGGTCAATCAGCAATGACATTTACAAACATAAATGAGGATTCTGTTTATTTTGTCTTAACACAATGAATGTTCGACACAGAGCAGGAGCGTCATATATACTGTGGATAATTGAATGAATGCCTCAGTCGTAGCTAGTCACCTAGCATTTTCTAAAGTCAATACCGAAGGATTGTGTTTCAGAGTTTGTTTCATATCAAATTAGTAGTGTTAAGATTGCATTTGGCTCTATGTCAAGAGTCTTATATTTCTTCTCTTAATCATTACAAGGAGATGCAAAGTGAGAGTTATCCATTTAATCTTTACAGAGAATGTATTTATCCGGTTCAAAAAAGAAAAACTCGCCCAAAACTCCTACCGTATTGTTAAATTTTTTGAATCTTAATACCCATGATTTCTTCAATTATTATTAAGTTTGAATAGGAATAGAAAGAAAATGAGGAGTGTGAAAGGAAGTGTGGAGGGGCAGACTTGCTTTTCTCTGACTACAACTATTTGGGCAGCTTTTTCTGTCTCAGATATTAGGTTAAAGCTAAGAGCTGTGGGGCTGTACTAGGTGACATAGCATATAGTTGTAAGATATAACTTCTTGTTTTTATTTTATTTAATTAATTAGAGAAAAGGTTGTCCTTCCCATGTGGGCCAGGCTGGCTCTTCACTTGCTGTGTGTACCTGTCTAAGCTTCAAACTCAAAGATCCACTTCAATCCGACTCCCCTGTTGTGGGATTAAAGGCGTGTTTCACATTATTCATGCTTCTTATTTTTAGTTTCTGAATGAGTTTTATGGAAAAGGAAAATATATTCCTGTCTGAGTAGATATGGTATTCAGTCTTGAGATGCAATCTTTCATCTTGGAACACTCCTACCTTGTGAGAAAGACTGTTTTCTTGACTTTGGAGGATTGCTATGCCTAAGTATCTGTGATGACAGATATGCTATTAAGTCTGTGTAGATAATTTTGGATCCCCTCTAAAAGATACTTGCGGATCCAGTGAAAAGGCTCATTGGGTAGAAACATTAGCCATGAGTTTGATCTACACATAAGCAACATTCACACATTCTGAACCATGTACATTATCACATATCTACACACAATGATACTACATCAAGTCACTTGTGAAATGGACAAAATGTCACTTAATTTTCATATCAGATACGTGGATGTCACCATTGAGCAAGGTTGCTGTGCCCATTAGCTATATTTTATGCTATTGTGACAAATGTTGAACAGAGGCAAATTAAGAGAAGAAAAGTATAGTTCATCCCATTATTTGTGGGGCAATGATGGAATAGGCTCAGTTCCTCGCAGTGGTTTGATATGAACATTTCCCATGCAACCCATAACATACATCTTTTCCACATTCATCTTCTGCCATTCAGATCTGCAGGATTCCAACTGACAGGATCCAATATTTCACTGCTATCTGCAGCCTGTTACAAATGAAATGGATCAATGCTTTGATTAATAACTGAAGATGCAATCTGGTTATGGTGGCCAATGTGTTTATTCCTATTGACATTTTTCTATAAACCACTGAACCATTTGGTTGGCATGCCAACCTTCAAGATTAGAGGACAATAATTCTGGCTGGTCAATTGATAAGAATTCGCTCAACCATCTTTCTGCCAGCCTGTTGAACTATCTGAAAGCAGTGCAATTGGAAAGCTCTACCCGAGTGCTTCTGAAAAATGACTCTTGAAGTGTGAAACAATTTAGCTTAGCATCTCTCAGAAATGGCACATTAATGTGAAACCATTTTCCTGCTACTCCTTAAAAAGTTGACAAAATGATTTTAAAAACAGATTTACAGATCCACAGATGTGTAGTAATACAGGTCCCATCAACTCACCCCATGGAATAATTAGGATAATTAATAAAACCTAATTCTGAATCTCAATGTAAAATAGATTCTTCCAAACCTTACCCATTTTCTTATTTACTGAAAGACATATTCTTCTGAAGACAGCATGTTGGAAAAAATCAGAAATAAAAATTTGGTTTGTGTGTAAAACTGGGAAGTGAAACTGAGAGACAATGCCCTATTGAATATTTTTAGCTCAGAGTCACCTATCCTTGGGGATGATAAGCTCTTTACGTTTGTTTCCTGTGTTTGGTGCAGGTAAACAAGGTATGTTTTCTGAACTTGTACTATGTCTTTAAATATAGTTTAAGGTATCTTCAGAACAGGCAGACTTCCTTTGACCTTTCTGAACTTTTCAAAAACAGGTGGAATCTACATAGCTTCTGGAAGTGTGCATTTCCTTATAGCAATCTCCCTCCAGTGGATTTTAAGGCACAGAAGAGAAGCCTGGAATAAATCAAAATAAAATGAGAATAAACCAAGGTTCAGAAAAAGTATAAGGAACAGAAGGATAGGAAATGTTCATACTGATCTGTACATTTCTGAACAATATTAGAACTTTCTGTTTTAATTTGGCAGAAATTTGCTGTGAGTTGCCAACTAGAAGTAAAGTGTCAGCTGAATGATGAATTAAAATGGTGTCAATATTTTGATAGTCCATAGAGTGATAGATTTAGAATAAACACTATCAGAAAACACTAAGCCCAGGGAATAAAATACTTTTAGGGAGAAGTAAGAAAGTATCTACCAGAGATCAGTTAACAATTTCAAAAAAAATTATTTTGGTATGGAATCATTAAAACGTTGCTAAGATTATTATGGTATTAACATTATAAATAGTAATAATATCTTACTGTATATGTTCTAAGATTTGTATAGTCAAACCATGTCCAACATAGTCACCTTATGCTGGCTGAGATGTAAAACGATCTGCTCCTTTTCCAGTACCATGTCTAGCTGCATGTCAACCTGCTTTGCACCATGATGAGAATGAACTAAACATCTCTGTCAGTCAGGTTTGATGAAATTTTTTTTATAAGAGTTGCCTTGGTCATGATGTTTTTTTATAACCATAAACCCCAAACTAAGACAGCCTTCAACATTGCCAAGGTCTAGCCTTTTTTGGAGAGGGGTTCTGAAAGAATGGTTCTTTAAGAGTTGTAAAGTTAATCTCTTGAAGTCAAATCATGGGTCCAAGCTGGCAGTCTATGTTTTAATTGAGAGAGCTTTTTACACTGCTCCATGTTCTGCTTGAGACTGTTTTCCAAGTACTTTTCTTGCTACTATAAAAATTCTCTGGATAGCCCATTTCTTGAAGATTAATAACCCAGGGTTGGTTTTTTTGTAATTTTATATACCAATTTAATAATAACCATAGGTTACCTTTTCATTATCCAGTGAACCAGCATCCTATGAACCCAGAGCCTTGAATCTTAGGAGTCAGCAAGCACAATTTTTTTAAATATTGTAAAAACAATTCATAGATATGCTTGTCTATATTAGGAACAAATGATAAGCTATTTGAGTTGGACCCCACATTAAAATTAACAAGTCTACCATGGCTGGGCCTAACCTTGTTCTGTCCCAGGCTGACCCCAAACTCAAGAATTCACCTGCCTTTATAAGTAAGAATAAACAAAAACACTTGGCTGAGTGGGATTTTACCTTATGATCTCCACTCCCTAAATCTTGTTATCTCCTGTCTTAGTATCTTTCTTAGAAACTGGCTCATACTGTAGCTGCCTTTGTTCTTTTAGATCTGTGAAACCCCTTACACAATTCATTATTGCATTGTTTTATTTTGAGTAGCTGAGAAATAATACATTTTTAAGACATTTTTTTCAGCATTCTCTGACACAGCCTTAAGGGCTTTCCTGAAGGTCACAGCATTGTGCCATTTTCCTGAGACATAAGCATACCCGAGAGTCCTGGACTTCTGCTATCGTAAGACTTAAAGTGAGTCTTAATTACTGGGAGACACACCCCCAACCCTAAGTGAGAAGGAGAACAGAGTTTGATGCAAAAGCAAGAGGTTTATTTTCTAGTGCTTCATGGTCGACCCTCAATCAGCCCTTGTGGCAAGTCACTAGAAGGCAACCCTGAATGGCTACAACAAGCATTGTTTATAATTTTGGGGGTACACGTTACATCAGCAAGATTAAAGCTTAAACTTATTGGCTAAGTGTGTTAGCCTTTGAATCTATTGGTTAGCAAGCATGTGACAGGCATTCGAACTTTATCTGGGAACAGAGGGTCAGGTGACTATCATTTTGTACATTCTTTGGTTTTTCAAGAATGTTTCTGGTCCTCCTGAGAACTGTGGGTGAAGAATGAAATTTGGCCTAGTCTTGACTTGAGACAGTGCTTGTAAGGCTGGTGAAAGCCCCTAGGGTCCTTCCCTATCTCTAATTAGCATGGAGTCATTAATATTGTCACAGGGGCATTCATTGAAGGAGAAAAATGAACTATACACACTATTATATAAACAAGTATATGCCCTGCTTGCTCTGTTCCAGGGGCAGAATGCATGTCAACTTATCCCTTTCATGGCCAAGCTGGTCTTGCCACAACTCGATGCTTAGAATTCACATACAAACTCCCAGTTGTATGACTCAAGAACAACTTAAATTCTTCTAGTTTTGGCAGACCTGTGTTCTTAGAATAGCTTCCATAAAATTTTATTCAAATTTAGAACATTTTAGAACCCCTGCAGAAAACTACCACTCTCTTGAAGGTCATTCCAGTGCTAGGAAACCCAGTCCCCATCTTGGCTCTATATTCCAGCAGAATACTCTTGTTCTACCAGTGATTATGCCAGTACTAGGTATGCCACAAGTTTTCTGCTCTACTGGAGGCAAGACAGATGCTAGTGATTAGACTGACTGACTCCATGACAGGCTTCAAATTGGTAGATGAAGAGATTAGGCCTAAAACCCAGGCTTCAGGCAGATAGTCAGAAACTGACCTACTATCTGGCCTAAATAATCAAGGACATTGGGTCAGCAGTTTTCAGCCAGCCCAAATACCCAGCAATAGAATGTTCTTAAGATAAGAATAAGACAAAGTCCACCTACCCTGGGATTCATCCACATCAGATTCCAGTTATAATAGTCTCAGAATGCCTAAAGATAGAGTAAGATAAAGATTGTCTACACCAAAATCCTAAGGTGCATTAAGACACGCCTGTGAGCTCACTTAGGTATCTCTCTATCTTGGCAATGTGAGACTCCAGCACACTGGACTTCTGCAGGATCAAACACTCTTTGCATTTACATACTATTTGAATCGGTGTGTCATTCTTCAGGGAATTATGGATCCTTACTCTAGAAGCCCAAGAACCAGAGATACCTGGAACCCAGAGACCACACCAATATCCAAAATCACAGAAGCAATGCCAGGTCCCAGAACCTCAGAACCCCAGAAATAATGTGAGCAAACAAACCCCCAGAGTTTACATAGGCCAAAAAAACTTCATGGAAGATATTCTACTAGACCTGAAAATTTTCTCGAAGTCATAATCACAGCCCTTTCAGATGAAAAGACAAGAGAGGAAACAGAAAAAGGGGGGAAACATGTTACAAGCATCCATCTAGAAAAGCTATAGTTAGAATTTGGAACCTAAACCTATATTGCAAAATCAAAATAACTATAGGCAGCATAAAAACAAAATCAATCACACCCAGGACATTATGGGAGTACCAGAGCTCAGCTTTCCTACTATAGCAATCCCCTGATACTCAAACACAGCTGAAAAAGAAAATAAATTTGAATATAATTTTATGAAGACGATAAAGTCCCTTAAAAAGGAAATGGACAACTCCTTTATAAAAATTTAGAGAAACATACAGACAGGTAAAAAATGAATAAATCTATTCAAGACCTGAAAGAATAAAACAAATAAAGTAAACACAAACAGAGGGAATCTTGGAGAGAGAAAATCTAGGTAAGCAAAGAATAACCAGACACACACATCAGCAACAGCATCAATAGGTGGATGAGAGAATCTCAGTTGCTGAAAATATAAAAGAACTAATTGAAATGGTGGTAAAAGAAAATGTTAAATCTATACCATTTTTTTTTTGCCACAAATCATTCAGAAAATCTGTGACACTAAGAAAAGATCAAACCTTACAATAATAGCAATAGAATAAGGGGAAGATTTCCAGCTCAAAGGCCCAGAAAATATTTTCAACAAAATCATGGCAGAAAAAAAAATGCTTTAGCCTAAGAAGGAAATGCCTATAAGTGTATAAAAAGCTTAAATAACACTAAATAAATTAGACCAGAAATGAAAGTCTCTTTCCCACACAATTAATAAACTAAATGTACAGAATATATAAAGTATTAAAAACCTCACAAAAAAGAAAGGCAAACTAATAAACAAAGGCAGACCTATTACAATTACAGTAGACTTCTCAACAGAGACTCTAAAGGCAAAGAGGACCTAGACAGATAGATATCTTACAGACTCTAGGAAACCACAGAGGCCAGATCAGCCTACTATAAAGTTATAGTACTTTATATATACTATGTATACTATATAAAGTTAGCAGAATTTTCAATCATTATAGATGAAGAAAACAAAATATTCCATGACACAATAAAAGTTAAACACTGTGTACTTACAAATCCAATTCTATGGAAGTGCTAGCAGAAAAAGTCCACCTTAAGGACATAACACCAATAATAATACAGGACATAAATAATTTCACAGCAACAAAATTAAAAAAAAATGAAAACACACAGACACACAAACACACTGAAAAAATTAATAATCATTCTTCATTAGTATTGCATAATATAAATAGATTCAATTTCTCAATAAAAAGACAAAGGCTAAAAGAATGGCTAAAAAACAAGATCCATTGTTCAGCTGCATACAAGAAACAAACCTTAACATCAATGGTAGACATCACCAGACTCTTAAGAATTGAACAAAAGAGTTTTCAAGCATATGGGCCCAGAAAGCAAGTAGTATTTCTAATGTCAAATAAAATATACTTCCAACCAAAATTAATCAAAAGAGTTGAAAAAGAACATATCATAATCATCAAACAAAAAGGCCACAAGATAACCTCTCAATTATAAAAATCTATGCCCAAAGTGCAAGGACTCCTACATTGTTAAAACCAATATTACTAAAGCTTAAAACATTAAATCCTACACATTAATAGTGGGAAACTTCAATACCCCACTCTCACTGACAGGTTATACAAGGAGAAACTAAAAATACACATAATAAATCAAAAGGATCTAATAGATATTTGCAGTGCAGTTCAGCCAAATTTAAAAAAAAAAAAAAAAAAAAAAAAAAAAAAAAAAAAAAAAAAAACACCTTTTTGCAGCACTTCACAGAACATTTTCCAAAATTGTCCATAATTTTTGTCACAGAGAAGTAAATAAGAAAAATCAATGTAGCATCCTGTATCTTATCAGACCACCACAGATTATAGTTGAATTTTAATAAAAATAAAACACCAGAAAAACTACAAATACGTAAAACCTGAACAACTCTGTACAGAATGACCACCGGGTCAAGGTAAAAATCAAGAAATAAATGAAAGACTTCTTAGAACGTGATGAAAATGAAAGTATCACATACCCAAATTCATGGGACACAATAAATACAGTGTGAAGAGGAAAGTTGTTCATAGTACTAAGTGCCTTCATTAAGAAACCAAAAAGACTTTACACTAGCCACTTAATACAACATCTGGAAAATTCTAAAACAAAAAGAAGCAAACATACCTAAGATGAATAGACCACAACAAATCAACAAACTACGAGGTGAAATTAATAAAATAGAAACAAAGATTATAATAAAATGAATATAGGAACCAAAGAATTGGTTCTATGAGGAAATCAGGAAGATAGTCAAAATCTTATCCAACCTAATTAAAAGTCAAAGGGAGTGTGAATATCTAAATTGTCATAATCAAAAACAATAAGGGAAACATAACAAGAGATTCTAAGGCAATCCATGGAATTATTAGCTAGATTTCAAAAACCTGTGCTTTAAAAAAATGGGAAAATCTAAAAGAAATGAAAAATATTTTGATAGGTACCACTTTTAAAAAGTCAAATCAAGATTAAATATGAAATTTGAATAGACCCAGCAAAACAGAAATTGCTATTAAATGTGTCCCACCCAAAAAAAGTCCAGGGCCAACATGAACTCTAAATTGTGTGATTTTACCAATACTGATGTGCGGACACCTGATTTCAGGCAATGAAGCCAAAATTATGTAATGGGAAACAGAAAATGTCTTTAACAAATGGTGCTGGTTTAACTGAACATTGTCCTCATGTAAGAGAATGGAATTTGACCCATATCAATCACTCTGCAGAAAACTCAAACCCAAGTAGACAAAAGACCTCAACATAAATGTAGAAACACTGAACCTGATAGAAAAGAATTGCGAAATAGATAACCTTAAAAACATAGTCACAGAAAACAACTTCCTGAACAAAAACCAATGTTGTAGGCAGTAAGATTGACAACTTATAAATGAGACCTCATGAAACTAAAATGATTTTTAATGCAAAAGACACTGTCAATTGGACATAGTTATAGCCTATGGAAGAAGAAAAGATGTTCACCAAACCCTCGTTTGATAGCTAATTTCCAAAATATATAAAAAGTTAAGAGATGAAACAACAACAGACCCAAAATTACAATTAAAAATGGGGTACAGATAAATAAAAACAAATTCTGAACAAAACAATCTCAAATGGCTGAGAATCACTTAAACTGTCAACATACTTATCCTTCATGGAAATGCAAATTGAGTGACTATGAGATTTCATTTTATATTTGTCAGTATTGTTTAAATTCACACAAGTGAAAGTCCATGCTGGCAAGGATTTGGAGCAAGAGGAACACTCCTCCACTGCTGGTGGCAGTGCAAATTTCTATAGCTACTTGGGAAATCAATTTGATGGTTGATTAGAAAATATGGAATAGTTGTTCCTCAAAACCTAGCTATACCACTCTTTGACATATAACCAAAAGAAGCTTCTTCATCTCCCAAAGACACTTGGTCAACTGTGTTCATAGCTGCTTTATTATTAATAGCCAGACAATAGAAACGATATGGAATCGAAATAGGAAATGTGATACATTTACACAATGAAGTATTACTCAACTATTGAAAAACAGTGAGATCATGAAATTTGCAAGCAAACAGGTGGAACTAGAAAAAAAATTATCCAGAGTGAAGTAACCCAGACCCATAGAAACAAATATACTATGTACTCACTTATAGGTAGATAAATCTAAAATAATGTATAACTGTGGTAAAGTCCATTGACCCAGTGAAGCCAAGTTATAAGGAGTGGTCAAGAGAAGCTCTTTGGGAAAGAAAGATAAAATACATGTTGTGGGTGAAGGGAGTGTTGGAGGGAGTGATAGGTGGCAGAAGGATTAGGTTGAAGGAGGATGGATTAAAAGAGTACTGGGAGAGAAAACTGAGATTTCTGTTTCATCTCCAGGATGATAGAGAAACATTGCAGTTGATAACCTCAGAAATCTAAGACTCCTAGCAACAGGAAATATGGAATCTTAAATGACCATTTCCTTTATCCAGGCAATAGTCCTAGGGGAGGGATTGGTATACCAAAGCAGCCACATAACTTTCATACTATACTTTGTTCAGTCTACAAGTATGCTGGGGTAAAGGTGATGCAGGAATTATGGGAGTGGCCAACTCCTTATTGTCCCAGCCTGAGACCCATATCATGATAGGAATCCTAATCTTGATATTGCTTGATGTGCAGGACCAAGAGGTTGGATTGCCCAGATACCTAAGATGGAAACAAACGTGACTGGTTACAAAAAGTCAATGAAATTATGCCTAATCATATTAGTATGTGACCACGTTGTCACCAGAAAGGCTTCATCTAGCAAGTGATAGAAACATATGTAGAGATCCACACCTACAATTAGTCAGAAACTGGGGAATTCTGCAAAAGAGAAAAATAAAGGATTGTAGCAGGCAGATGGCTCAAGGACACCATAAGGAAACACATAGAATCAACTAGATTGCTCTCATAGGAGCTCATAGAGATTAATCCAACAATCAGAGTCTACATGAAACTGACCTAACCCTATTGTGTATAAGTTACAATTGAGTAGCTTGGTCTTCTTGTAGGATTCCTAATATTGGAAGCATGGCTGTCTCTGACTCTTTAGTCTGGCTTTAGAACTTTCCCCCTCATACTGGGTTGCATTGTCCAGCCTTAATATGACTGGAGGTACCTAGTCTTACTGAAACTTGATATTCCAAAGCTGGCTGATATCCATGGAAGCACTGCCATTTTCTAAATAGAATTATGGGGGGATTGGATAGAGGTACAATCTAGAGGTAAAGTGCCAGGATTGGAGAAGAGGAGGGAGGAAAAACTGTAGTCACCATGTAAAAAATAATAAACATAAAAATAAGTAGGTAAGTATGTAAGTAAATGAATATTATAAATCTTGCGGGGAATGACTGAGGCCAATCAATTCCAAATTCCTCAGAGCTAAATGATATCTTCAGTGCCTAGTCTCATGATCTGATATGTTGCCCTAAGTGGTCAATTACTAATAGTCAAACATTTTACAGAATCCGTGTGATTCTATTACCAAGTACCAAAGAGGTCAAGTAGTCTTATGATGTTAAGAGATCAAAGGGGTGTGAGACTTATGAACATGACTGGTGTATTCTCCGTAGCTTTTTCATCACGATTTTGCTGTAAACTTTCCATGAACTTAGCCAATCTTTTTCTTTTAGTGCAGATCATTCACTAAAGATACCCAAGACAAAAATCACAAACATTAGATTTGCCCTGGGGAGTCAATTTTGGAAGTTGTAATTTTCCACTATAACTATGAACTGTTTCTCCATGAAAAGAAGCTTTGACAAGGATAATAACAATATTGCAACTTAATCTTTAAGGCATTCAGCTTTAAGGCCTTTTAAATGGGGAACAGATGTCCTATGTATCTTCATAATTTTTTCCTCTAGCAAGTAGCCAATTTATACACAGAGCAGAAGGGAAACTTTAGCCTTGATGATTTGAGTATCAATCTAGTAAAAGAAAATCAATGTACTGATGCTTATTGAACTCTTAAGATGCACCAGGCTCCTTAGTACCACAAAAGACACTATGGGTTTGGGGATATTGGTAACTTTACCTCACTTTAAAAAGTTTAAGAGTTTTTTGGTGGCACAAATGCTAAACAGACATCGCACCATATCATCTACATACTGTGTTAATGAATCAAGGAAGCTACTAAATTATCGATGGAATTACAGTGTTTCATTATTAAATTGATTTATACGTAGTGTACAAGAGAAAGACATGGGATGTTGAATACTTTATGCATAGGTTGGCTCTTGCTGATTAGCTAATGTTTATGCTTCTAGGTATCTGTAGAAGCTCCTGATTACAGTATATCCATTATTTAGGCTGTTTCATTTACAAGTTTTTCTATTTTATTTTCTTATACCTAAATTTCAGTATAGCATTAAGTTATACAATATTCCGATTAAATTAAATTCCTCTTTCTGGCATCTTAGAATAATCAGGAGATATTATTAACTTCGGTGGAATTTATGTCAAATTTGGAAAAAAAAAAAACTAATCTGTTTCCTCTGACAGAAAAGACTGAGCTTATTTTGACTGTTAAATCAGAAGCTTTGCACAAATAGCAGAGCCCCTGTCATACGTGATGCTTTCCTCAAAATAACCTTGTATTTCAATATCTTTTAAAATCCAATGAATTGAAAGAAGGTTATTTTTTTTAAACACATGTTCTTCAGACAGTTGTCATTTGCACACCAAATTCAGTCTTTCTTCCTTCTATCAATTCCCCCTTCCGCTGCCACATATGGCACTGGTCACATTACAGGCCAGATGACTATACCATGTACAGATTATTTCCATATTGTTTGAGCATATAGCTAAATCACAGCAGGAAGTAAATCCAGGTGACCATGGAAGGAAGCAACAACTTAGTTACAAGCCTCTCCTGAAAAGAAAAAAAAAAAGTAACGTAATGTGGTTTTCCCTCCAACCTCTCACCCTAGTCACTCACCCTAATCCTCTTTCATCCAGTACACTCCTTCTTCACCTGCCCTCACACAAGAGCGGGTCTTTCAGAGACATCAACCAAATGTGCCCAACAGGCGACAATAAGAGCAAACACATGAAAGGCTGGACAATGCAAACCAGCAGAAGGAAAAGGATCCCAACATCAGGCAAAGGAGTCAGAGACAGCCGCAAATCCTATTGTTAGAAATTCACAATGATAAGGATTTCTTTAAAAAAGAAAGAAAACAAACCTTGGTAGTAGTGGAAAAGAAAACTATTTCTTCTGTATTCTTAGTTTTGAATCTTAAGAAGAAAGCCGTTACTACGGGGCAGAGGCAGCCGTGCAAACAAGAGCAAGCAGGCAAAGTGAACAGAGTGCTATTGCAGATAGTCATGTGATTTGGATCCAGAGAAATATTTTGTCTTCCTTTTATTTGAGAAATGTTTATACCTCGGGTTAGCCTATAGAATGCTAGTGCTGGCTAAATATTGGCCAATGACATGAATAAGTCTCTCTGTCTCTCTCTCTCTGTCTCTCTCTGTCTCTCTCTGTCTCTCTCTGTCTCTCTCTGTCTCTCTCTCTCTCTCTCTCTCTCTCTCTCTCTGTGTGTGTGTGTGTGTGTGTGTGTGTGTGTGTGTTTGTGTGTCTCTCTGTGTGCACATATGCATATATACTCACTCACATAAAGCTCAGATAAGCTCAGCCCTTATTCCTTTGGTGGTACCCACTCTGACTTTTTCCGTGGTCTTTCAGCAGTACAGACTGGCCAGTGAGCTCAAATTGCTTCATGTCTCACTGGAATTACAAGTCCATTCTAAAACTATGATTTTTTTACGTGGGGTCTGGGAATGAAACTCAGGTACTCGGGCTTGAAACAGCTCTGTGCCTGCACTTTGCTGGTAAACTACTGCCTAGCCCCATAAATAAAGAAAACAATTATGAATTAGATTTATATTTATTAAATTCTAGTTATCTATCAGCATTTAGTGACATACAATATTAGGTTACAAACTTGATTCATTTTCACTACAACACGTACAGTGATGCCATCACTTCAGAATAAGGAACCTTTTAGAGGTATTTGATGCCTCATTTAGTGAAGTGCTTGCTGTGTGAGCATGAGAACCTCAGTTCATATTCTCACTTCCCAAATATAAACTTAATGGGGTAACACTCATATATAACCCCAGGGCTAGGAATGAAAGTAAAGAGGTTGATCTTCAAAGCTTGCTGGCCAGCCAGTCTATTCAATTGCTGATGGTAAAACAAGCCTAAACTGAGAGCCACTGTGAAATATATACAATATTTAACCAATACCTATGTCTGCATTAATGCACCCTTATATATGCTTATTACAAAAATCTCAGTTTAGCATGGATACACAAACACAAATTTTCATAGAGAGTATGCTTGTTGATAGGATAATTAAACCTATTGAAACATTAAGATGGGCCATAGTCGATTGCAATTGGTATCCTTATATGAAATTGAGATTTTTAGATTAAGTACCAAATATACACAAAGGAAGTGCAGAAGAATTCTGTCATCCACATGCCAGGGAGGCTTTGTGTCAATCAAACCTTCTGAACCCTTTAAATTAGGTCTGTTCCAGAAATACTAAAAATCAAATTTCTTTAGCTATTCCATTCTTGGTACCAAGTGATGAAAATCTTATCCAGTCAACAATCCTGGGAAAATAAGTCTCCTAAAGGCTCATTAAAGACATTGATGTATCCCTGCAATCATCTCACTACGTAAAGGAATATATAAGAAAAGACAGATAAAAGCAATATAATAAGGAAAATATTGGATATTTTTGTATTATAGTTTATCCTATATTTTGGAGATATAGCAATGCCTGAGATGGGGCAACATTATGAATCTGTTATTGTTGATACTTGGACTCTTAGTTACAAGAAACAAACAATGATGTTAAGATGCTATTCCTTGAAAGAATAGCTCTCATTAGTATTAGATAATAAAGGAGAGTCACAGAAAATTATTTATGGGGTGCTGAGGTCTAAATTATGGGTTTTAAGAGAGGGGTTAGACTAAGCTGAGGGTTTCAAGAGTAAGAAAATAAAACGTGTAAGCAAAGGGACTACAATAGTACTGGATTTGACTAGTCCAACAAATAGAAAAAATAGCCAGTGTTTCAGTTTCTGAATGATGAAGAAAAACTGTATAATGAAATATTGAGAGCTTGTCACATACAGAAAAGTTAATTTACAGGGTAGAGTTTAGGTTTTATTCTAACTAAAGGAGGTTGGTAGTACAAGCCATTTATCTGGAAAAAATGATCATTTGGACAGCTGTGCAGGTAACTGATAAAGTGCCTAAGAGTTGAGACAGGAGTACAATGAAGCAGTGGTATTTGAGATGGCTCCCACTAACCCTCCATTGTTTAGAGTTCAGCAAACACCAGATTCAGCATGATCCCCTCTATTTGATGTCTATACACAACTGCAAGCCTCTGAGTTCTCTCAGAGTGTTTTCCTCCCTTTACTGTAGCACCTCCTGTAATGACATTCTATTTTCCTGTCATGGATGTGCCTCTTTCAAATAATAGGGACAAACAGCATGGTAGTGAGTTGCTGTTAATAATATATGCAGTTTCTATACCCATCATATAGGTAGGCCCTAGAAACTACTATGATCTTAGTATATAATGGGTAAGTTAAAAGAAGTAAGAACTTGAAGCTTGTGTAATGGGTCAATTACTACCCTTCTTTCTATACCAGTCCTGAAAGTACTTCTGTCAGACAACCAGAAGTGTTCCATACTCTCCAATGTGGGAAGAGTTGTAGGGCCATAGTGATAACACAAAGTCAGGTACAAATGACTAGAAACCACTCAGACTAAAATTAAGGCAATAAATTTTACTGTATGTTTGCCCTTTCTTTCTGAAGACTTAAGACAGCCAGACTAGTTCATGCTGTAGTTAAACTAGTGCATGCTGTAGTTGTATACACAGATGTCTTTTACATGCCACACACACGATTTATTTGTATTTATTTCTGTTTACTGTACACACAGCTGGTGCTCTGAGAGTTTATAAAAATGTTTCAGACATCATGGGACTAGAGTTAGTTAAACGGCTGCTGGCAATTGGTTTTCTAGAAAGTGACCAGTGTTCTTAAATCATTGAAATAATTATATCCTAGTTCAGCTGACTTTTCAGCTGACAGCCTATTTTCTTGAGATTAGCAAAGGAGGCTCCTACGTAAGATGTCAAAATTCCTGTGTACAATGTTTTTACTTACTTAAAGGTAAAGTAATATCAGAAAGAATGCCTTTGATGTAAACATGACAACTGGCATGGCAATTTTGGGACACAGTTACCAACTTGTCTCCTGAGTAGAAGCAGTGAAAGAGCTAAGGAACTCTGATCATAAATGTCCCTAAGCCTAGAAACAAATGGGAGTGTTTTAAAGGCAAACAAGAGAAGAGTAGGATGAGAGATATTCAAGGACAATAACATCTGCCTTTCTTAGCTTGGACACTCTACAAATGTAAAAGATGTGATCTTATGTAAATTTAGAATTTTGCTTCTGCAAAAAATACCTAGAAAATTTCTCCTAGAATCCATCTTTCAATTTCTGGGCCTTGCCTGATGTTAATTCCACTTCACTTTTTTAGAGTGAGGATATTTTACTGAATAATTAGAATGTTCATTATGTTTCTAGACTCAACATGGAAGAATACAAACACAAGGTTATTATTAATTTCCCTATACAGAGAGTGAAAATGATAGAAGTGCAGAGACAGTGTAGTTAGTTTCAGTAAGTTTTGACATATGAAGCTTCTCATATTTTCATAATTATGAACCTAACTAGAATCAAACTCACTCTCCACAGAAATAGAAAATAGAAAATTATTGAGCAATGTTTTAGAATCCAAAATAAAAGTTAGAAGATAAAGATGACACATAAAAAAATCAAAGTGTCTATCTCTGGAACTGAAGGGAAATATCAAGGTCTCTTTGGAATGGAATGTTGTGGTTTCAAGTTATATCAGCAGCAGAGTCATTAGGATCCTGTGATATATCAGCTGAAAAAATTAGAAACTGGACGGTGAAGAGGGGAGGGTGCAGAAAGGAATAAATTGCTCAGAAATTTTTCTCAGTCCTTCATTTTATTTCTCTCTATGAAATGGGTGTTTCCTCCTAAGTCTGACATCCGCTCCAGTAAGACAAAGGGTGGCTAAGAGACCCAAGAAGTAAGATTATACTGTCTTGAGAGCATACAATTACAAAATTGAGTAAGGTCCATTCCCAAGGCTACAAATGCAATAAACAACTTCTGGTGTGGAAGTTCTGAAAGATCAGCGAAGATGTTGAGGATAGCATCTCAGACCTCTTCAACTGGTCCCAGGTCATGCAGAAAAATGCAAATACTTACAGCCAACCATGAAACTGAGCTTGGAGCCCCAAAGTAAGAGCTAGAGGAAAGACTGAAGTAGATAAAGGGGATCAAATCTCCATATGAAGAACAATGTTAAAGAACTGGACCACCCAGAGCTCTCAGGGACTAAAGCATCAACTATACATAGAAGGAGCCAACACCCCAGATACATATGGGGTAGTAGAGGATGCCCATAATTATCTGACATCAATGGGAGGGGAAGGAGGCTTGATGTCCCAGCATAGGGGGATGCTAGGGATGTGAGATGGGAATGAGTAAGTGGGTAAAGTATCACCCTCATTGAGGCAAAGGGTAGAGAGAAAGAGTAGGATGGGAATTTGTGAAGGGGTAACTGGGAAGGGGAATATGATTAGAAATGTAAACAAATAAAATGGTTACTAATAAAAGAAAAAGAATTGCATCTTTCTAGTATAATTACCAATGTCAGGCTGTCATTTTTACTGATAGAGCTTTCATTGAATCATCCCTAATTCTGGAAGCACTCCTGATGAAGTCATTGGTTCATCAAGTGGAATTTAGTGTTATCATCAAAGGACCTTTCATGGTTTAACTAGGTCGTTTACCTGTATGTTACCAATCTCCCTGGGAAAGTCTCACAGAAAAACATCCAGAATTATAGAGAAGTGTAGTGTGAAATGTACCAACACTTTGAAGAGCATAGGGTCATTTAAACCTTTTGGACATATGGGAAGAGGAGAGGATAGAAAAAGCCAGAAGAGGCTTAGTGGTGGGAGTAGGATTGGGAGTAGTGAAACACAAGATGGAAAGAGTAGTAGTAGGCAGCAGTAAGGTTCAGGAGACTTAAGAATAGAGTCAGAGAAGATAGTTGACACAGGAAGAAAAAAGATTGTGTAGGAGTAGAGGAGAGAAGCAAGGTTATGGAAAATGAGAGAGAGAGAGTGAGAAATGAATTGGGATAGCAGACTGAGAAGACAGTTGAACCAGGATAAGCTGAGCAGAGCCAGAAAAGATACTGTCAGGAGACAGATAATAAAACCCATGAAAAAAGTAGCCAATAAGAATATAAAGAAAACTAATTAAGGAACAATAAGCAACATTTATTTTTAAAAAAAAGCTAG
Organism: Micromys minutus; assembly: GCF_963924665.1. NCBI lineage: Eukaryota > Metazoa > Chordata > Mammalia > Rodentia > Muridae > Micromys > Micromys minutus. The sequence goes on from NC_137952.1 coordinate 5,077,868, forward strand.
AGAGGAGAGTAAGATGAGAAGCCCATAAGAAATGTGACCGCAATAAAAACGGGAAGAATAACAATATCAACCGACCAAACCCTCGAAAACTATCAAGGACTAAAACATCAACCATTGAGCACCATGGTTACAGTTGCATAGGTAGCAGAGGATAGCGTTGTTTAGCATCAACGGGAGAAGAGGCCTTTGGTCCAGTGAAGGCCTGTTTTCACAGTATTGGGAAATACCAAAACATTGAAATGGAGAGGGTGGTTGGGAGAGGGAACACCTTCATGGTAGCAAGTAGAGGGCAAGGGGGGATTGGAGTTGGGGAAAAAATATAACGTTTGAAATGTAAATACAAATTATATCCAATAAAAAGGTTTAATTTTGCAATCAGCCCATGCAAAATTTGTATTAATACTGCAACCTTTGTACCATTAATAAAGAAAATAAAATACTCGTGTGTTTTATATGAAGTTCTGTTAGAATTCTGCACTAAACCCATCAGGTCCTGGGCTTTTTTGGTTGGGAGGCTTTTGATGACTGCTTCTATTTGTTTAGGGGTTATGGGGCTATTTAGATGGTTAATCTGATCCTGATTTAACTTTGATACCTGGTATCTGCCTAGAAAATTGCCTATTTCCTCTAGATTTTCCAGTTTTGTTGAGTATAGGCTTTTGTAGTAGGATCTAACAATTTCTTGACTTTCCTCATTTTCGGTTGTTATGTCTCCCCTTTCAATTCTGATTTTGCTAATTTGGATACTCTCTCTGTGCTCTCTAGTTAGTTTGCGTAAGGGTTTATTGATCTTGTTGATTTTCTAAAAACAACAACAACAACAACAACAACAACAACAAAAACAGCTCTTGGTTTTGTTGATTTTGTTTCTATTTGGTGGACCTCAGCTCTGAGTTTGATTATTTCCTGCTGTCTACTCCTCTTGGGTGTCTCTGATTCTTTTTGTTCTAGAGATTTCAGGTGTGCTGTCAAGGTGTTAGTGAATGCTCTGCAGTTTCTTCTTAGCAGCACTCAGAGCTATGCATTTTTCTTTTAAAACTGCTTTCATTACATCCCATAAGTTTGGGTATTTTGTGACTTCATTTTCATTAAATTCTAAAACGTTTTTGATTTTTTTCTTTATTTCTTCCTTGTTTAAGCTGTCAGTGAGTAGAGCATTGTTCAGCTTCCATGTTTATGTGGGTTTTTTTGTTGTTATTGAAGGCCAGTCTTAGTCCATGGTGATCTGATAGAAAGTATGGGATAATTTCGATGTTTATGTAGCTGCTGAGGACTCTTTTGTGATCAAATATATAGTCAGTTTTTGAGAAGATGCAGTGAGGAGCTAAGAAGAAGAAATAGTATTTTGTTTTAGGATGAAATCCATTAGGCTCATAACCTCTGCTAGTTTCACTGTGTCTCTGTTCAGTTTTTGCATCCATGATCTGTCCATTGATGAGGTTGGGGTGTTGATGTCTCCACTATTATTGTGAGTGGTGCATTATATGCTTTGGGTTTTAGTACAGTTTCTTTTATGAATGTTGGTGCCCTTGTATTTGAATCATAGATTTTAAGGATTGAGAGTTTGATAGATTTTTCTTTTGATGAGTAAAAAGTGTCCTTCCTTGCCTTTTTGGTGACATTTGGTTGAATATCTATTTTATTCAATATTAGGATAGCTTCTTCAGCATGTTTCTTAGGACCATTTACATAGAAAGTTTTTTTTTAACGACTTTATTTTACAAAACAAAGATAAATGTACAGATTTTAAACATTTTTTGCTTAAAATTATACTTTTTTGTCAGTATAATTTTTTTTGTCAGTATAACTGTTTTTTCAGACATTAAAATAATTTTTACATGAAACCATGTGAATATATATTTTTTTTAGTCAGTACTTGATTTTTTTCAAGGGCTTGACAGTATGCATTGAAAACCTAATAGTTACAATAAGCGTAAAGTACATGCAAAACAAAACGCAACATGGAAATAGTCAAAGTCTTCTTGTTTGTAAATATATGTATATTTTTTTTGTTTTCTTTATTTCTTGGACTTCATACAGTCTGTGAGTTGTTTCTGGGAGAGTGCAAGCCTCTGGGGTTAGCATCCCACTATCAGTGACTGCATATTATGTCTGTTCTTTTGTGACTGGGTTATCTCACTCAGGATGATATTCTCTAGATGCAGCCATTTTCTTAAGAATTTGGTTAAGTCATTGTTTCTGGTGGCTGAGTAGTATTCCATTGTGTATATGTACCACAATTTTTGCATCCATTCATCTTCTGAAGGACATCTGGGTTCCTTCCAGCTTCTGGCTATTATAAATAGAGCCGCTATGAACATTGTGGTGCATATATCTTTGTTGTGTATTAAAGTGTCTCTGGGGTATATGCCCAGAAGTGGAATAGCTGGGTCTTCAGGTAGTACTATATCCAATTTTCTGAGGTATCGCCAGACAGATTTCCAGAGTGGTTGTATTAGCTTGCAACCCCAGCAACAGTGGAGAAGTGTTCCTCTTTCTCTGCAGCCTCGCCAGCATCTGCTGTCCTCTGAGTTTTGGATCCTGGCCAATCTGACTGGTGTGAGGTGGAATCTCAGGGTTGTTTTGATTTGCATTTCCCTGATGGCTAAGGATGTCGAGCACTTCCTCAGATGTTTCTCGGCCATTCGGTGTTCCTCAACTGAAAATGATTTGTTTAGCTCTGTACCCCATTTTTTAATAGGGTTATTTGATTCTCTGGTGTCTAGCTTTTTGAGTTCCTTGTACACCTTGGATATTAGGCCTCTATCTGATGTGGTGTTGGTAAAGATCTTTTCCCATTGCGTTGGTTGCCGTTTTGTTTTCTTGACGATGTCTTTAGCCTTACAGAAACTTTGCAATCTCATTAAGTCCCATTTGTTAATTTTTGACCTTAGAGCTTGAGCCATTGGTGTTTTTTTCAGGAAATTTTCTCCTGTACCTATGTGTCCTAAGGTTTTCCCTACATTCTCATCTAATAGTTTCAGTGTATCTGGTTTAATGTGGAGATCTTTGATCCACTTACACTTGAGCTTTGTACAAGGAGATAAGAACGGGTCTATTTTCATTCTTTTGCATGCTGAGTGCCAGTTGGACCAGCACCATTTGTTGACTAGGCTGTCCTTTTTTCATTGAATGTTTACTGCTCCTTTGTCAAAAATCAGGTGACCATATACATGAGGGCTCATTTCTGGGTCTTCTATTCTATTCCATTGATCCACATGCCTATTTTTGTACCAGTACCATGCAGTTTTAAGCACAATTGGCTTGTAACATAGCTTGAGGTCGGGGATAGTAATTCCCGCAGATGTTTTTTTGTTGTTGAGGATGGATTTCGCTATTCTAGGTCTTTTGTTATTCCATATGAAATTGCACATTGATCTTTCCAATTCCATGAAGAACTGGGTTGGAATTTTGATGGGGATTGCATTGAATCTGTAGATTGCTTTTGTTTGGATGGCCATTTTTAAGATGTTGATTTTTCCAATCCATGAGCATGGGAGATCTTTCCATTTTCTGAGTTCCTCCTCAATTTCTTTCTTTAGAGGTTTGAAGTTCTTGTCATACAGGTCCTTCACTTGCTTAGTTAGAGTCACACGAAGGTATTTCATAGTTTTTGTAACGATTGTGAAGGGTACGTTTTCCCTAATTTCTTTCTCCACGTGTTTGTCCTTTGAGTACAGGAAGGCTACTGATTTGTTTGAGTTAATTTTGTATCCAGTCACTTTGCTGAACTTGTTTATCAGCTGTAGGATTTCTCTGGTGCTATTTTTTGGGTCACTTCAGTACAGTATCATGTCATCAGCAAAGAGTAATGTTTTTATCTCTTCCTTTCCGATTTGTATCCCCTTGATCTCCTTTTGCTGTCTAATTGCTCCAGCCAGGACTTCCAGTACCATGTTGAATAGGTAGGGGGAGAGTGGGCAGCCTTGTCGAGTCCCTGATTTTAGTGGAATTTCTTCAAGTTTCTCGCCATTAAGTTTGATGTTGGCTGTTGGTTTGCTGTATATTGCTTTTATTATGTTTAAGTATGGGCCTTGGATTAGAAAGTTTTTTCCAACCTTTTCCTCTGAGCTAGTGCCTGTCTTTGTTGCTGAGATGAGTTTCCTGCATGCAACAAAATGCTGGATCCTGTTTACTTATCTAGTATGATAGTCTATGCCTTTTTATTGGAGAATTAAGTCCACTGATGTTAAGAGATATTTAGGAATAATGATTGTTGTTTCCTGCTATTTTGTTATTAGAGGTAGAATTATGTTTATGTGTTTTTCTTCTTTTGTGTTTTTTAGAAGAAGATTAGTTTCTTTATTTTCCTAGGTGACGTTTCCCTCTTTGATGGAAGTTTTCCTTCTATTATTCCTTGTAGGTCTAGATTTGTGAACAGCTATTGTGTAAATTTACTTTTGTCCTGGAACATCATGGTTTCTCAATCTATGGTAATTTGGAGTTTTGCTGGATATAGTTACCTGGGCTGGCATTTGTTTTAGGGTCTGTATGACATCAATCCAGGATCTCCTAGCCTTCATAGTCTCTGTTAAATAGTCTGTTGTAATTCTGATGGGTCTGATTTTATATGTTTCCTGTCCTTTTTCTCTTACTGCTTTTAGTATTCTTTGTTTGTTTTCGACATTTGTTGTTTTGACTATTATGTGTCAGGAGGAATTTCTCTTCTGGTCCAATTTATTTGGAGTGCTGTAGGCTTCTTGTAGGTTCATGCTCATCTCTTTCTTTAGATTATGAAAGTTTTCTTTTATAATTTTGTTGAAGACATTTGCTGGGCCTTTTCATTGGGAATCTTTGTTCTCTTCTATACCTATTTTACTTAGGATTGGTATCCTGCATTTTCTGGTTTATCTAAAGCTTTGTCTTAATTTGGCTCCCAATAACCACATTTCCAGATGCTGAGTTTCCCTGCCATCAGCTGGTTTTCAATTGGTAATAAGGATTCTAGTTGCATATGTAGCAGTAGATAGCCTTCTCTGGCATCATGGGGGGAATGGCCTTTGGTCCAGTGCAGGCTTCTTTTCCCATTGTAGTAGAACACTAAGGTGCTGAGATTGGTGAGAATGGTTGGGAGTGTGAGCACCACACTGTCTTCATTTATGAGCAGAATGGAAGAATGAAGCCCTAAGCCCAGTTTCAAGCAAGCATTTATAGAGGTAAGTAAATAAGCACAGGGGTATCCAGCTTGGCACACATCTGGTTGAGAGTTGATTATAGATTTTGTTGCCATTTAAAATGATTAGCTGGCATTGGGAACCAAACTGTATACTTTCATAAGTAAAAATCTTTTAGGCACAACTATAATTTCTGCTTTCTTCCTGATTGCTGCCTGTGAGGGTGTGACCTGGAGACTTGTGCTCAGTCCAGACCTGGTGGTTAACTTGAGTTCAACTTTAACTCAGGTTCTCTAAGATGGAGCTTGAAACCAATTTAGTTGGTCTGTCCTCTCCTCACCATTATATATCTTGCAATTAAAAAGATTCCAATGCATAAGCCTTTGGATTTAATAAATTAGCATAGGCTTTCACCACAGAAATTTTTTATCATAGTCCATCTTACTCTGTAGAGGATCAGTGCAATCTTGAAGCACCCAGTCATGCAGTTGTCAGTGAAATGTGTGCACACATTGTTCAAGTTCTTTCTGAAGAGACCAGCTGGGAAGAGACCGTGAATTAGTGATTTGCTCCAAAGACATTAGGCATATTAATTCAATAAGTAGTGGCATGAATATTTTCATGCGTAGTTTAATGTCGAAGGGTAAATATTCACAGAGTGTAAGTTTTCTTTCACACAGGGCTCAGTGGGAGCACTTCTTCAAATTAAATGAGTCCAGTGGGGTGTATCATGTTGGAATAAGCTATAGGCATGCTTCTGCAAGAAACCAATGAAGGGCTCTGGTGCCTTAGCTCTTGACATACAGAGAAAGCTCTGACTACTCAAAATGGAATTGTACATTACAAAGTTAAAAATGTGGGATATTAGAATTAAAGTTTGTCCTTTAAAAGAGAATGTACAAAGTCTGTTTCCTTCATTTTCCAGATAAGGAAATAGAATCTGGAGAGATGACAGGTCTTGATAAGTGAGACACAGCTAGTTATCATCAGCTAGAACTGGAACTTAATGTTCCTAAATCTTACTCTTCTGAATTTCATTCACGTGTAGTCTGTAACGGGTACATGGATAAGCTTGAATTATAACATCAGGGTTTTATCACTGAAATGATAAGCAAGCATATATTTTCTCTGTGCAAAATATGTGTATCAGATTATAGCATACCCTGAGTTTTTAATTACTGCTTATTCTCTATAAACTGTGTTCTATTGATAAACATACATGCTTCTCTTCCCATATTATATATCCTCTTATCTAATAGTGGGATATTTTTATACTCAGAAAGACAGTTAAAAGACATTTATTTCTAGTGCTAAGAATTGAACTCAGGAATAAGTACATATTAAAAACATGCCTTACATCTGAACTCCATGCCTAACCCTTTTTGATGGCATCATATGAATCAAAACGTAAGGTTGTCAGCAGATCCGTGGTTAGTCAGAATACTGACTGGGTAAACCTACCACACTGTCATTTGCTATCTGGGGATATTGGTTGGTGAAATTTAGGAGCCCATCACTGATGCTTCTGTTTATCCTTTACTTTTGTGGATAGGGAGACTAGACTTTGAATTTATGACAAACACTTGGAAACTTCTTCCTACAGTGTTAATAGGCAGACATTGATTTTTCCCTTCGATAATGAACTACAAACTCTCTTGGGTAACACAATTGAATGAATACTGGCAGTATCTGGGGCTGACTGTCTTTAAGAAGTTGCAAAATGACTCTGTTTAGTCATTATATTCCTCTCTCAAAGCCCAACACTGTAACAGGCAGGATTTGAATGCAATTGCTATTTTTTAAGTGATATGTGCCCTAATGATGAGACATCAACAACTGGACCTTTAGGTCAGATTTCATTTGCTCTGTAATGAGGCTTTGGGGACAGATTTCTAGTACTGATCCTACACTGCCTTGATAGTGGTACCTGTGGCTTATGAATGTGACCATACTATGACTCTCAGAAACTAGTTGATTATGGGGAACATCTATGTCATTGCTATTTCCTTGAACTGGAATAATTTTAGTCTTGTACCTCAAGACCCAAATGAGATTCACAAACCATAAATAAATCTAGTAATTGCCCAAACCACAGTGACATTAGCACATCTTTGATATATTTTTAAAAGTTCCATGCTTTTCTTAGAATCAAAGCACTTCAGAATGACATAAGGCCTTAGAGGTCATTTCTATGATTCTCTGTCTCATACTCTAGTGATATTGCAACCAAAATATCAAAGGTCACCCTGTCTTTTGATAATTAAAGAAAATTGCTTTGAACTGACTTATTTGCATCCTGTGAAAAGAACAGTCATCTGAAAATATGTTTGCAAACTTTTACATATTCCTATCTCCTGTCTTCTCATTGGAGTTCGTAATTCCAGTTTTACTTTGTTTCTAAGCATGTAGCAAGACTACACAGTGTCCTCACTTCTCCCTTAATTTAGTTCAGATGCCACCTGAGTAGAATATTTGAGGTTATATGAGTGTTTGCTAAAGCACTGGAAATAGAAAGCAAAATAGTTGTAAGTTTAAAATCAGTCCACCATTCTTACCAGGAGCAATTTTGCCCTTGCTAGAACCTCAATGCCAAAGTCCAGTGCCCAAAATGTGCTTTGAATTCCATTGTATTCCATACAAAATTCTTCACAATTTTCCAATGTGGTTAAGTAATTTTTCATTTGATCTCAAAAAACATGCTGATATAAGGCTTCCACTGGAAGAACAAACACACTCAGGAATGTGAGTTCCTAAACACAGACCATTGTTTTCCTCAGAAAAATTCTACTGGGGCTGGACCCTCCAGCCCCTTTCTTCCATTCTATATTTAATTTTGTCCTATATTTTACCCTCTCTTACTCATTCCTCCATCTCTTCCTTTTTTTATTTTATTATTCTCTCTACTTCTGTTTCTTTAATTATTATTATTACTAGATATTATCCTCTCATTTTTTATCAGACATTTTATTTATTTACATTTCAACTGTTATCTCTTTCCCTGGGTTCCCCTCTGCAAACCACCCATTCCATCTCTTACTGTTTCTATGAGGGTGTTTTCTCACCCATCCACTTCCTTCTACCTCACTGTCCTGACATTTACATACACTGGAGAACTAAGACTTCAAAGAAACAAGGGCCTCTCCTCCCATGGATGCCCTATAAGGCCATCCTCTGCTACATATCCAGCTGGAGTCATGGGTCTGTCTTTTAGATTGGTTTAGTTCCTGGGAGCTCTGGGTGTCTGGTTGTTCTTCCTATAGGGTTTCAGCTTTTTCAGTCCTTTCTCTAACTTCTCCATTAGGGTTCCTGTCCTCAGTTCAATGGTTGCCTGCAAGTATCCTCATCTGTACCAGTATGGCTCTGGCAGAGCCTCTGAGGAGGCATCCATATTAGGCTCCTTCCAGCAAGCACTTCCTGGCATCACCAATAGTGTCTCAAATTGGTGACTGCATATGGAATGTACCCCTAGGTGGGGCTGTCTCTGAATAGCCTCTCCTATGGTCTTTATTCCCATATTTCCTTCAGAGAGGAGCCATTTTAGTTTAAAAATTTGGAGATAAATGGGTGGCCCCACCCCACATCTGGGTGACTTGCCTAACCTCTGAATATGGTCTCTACAAATTCTTTCTTTCATTTGCAGTATACTACAGCTAATGTCATTTCAGTTGGGTCTTGAGGAGCCTCTTAACTTCCCGGTATCTGGGACTTGCTGTGGCTTCCAGCAGTTCCCAATTGACCATTGCTATATGCTTCCTCTCAATTTTCTGACCCTCTATATATCATCTCCATTTCCTCCCATATCTCATCTTGCCTCACATTTTCTCTCCCCCTCATCTCTTCCAAGTTGTTCCCACCTGATACATCCTTTGAGTATTTTATTTCCATTTCTAAGTAGGACTGGAGCATAACACTTTTATCTTCCTTCTTCTTGAGCTTCATGTGATCTGTGGATTGTATGTTTGGTATTCTGAGCTTTTGGACTAGTATTCATTTATCAGTGAGTTTATACCATGTGTAATCTTTTGTGACCGGGTTACCTAAGTCAGTATGATATTTTCTAGTTTTATTATCCATTTGTCTAACAATTTCATAAAGTCATTGTTTTTAATAGCTGAATAGTACTCCATTGTGTAAATGTACCACATCTTCTGTATTCATTTCTCTGTTGAAGGTCATCTGGGCTCATTCTAGCTTCTGGATATTTTAAATAAGGCTGCTATAAAGATATTCGAGCATGTGTTCTTGTTATATGATGGAGTATCTTTTGGTTACATGCCCAGAAGTGGTGTAGCTATGTCCTTTGGTACTACTATGTCCAATATTCTGAGGGACCACCAGACTGATTTCCAGAGTGGATGTACCAGCTTGCAATCCCACTGCTATCACCCAAGTATTTGACCTTAGTAATTCAGATGGTTGTGAGGTGGAATATCAAGATTGTTTTGATTTGTATTTTCCTGATGACTAAGGATGTTGAACAATTCTTTAGGTGCTTCATGGCTATTCGATATTCCTCAGTTGAGAATTCATTGTTTAGCTCTGTAATTCATTGTTTTAATAGGGTTATTTGATTCACTGGATTTTAACTTCTTGAGTTCTTAGTATGTATAGGACATTAGCTCTTTATTGAATGTAGGATTGGTAAAGATCTTTCCCAATCTGTTTGCTGCCATTTTGTCCTATTGACAGTGTTCTATGCCTTACAGAATCTTTGCAACTCTATGAAGTCCCGTTTGTCTATTACTGATCCTAGAGTATAAGCCATTGATATACTGTTCAGGAAATTTTCCCTGTTCTTTTATGTTTCTGGCTCTTCCCAGCTTTTTCTTCTACTAGTTTCAGTGTATCTGGTTTTGTGTGAAGGCCTTTGTTAATCTTGGACTTGAGCTTTATACAAAGCAATGAGAATGGATCTATATGCTGAGTTTTAGTTGAAACAACACCATTTGTTGAAAATGCTATATTTTATTCCCACTGAATGCTTTTAGATAATGTCCTATGTATACAAAGAACTCAAGATGCTAAACTTTTATAAAGAAGAATACATAGTTTCTGTGTCTGGGTTTTGTCACTCAGCATGTTGACTTTAGTACATTCATGCTAGTAAAATAAATAATGACAGAATCTTGCTCAATTGAAGGTTTAAATAGTATTCCCTTATGAATCTGACATATTTTCTACATTAATTGATAACCTCTTGAATAACTGACAATAATATGAGGATTACAGATGTATCTTTAAGATATTTTGCAACCTTTCTTTATATACATACTTATGCATACTCAGATTGTTATATCTAGTAATACTTTTGCTTTAAGTTTTAGTTTTTGTTAAATATTCATACTGCTTCCCATAATAGACATCAGTGCATAAGCCCTTCAATAGTGCATGAACATTTCTCCATCATCATTTATACTTATTTGAACCATATTTAATAATATCACATGAATAGGCAGGTAGATGAGTATAAATTTAATTTGAATCTCTCTGATATTATATTGAGCATTATATATGTCTATATTTATAAATGATTGTTGATCTATTTTTAAGGAAATACTTCAAGTCCTATGACATTACAGAAATCAATTACCATATTCTTGTTACTGAGTTTTGTGAGTTAATTATTCATTTAGATATCAAGTTATTATTACATGATTTGAATTTTTTCTTCTATTCTATGTGTGTTCTATTTTCTTGTTAACAGTTCTTTGTGCAGTCAAGATGTTCTTTTTCCTTGTTCTTCATAATCCACCCTTTTTTAATGATTTAAGGTCTAGTTGTACAATACTCTGATAGGGTGCAATATATTTTTATTTATTTCTTTCTAAGAAGAGCTGAGGCTTCCACAAAATCATTTTATTCATTAAAATATCAAATGATATGCCTCTTCCCAGTTACCCCACCACCAACCCTCTTACCTAACCTTTCCTCACCTTCCCCTTTGCTTCTATGAGAGGGTTCCTGTACTCATTCACCCACTCCTGCCTCACCAGTCTAGCATTCCCCTACACTGGGGCATCAAACCTTCCTCACCTCCAATTGAAGTCAGATAAAGGCATCCTCTGCAACATATGGATCGGGAGTCCTGGCTCCCTCTGAGTGTCCTCTTTGGTTGTTGGTTTAGTCCCTAGGAGCTCTGAGTAGTTCAGTTAGTTGATATTGTTCTTATTATGAGGTTGCAATTGCTTTTAGCTCCTTCAGAGAGGTCAGCTGTAGTTCCTCCACTGGGTTGTCTGCACTCAACCTGATAGATGGCTGTGGGTATCTGCATCTGTATTGGTCAGGTGCTGGTAGGACCTCTCAGGTAACGAACATATCAGGCTCTTGTCAGTAGGTGCTTCTTGGCATCAGCAATAGTGTGGCAGTTTGGTGTCAGCAGATGGATCCCTAAGTTGGGTAGTCTCTGGATGGCCTTTCATTCAGTCTCTGTTCCATTTTATTTATTTATTTTTTTGTCCCTGTTCTTCCTCTGGACAGGAACATTTTTTGGGTTAAAAATTTTGATATCTGTGTGTGGCCCCATCCTTCTCCTGGAAGCCATGCCTATCGATTAAAGATGGTCTCCACCGGTTGTATCTCCTCTTTGTTAGGCATTTCAGCTAAACTCATCATTGCCTCTGGAGGCTGCCAGTTTGTCTGGAGTCTGGGACTTTCCAGTGGCTATCCCCAGTACACCATACCCCACTGCTACATGTTTTGATGTGATTTCCCGTTGTATTTCTCTCCTGTCCCTTCAAATACCTGTTTCTAACCCCCCTTTTCTCTCCTTCTCTGTCCTTCACTGGTCCTCCCTCTCTCTAATTCCTGTGATTATTTTGTTCTAAATCCATGTAGGATTGAAGCATTTACACTCTGGACTTCTTTCTTTTTAATTGAAGTATTGTTTGTGAGTTGTATTGTGGATATTCAGAGAACTAGGACTAAAATTCCCTTATCAGTGAGTACATTCCATGTGTGTTCTTTTTTAAGTTTGACTTACTGCACTCCGGATGATATTTTCTAGTTTCATCCATTTGCCTGGGAATTTCATAAAGTCATTTTTAATAGCTAGTGGTACTCCATTGTGTAAATATACCACATTTACTGTATCCATTCCTCTGTTGAAGAACATCTGGGTTCTTTCTATCTTCCGGATGTTTTAAATTAGGCTATTATGAATATAGTGGAGCATGTGTCCTTGCTATGTGTTGGAGCATATACCCAAGAGCTGTATAAATATTACTTCAGGTAGAACTCTATCCAGTTTATTGAGGAACCACCAGATTAATTTTCAAAGTGGTTTTACCAGCTTGCACTCCCACCAATAATGGAGGAATGAAGGTGTGTTCCCATGCTCATGGATTGGCAAAATTAGCATAGTAAAAATGGCCATCTTACCAAAATCAATCTACAGATTCAATGCATTTCAGTTCTTCACAGAGATAGAAAGAGCAATTCTCAAGTTTATCTTGAACAACAAAAAAGTCAAAACCATTCAGTGGGGAAAATATAGTATTTTCAACAAATAGGTCTTGTTTAAATGGCAGTCAGCATGTAAAAGAATGCAGATTAATGCATTCTTATTTCCTTATACCACACTCAAGTCCAAGTGGATCAAGAACCTCCACAAACAAACAAACAAACAAACAAACAAACAAACAAACAAACTAAAAAAATATGAATCTTCTAGAAGAGAAATTGGGAAAGTACCTTGAATACTTTGGCACTTGGAAAAGTTTCCTGAACAGAACACCAATGGCTTATGCACTAAGTCAACAACTGATAAATGGGATCTCATAAAATTCAAAAGCTTCTGTAAGTCAATAGGACAAAACAGCTTCCCACAGGTTGGGAAAAGATCTTTACCAACCCTACTTCTGATAGAGAGTTAATAACCAAAATATACAAAGAAATCAAGAAGTTAGACTCCAGAAAACTAATAATCCTATTTAAAATGACCTACAGAACTAAACAAATTTCTCAGTTGAGGAATATCGAATGGCCTGAGAAGTATTTAAAGAAGTGTTCAACATCCTTAGTCATCAGGGAGAAGCGTATCAAAACGACCCTGAGATTCCACCTCATATGAATCGGAATGACTCAGATCAAAAACTCAGGTGACAGCAGATGCTGGCATGGATGTGGAGAAAGAGGAACACTCCACCATTATGATTACTGAAGCTGAGATTGATAATCCATTTCTCACACAGCAGATTCCTTCATATGTCACTACTCACCTTCCCCTTCCAGAATGTTAGGTTTCTTATCAAGTGTGTCTTCTATTGAGACCAATAAAGGTGCAGAGAAATGCAAAAGTAAGGCATAAGAGTACAATGTCTCCTCAGTCATATCTGCCAAAGAATAATGGAGAAAGTCTTGCTTTTATTTAAAGCTTTTGTATAACGTCCACAAAAGTCTGATTGCCAGGCCTGTGTCACATTGGGAAAATATTTAAGCATCTGGAAAAATTACTCAGTTTTAAACTCTGAAGTTTGGAACCCCAAAGGACAAAAAGTGTGATAAAGATCTATTATCATATTTTCACCCTTAACAAACAATTTTCATAGTTATATGATGGTACAGTGATTAGTATGTATTTCCATCATATAAAGAATAAGTCCATATTTTAGAATACAGGTTTTAAGATAGCCCAGGCTTCCCATAAACTTACTAGTTATCCAAGGATATCCTTGAACTAATGTTTCTGCCTAACTGGGCCATGGCAGAGATTATAGTTGTGACCCTACAGGCAGTTTTATGCGGTGTGGAAAGCTACTTGAGAACATTGTGTGTGCTAGGCAAAGCTTGTAGCTGATTTCCAGCCCGTCCTAATTTGTTGTGCCATACAAAGGAGTTATGACCTTTAGACATGCTGCTTTATTGGGAAGCATTTATACTTACTTTAATATGCATTTTGGAAATTTGCTAGAGGTTATCTATACCTAGGCCATGTAAATTCTGAGAGAAGACTTGGCACTTGTTTGGTGACACTACCAAACTGTGGCCATGCATCTATGCGTGTTTTGCCTTATTTTCAATTTGCAAATATTTGGATATCTTACATTTATTACATCTCAAGGCATAACTTGTTTTCTATAAAAAGCTCTAATTAACACAGCACCTCTTCCGCATCTCTTTGCCAGAAGACTTTTTCTCTGCTTTAAATGAGATTGTGGACTCCTTTAAACACTGAACTTACACACAGTCTTGTTATTTACTTCCATTTTGTCATGAGTCAGTTTTGTCCCTGGGTTGTGTTAGCAAACTGTAAAACCAAAGCACTTGATGGTTGCCAAAAGTTGCATGATAAGAGAAAAGCCTTAGTTTAGCGCATCCTTAAACTTACAGATAAATCTGTTCCTTCTAGTCTGTCTGATTTGTATATCCTCATAGTGTCTTGTAATGCTTTAGCTTAATATTTCTTAACATTTGCAACAGGATAGTTTTAGGAAACATAAAAGAGAAATGTAGAGGTAAAACTGGATTTGACTCTTCTCTAAATTCTGCCTTTAGGGAAATTTCCCCACAGCGTCCTTTCTTCTGTCAATTTTAAAGAATATTGACTTTAGTTATGTAATTATTATAGATAATATCACTAACAAATAAGCAATTAAACTCAGTAATTTTTGTAAAATGACTCCTGAAATTAAAATAATATTATAGAATAGTTGTCAACTAATAAAAAGTAAAATATAATTTACACAACAGGAGATGTCATTTCTTTTGTAAAATCAAACTGAATTCATTCAAAGCAGAGTTCGCTATTTTTTTTTTTTACTAAGTACTAATAACAGCTTTATGAATCAATGTAGACAGATTAAAGGAAAAGGAAAATGATAAAATAATTTAATGCTGCCATACAAAAGCTAAACAAAGGTCATTACTTTACAAATATAGTCATGGAACTTTCTGACAAGATGTTAAATATACTTTCTTGTTAGAATTTGGCCTGTCAAATGTTATCATTTAACATTTACTTATATGACATCAGTGTGATAGAGTTGATGTTTTTGAGGTTGGATCTCATGTATTTAAGATTGCCCTTGTACTTACTTTTTTCCTGGGGTATTATTGAATATGTGATGCTCCTATTTCCAACCCCCGCTGTCTGGGATTTACCAGTGTTCTCTACCTAACTCTTGGTATGCTTTTACTGCTTCTAATTTGTTTTTCACAATATTCAAATAGAATTTTGTAATGCAATAACCATTGTTATGATGGTTTCCTAGATCACAGAGAAAGAAAGCTGTTACCATGAAGACTGCATATGAGTTTTTGGGTTTGATTCTCTTTTATATACCTTGTATCATGTCAATTTTTTTTTTACAGGAAATAAGACGAATGCACTGGAACTATATTTTAACTCCTCAATTCCCTTTTAGAGTTTCATGGTATCACAAATAAGGACCCAACTGACTAGTAATTTCAGGTTTTGGTAGGGGAATTTTGGACAGATACTAAATAATGTGACGAAAACTGGTAACTCATACATGTGTTACTTTATTTTTCAGAAAGAGCCACAAATATCTATTAAAAATGAACTACAATCCATTTATAGGAGTAGATAAAGGATTCTGACATTTAGTTTGCTATGTTATAGTATTAGATGCTGTATTATCCAATAAAGTATGGAATTTCCATCTCCTGTATGTGAACATTACAAGCTCTTTATGATAGAATTGCTCCCATAGCACTCTTTAGAACACATGTTTTAGGAAATATTACATAAGGCTCTGTTTTCCTCCACTGGTTTTAAAGTCAATAATATATATGTTATCTCATTATAGTATAGTAAGCCTAGAATGTAATCTATGACAAAAGTCATTATTCAATGTGTAATACAACCTCAGGGGCATAATTGGGAAGGACTGATACATTGGCTTATTCTATTTGTTATGTAATTCCTTTCATTGCTTCTGGGTTACAAATAACTTGTCTTCTGAGAATTAAAAAATATAGAAGGAATGCATGATCCATGCATTGGCAAGTAACTGAGAAAAGAGGAACCCAGTTTAATATTATTAGCATAACAGGGATGTAAACAAAACAACCTGTCTTGGGAATATAGCAGTAGAGGCTGCTGAGGTGTTTGTACACATCTACTTTGTAGGATCTATGCTTTTCCATCCTAGTTGTGTGACCCTTCATTCTACAAATGTTTTAAAACTCAAAGTAAATGCCTTTTAAAAGTTTTGACACAACTTGCTGACCTGTAAAATTGCATTTAATATTAAAATGTTGTAATAGATTCTGTGCCATGTAATGTGTGTGTGTGTGTGTGTGTGTGTGTGTGTGTGTGTGTGTGTGTGTGTGTGTGTGTGTGATTGGTTCTAAAGCTTTGTCTTAATTTGGCTCTGAATAGCCACACTTCCAGATGCTGAGGGTCCGTGCCCTCAGCTGGTTTTCCATTGGTAATAAGGGCTCCAGTTGCATATGTAGCAGAGGATTTTTCTCTGGCATCAATATGAGGAAAGACCTTTGGTCTAGTGAAGGTTTGTTTTCCCAGTGTAGGGGAAACCAGGGCTCTGAGATGGGAGAGGTTGGTTGGATAAGGGAGAACCTTCATACAAGGAAAGGGAAGGGAAAGGAGGGTTGGAGGAGAGGGAAAGGGGATAACATTGAAATGTAAATACAGAGAATATTCAATAAATGTAAAAAGAAAAGAAAAAAAATTGCTGTACATCCAGTGGCCTGGCAGGAATCTAGAGGCGGAACTTTTACATTGCAAGAGCAATGGCTAAGGTATAGAAGGGAAGACAAGAGAATTGCCATGTCCAGGAAGAAAAAAAGTCAAACTAAAAACTCACCAACATGTAAGAACCAAAAGAGGCCCCTGGGATATACCCCTTCTTGGATCTGAGAAACCAAAGATAAAAGCAGATTTACAAAATGTTAATTCAGTCCTAAGCAGACCTTGGGTTCTGGTTCTGCATTTATTCCCATAACACCCAGAGGAAGCCCATCACACATGTACTCTCATATGCCCAGGAACACAGGTGAGGAGGGAAGTACATCTGCCCCAACACCCAGAGTCCCCCAGAGTCAGACAAGGATCAGAGGAACACAGGATCACAGGATCACAGGTGGACACACAAAAGGCCCAGGATCACAGGATTATAGAGCAAGCTCAACTCCCAGGAGATCTGACATGTCCAGGAACACTGGAGCTCCGACACACTCAAGTTCACAGTTGAGGCCACATCATCTTCCCCAACATCTACTATAACCAGGAACACCACAGAAACCAGGGAAACACAAACTCCCACACAGTCAGAGGCACGACTTCCTTTTAGCTATTTTCTGTGCCTGGAGCAAATTCAGGGCTCTGGTCTCTACCCACCCACTCCTGCAACACCCAAAAAAGCTTTAGTCCAAGGAGCTCTGACATAACAGGATATCAGGAGCTTGGTTACACTAGGAATTCAGTATCTCAGAGGCAATTTGACTCCTAGGAGCTCTAACACACTCAGGATTGCAGGATCCAAGAATCACAAGTTCAGAAAGATACTTGTACTCTGAAGAGTTCTGACACAACCATGATCACAAGAAGGACAGGCTCCAATGAGAGACAACTAGTATAGTTAGCACTAGAGATAACCAGATGACAAGAGACTAGCACAAGAACATAAGAAACAGAAACCAAGGCTACTTGGCATCATCTTTTCCCACTATAGCCAGTCCTAGGTACCCTATCACATCTGAAAACAAAATTCAGATTTAAATTCATATCTCATGATGATTATAAAGGACTTTAGTAAGGATATGAATAACTTCCTTAAAGAAATACAGGAGAATACAACCAAATCAGTGAAGGAATTGAACAAAATCATCCAGGTTCTGAAAATGAAAATAGGAACCATAAAGAAACCACAAAGAAAAACAACTCTGGAGATAGAAAACATAGGAAAGAGACAAGGAATCATTAGATGCAAACATCATCAACAGCTTACATCTAACTGTCAGACTAAACATGAGCACACCAATCTAGGAGCTGAAGAACGGACTGAAGGAACTGAAAGGGTCAGAAACCCAAAGAACAAAGCTATCAGCTATCCAAACCCATCACAGCTCCCAGAGACTAAAATACAACCAATGAGCTCACATGGAGAGACCCATGGCCCCAGGTGCATATGCAGCAGAAGATAACATTATCTGACATCAATAGGAGGAGATATCTTTGGTCCAGTGAAGGCTTATTTTTCCAATGTATGGGAACGCCAAGGTGTTGAGGTGGGAGAGGGTGTTTGGGAGAGGGAACACCTTCATGGAGGCAATGGGAGGTGAAGGGGCATTGGAATTGGGAAAAAGGGATAACATCTGAAATGTGAAAACAGAGAATATCCAATAAAAATTGTGTGTGAGGGGGGGAATACAAGAGATAAAAGAGAGAATCTCAGGGGCAGAAGATAGCATAGAAAACATTGACAAAATCATGAAAGAAAATGCAAAATGCAAAAAGATCCTAACCCAAAACATCAAGGAAATCTAGGACACAATGGGAAGACAAGACCTAAAAATAAAAGGAATAGAAGAGGATTTTCATTTATTAATGATTTTCTTTTGTGTATCCATGCAGTTGTGTGTGTGTGTTAGCATGTGTGTATGTGTGTGTGTGTGTGTGTGTGTGTGTGTGTGTGTGAGCATGTGTGTGTTTATGAGAGACAGATAAAAAGTGAGGGGAAAGGGAGGAAGAGAGGGAGACAAAGAATACATCTAAGAACATAAGTATTCTTGGGTGTTAGTACTTATTTTGTGTGAGTCAGGATGGTTTATTAACAGTTGTGCACTGTCTAAGATGTTAGCTGGCCCACAAATTTTTGGGGATTTTCTTGTCTCTTCTTTATGCCTCATAGTGGAAACATGAGTGTGCAGATGTATTCTACCATGCCAGTTCTCACATAAACTCTATGTATCTGAACTCTGGTCCCCACATCAGTGCGGATAAACCATTCCCCACTGAGACATTCCTCAAACACTCCGATTTTCAATATTTATCATGATCCAACAACATCTCCGAGCAATACTGCATAAAAAATAGGAGCTTTTAGGGTTTTCCACTATTTCATTTTCTTCTTTAGCATATTACTCAGGCTTCACGGAAGATAAAAATGCCATAGGTATATGAAGTTTGAGACTATAGGTATATAGACTGAATTGGAGACACAAAGTTAAAAGTTTATCTAAGCAAAAGGCCACTTTCATCAAACTGCATGGCTCTAGGATAGGTGGGAATTCATTTATTGCTTGTTTTTTTGTCTTTTGTCTAGTGTTTTCTGATTTTCCTTATCCACCATTTTTAGTTGTTTTCTATTGAATAGCAAGTGCTGGAATTCTGATGATAATTTAAATAATTCCTTTCCAGTTAAGTTGGAGTTCTTTTTTTTTTTTACACACTAACAGGTAAAGGATACATTTAAATTTGATGAAGAAGAATTTTGTTTAACTTTATTGCAATAGTGATTACATTTACTGGGGTCAGGTTGGCAAGTCTTACAAACATTTGGGAGTTTTCTGGCAATACATTTTGATTTTAATATAATGTTTTATGATTTTTTTTCAAGAATTTCATGCAATGCTTGTGAATTATCATTTTTTGAGTTCTTTTCTAAACCCTTTCCAGATCTCACACTCTTCCCTTTGACTCTGTTCACCCCCCATTTCTACCTCCCTTCAGTGTTTGTCTTTCCTTTCCTTTTATAAGACTATTTTCCAGCCCTTTCTAAAATGTTCCCCAACCTTAGCTGGAAGGATTGTGTTGTAAATGTATGAACTTGGATCAAGAACTCTAAGCTCACCTATTCTCTGGAGCTTAACAAGATGTGGCTTTCTATGAAAATTGTCATCTGCATCAAAAACAAAAAAAGCTCTTTTGATAAGGGTTGAGAGAAACTTTTCTGTAGTTATAAGGATCTCAAATGTAGTTATAAATATTCTGCTTTAAGAAAGTGACTGTTAATTACCCTGAAAATATTTTTAATCTTATCATTACTCCACAAACAAAATTTGCCTCTCTAATAACAAACAACTCTTAAGTGAAGTGAAATCTAAATGATTAAATGGGAGATAACTCACCTTTTATTGTGATTTTTCTTTTAATTTTATTTGTACTTTGTTCTTGCTGTGGGTATTTCATACTCTCACAATACACTAATGTCTGTAGGCAAGAGATGTATTTAATAAATGTACTTGTATACTGATTTGTCTTCTGAGGAATGAAATGAACATTTACCTCATTTATAGAATCTGAATTTTAATGTCAAATAATTATCCACCATACACACACACACACACACACACACACACACATATATATATATATACATATGGTGGATAATTATATGTATACATATATGTTGGATATATACATATATATATATATATATATGTGTGTGTGTGTGTGTGTGTTGTATGTGTTTGTTGCGTAGATGCCACTTGCATGTCTACATTGAAGGATAAATAAAAATGTCAGTGTTTATTTCATAAATAATGTGATGAGACAGGGAAGGACTGATAACTAAATACAAAATTGGTGGTCATAGGTTTTCCTGGATAATAAGTGTAAGTAAATATTAATAAGGATGGTTAAAGGCCAGGTTAAAAATGAAATCTATAGCCATTGGTGTGTGTTTTTATATTTTAGTTATGCCTTTTCATGCAAAAGATTGAAATGATTAATTCTTGGTAGACTGAATTCAGAAGTTCATTTGCATAGCACAATGAGGTAGATGAAACAGAAGAAAAATATCATTCTCTAGCGATGACAAAAAGGTATTTATATTTGTATTATTATTATATTTACATAGATTTAATATATGCATTATATAGAGAAAGATCATACTATTATATTTAAAATCCAAGTTTAATATTAACACAAAACTACTATGCTGGATTGAAAACTATGTTCTAATGTTTCAACACATACAATAGAGTTGCTGTCAAATACAGTTCCAAGGACTAAACATCACCCAAAAAGTGTACATTGAGCTCTGGGTGGTCTGGTTGGTTGATATTGATGTTATTCTTATGGGGCTGCAAACAACTTCAGCTCCTTCAGTTCTGCTCTTTCAGTGTTTTCTCTAACCCTGTGTTCCCTCAGTCCAGTGGTGGACTGCAAGCATCTGCCTCTGTATTTGTCACGCTTTAGCAGAGACTCTCGGGAAGCAGCCATATCAGGCTCCTGCAAGCATGCACTTCTTGGCATCCTCAGTAGTGTCTGGGACCGGTGACTGCATATGGGATGTATACCAAGGTAGAGCTGTCTCTGGATGTCCTTTCGTTCACTCTTTCCACCACACTTTGTATCCATATTTCCTCCTGTGAACATTTTGTTCCTCCTTCTAAGAAGGGCTTTGTTCTCTAAGTTTTCTTCCTCCTTCTTGAGCTTTACCCTATTAAAAATGAGAGAGATAGATAAACTAAAATTATCAATTGAAGAATACTAAATGTCTGAGAAGCACATAAAAAAATGTCCAGCATCCTTTGTAATCAGAAAAATGTAAATTAGAACAACCCTGAGATTTCACCTGTCAGAATGGTGAAAATCAAAAACTCAGGCAAAAGAAGATGCTGTTGAGGATATGGAGAAAGAGGAATACTCCTCCATTGGTGGGGTTGTAAGCTGGTACAGACACTCTAGAAATCAGTTTGGCAGTTCTTCAGAAAATTGGACATAGTACTACCTGAGGACCCAGTTATACCACTCCTGCCATATACTCCAAAGATGCTCCAACATCTAACAAGGACACATGCTCCAGCATGTTCATAGCAGCCTTATTTATAATAGCCAGAACCTATAAAGAAGCCTGATGTCCTTCAACAGAGGAATAGATGCAGAAAATATGGTGCATTTACACAATGGAGTATAACTCAGCTCTTAAAAACAGTGACTTCCGAGTGATTCATTCTTCAGTCCTGCTACTCAATTTGTCTCTGTATTTCCTCCTGTGAGTGTTTTGTTCTCCCTTCTAAGAAAGACTGAGGCATCCACATTCTCACTTTCCTTCTTTTTGAGCTTCATAGTGTCTGTGATTTTTTTCTTTGTTATTCAGAGCTTTTTAAGGCTAGTATTCACTTATCAGTGAGTACATACCATGTAGGTACTTTTGTGACTAGGTTATGTCAGTCAGGCTGATACCTTAAGTTCCATTCATTTGCATAGGAATTTCTTGAAGTCATTATTTCTAATTTTAATAATTCTCTAATTGGTAAGTAGGAAATCAGCCTAAATATCATTAAGAAATTAATATTTGACAAATACCATAACTCAATTTGATTCACTGAAAATTCATAAACCATGACATTAAGGAATATGTAATTTACATATACATTGAAATAACAGTAACAATATACCTTGTAATTATCAATAGAATATCTCAATATGTGTCATAATAAAATTTTACAGTAATATTCTGATGATAATATAATTTAATTAAAATTCAATAGAAACATTAAAAATTCTAATATTTAAACTAACAAAACTTCTAAATACATCTCTTTACAGAAACCTCACATAAAATTAGTAACTATAGCTTTATCTTTGTGGAAACATTATAGAATACCCTGAAAGCTTTCAGAGACAGGACAAGCCTTATAGCCTCAGGTGAGTACAAAAGAAAAATTAAAAGAAGCAAAATCATAATGACTAAATTAGAAATCAGTGATTTAACAAATCAATATGCCTTTCTGTGTAGGAGTTTAATTTTTTTTATTGATGTATCAATTAGATAGACTGGGCTCCACAAATCTGCAATTTAAATTAATGAGGATGATTTTACAAAGGAAAAAGAAAGAGGAAGTGTTGCAATCATACCTCAAACCCCCCAAAATAGAAAAATGCTTTTAGAAATAAAGAACAAGGAGGAGTTGTAGCTCTGGGTTATGGCATAAACTCAGCTTGCATCAGCTCTTCTTTTAGCCTAAGACACATTCATAAACACATGAATATTTTATAGTAAGATTTCATTCATGAATAGATTTTAAAAGTTGTTAAAATCACCATAAAAGATCACCTGTTTCCTCAAGATGTCTTCAACACATCCGCTAGAGTTCCCATTTTTAATTTTATTTTAAACGTAATCTGATAGATTATAACTATCTCATGTACTGTTACACATGAAAAGATGTTTTACTGTAAGATATGTCGTGCTATAATTTTTAACAGAATGAAACTGATTCGTTGCCAACAATGATAAAGATAAAAACCATTATATTTTAATTAACTTCTCCAAAGAACAATGCATAAATTTTCTTTGAATCTGTAATTATGACTAAGCATTACATGTCTTCGGAAACAATGTATTCCAAGAAATTGCTGGTTACTACTTACAGTTTAACATGGACATCCACGCTCAGGGAAATTTAGAATTGAGTACTTGTAAAAGAACTCTCAGGGATTCTAGGAAACAGACAAATTAGTTAATCAGAGCTAGAGCTCCATAGAGTCTGGTGAGAAGATGCTGACTTGGGACCTGAGATGGTTTTAAGTCATTTGCTCTCCATTCAGATGAGACAAGAACAGCTGAGATCATTCTGCGTAGATACAGATGCCGAATACTTTGTGCTTTGCAAGCCATATGCTCTTTGCTGCACCAATCACCACCTCATTGTAGCTTGAAAATAACAACAAGCAGCATATTAACAAATGAACATGTCTGTGTTCCAATTAAACTTTACAGATAAAAGAAGATGACAAGGGGCAAGGTTTGTCTGTTGGCTGTAGTCTATAGATGCATGAGTTAATCCATTGTTTTCATAACATTGTAGAGGTTAGTCTATTCTGAATGTTAAAATTCGTTTCCACTACAGAAATATTCATGTTATCCCTGCCTTCATGGCAACAATCTGAGGAAATTGGATATTTGTGTGATTGACATAAAATGGTGATTGTTTTCAGTTGACTATCAACTCCATACTTGCCCTCTTATCTACTTTTGCCCACATTTTAAGGGTACTCTAGATCTCTCCTGAACTCTGAAAACACTGAATTTGTACCTCTTCTGGACTACACAGTGCTTGACCTCTGCTTGGGGAATTAGGAGGATTGTCTCTTAACTAAAAATAACTTTTATCTTCTGACTGAATTCCCAAATTTCTAAATGAGCTGTATTAAAATATCCACATTTATGGTGTAAGATAAGATACTTTTGACATAGGATCTACAAGGTAGCTCAAGATACCCTCAAACTCATGATCCTCTCCTAATGAGAGGATTACATGCATGCACCAACATGTTCAGAATATACACAATTTTTTCAAGGTAGATTCATAGAGGCTAATATGTTTTGCAGCCAGTTATTAATTTAGTCTCTCCAGTCCTGATAAATTCTGACGAATTCTACCCCCTTTTTTTTTTTTTTTACAAATTACATTCAATATTTTTAATACAATCTTGGATCTTTGCTGGCTCCTGGATTTGATAAGGTTTGGTTCTGCTAGTCTTCATTCCTCTTTTTTAACCAAGTTTCTGTTATTTTACCATGTTGTTTGCTTCTTTAGCGATAAAGTCCAATGTTGGCTTTCATTCATGTGATTTACTGTCAGAAATATCTTAACAAAAGCTCAGGTGATAGGCTTATAAAACAAGAGGATGACAAAAATGTATTGTATAATTTTACGCAAAAAAATGCTTAAAATCTGTACATTTATCTTTGTTTTGTAAAATAAAGTTGTTTAAAAAAAAAAAAAAAAAAAAAAAAAAAAAAAAACCTAAGGCCACAGAAAGTGACCAGGTGATACAATGAACTTTTCTACGATCTTTAGCAAATGCCCAATTCTAATGTGTTACTGTTTTCTTTGTGCCTTAATTTATACTGATGTATGTATGATACTTATGTACATGTGTGTGTATATTTGCTGAGCTGTTGAAATAAATGGCATGCTTTGGTTTTGGAAAAAAAAGAAAAAAAAAAAACAGGAGGATGAGTTGATGTGAAGTCTAGTTCACTGTGATAATATGAGGATTTCTAAAGTCCAAATTGCTGTTGCAAACTGACTCTCCTTGACAGAAGCAGAGATCCTAAGCATTTTAGATGACTTAGCTTTAGCCACTCAAGGACAATCTTCAGAGAAAGAATGGAAGTGTGATAATTAACCAACAGTCTTCTGGCACTGAACGGGTGTAGACTCAGTGTTAGTTAGTTAACAGAGTATCTGATTACCTAGAGACTGAGAAATACTTGTAACAACTGGCTAATGTTTCACCCCCTTCTCATTTGCATAAAACTAATACAGTCTCCAAAAAAGTGACTTAGAAAGATAAAGAATACTCACTCTGGCAATACAGATAAAAGAGTGAGAATATTAAAATTTAAGGCACAGATTGGTTCTTCCCTTTTCATGGACAAAAATCTACAGACTGGGAATATGTTGTGGTAAAAAAAAAAAGAAATAAAGAGAGAAAGATGGAGAAATTGAGGGAGAAGAGGGGCAAAGAAAAAACAGAAGAGGGAAAGGAAGTGAAGAAGGAAGGAAGGAAGGAGGAAAGGAAGGAAATAAAAATACATTATCATACTATGTTTGTGAAAAATTTAATCATTATGGTATACACAACAATAGAAGATAAATTCAAAGAGATGTCAGGGAGGAGGTCCAATGTTTAATTGATTAACATGCCTTGTTAATTGTCTGGGTTCAGAAAGAATCTAACTGTAAGCCAATTTGTGCTGACAGGTTAAATTATAGTGTCAAGCATCTGCAAAGATCATTACCCCCATTCCCTATTTTTAGAACTATTATTTGTGAATGGAAGAGACCACCTTGGTGTCAATTGTTTTTTAAATTAGATATTCTCTGTATTTATATTTCAGATGTTATCTCTTCTCCAATCACATCCTCCCTCCCCTCCCATTGCCTCCACGAAGGTGCTCCCTCTCCAAACTCCCTTTCCCACCTCAGTGGCTTGGCATTCCCTCTACCCTGGGAAAATAAGCATTTGCTGGACCAAAAGTGTCTCCTATCTTTGCTGCCAGATAATGCTATCCCATGCTGCATATAAACATGGAGCCATGGGTCTCTCCATATTGTTCTTCCCAAGTGGCTGCAGACCCTTTCACCACATTCAGTCCTTTCTCCAGCTCTTTCACTGAACGTTAGCTGCAAGCATCTTCTTCTGCATTAGTTTGGCTCTGGTAGAGTCTCTGAAAAGGCATCCATATCAGGTTCTTGCCAGTAAGCAC
This sequence comes from Micromys minutus, assembly GCF_963924665.1. Taxonomy (NCBI): domain Eukaryota; kingdom Metazoa; phylum Chordata; class Mammalia; order Rodentia; family Muridae; genus Micromys; species Micromys minutus. Next base: position 5,104,134 of record NC_137952.1, read on the forward strand.
TACTTGGCATAAGCAGTAGTGCTTGGGTTTATTGGCTACTAATGGGGTGGTTTCCCAGGTGAGGCAGTCTATGGATGATCTTTTCTCACATCCCTGCTCCTCTATTTGTCCCTTTAGTTCCATGAACATTTTGTTCTTCCTTGTAAGATGGACAGAGGCATCACCTTCTGGCCTTCCTTCCCTTTAAACTTCATAAATACTGTGGATGGTTTCTTGGGTATTTCGAGCTTTGTGGGCTAGTATCTGCTTATAAGCGAGTACATACCATTAGTGTTCTATTGTGATTGGGTTACCTCACTCAGGGTGATAACTTCTAGTTCTATCCATTTCCCTAGGAATTTCATAAAGTTGTTATTTTTAATAGCTGTCTGTATATGAACTACGATTTCTGTAGCTGTTCCTCTGTTGCAGGACATTTGGGTTCTTTTCAACTTCTGGCTGTTATAAGTAAGGCTGCTATGAATCTGGTAGAGTATGTGTCCTTGTTAGATACTGGAGCTTCATTTAGGTATATACCCAAGAATGGTATAGTTGGGTCCTCAGGTAGTACTATGTCTATTCTTCTGAGAAAATTTAAGACTGCTGCATAGGAGTATTTCAATCTTCTTATATCTGTTGAGGGTTGTTTTGTGACTGACTATATGGTCAATTTTGGAGAAGGCACAGAGAGGTGCTGAGAAGAAGGTATAATCTTTTGTTTTTGGATAAAATGTTTTGTAGGTATCTGTTAATTACAATTGGTTCATAGCCAATGTTAGTTTCATACTGTCTGTTCAGTTTCTGCTTTCATGATCTGTCCATTGATGATAGTGAGGTGTTGAAGTCTTCCACTATTATTGTGTGTAGTGCAATATATGCTTTGGGCTTGAGTAGGGTTTCTTTTATGAATGTGGCTGCCCTTGTATTTAGAGCATAGATGCTCAGGATTGAGAATTCATCTTGATACAATTTTTGTGTGATGAGTAAAAACTCTTCTCTTATATTTTTTGATAACTTTTGGTTGAACATTTATTTTATTTGATATTAGAATGGTGACTTCAGTTTGTTTTAGGGTCATTTGCTTAGAATGGTTTTTTTCCCAGCCTTTTTACTCTGAGGTAGTGTCTGTCTCTGAAGTGAGTTTCTGTATGAAGCAAAATGCTGGATCCTGTTTACATATCCAGTTTATTAGTCTATGTCTCTTTATTGGGGGAATTGAGTCCATTGATGTTAACAGATATTAAGGAATAGTGATTATTGTTTCCTGTTATTTTTGTTGTTAGAGATAGAATTATGTTTGTGTGTCTTTCCTCTTTTGGGTTTTTTTTTTTTTTTTTTTTTTTTTTTTTTTTTTTTTTAGATTTTTATTTTCTTGCTTATTCTAGGGTGTAGTTTCCCTCCTTGTGTTGTATTTTCCATCTATTATACCTTGTAGGGCTAGATTGGTGGTCAGATAATGTGTAAATTTTGTTTTATCCTAGAATATCTTAGTCTCTCCATCCATAGTAAATGAGAGTTTTGCTAGATATAGTAGCCTGGGCTGACATTTGTGTTCTCTTAGGGTCTGTATGATGTCTGTCCAGGATCTTCTAGCTTTCTTAGTCTCTGCTGAGAAATTGGGTGTAATTCTGATTGGTCTGCCTTTACATGTTACCTGGCCTTTTTCCCTTACTGCTTTTAGTATTCTTTCTTTGTTTTGAACGTTTGGTATTTTGACTATTATGTGTCAGGAAGAATTTTTTTTCTGGTCCACTCTATATGGAGTTTTGTAGGCTTCTTTTATGTTCATGGTCATCTCGTTCTTAAGGGTAGGGACATTTCCTTCTATGATCTTGTTAAAGATATTTACTGAGCCTTTTAGTTGATATTTTTTGACCTTTTCTACACCTATTATACTTAGGTTTGGTCTTGTCATTGTGTCCTGGATCTCCTGGACATTTTGTGTTTGAAACTTTTTGCCTTTTGCATCTTCTCTGATTGTTTTGTCTATGTTTTTTATGTTGTATTTGGTCTCTGAGATCCTCTCTTACATCTCTTGTAGTCTGTTGGTGATTTCGTTCTTAGGTTTTCTATCTCCAGGGTTGTCTCTTTTTGTGATTTCTTTGTTGTTTCTATTTCCATTTTCAATTCCTTCACCTATTTGGTTGTTTTTTTCCTGTAGTTCTTTGAGTAATGTCTTCTGGTTCTCCTGTAATTGTTTAAGAGAGTTATTCATGTGCTTCACAAAGATCTCCATCATTATCATGAAGTATGATTTTAAGTCTAACTCTTGTTTTTCTGGGTTCTGATTTTACCAGGTTGTATTTGTTCCCATTGTTTTGGTTCTTGCGATTTCCTCTTGTCATCTTGCTGTCAGTGATTGTAGTTGATCTTTTTGTTTGTTTCTGGTGTTTATCTCTCCTGAGTGTCTGAAGGCTCATGGGATCAGGAGGGAGATTGCTCCTGGATGTTAGGCTCTTCATGGGCAGTTCTGATGGCAATGACTCAGTTCTGTCTTTGTGTACTCAAGTGTTAGACCTCTTGCGCGGCTGCCCACCTCTCCTAATGGCAGAGACCCGGCTCTTTCTCTAGTTCAAAAAACCCCTTTTCCAGAGATCACCATGCTCCCTGTGCTCTGGTGTTCCCTTGCCGGACAGCAGGTTGGCCTGTGCCCCAGGCTCACCTCTCGTCCAGGTAAAACAGTGCCTGTGCAGCTGTTCTGGGAGCTCAGCCTCCTGTGGGCAGATCCGATTACCAGTGGTGGAGACCAGGAAATGGGCTGGAAATGACCCTTTTCCGGAGAGCATGGTGCTCCTTGTGCTTTGAGATTTCCCAGTGTGATCTCCCCAAGCCTGGGCCTCAGGCTCATCCCTGATCCAGGTGGAGAACCATCTGTGCAGTTGATATGGGAACTCAGCCTCCTGCAGGCCGATCCTGAGTCTCACTTTTTCTTCTTGAGTTCTAACTTCATTGGCATCAAATTTGGTCAACTCGAGATAGTGTGTGTTACCGGCCATAGTATAGAAAGATATTTACTCTCGGTCAGCAATTCGAATGTGTTATTTCTTTGATATCTTACCTATCAACTTCTATTAAAATTGGACAATAATTATCATTTTATTTTCATACATTTAGTACATTTATTACTTACAACTGATTTTAGGACTTTCTTTTTTACTTCAAGTTTTCAGACATCATTTATTACAATACACTTCAGTGTGTGTGTGTTTATGTCATCAAGATAAATTTTTGGCTTTTCTACATTATAATCTGGACAACTTTAAAATATTTTCTCCTTTTTAATTTTATTGATTTCTCTTCAGCCCTATATTTATTTATTTTATTGTTTCCAATCTGATTAAATTTCACTTAGTGAGCAATTGCTCCATACTACATATTTCTTGATTTAAATTTTAAATTATATTTCTCTGAAGTACCTATTTGCCCAAGTATCATTAATGTTTTACAACATCATAGATCAAATTTATAATAATGTCTTATATCTGGGTTTGCTTTACACAATAATTTGTTCTCTTCAGGTTTTACTTATTATACATAAAATGTATCTTAAACAATTTTATATTATAGCTAGTGTAAAAATATTGGGTTTTATTGTGACATTTTCATCATGTACATAATACTTAATCATAAACATCCCAATTATCTTATAATGTTAAGATATGTCTTTTGCTGGTGTCTTAAATCCCTTCATGCTTTTTGTTCTCCACCATTTCCTTAATGGTTAGCACATCGGGCTCTCCATATACATTGCATAGAAACATAGCAATAGCTTGGACAGTGGTGTAGAGTATATATTATGTTGTTGCCTTAAGATTTTATTGCCTAGTAGCATTGTAGTCACCTAAATTGCTTAAATCAACTTTATGATGTTTGTATAACTCTGAAATAGCCTCTGGTTGTATTACTCAGAATTCATGCCTCCTCACCATTGAATAATGTAACCATACCCCCTTTAAGACAGGCAAACCATGTATCTACTATAACGTATGGTCTAAATCATGGTCTCTCTGAGGTCTTACTGAATGCTTGAGCAGCTTGGAAAAGTCTCCCTCTATTGAAACTGCTTTGCATTAATACCCTCTGCACTTGCCCTGTCTGCACATTTCACCTCTTTCAGCCCGAAGCTGAACAACCTTTGCCCAGCTCTATAGATTTAGAGGAAGAACAAATCCCCTTTGCCTGCCAAGAACTAAGAATGGATCTCCATGAGAAGCTCTGGACCTCTTTTAGAATATGCCTCCTTTTTGATACCATTACATTAGATTCAAGCTGCATTCATAACCAAAGTTTCTCCTTTCTGACTTTGAGAGTGCTTGGACTCCATCCTTTGAAAAGGGAACTCTCTTCTAAGATAATGAGTCTCATGTCTTACTTTGCCTGTCTCTCAAATGTCACACCAGTTCTGGTTTGTGTGTTCATGAGCTAAAATTAATGCTTTGTACACTTTACTGAGCTGTTAGTTATTTTGACCTGAAGGGCACATTCTGGAGTAGTTATATTATAGTGACTAGAATTGGAAAGTCTCCTTTTTAAAATGTCACTAGTATTTTAGAAATGTTTATTCCCTAATTCACAAAATTAATCATTCTATTATAAAGGCACTTTATAAATAAGTCTTTGGAACTTACCAAGTATACACTATTTAAGCAGACTACACAGAAAAAACAGAAGTGACAACTAGTGTCTTATGGCTTCTGCGTGGTTGGGTGACAGCTAAAGTTTCCTCATAGCACCATAAGAGTTTGCTATTCTAAATGGGCATCCAGCATGCTGCTGTGGTTCTGTGTACCCTGAATTTTCCTGAGAGCTTGAGTTTCATATCTGCTGTGAATACATTAATTTTTTTAATTATCACTACCATCTTCTCTTCCTACGTGCAGTGATGTTCACTAGTAAAGTTTTAATCATGCCTTCTCAGAATCCTTTCCCTGTAATGCATTTCAAATTATTATCTAAAGTCTAAATTCAATTATATACCCATCTTTAAAACACTCACAACCTACCATTTGTTTTTTTTTAAAATAGCCCTTTACAGTTTTACTTTTTATTTTAAAATATGGAAGGAAATAATCAATCTTTAGAACATTCTATTTGCCTTTTTATCTGAGGCTCTTAATGCATTCTTTTTTTTAACAACTTTATTTTACAAAACAAAGATAAATGTACAGATTTTAAGCATTTTTTGCATAAAATTATACAATACATTTTTGTCAGTACTTTTTATTCAGATTTTAAAATAATTTTTACATAAAACTATATGAATATATTGTTTAGTCAGTACTTGATTTTTTTAAAGGTTTGATAGTATGCATTGAAAACTTAATAGTTACAATGAGCATAAAGTACTTGTAAAACAAAATGTAACATGGAAATAGTCAAAATTTTTTTGTTGTGTAAAGATTTTTTTTTGTTTTGTTTTCTTTATTTCTTGGACTTCATACAGTCTGTGAGTTGTTTCTGGGGGAGTGCGAGCCTCTGGAGTGAGCATCCCAATATCACTGACTGCATATCATGTCTGTTCTTTTGTGACTGGGTTATCTCACTCAGGATGATATTCTCTAGATGCTGCCATTTTCTTAAGAATTTGGTTAAGTCATTGTTTCTGGTGGCAGAGTAGAATTCCATTGTGTAAATGTACCACAATTTTTGTATCCATTCATTTTCTGAAGGACATTTGGGTTCTTTCCAGCTTCTGGCTATTATAAATAGAGCTGCTATGAACATTGTGGTGCATATATCTTTGTTGTGTACTAAGGTGTCTCTGAGGTATATGCCCAGAAGTGGAATAGCTGGGTCTTCAGGTAGTACTATGTCCAATTTTCTGAGGTATCGCCAGACAGATTTCCAGAGTGGTTGTATTAGCTTGGAACCCCACCAACAGTGGAGAAGTGTTCCTCTTTCTTCGCAACCTCGCCAGCATCTGTTGTCATCTGAGTTTTGGATCTTGGCCAATCTGAACTGGTGTGAGGTGGAAACTCAGGGTTGTTTTGATTTGCATTTCCCTGATGGCTAAGGATGTCCAGCACTTCCTTAGATATTTCTCAGCCATTCGATATTCCTCGACTGAGAACTTTTTGTTCTGTACCCCATTTATAATAGGGCTATTTGATTTTCTGTTGTCTAGCTATTTGAGTTCTTTGTATACCTTAGATATAAGGCCTTTATCTGATGTGGAGTTGGTAAAGATTTTTTCCCATTCTGTTGGCTGCTATTTTGTTTTCTTGACAATGTCCTTAGACTTACAGAAACTTTGCAATCTCATTAAGTCCCATTTGTGAATCTTTGACCTTAGAGCTTGAGCCATTGGTGTTTTGTTCAGAAAATTTTCTTCTGTGCCTATGTGTTCTAAGGTTTTCCCTACTTTCTCATCTAATAGTTTCAGTGTATCTGGTTTAATGTGGAGATCTTTGATCCACTTACACTTGAGCTTTGTACAAAGAGATAAGAAAGGGTCTATTTTCATTCCTTTGCGTGCTGAGTGCCAGTTGGACCAGCACCATTTGTTGAATAGGCTCTCCTTTTTCCATTGAATGTTTACTGCTCCTTTGTCAAAAATCAGGTGACCATATACATGAGGGCTCATTTCTGGATCTTCTATTCTATTCCATTGATCCACATGCTTATTTCTGTACCAGTACCATGCAGTTTTCAGCACAATTGCCTTGTAATATAGCTTGAGGTCAGGGATAGTGATTCCCGTAGATTTTTTTTTTTTTTTTTTTTTTTTTTTGTTGAAGATGGATTTCACTATTCTAGGTCTTTTGTTGTTCCATATGAAATTGCACATTGATCTTTCCAATTCAATGAAAAACTGGGTTGGAATTTTGATGGGGATTGCATTGAATCTGTACATTGCTTTTGGTAGGATGGTCATTTTTAAAATGTTGATCTTTCCAATCCATGAGCATGGGAGATCTTTCCATTTTCTGAGATCATCCTCAATTTTCTTGTTTAGAGGTTTGAAGTTCTTGTCATACAGGTCCTTCACTTGCTTAGTTAGAGTCACACCAAGGTATTTCACAGTTTTTGTGACAATTGTGAAGGGTACCTTTTCCCTAATTTCTTTCTCCACATGTTTGTCCTTTCAGTATAGGAAGGCTACTGATATCTTTGAGTTGACTTTGTATTCAGCCACTTTGCTGAACTTGTTTATCAGCTGTAGGCGTTTTCTGGTGGAGTTTTTGGGGTCACTTAAGTACACTATCATGTCTTCCGCAAAGAGTGATGTTTTTATCTCTTCCTTTCATATTTGTATCCCCTTGATCTCTTTTTGCTGTCTAATTGCTCCAGCCAGGACTTCCAGTACTATGTTGAATAGGTAGGGGGAGAATGGACAGCCTTGTTGAGTCCTTGATTTTAGTCGGATTGCTTTAAGTTTCCCACCATAAAGTGTGATGTTGGCTGTTGGTTTGCTGTATATTGCTTTTATTATGTTTAAGTATGGATCTTGGATTTCTGTTCTTTCCAGGACTTTTAACATGAAGGAGTGTTGAATTTTTTCAAATGCTTTCTTAGCATCTAGTGAGATGACCATGTGATTTTGTTCTTTGAGTTTGTTTATATGGTGGATTTCATTGATGGATTTCCTTACATTAAACCATCCCTGCATCCCAGGGATGAAGCCTTCTTGGTCATGATGAATGATCGTTTTGATGTGTTCTTGCATTCGGTTTGCAAGGATTTTGTTGAGTATTTTTGCGTCAATGTTCATAAGTGAGATTGGTCTGAAGTTATCTTTCCGTCTAGGGTCTTTGTTTAGTTTAGGTCGAGGGTTATTGTAGCCTCAAAAAAATGAGTTGGGTAGCATTCCATCTGATTCTATCTTTTGGAATAGTTTGGAGAGTTTTAGTGTTATATCCGCAATAAATGTCTGATAAAATTCTGCACTGAACCCGTCTGGACCTGGGCTTTCTTTGGTTGGGAGGCTTTTTATGACTTCTTCTATTTCTTTAGGTGTTATAGGGTTATTTAGATGGTTTACTTGGTCCTGGTTTAACTTTAGGATCTTGTATCTGTCTAGGAATTCGTCCATTTCCTTCAGATTTTCCAATTTTGTGGAGCATAAATTTTTGTAGTAGGATCTGATGATTTCTTGAATTTCCTCAGTTTCAGTTGTTATGTCTCCACTTTCCTTTCTGATTTTGTTAATTTGTATACTCTCTTTTTGCCCTCTGGTTAGTCTGGCTTGGGGTTTATCAATCTTGTTGATTTTCTAAAAGAACCAGCTTTTGGTTTTGTTGATTTTTTCAGTGGTTCTTTTTGTTTCTATTTGGTCTATTTCTGCCCTAATTTTGATTATTTCTTGCCATCTACTCTTCTTGTGTATATCTGCTTCCTTTTGTTCTAGGGCTTTTAGCTGTGCTGTCAGGTTGCTGATGTAAGCTCTCTCCAGTTTCTTTTTGGAAGCACTTAGGGGTATGAGTTTTCCTCTCAGTACTGCTTTCATTGTGTCCCATAGGTTTGGGTATGTTGTGTTTTCCTTTTTTTCAATTCTAGAAAATCCTTAATTTCTTTCATTATTTCTTCTCTGACCCTGCTATCATTTAACAGAGAGTTGTTTAGTTTCCATGCGTATGTGGGCTTTTTGTTGTCTTTGTTGTTGTGAAAGACCAGCCATAGACCATGGTGATCTGAGAGGATGCATGGGAGTATTTCAATCTTCTTATATCGATTGAGGCTAGTTCTGTGTCTACTTATGTGGTCAATTTTCGAGAAGGTGCCATGGGGTGGTGAGAAGAAGGTTTATTCTTTTACTTTAGGATGATATGTTCTGTAGATATCTATTAATTCCAGTTTGTTCAAAATCTCTGCTAGTTTTACAGTGTCCTTGTTCAGTTTCTTTTTCCATGATCTGTCCATTGGAGAGAGTGTGGTATTAAAGTCTCCCACTATCTTAATGCTTTCTTTGGCGGCTTTAGAGAAAATGAAGTTCTTTAATGTCTTAGTGTCTAAGCTATTCATTGGTAGATCTCTCCTTTAAAAAAGACTTGTATTTTTTGTGTTATAAACATCATTTTTATTTTTTTCTTCTCCCGAAATAATTTCATCAACAATCCTCCTTGCTCTCTTTTGAATTCATAGTTTGTTTTTCTTTTTGTATATTCTTTCAGTGAAGAGATGCTGTTTTCATCACATAATATTTGATTAGAGTTTCCCACTCTATCTTTCTTCCAATTCACCCCCCCACTCTTTCCATTCAGGTCCATTTCCTTTCTGCCTTTCATTAGAAAATAAACAGGTTGCTAAGCGATTAAATGGTATAATAAAATTAATATAAGGTAGGAAAAAAACAAAACCCCACATATCCAAGTTGGAAAAATCAAATAAACAAAAGGAAAAAAACACAAACCAAAGCCCATGGATGCAGAGATATGTGGGTTGATTCTATATGCAGGTGGGGACAGGTACAAGATTGGACAAGGCCTGTGGCTGGGCAGTGAAACAAAAGGGGAGCCAATAATTTTAGATCCAGAACAGAGAGGAGAAGATGGAGAAAAAGAAGGATGATCCAGATCCATCTGACTTTAAATGACCACAGGTACTTATGAATATCTTATAATGGGTGGCTAATTACAGCACAATTCATCGTATCTAGATGGGCAGTTTATATCAATATCAATATCAATTGGCTCAGAGCTTATTGTGTGGCATTTTGTGTTGTGCTAGTTTCCTGATATAAATCTGATTGATAAACTATAAGCCTCTAGAGTTTTGATTTTACTTGGTTACTTGGAATTGTGATGATAACCACAGGGGGCAGATGGCTGGAAATATGAGCAGAGTCTTCAGCAAAAGAGCCATGAGATAGGTGGTGTCTGCATGGGGCTAGTCATGGGAGTGGAGAGACCACAGGGGACAGAGAATATCTGGTGGTAGCAGGTATGGTGGTAGCAGGTATGGTGCCCCTTCCTTTTTTGATTATTTAATGCTACAGAGATACCCTCATTTGCACAGTCAGGAATCCCATAAGAAGAATAAACTGGATGGCATAATTCATATACCACAAAGTGCCTGTAAGGCAAAATGAGAAAAGAACAAATATATATAAGTCAAAATTAGGATGCAAAACAAATGAAAATTTCAAACAAACAAAGAAAGAAATAAAAAAAAAAGGAAAAAGAAAAGCCTTGTGAGACAAGGACACCCGAAGATGCCACAGAGTTGGTTTTCTGGTGGCCCTCTACTGTTAGGTATGCAATGTACCATTAAGAATAGTTTGTTTCACAAGTTAGATTTTCTTGAAGAAAACTAAATTTTCAGTTGCAAGTGGTGACTAATTGGAGATTGTTTCTTGGTTAGGGATGAGGGTTTGCATCCACTTCTTTTGGTGCCAGGACCTAATGTATTGTAGAACTATGCAGGGCCTGTACAAACTAACTCAGGCTGTAGTTTATATGTGTAGCAATACTGTTGATTGTGAGGGCCTTATTTTCTTGGTGTTCTTTATCCACTTTGGCTTTTGCACTCTTTCTAGTTCCTCTTTTATGGGGTTCCCTAAGCCCTAAGGTAGGATTTGATGAAGGTATTATATTCATTGTTGTTCTGTGTGTGTGTGTGTGTTTGTGTGTGTATTTGTATGTATGTATGTATGTATGTATGTATATATATATATATATATATATATATATATATATATACATATATATTTCTCTGTGTGAAAATATAATTACATATTTACACATCAATATGGTATTCATTATTATTTCTTATTATATAAATACAATCTTCTCAGTGTATATAATGTAACTTGTATAATGTTTTCAAGGCTAATCATTTGCTACTGAAAAATCAGTTAGTGTGCTCTTCCTGAGATGAGGCTATTTAACCATTCTTCCTACTTTTATATTCATAAAACATTTATAACAACCCCAGATAAACTTCTCTGCCTCCCTCTCATTTTCCTTCATCATTGTATTGTGGTTATTGTTTTCATATTGCTTGCAATCATTTCTTTGTCATTTGACGATACATGGCCATATATTCCCAACCACATTTTATAATATATGTTATATAATATGCATTAAACAAATATTTGCAACTGTTAAATATGTAATTTCTAAATATATACCTGTGGTACTGAACATATTGTTTTCTCAGTATTTGCTTAAATCTTTTAGAATCTACACACACACACAGCCTTTTATGTTCACAATAAAAATGTAGATTTTTTTGTGATGAGGTTTCTGCAGGGCTCCCCTCCTTTCTTTCTTTCTTTTTTTTTTTCTTCAATAGTCCTTTAATCTGAAAACTTTCCAGGCCCCATCAAATTGCTTTAGGAAACACATAAATATATAAATATGCCTACTTCTGAAAAGAAAACACAGTTTATAAACAGACATAAGAGAGCTCCCCTTCACAACACATAGGAATTAATGCCACATCTATCCTTACAACGCTTTGATAAAAATTTGAAATAGTCACCTATTTTTGTTGAATTTGTCTCTCTTGAGACAATATGGTAATTATGAAATAATAGAGAAGAATATCAATACAGATTCAAATAAAAGCTGATAGGATGTGAAATCACTGTGCTAGTGCAGTGATTGGGATAGCGTGTGACTAAGGGGGAACCAAATGCTTCCACTTTACAGGTATTGTTAAGTAAGAATAATGGTCCTAGCTTTTTATGAAGGGTAACTTCTCTGCAGAAATTAAGATGACACACTTAATAGGTAGGCAGTTGCTGAGGCTTATTCATGTACTATATTATAATAAAATGGTATTTTAACTGGCCCTGAATTTCATCAAATGCTTTTACTTTATAATTATCTAATACCCCACAAACTCATTTTCTTCCTGTGAGCCTTGAAAAATATATGAGAATACCTTAAATATATGTATAAAATACAAACACATACCAACACACATATATATATACATGTGAGTTAACACTCATTATTTATTAAATTATATCAATATATTCATAATGTAAACAATAAACTGGCTACCACGTTATGATACAGTATAAAAATAAAATATTTTAATTTAAATTTTTATTTTTTTTCTTTTATTGCACAGGTATCATCATTGATATTACACTATTTTGACTATCTGTGGGCAAGGTTTACATGTATTACTCTATACTTAGCAAAGAACAATCTGGTTTGTATAAGGATATACGTCATGAAAGAATAATGAGGGGCCTACCCACAAGCCATACATTCCCAGCAGAGATTGCTACTTCATTTCCCATGAAACACACTCATTCATTGTGAGAGTTAAATTACAGTCACTCAGTATGTGACCAATATTTTCATAACAGACATATTACCCTCCCTTCTATCACATCTCTAAGATTCAGCCTCATCACAGACCTGGCAAAAAAAAGACAGTTGACTCCACAGTGGATTGATGTGTCCTTGATAATATCTGGGAAAAGGAATCAGCATTGTATGTTGCTTTCATATTAATTTTTTTTACCAGACTAAGGAATTTATAGTTTAGAGCTGAATAGATCCTATTATAATCTACAGCCACTCAAGGTTCGGTGGAAATTGAGAAAAATATACTGCATAACACAAATTTTATTTACTTTAAAAATTTATTTATAGTCTTAAGAATTGTCTTTTTTAATAAGTGTATACATGTTTTGCCTAATGCATATATGTGTTTCACATATATGACTGGTGTCCTCAGAGCCCTTAGAGGTATGCTAGACCTGATACTGGAGATAAAATGCTTGTAAGCTTATATATGTAGGTACTGAGCTTTTGAAACCTTGTTTAAGAGCCACGGCTCTTAATTGCTAAACCATTTGTCTAGTCCTAACATGGATTAGTTTTTAAATTAACTAAAAAGTATCTTCTATACGTTCTTTGAAATATTATTTGAGGTAGTATCAAGAACTAGACAATTTTATCTCCCTTGAATCTGAGTAGGTTTACAATCAGTAATACAAGATGGGAAAGATGTTGCTTGACCCTGTTATTTTAGGCATCAAAGATGAAGCAAGTTTTTCCAATGACTCATGGGTTATCTGCTCAGGAATCTGACTCACTAAGGGAGAAGCATAATTTTACAGAGGCGATTGTGTTACTAGGGACAGACCACACTAGCATTTTTAGTTATCACCCTCAGTAAAGAAAGCCAGAACCACTGGTCACACAAAATGATGACCAGACATGATAGCCATTGTCAACAATGTCAGCTACTCCTTTGGGGTTTCCTACATGTGCTTCAGATATCTTGTATCAGAGTTAAAACCACACTTAAAGCATTTTTTCAAACTGCTAAGCAACAATCTCTGGATGTACAGTCCAACAAGTGTTGGGATTATAGTCTGCATCACAAGACTAGCTAGAGTGGAAACTGTACCGATAGATTACTTTCACAGAGTTATAATTATTTTCATGACTACACTTACTATTTCCATGTATCATTCTTATTTCTTTTTGTTTCCTTCATTTATCCATTTAAAAATTACTGTACGTGAGGCTCTACTCTAGTGACATGCTTCTTAGTTCTTTGACCAAAGTCCTCTGTGGCTATGGGAATAGGTAGATGCATCACACATAACATTTGCTTTTTGGAACCATCATGAGAGCATACGTTTCCACTGAATGTCATTGACAAGAGACCAGGAAAGGAGAGTACTAGCTGTACAATGTATATCATTCATTGATTCATATTCGATTTGTCACACTAAATCATTAGTGGATGTGTGCAGTACTTCCGTAGCTGCTAAAATACATAGGGAGCAAAGTGATTAGAAGGTGAGCAAGATATAATGTGAACACATTAAACAGTTAAAATGAAAGGGTTGCAATCGTACTGCCATGTGGCCATAGGAGAGGACAGTATAACGATAAAGCCCAGCAGAGGACATGTGAGCATCAGGGTCTCAGGAAGCTACAGGTTTAATTTGTTCATGTGCATCAAATGTCAATTTACACTGTTTCAAAGATTAAAGATCCGAAATATAATTTTATCCCATGTAAATTTTCACAATGTTTAAAGAAATAATCCAAGAGTTTTCTTTAGAGCAGATGGGCTTACTTAAATCTGTTGATGGGCTACAGGTCTTCCTCCTGGTGTGTTTAGCTGATACTCTTTCAACAAGAGGAAACTAATGTAAAACAATAAAACTCTTGCATTTCTTTTCTAATAGTTTAAAGACTTTAAGACTGGTATAAAAGAAGGAAGTTTCCCATCTCCCATTTCCTTTTCCATTATAAGTGAAAGGAAAATGAAATTGAAAACTATAAAAATGGTTCAAATTCATTAGAATATGTATTAAAACTCAAGCTCTTTGTTATTTAAGCCTTTCCTTTCACAGTGAGTATACAAGCTTCTTTATTCTGTTCCAGGATTGGAAATTTGAGTAAGAAACATAAATATACATAGAACTATGCCCTCGAGCCACCTTCCAATAATGGTTGGCCCAGACCTATATTTTCTTTTTGTCTTTAAGTAGAAATAAAGGAGCCAATTAACATTGCTCAAGGCTATTTTAATTCTTCTCCTCTACAGTCAGACACATAGAATCCTAAACGTACCCTGCATCATGGAGTCTAATAACCTGAATTTCAGATATGAAAAGAAAATTTATCAACTCTAGAGAGTGAGGAATCTGATTGGGGATGGGTAGCATGTGAGGATTCTGCAAATGATAACTGAGAGCCGTCCTCCACCAAAGTCTGTAAGACAGATGCATGCTGTCCGTCTGATCCACTCCCAGAGTCATTAACAAGTTAGACATGATTCCAAGGAATTGGACATGTCAGGCCTCAGAGGGTTTATGAATGTATGAAATTAGGGGATCTCATTAGTTCAATGTTTTTGACACTTTTTACTCCTGATTTTTGTCACAATTACATGAATTTATATAATTTCTGCCTAATACCTTGTTTTAACTAAGCTTGATGAATTCCCAATGAATTTGTAATGTTACAGGTTAGTAAATAATTGCATCTTAAGCAAACATGCACACACATGCACATTCCCATGCACCCTCCCACACACACAGGAACATAAACTATCATATAGCTTCTGTGGATCACACACTTCAGAGATAAGATGAGCCCTTAGTAGGAATACAGTTTAAGTTTTATTTTGGAGTTTAATATGACTAACAATATAACTTCAGACAATAACATTTCATTCTTTGTTAGACTGATAATCTTGGCTTCTTAGATTTTGAGCAGAGGATTTCTATTCCTAATCATTTCCTTTACCTTCTAGGGGACTCAGAATTCCCCTGAAGCCTGGCTCTCTCTCTAGCAGAACAGCTGACACCTGGGAAATCCACTTGTTCACAGAGTAGAGCGTCAAGAGACAGATATCAGCTACAGCAGTCAGTATAGTCCAGACAAAAGAGAACCAACTGTTCAGTCAGTCGGTGGCTCTCACAAGCTATTACTCACAAGTCAGCTCGTCTTGATAGCTAATAATCATAGGAAACAGCATCTTGAGAGTGCAGTTTCCAGGATTTCTGAATCCCGATGAGGCCTCAGAGAAAGATGCTCAGCCTAGTGGGCAGCACACCATCATTCTCTGATATCAAGGAATCCTTTTGCACTAAAGGCTACCAGCTTGCTTCACCATCCATAGTCAACAGAAGGTGACAGTAGCCGAGCTGCAAACATGAACCAATAATCGATGCTCATCAAAGGCCCAGTTCTGCATCAACATCCTTACAGACCCACCCAGTAAAGTGACCTGAGTCACCACAACACCAGATGTAACTCTGAGACCCCCACAAATGCTGAGCTCCAAGGGAGTGCCATCAAGTAAAGTGGACCTGCAACCCCCTGACTCTAAGAAAGAAAATCTGTAAACTGTTAATCAGTGTGGTTTGCAGTGAGAGGGGAATCATGGGAAAAGCCTTTTCCCAGAATACCAGGAAGGTGGGAAACCACTGGTCACCATTGCTTTACTGAAGGTGCTCCTCTTTCCTGTGGTTTCTAGGAGAGAGACAGAGGTTTGCCCTCCAGTAACCTTTCAGCTCCAGGCTGGCTCAGGTCTGTATTCCTCCGTAGCCAGAAATGCTATGAGACTGCAGATCTACCCTGAACTGAAGGGGAGGAAGAAGGGAAAGATGACAGGATGAACCATGGCAATTTGGATGTGTCAGCATTGTCAAACAAGTCAGAATTCCAGCTTCAGCAGAACAGATCAGTCCAGCTGAGAAACAAAAACAAAAGAAGAGTAAAAGCAATGTAGACCAGCCCTCTAGACAACAGCCCCCAGGAAAGAGAAAAAGTATACCTAAACATTGAAAACCCTGTGCCCAAGAAATAAAATGACATCTCCTGTGATCAAGGAAACACATTCCTGAGCTGTGCTGCGCTACAGGTGTCCTACCAAGACCCTCCACCGGAGTCTACATTCAACAAGTGTTGGTGGGGGCACTAAGAAGTCCAGCAGCTCAGCTCTTTGCAAGTGGTGCTGATAAAAAGGCCTGGAGAGTATCTGCAGGCCTACAATTGCCACAATAAAATTTCCTATCAGAGAAGAAACAAATCATAAAGTAAGAAACTAAACATTTCAAAATCTCTTCCTTTTTGTGATAAGCATCTATTCATTTTTAATTGAACAACTTTATTTTAAAAAGACAAAGATAAATGTACAGATTTTAAAAGCATTTTGCATAAAAGTATATGAACACATTTTTGTCACTACTTGATTTTTTTTAAAGGTTTGATAGTATGGCTTAAAATCTTACTAGTTACAGTGAGCATAAAGTACATGTAAAACAAGAGGTAACCTGGAAATAGTCAAAGTTTTCTTGGTGTGTAAAGATTAAGCATAATTATTTTTTTTCTTTATTGTGATATAGGCAGGAGGGACAATGTGTGTGTGAGGATTAGGATCTGCATTCTGAGCTGTTTGAGGTAAGACAGTGAAAAATTTGTCGCTACCGTCTCCGACCAGCAGAAAAGGAGCGACGACACAGCGTTCTCAAAGCGGTTTGTTCTGGAACCTTACAGCACGCCAGTGAAAATCTTTCTGTCCCCTTTCTGTCTCTCTTTCCGTTTCTCTTTCTGTTTCTCTTTCCCCCAAGCGCAGTCCTATTATCCTCTCTCATATCCACCTCCTCAGTCCATGTTTCATGGCTGCAGTTCATAAGTCCGCGTCATCTGGCTTGATCTCAAGTCATGGGTGCGCCTGTGCAGCTCGCACGGTGGGAGTGGCTAATCTTGGGGTGGGGGACAGGAGGAAGTTAGGTGCTAGTCACAAGACTAGGCCGGAGTCCCAAGCGCCATCTTTGGACTGCTGCCACACCCACTCTCCACAGAGAATCACAACCAAAGGCAAGCAAAACCCTGACCAAGTTTAAATGGATATCTCCACTGTCTTCTACAGGAATGGGGACTTCTTAAGTGTCAGTACTGCAGATGTGCCTCATTAGAACTTAAACTGTTCCCAACAGCAAAAGCACTAACCAGCTTTTAAAAAGACCCAACAGTCTGTCCTTGATGCCAAGAGATTATTTCTCCAGATTCACAAAGTTAAGAAAATTAAATATAACTTTAAAAAATCTGGAAAGCAAAATGTCAGCTTCTGGTACCTCTCCATAAAAATGTACATTGTTTACTGTTCTCTAAAGTAGAAAATAAAAGGCATTCTGACTATCACAGCACCACCATATCACTACGAAGTTGACGTACAGCGAATGTAATAATAGCAAGCTTGTTCTGCTTATCCAAGTGTTTCACAATTGCCTGGAGACCCAGGGTTTTATTCAGAATGATGTGTACCTTGTACATTCTTTCTACTTAGCTTTGTTCACGTAATAAGCATAGTCACCCGGCAGTTGGTCTTAAATAGGAAATATCGGGTTTTATCATCATTGCAAATGTTTATTTTGGAATATTCCATGGACAGTAAATGAATGCTAAACCTTATAATGCAGATATCTTTTATTCCTTCTTGTTTCCTACTTATTGGCTGCCGGCATAGAGGTATTTTTAGTGTTTTCTCTGTATGAGCTTACTATGGTAGATATATAAGATCTTCCTTTGCCATTTGAAAATATTTGCATTTATATACAGGGAACTATTATTTTGTTATTAAAATGTCCTTTAGAACTGCATAATATTATTACCATCTCTTCTCATAGCACATGTAAGATCTGGTCTCTTCACTGCTAGAAATCAAATTAGTCATACATTTTGTTCTATTTCATTTGTCCGAATTTTTCAGATAGTGAAAACTTCAATATAAAAGTCATATGCTCTCGCCTATTTCTTATAAATACGCCCAAATTGTAAAGGATATCAAACACCCACCCGCACATACACACACCCACACGCACACACCAAACAAACAAACAACAACAACAACAATAAAAAAACAAGAATCTTTAAACATTTTTCAAGGACAAAGGATTGAAGAAATCAATTGGCATATGTCATGATAAAATAGAATATTAAATATTTTTAAATGTTATTTTCTAGATGAAAATCACTTGTTTATGAACAAAATACATATGGCTCTTTAATATATTCCCAATGCATAATACAAAGAAAAACCATTTGTGCTTAGGAAGAAGAATGTTTCCCAAATGTACTTTAGTCAGAGCAGGTAAAAGAAGGATTTGGACTCTGCTCATATTCATTTCATGTAAAAACAAATGTGTTTGAGACTCTATAGGAGAGTGGAGTGACAGAAATACTGCCCAGCTCTGAGAAGCGTTCAGGAAATAGGGAATCAGAAGCGCTGTGTCTGCAGGAAATTGTCTCACATTTCATTCATTGGATCCATTGGCCATGAACTCACTTATGTACTTGTACAATTACTGTTTTATGGCAGGTCAACCTCACAGATAAAATTTAAAAAACTGAATTAGTTTTCTATGTATTCTCTGCACTCCCTAACACACAACATCTCAGTTGTCAAGGCTATCCAGCAGAGTGGTACTGGTACATGTACTACAATCGCAATCCTTCATGGAAGTGTCACAGTTACCTCAAGTTCAAACTGCATTAGAA
Organism: Micromys minutus; assembly: GCF_963924665.1. NCBI lineage: Eukaryota > Metazoa > Chordata > Mammalia > Rodentia > Muridae > Micromys > Micromys minutus. The sequence continues at coordinate 5,123,045 of NC_137952.1, forward strand.
TTTACTCTTCATGTCTTTCATTATATGTCTTGGAAAAATGCACATTTACATGGGGCTAATATTACATTACTATCATAGTGATTACTATTCACTGCTCTAGTTTGGGTTCTTTGTCTCTTTATTTAAGATTGTAGCCCATGAAGATGATGCTGGTTGTCCAAGTGACACAGTTAAAAATTATAAAGCATGGACTGTTAGAAATAACTTCTTTTATTATTTCACATTTAAACTTTCTCTAATTTTTACTTAAAATATACATCATTTCACTTGTAACACTATCAGTCTATCTATCTATCTATCTATCTATCTATCTATCTACCTACCTACCTACCTACCCATCCATCCATCCATCCATCCATCCATCCATCCATCTATCTATCTATCTATCTATCTATCTATCTATCTATCTATCTATCTATCTAACTATCTACCATCTACTTATAGAAAAGATGTCATGTAATTCATGAAATTCAGATATGGTCCTGTCTCCACAAAACAAAATTCTAAGTCAGTCAAGTACCTCAAAATGAAACCAGACACAATGAACCATATTAAAATAAATAAAGAATATCCTTGAATGTATTGGCATTGAGGTGACAATAGATCACAAGAACTAACATTAACAATTAATAAATGTGAGTACATGAAACTAAAAATATTTATAATGAAAAATACACCCTTAGTCAGTCAAAACAGCCACTTTCTGTAACATGAAATAATTTTTATCAACATCCATTGCAATTAAAGGCTAACATCCAAACATATAAAGAACTCAATAAACTAGATATTAAAAACCAAACAATCCAATTAAAAATGTGGTATGGAACTAAATAGAAACTTCTCAATAGAGGCATTTCAAATAGTTTAGAAACACTTAGAGAAATATTCCACATCTTTAGCCATTAGAGAAATGCAAATTAAAACTACTTTGAGATTCCATATTATACCTGTCAGAATGGTGAATATCAGTAACATAAGTAACAGCTCTTGCTAATGAGAATGTGGAATAAGGGGATTACTCCTCCATTACTGGTGGGAGTAAACACTTGTACACCCACTATGAAAACAATATGATGCTTACTTTGAAAATTGAAAAGTGATATATGCCAAGAACCAGCTATAGATCTGTTGTGCATACACCAAACTACCAGAAGAACACTTGTTCAACAATGTTCACTTTGGTTGTATTCATAATATCCCCAAACTGGAAATAGCACAGATATCTCTCAGCTAAAGAATAGATAAAGAAAATTTGGTGTACTTATACAACTGGTTATAACTCAATGGTTTAAAAAGATGATATAATGAAATTAGCTGGGAAATATATGCAACTAGGAAAAAAGATTGTCAGGAATGCGGAAGCCCAGACTCAGAAAAACAAATATGTGTGTATTAACTTATAAGTGGATATTACCCAGAGATGTTAGGTAATGAGACCTTTAGAGAGCTTTATGCGTCCTTCTTTGAAAGGAAAATAACAGATTTTGAGAGTAGATACTAGAGAGTAGAGGTATTAACCAGCTGAATTGGGTGACAGGGAAAAGAATGGAGGGAGAAAATGTGGAGAAACACAGCTGGATTAAGAGAGCATTACAGATGTGATTTGGAAGCCTATTACAATAGCAACTTCCTGGCATCTACCTGGGTGGCACTAGTGAGATTTCTAGTAATGGGGTCAAGGAGTCTGACATGGTCATGTTTTGTTGTCAGCAGGACTTCCAATGGAATGATGGGACTGGGTTTTATTTAGTTAAGTTGTTGTCTGAGAGGGTCCCCGGGAGATACATAAACAAACCAAGCTGAAACTAGGACAGACATCTCTCTGAAACCTGAGAGTAGAGCCCCAGTACCAAGGACAACAATCACAGAGCTCCTTAAATTAGAGGATAAGCTGGTGCCTGCATGGTGTCTTCACACCTACACTCTAGTCTCTTTGGGAAGAAAAGGTACTTGGAAGACTATGGAAAGTGAAAACCTGGACACCATCACAGACAAAAAAACCATCGACCCAGCAATCTGTCTTGCCTGCAATGTGTGCTGGGGCTATGGGGGCACTGAATTTGTGGGAGTGACCAATCAATGTTGGCCATGAGAAGGAGTTTAAGCCATACACTGCCTGCATAACCAGAAACCTAAGAATGTATAGTCCAGAGACCTAGGTTAGAGTGAAACACTAACGGCAAAAACCAATAAAATAACCAACCATGCCAACAAACAAACAAAAAATAGTACAATATCTCCTAGTGATATTCTGTTATATTCATACTGTATTGGAATCTTTTCCAATCATAATCAGAGAGGCCATACAGCTTCTTCTAGGAGCAGGAGGGCATGTATACATGGACCCACAAATACACAATAGGCAGAAAGTCTAAATTTGTGGTCTTTATTAGGTCGCTTCCCTCAGAAATTAGTAAATTCTTTAGAGGATGGGAAGGCACACCTGTGGGTGTCAGAGAGTATAGAGAAATTAGAAGAAGATGGCCCAGCAAATCAACCATGCAGAACTCACATGACTCACAGAAAGTACTGGGGCTGCCTGAGGCTGCATGAGGTCTCTGCATGTATGTTACAGCTGTTAGCTTTACATTTTGTGGGACTCCTAAGACTGGGAGCGGTGTACCTCCAACTCATTTGTATATCCTGAGCCCTTTACTCCTATTCAAGTTGCCATTTCCAGCCTCAATATGAGGGCTTTTTAATTTTTTCTTACTGCATCTTACTATATTCTGCTTGGCTGTCATCTCTTGGAGGCTTGAACTTCTCTGAAGAAAAAATGGGAAAAAGAGTGGATATGAGGGAGAGGGGAGTTAAGGGGGTAGAGGAAGTAGAACTGTTGTTGGGATATATTGAAAGAGAGAATTCATTTTTAATAAAAAATAAAACCATAAAAAAGTCAGGTGACTCAAGAACTCCACATAGCACTGTCTCCATCTCCATGGTGTTGAAATTACAAAAGGGTAACACCACACATAGCAGTAAAGAACATTTTGCTGTGTGAATTTGCTATAGTTTATTGAAGAATCTCCCTATGAAGAACTCCAGGGATGCTTCCAAATGTTAGGAAATTTGAAGAAGTTTGCTATAAGATTCTAGTTTTGGGATTTTTGTTCACCCAAGATTTCTGCTTTATGGAACATGTTTAGTAGGTCATAGTTCAGCCTATGGTTATGTGTTTAAAGCTGCTGAGCCATCTTCCAGTGTGGTTGATCAATTATTTCTCCCCTCAAAAATGAATGAATTATTTTGTGTTTCACTACCGCATTAAATACAAATATGGCCATTCCTATACTGCACACACATAAGTATTGTATCATTATACGCTTTATAATGATATTGTGTAAATGCCCTCAGTACATTTCAAGGTAGAGCCCATAGATTTTATGCTTTCCAAATGCTATCAAATATTATTACATATATATTTACATATATACATAAAATATATAAAATTAAAATATAAATGAAAATTTAAATATTCTTAGAAAGTTTTGACAACTTATTTAATTTAATGCTATAAAATGTATAAAAGCTAAGGTGGGTATTTATGTACCACTTTTTAGTTTATATCATTTGAAGAATAAATTTTCTTTGTCTTGATAGAATTTATGGTAGATTAGAATGTTTGCAAACTATTTTCTATAGACAGAAAACAAATGCTTTAACTTTTTAAAGCTTTTTGAGCTATGATTACAAATAAAAGTCATGTAAGTGTGAACTATAGTAGTTGATGCTTTGATAAAAATGCTTTATTTAGTGATCCCTAGAGTAAAGCTTACAGACCCTTTCTTCTGATGTATGACATGAAATTTGCTGTCTAGTGATGATTACGAGATATAATATTTAAATCAATTTGAAAGACTCAAAACAAATTAATAACAAAACCTGTAGATGTGTTGAAAATCACTCATATGGATAAGTCGTATTATAATATTGCTGTGGTTTGCCCTACAGAATTACCAGCAAAGAGGGTACAAGAACATATTTTATCTTTTGTCAGTTTTATGCTTGATGAGGGCAAGGTTAATTTTAAACTCTTTAATAAAAATTGGCCCAAGGCATTAATTACTCCATATGGTAGGTTAGACAATGATATTTATGGCCCAAACTCCATTGTAAAGCAGTAATATAAAAACACGCAAAAGAAAAGGGATGAGGGGATAACATTAGAAATTTATGAGGCACAACAAAGATATTAATAAGTTTCTTTTTTTTAATTTTTAAAATATTTTACTCATTTTTATTACAGACAGTATATTTAAATTTGAGGTCTTATTCCTTTCTCTGGACTCACTTACATCTTCCCTCCCACTCTACCTTCACAAAGGTACACTCCTTCCTAATCCCACTCTCTACCCCATTGCCTTGGCATTTTACATTGGGAAAACATTCTCTCCCTGGATCAAAGTCCTCTTCTTACATTGATGCCAGACACCGGTATCTTCAGCTACATATACAACGGAATCCATGGGTCTCTCCATGTGTGCTCAAAGGCTGGTGTTTTAGTCCATGGGAATTCTGGAGGGTGTGGTTGGTTAATAATGTAGTTCTTCCCATGAAGTTGCAGTCCCATTCAACTCCTTCAGACCTTTCTTTAGCATTTACATTGGGGTCCCTGTGTTCAGTCCTATGGTTAGATGCAAGCACGCTCATCTGTATCTACATGACTCTGACATAATCCCCGAGGAGGCATCTCTATCTGGTTCCCTACAGTAAGTACTTCTTGGCATCAGGTATAGTGCTTGGATTTGATGGCTGCATGTGTGGTGGATTCTCAAATGGGGCAATTTCTAAATAATCTTTTCTTCAATCCATGTTCCTCTATTTGACCTTGCATTTCCTCCTGTGAGGGTTTTATTCTCGGCCTTCCTCCTTTTTGAGCATCATAATATCTGTGAATTATTTCTTGGGTATTCGGAGGTTTCTGGGGAAAATATATGCTTATCAGTGAATGCATAATATATGTGTTTTTTGTGCCTGGGTTACCTCACTCAGGATGATAGTCTTTAGTTCCATCCATTTGCCTAAGAATTTCATGAAGTAATTGTTTCTAACAGCTGGGTAGTACTCCATTGTGCAAAAAATAGCACCCTTTCTGTATCCATTACTCTGTTGAAGGACTTCTGAGTGCTTTCCAGCTTCTGGCTATTATAAATAAGGCTGCTATAAACATAGTGGATCATGTGTAATTGTTATATGTTGGAGCATTTTTAGGGCATATGCCTAGGAGTAGAACAGAATTTAAGACCCAGAAATGAACCCACACATCTATGGTCACTTGATCTTTCAGAAAATAGCTAAAAACATTCAATTGAAAAAGGACAGACTCTTCCACAAATGGTGTTGTTTCAACTTGAAGTCAGCATGCAAAAGAATGCAAATTGATCCTCTCTTATCTCCTTGCACAGAGCTCAAGTCCAAGTGGATCAAAGACCTCCACATAGAACCACATACACTGAAACTACTAGAAGAGAAAGTGGGAAAGAGCATTGAACACATAGGCACAGGCTATTATTGGTACAACCCCTCTGGAAATTAGTCTGGCAGATCCTCAGAAAACGATATTTAGTAACTTTCTTGAGTTCACAAGCTGAACTTGAGAGAGAGAGAGAGAGAGAGAGAGATTAGATATTTGGCTCAAGTTCCTGTTTACAGTCTATCATTGTGATGAAATTAAGGTGGAATTTGATTCGGTTAGTCACATTTTGCCAGGCAAGAGCAGAAAGCAAAATATTAATTGGTGCATATTCTTTTGTTTTCTCTATTTAAAATTATTTTCTTCTTTGTTATTTTTGTTTCTTCCAAATTTTTATTGGAAATTCTCTGCATTTACATTTCAGATGTAATCTATTCCCCACAATCCCATCCACCATCCCCCTCCTACTGCCTCCATGAAGGTGCTCCTTCTCCCAACCACCCTCTTCCACCTTAGAACCTTCGCATTCCCCTGTACTAGCAAAATGAGCCTTCCCTTTATCAAAGGCCTCTCCTCCCATTGATGTCATAAAATGCTATCCCCCTGCTGCATAAGTGCCTTGGGTCATGGGTCTATTTACACAAACTCATTGGTTGGTATTTTAGTCCCTGGAAACTGTGGTGGGTTTGGATAAGTTGATAATTTTGTTCTTCCCACTAGGTTTCAGACCCTTTCAGCTCCTTCATTCCTTTCCTTAGCTCCTTAATTGGAGTCCTCATATTCAGTCTGAGGGCTAGGTGCAAGCATCCACATGTGTATCAGTATGGCTCTGGCAGAGCCTCTGAGGAGGCATCCATATCAGGTTCTTGCCATAAAGCACTACTTGGCATAGTCAGTATTGTTTGGGTTTAGTGAGCACATATGTGGTGAGGTAAGGCAGTATCTGGATGATTTTTTCTCCAATCCCTTCTTCTCTATTTGTCCCTTTATTTTCTTTCACAAACGTTTTGTCCTTTCTTCTAAGAAAGAGAGAGGCATCCACTTTCTTGCCTCCCTTCTATTTGAGCTTCATAAGTTCTTTGGATAGTTCTTGGGCATTCCAAGCTTTTTGGGATAGTATCCACTTATATGTGAGAACATACTATGAGTGTTCTTTTTTTGACTGAGTTACTTAACTCAGGATGATAGCTTCAAGTTTCATCCACTTGCATGAGAATTTCATGAACTCATTGTTTTTGATGGGAGAGTAGTAATTCATTGTGTATATGTACCACAATTTCTGTATCCATTCATCCCTTGAAGGGCATCTGGGTTCTTAATAGCTTCTGGGTATTATATATAAGGATGCTATGAACATGGTGGAGCATGTATCCTTGTTAGATGCTGGAGCCTCTTTTGGGTATATGCCAAAGAATGATATAGCTAGATCATCAGGTAGTACTATGTCCAATTTTCTGAGGAATTGCCAGATTGATTTCCAGAAAGGTCTTACCAGTTTATAGTCCCACCAGCAGTGAAAAGTGTTCCCATTCTTCACATTCTCACCAGCATCTCCTGTTAACTGAGTTTTTGATCTTAGCCATTCTGAGTGGTATGAGATTGAATCTCAGCATTGTTTTGATTTGTGTTTCCCTGATGACTAAGAATGTTGAACATTTTTTCTTTTGGTGTTTCACCGACATTCGCTATTTCTCAGTTGAGAATTCTTTGTTTAACTCTGTACTCTATTTTAATAGGATTATTTGATTCTCCTTCTTGAGTTCTTTGTATATTTTGGATAATAGCCCTCTATCAGATTTAGGTTAGGTAAAGATCTTTTCCCAATATATTAGTTGCCATTTTGTCCTTTTGACAGTGTCCTTTGCTGTACAGAAGTTTGCAATTTCATGAAGTCCCATTTGTTGATACTTGATCTTAGACCATAAGCCATTGGTGTTCTGTTTAGGAAATTTTCTCCTGTGCCTATGTGTTCTATACTCTTCCCCACTTTCTATTCCATAAGTTTCAGTGTACCTAGACTTATGATGCGGTCTTTGATCTATTTGGACTTGACCTTTGTACAAGGAGATAAGAAAGGATCGATTTACATTCTTCAGCATGCTGACTGCCAGTTGAAGTCATTCACCATTTGTTGAAGAGGCTGTCTTTCGTCCATTGAATGTTTTTAGCTCCTTTTTCAATGATCAAGTGACTTTGGTTCATTTTGAATCTTTGATTCTATTCCATCAATCTACCTGCTTGTCTCTCTAACAATACCATGCAGTTTTTTTTTATCACAATTCATATGTAATACAACTTGAAGTTTGGAATGGTTAATTATCCCAGAAGTTTTTTTATTGTTGAGAATGGTTTTTGTTATCCTGAAATTTTAATTATTCCAAATTAATATGCAAAATGTTATTTCAATCTCTATGAAGAATTGAATTTGAATTTTGATGGGGATTTCACTGAATCTGTAGATTGCCTTAGGCAAGATGCTCATTTTTACTATGTTGACCTTTCCAATCCAAGATCATGGATGATCTTTCTAACTTCGGAAGACTTTTTCAATTACCTTCTTCAGAGACGTGAATTTCTTGTCATACAGGTCCTTTACTTGATTGGTTAGTATCACACCAAGGTATTTTATATTCTTTGTGTATATAGTGTGAAGGTTGTTGATTCTCTCATTTCTTTCTCAGCCTGTTTGACCTTTGAATAGAGGAAGGCTCCTGACTTGATTGAGTTAATATAAATCCAACGACGTTGCTGAATTTGTTTATTAGTTATAAAAGTTCTCTGGTGGAATTTTGCAGTCATATAAGTATACTATCATGTCATCTGCCAATAGTGATAGTTTGACTTCTTCATTTCCAATTTATAACTCTTTGACCTCTTTTTGAAGTCTGATGGATCTGGTTAATTCTTCCAGAACTATATTGAATAAGTAAGGAGAGTGTGGGAAGCCTTGTCTAGTCCCTGATTCTAGTTGATTGCTTCAAGTTTCTCATCATTCAGTTTGATGTAGGCTATTGGTTTGCTGTCTATGGCTTATAGTATGTTTAGGAATTAGCCATGAATTTATAACTATTTCAAGATTTTTAACATTAAGGGGTGTTGAAGTTTGTCAAATGCTTTCTCACCATCTAGAGATGATCATGTGGTTTTTCTTTTTCTTTTTCTTTCTTTTATTTTTGTGTTTGTTTATATAGTAGATGTCACTGATGGAGTTCCATATATTGAACCATCCCTGCATTCCTGAGATGAAGACTACTTGATCATGTTGAATAACCGTTTTGATGTGTTCTTGGATTCAGTTTGCAAGAATTTTATTGAAAAATTTTGCTTCAATATTCATGAAGGAAATTGGTCTAAAGTTTCTTTTCTTTGTAGGATCTTTGTGTGGTTTAGGGATGAGGGTTATTGTGGCTTCAGAGAATGAGTTGGGTAGTATTCATTCTGATTCTATTTTGTGGAATAGTTTGGAGAGTATTGGTATTAGGTCTTCTATGAAGATCTGATAGAATTCTGCACTAAACCCCTCTGGTCCTGAGCTTTTTTTAGTTGGAAGGTTTTTGTTGACTGTTTCTATTTCTTTAGGAGTTATGGAGTTGTTTAGATGGTTTATCTGATCCTGATTTAAGGTTGGTACCTTGTATCTGTCTAGAAAATTTTCCATTTCCACTAGATTTTTCCAGTTTTGTTGAATATAGGCTTTTGTAATAGGATCTTATGATTTCTTGAATTTCCTCAGTTTTTGTTGTTAAGTCTCCCTTTCATTTCTGATTTTGTTAATTTGGATACCCTTTTTGTGCCTTCTAGTTAGTCTGGCCAATGGTTTACCAATCTTGTTGATTTTCTCAAAACAAAAAAAAAAGATACACAAAAATAAAAACAAAAAAATTCCTAATTTTTCTGATTCTTTGTACAGTTCTCTTTGTTACTATTTGGTTGATTTTTGCTCCACGTTTGATTATTTCCTTCCTTTTACTCATCCTGGTTGTATCTGCTGCCTTTTGTTCTAGAGCTTTTAGCTGCGCTGTCAAGATATTAGTGAATGATTTCTCCAGTTTCTTTTGGAAGTGCTCATAGTTATGAGTTTTCCTCTTAACACTGCTTACATAGCATCTTATTAGTTTGGGTATGTTGTGGGTTCACATTTGTTAAATTCTAAATTTGATTTCTTTATTTCTTCTTTGACAAAGCTATCAATGAGTAGAACATTGTGCGTGGGCTTTTTGTTTTCTTGTTGTTATTGAAGACCAGATTAGGCCATGGTGATCTGATAGGATGAATGGGATTATTGAGATCTTCATTTTTCTGTTGAGGCCTGTTTTGTGATCAGTTACATGGTCTATTTTGAAGGAGGTGTCATGAGGTGCTGAGAAGAAGGTACATTCTTTTTGGAGGATGAAATATTCTATAGATGTCTGTTAAATGCATTTGGTTCATAACTTCTGTTAGTTGCACTGTGTCTTTGTTCTGTTTCTGCTTACATAATAAGAGTGTGGTGATGAAGTCTCCCACTTATTGTGTGTAGTGCAATATATGCTTTGAGCTTGAATAGAGTTTCTTTTATGGGTGTCTGTGCCTTTGTATATGGAGCTTAGATATTCAGCATTGAGGGTAAATCTTGATAGATTTTTCTTTGATGAGTAAAAAATACTCTTTCTTGTCTTTTTGATGACTTTTGGTTGAAAATCTATTTTATTCAATATTAGGATTGCTACTCCAGGTTTTTTTCTTGGGGCCATTTGCTTGAAAATTTTATTTCGAAGAATTTAATCATTTATTGTTGCTGATATGAGTTTTCTTTATGCAACAAAATGCTGGATCTAGTTTATGTATCCAGTCTTATAGTCTATGTCTTTTTTGGGGGGGGGGGATTGAGTCCATTTATATTAAGAGATATTAATGACTAGTGATTGTTGTTTCTAGCTATTTTTGGTGTTGGAGGTAGAATTATGTTTGTGTGTTTTCATTCTTTGGTGTTTGTTGCAAGAAGATTAGTTTCTCTATCTTCCTAAGACAAATTTTCCCTCTTTGTGATGGAGTTTTCCATCTATTATTTCTTCTAGTCCTAAATTTGTGGGCAGCTATTATTTAAATTTGTTTTTGTCCTGGAATATTTTGGTTTCTCCATCTATGGTAATTGAGAATTTTGCTGGATTTAGTAACCAGGATCTTCTAGTTTTCATCGTCTATGCTGAGAAATCTGGTGTGATTCGGATTACTCTGCCTTTATATGTTACCTGTCCTTTTTCCTTTACTGATTTTAGTATGCTTTCCTTGTTTTGAATATTTGATATTTTGACTCTTCTGTGTCAAGAAGAATTTTTTTTTCTGCTCCAATCTATTTGGGGTTCTGTTGGCTTCTCGTATGTTCCAGGTCTTCTCTTTCTTTAGGTTAGGGAAGATTTCTTCTATAATTTTGTTGATATTTACTGAGCCTTTCAGTTGGGAGTCTTTGCTCTCTTCTACATCTATTATCCTTAGGTTTGATCTTCTCATTGTGTCCTGGATTTTCTGGAAGTTTTGGGTTAGAATCTCTTTAATTTTTGCATTTTCTCTGACTGTTGTGTAAATGATTTCTATGGTATTTTCTCCTGCTGAAATTCTCTCTTCCATCTTTTGTATTCTGTTGATGATGCTTGCGTCCATGTCTCCTTATGTCTTTGCTAGGTTTTGCAACTTCAGGTTTGTCTCCTTTCCTGATTTCTTCATTGTTTCTATTTCTGTTTTCAGTTCTTTCACCTGTTTTGTGTGTGCTTTCCTCTAGCTCTTTAAGTGATTTTTGTATTTCCTTTTTAAGGGCTTCAACTTGTTTTCATGTATTCTCCTGGTTTTCCTGTAATTCTTTAAGTGTTTTATTTACGTGCTTCTCAAGGATCTTCATCATCATCATGAAGTATGATTTTAAGTCTAAATTCGTTTTTCTGGTGACTTGAGATGTCCACTCTTTGCCGTGTTTGCAGAACTATGTTCTGATGTTGGCAGGATGTCTTGGTTTCTGTATCTTATATTCTTGCACTTGGCTCTTGCCATTTTATTATTAGTGATGCCAGGTGATCTTGTTTTCTCTTACAGGAGTTTGTCCCTTCTATGGTTCTGTGGGCTCGTGGTCTCCAGAGTGAGATTCTTTCTGCTTGTTAGGTTCTCTCAGTAGGCTGTGAGTTCAAATGGCAGTGTTCAGCCCTGATGCAACTGGGCAGGCTCTGACCTTGGGCTGGACGTGTCTGTTTGCAGGCAGCAGTGTACCCTGCACCCTGAGAGTTTAGGGTAGCCTCCTTCCAGAAAGACGGTAGGTAGGGAATGTGGACTAGCCCCTACCTTCTGGAGTGAGAACCCTCCTGTGGCTCTTCCAGGTGCCCAGAAGACTGAGGGCAGGAGATTCCAGTCCTGATCAGTGTTCAACTCTCTTAAGGGCAGGCTGTTAATTTGATAGCAATGGGTCTGCACCAGCTCTGCATGCAGATGGAGGCGAATGAGCACCGTAGGGAGAGTGCTCCTGAGCCTTCCCAGGACACTCAGTTCTCTGTGGGCAGCCTGTGATTCCTGATAGCAATGTACCTGATCTTACTGTGGCTCTGCAAAGAGGTAGAGGCTGGACCAGTCCAATAAAAGACTGCATTGTGATCCCTGCACCCCAAGAGTTTCCGGAGATCCTCCCCAGACAACCACTGGAGAGAGAGCTTGGGCTTGCCTGTGGGCTCAGTGGGGAGAGCGCTCCTGTGTCTACCCTGGGTGCTCAGTTCTCTGTGGGCAGACCTCAAGACCTGATGTCAGTGTAGCTGATCTTCCTGTGGCTCTGGGCAGAAATGGACGTTGGACCAGTACTATCCCTCATTGCACAATAATTACTGTGCCCAGAGAGTTCCTGAAAGTCCTCCCCAGACAATCAGTGGAGAGAAAGCTTTGGATCACCTGTCAAAAATTATTTATTTTATACTTAATATAATAACATCAGTTTTTCACTTTCTTTCCTCCCTCTGAACAATTTCATAAATGCCACATTGATATTTTTTCATATCCATGGCTTTTCTTTATATATATGAAAAATATATTTACATTCATAAATGCATAATTACAATCTGCCTTTATACAAGAAACATTATAGAACCTGAGCTTTCTCACTTCTGATAACCCCAGAATATTAAACATATGAAACTGTGTTACCCAAATGGTTAGGTATTTTTGCATCAGTTAATACAATTTAAAAAATCCCTTTCAGGGACTCTCAGCAATCCTTCCCAGGTGATTCTGAATTGTATCAAGTTGACATATAAAACAATCAATCACATCAATTTTACAGGCTACAAAACAGTACAACCTAACTTAATAAGGATAAGTCTGAAAATGAAAATAATGTCACAAAACCCATCAAGAATATAATTGAGAAAATTTAGAAAATATCTCAGAAATAAAGCCTGAGTAAATTTCTGCAAGCATGCCATCTATAAAATAATCTTTAGACACCCATATTACCTTCCTCCTGTAACAAGGAAACTAAGAAATGACTTTATTCTCTCTCTCTCTCTCTCTCTCTCTCTCTCTCTCTCTCTCTCTCTCTCTCTCCCTCCCTCCCTTTCTCCCTCCCTACCTCCCTCCCTCCCTCCCTCCCTCCTTCCCACTGGGAAGGCTGACCAAACCAGTAAGAAGAACACATCCCACATAAAGGGAACAACTGTTTGGATACCCTATTCTCCCCACTCCTGTCCAGTTGTTCAGGATCCACATAAAGACCAAGGTTCACATTGGCTACAGATGTGCAAGGAGGTCGAAATCCAGCCCCTGTACTTTCTTTAGACAGTGGTTTAGACTATGAGAGCCCCAAGTGTTCGGGCTCATTGACTCTGTTGTTCTTCCTGTGGTTTTCCTATCCACAGGAATAGTGGCTGAAATTAGGGATTATGTTTTTTTCTAAGAGACTGAAGCAAAGAGACTGACATTTCTGACATTGGGGATAACATTTGAAATGTAAATACAGAGAATATCTAATAAAAATATAACAAGAAAAAACCAAACAGCCAATCAACCAACCAAACAAACAAACAGAAATCACTGTGGCCAAAGCATCACAATTAAAGTAGGGAAGTTAAGTAGAAAATGAAGGACTGATTGCTCTCTCCCTTAAGGCCTCCCATAGTAATACCGAACATTCAACATTCAAGGAAGGAGGGTACTTGTTTATTTGGGAAAACCTAGTAGCTCCAAAGAAAATGCTTTCACAAAGTGATGCTTCCTAAGTAGTAGGTCAGCAAGTTGTTTGTGAGACAGTCCTCTGTTCACAAGTCTAACACACAAGATAACATTTAAGGTCAAATATTTGTGAGTATTTTAGTGTTTAAATTTGCATGCAAAGTAATAAGTGTTACAGCACTTTCATACATTCATGTGCTCATGCTTTTTCCTAATCTATCTACTTCTCACAATGCCAGCTATACTTATCTTAATCTGATCCTGGGCCAGAACAGAATCTTTTTTTTTTTAATTGAAGAACTTTATTTAAAAAAAACAAAGATAAATGTACAAATTTTAAACATTTTTGCATTAAAGTATACAAATACATTTTTGTCATTGCTTGGCTTTTTTTTTTTTTAAGGTTTGATAGTGTGCATTAAGATCTTACTAGTTACAATGAGCATAAAGTACATATAAAGCAGGATGTAACCCTGAATTAGTCAAAGTTTTCTTGGTGTGTAAGGAGTAAACATAATGGTTTTTTCTTTTCCTTTTTTTTTTTCATGAACTTCACACAGTCGGTGACTTGTTTCTGGGGTGTTCAGAGCTTTTTGGGGTTAGTATCCCATTATAAGTTACTGCATATTATGTCTGTTTTTTGTGACTGGGTTATCTCACTCAGGATGATATTTTCTAGATGCATCCATTTTCTTAAGAATTTCATAAGGTCATTTTTTCTGATAGCTGAGTAGTACTCCATTGTGTAAATGTACCACAATTTTTGTATCCATTCATCTACTGAAGGACATCTGGGTTCTTTAGGTTCTGGTTATTATAAAGAGAGCTGCTATGTACATTGTGGTGCATGTGTCTTTGTTGTATGTTGGAGCTTCTTTGGGGTATATGCCCAGAAGTGAAATAACTGGGATTTCAGGAAGTACTATGTCCAATTTTCTGAGGAACCACCAGACTGATTTCCAGAGTCATTGTACCAGCCTACAACCCCACCAATAGTGGAGAAGTGTTCCTCTTTCTCCACATCCTTGCCAGCATCTGCTGTCATCTGAGTTTTTGATCTTGGCCAATCTGATTGGTGTGAGGTGGAATCTCAGGGTTGTTTTGATTTGCATTTCCCTGATGGCTAATGATGTTGACCACTTCCTTAGATTCTTCTCAGCCATTCGATATCCCTCAAATGAGAACTTTTTGCTTAGCTCTATACCCCATTTTTAATAGGGTTGTTTGATTCCCTGTTGTCTAGTTTCTTCAGTTCTTTGTATACCTTGGATATTAGGCCTCTATCAGATGTGGGGTTAGTAAAGATCTTTTCCCACTCTGTTGGCTGCTGTTTTGTTTTCTTGACAGTGTCCTTAGCCTTACAGAAACTTTGCAATCTCATTAAGTCCCATTTGTCAATCTTTGATCTTAGAGCATGAGCCATTGGTGTTCTGTTCAGAAAATTTTCTCCTGTGCCTATGTGCAGAACAGAATCTTTCTCCCTTGAATGCCATGATTGCCTGTGGCTTCATCTTGGTGTGTGGTCTTGTGAAGTTCCTTCCTTGGATGTTGGTGTTTCCACTGGTGATACCATCATGCTGGAATTGTTTAGGTGACCATTCTTGTATGATTTCATGGCCACAACCTATGCATTAAGGTATTGAGAGAAAAGGATGTTCCCTATAAACAAATGGGCATGAAATAGTGTGGAATATTAAGACAGACAATGTCTATTTCTCCTGCCTTAGATTGCATCCTTTACAATGACATGCCAGCAACAGAATGAAAGCAAAAACAATATAGGAGGCATGAAAATATAGTTAGAGCCCTCAAAATGACATTGTTGTAACTGAAATTGTCAACCAAATTTTGAGTCACAATGTTGTGCAAAATCTGAAGGCTTACTGTTCATTTTCGACTAGGAAACATGATGTATATAACTTGTATATAACTGAATAGACACAAACCGTCTGTAAACATACTTGTTCAGGGTGACTTGTTCTGTTGTAATGATTTTCACTGTTCTTAGCTCTTCGAAGCAATAATAGGGTCATTTGTCACCTGCCTATATGGTGGTATGTATAGTGTGCTTCAGAAAGAGATAGGCAGGCTTTGACACCAGCATAATGTTTGTACCCTTTCTCTTATATGACTTGTCAAAAGTCCAAGGTAAAGTGAAAAATGAGCCAGCTGGCAAAGGGTTGAAAAACGAGCTTGGTGTTCTGAGTCTTAATAGACTGTGGTGCTGGCTGGGAGACATTTTCATTATGTGGTGATTGTACAGGGAATAGTAGGTTCTTTTTCTTTCTGAAAAGTAAAAGGTTGAAAATGTGTTTGTTTGCTACTTTCCAACATGGGATCTTCAGCATTAATTCATAGGGTGATGGTCAATATTCCAGAAGAGACAAAAGACAAATCTTGAGGCAACACCACCCTGAAATACAACACTGGTTAAAGACTCAGTTATAGATAAATCTATAGCTTTTATGGAGCAAAATAAAAAACTTAATATTTGGAAATAGTTCATCTAAATATCTTTTTATTTGTAAATATCTTTTATATATTATATATTTATATATTATAAATAAATATAGTATTTATAATACTATACTATGTGCAAAGATCATGTGTACTAGGTCGGGAATATAAAAAGTAAGATATGCTGGTAAAATATCAGAGGGTGAGTATATTGATCTTATTTATTTTCTATTACTGGATGTTGCTCTTAAGTCCTTATGTGTGTTAGACAAGTGTTTTCCCATTAGGTCATATCTCTAGCTCATACTGCCCTGACTTGCTGTGTGAGGAGGAAATGTTAATAGCTACTATACAATGTGCAGTTCTGGTTATTGAGTAAAATGAAGTGATACTCCTACCCTGTTTGCTATAGTTGCTGATTCATTTTGTAATCTTATATTTTGTGTATTTTCAATATATTTTGTGTTTTGTTCAGCTTACTCTCCAGCATTATAAAAAAATTATTTTCCCACCATTTAACCACTTTATGATTATCCATTATAGGGCTTGGTGCTCTCTTAGGACAGTGCAGAAGAAATTAGAGCTATAAATATAAAGAAGTCAGTCTTTTAGGCCATCACAGTCCCTGCCAGTACAATGAGCCAACTCCTGCCCAGTAGTCATCACTAGGTATGAATGGCATTTACTCTTGCTGATCTACAGGGCAGACCTCTACCCGTTCTTAAACTTAAGATTAAATGCTTGCCGCTAACCAGAGATCAGGTTAGACACTTTACACTTCCCTGCCATCAGCTCAGCAGACGCAATCATTTTTAAGCCATCTTGAAGGAATGAGAAAAAGCTGCTCTTGTCTAGAAACCCATTATGAAAGAATCTGAAGGAGCTGTGATGTGATCTCCAAGCTAATTTCCTGTGGGCTGAGAGGTGTCTTGGACATAACAAATAACAATAATGTGCTGCCTTTTCAAAGCATGTTTTATGCACACATTAATATGACTTACTGCTGCAAAGAACAATCTCACTGACGTCCAGTAGAGCTGTCTAAGTCTGAATTACTGCTGCAGTGCTACCTTTTCACAAGAGACCCTTGATTGTTCTTACTAGAGTGTTCTCTCGTGATACAGTTATTCCCAGTACACTTTGAGGCTGTTCTTCAGATGAAGTGTGTTAAGGAAAGTCATCTCCCTGAGAGAATATAAACAGATTACAACTGATAACTTTTAAAGATTTATTGAAATTATATATTAAAGGCATGGTTTCACTGCGTAGCTCTGACTCTCCTGAGCTCTCTCAGTAGAGCGGGCTGTCCTCAGACTCGTTGGGTTTCCCACCTCTGCTGCCACAGGGCTGGGATCAAAGGTATAATTAACCACTGCCTAGCAGTTATATTCCTTTAAAAAATGTTTATTTTTCACAAGTGTGTGTGTCTGTTTCTGTGTATTTGTGTAGTGCCTCCATCCACTCTATCCCTTTCCACAGAATCTATTCTTCACATTTCTCTTAAAATTTGTCATAGTTCCTTGTATGAACACAGACTGAGGATTATATTTTTGATTAGGGAAAGAAAATAGCTATTATTTTTCATTCATAAAGTTGAGCATATATAGTTTAAAGTGCTTAAGGCCCAAAATATCTAATACTATCTTCACATAACATATAAATGTTCTCAGTGATTTGCTCCCACAACTGAACTATAACTTTGTGCACATTTAACACAGTTATGACTTCTGCTGAAGAGCCACAATACCCATGTATTGCTAATGTCTTGCCCAAAGCACTAATGTCTCTTAATTGATTTGAGTTTCCTATTACTCAACCTTGTGAAGGTATTGCTTCTTTGCTCATCTTCAATGGAGTGCGAATATTGGCTGCATAATTTATGATTAAGCTTGATTTTATGAAATATATTATTTTGATTGATCTTTTGAGAGTTCTGATCCTTCACCCCATAATAGGTAGAGGTGGACTGAATCCTAGTTCTACCTACAGAGGGAGTTGTCTAGAACTTCAAGGAGGAAAACTTGTTGAAAACTCAAAGTATAAGAGAATTAATGCATTTTCTTTATTGTTTCCTATCATTATCCAGATAGTGTTATAAAATAGGATGTGTGGCCTCACTATAGTTCTTATAGAAGCATTTAAAATAAACTAAAATTTTTAATTGTGAAAATTAAATACATTGTAGATGGACAATGATCTGATATAAGATATGGTAGATGATGTGATTGTGATTATTATAAAATAATATCAGAAGAAAGGGAGTTAAGAAGAGTCTTAGTTGAAGCAAACCAAAATGACTTGGTACTTAGAAATGAGTGAAGTTACATCAGACAGCTCAAAATTTGGTTGACAATTTCAATAAAAGAAAAACACAATTAGTAACACCAATTTAAATTTCAGGCAAAAATGAAGACATCAGAGAATTGATAAGAATATAGGCCAAATGGCATAATTTGAGAATTAAATGTTACCCTGAGCAGTTTTCAGAGAGAGAGAGAGAGAGAGAGAGAAAGAGAGAGAGAGAGGGAGAGAGGGAGAAAGGGAGAGAAGGAGGGAGGGGAGATGGAAGGGAGGGAAGGGGAGGGAGGGAGATAGAGAGAGAGAAAGAGAGAGAGAGAGAGAGAGAGAGAGAGAGAGAGAGAGAGACAGAGAGAGAGAGAGATGCAGCCACAGATTTCAGCATAAAAAGTTGCCCTTTTTTTCAAATTGATGACAATATTCAGTGCTGGTAAATGCCAAAATTGGATCAGATAGAAAATCTTCAAAGGACTCTAAGTGTTTTCAGTGCCAACAGTTGCTATGTATACTTGTTCTTAATATTATCAGAAACTTTCATGAAACTTCCCTGAAGATGGTTATTGGTCTTCAAAGTTAATCGTCTGCAAAAGAATGTCTACTAAATATGTACATTCACATCACTTATGATGTGTTTTTCCTATTGGCACAGGTATGTCACATGAATCAGAAAACAAGATTTCTTTATCAGAAAAAAGCAAAACAATGGTACTAAATGAGAAGATTCTTGAAGACAAATGCCAAGGCATCACAAGTTTGTCATCCAATAACTATTGAGAACATAAATATTTCAGAATCGGTGATGTCCCTAAGACAAAAAAAATCACACAAGTTTCCAACAATATTTCATTATCTGCTGTTTCTCTCCTTTATCACACATAGGTAATATTATTATCTGTGGTTTTGACCCATATACATAGACTGCTACCATATGTCTTGCTTTTGAACATTTGTCTCTTATCCATCCTCTTCTCTTTAACATTTCATAAATATAAAAGTCATTATATAACTTTAGAAGACGATCTCTTAGATAATTACTTAAAATTTTGAGAAATTATAAAGGTTACATAATTTTTACTTTTTTTTCACCCTCCAAATATTCTCATATATTCTTCTTGCCCTCTCAAATTTAATGCTTCCCATTTCTTTAATTGTTATTATATTCATATATATATATATATATATATATATATATATATATATACATATATACAGATATTCATAAATATAACTTATTCAGTCTATACTGTGTTATTTGTATGTATGTTCTCAGGCCTGACCACTTTGTGTTGTGTAACAGTGGCTCCAGCTTGGGGAAGATTATTTCTCCCACTCTCGGTACATTTTATTTGCTAAGTACTTTGTACACAGTTGAGACCTTGTGAACTTTTGCCCAGGCATCTCAGAATGTCTATTGTTGTCCTTATCTAGCTCATGTTTAGGCAGTGATGTTGGTAAGAGTTTATGAGTGTACCATCTGATAATATGAGGAGACACAAACTCAAACAAGCATCGGGATCCTATACCTTTCTTCAAACAATATTACTAGATATTCTCTGTATTTACATTTCAAATGTTATTCCCATTCCCTCACTCCCATCTCTCCTCCCCCTCCACTTGCTTCCATGAAGGTGTCACCTTTCCCAACCACCCTCTCCTACTTCAGGGCCTTGGCATTCCCTAACATTGGGAAATGAGTATTCACTGAACCAAAGGTCTGTCCTCCCATTGATGCCAGAGAATGCTATCCTCTGCTACATATGCAACTGGAGCCATACATACCCCACCATGAGTAGTCTTTGGTTTGTGGTTTACTCCCTGGGAGCTGTGGAGAGTCTGGTTGATAATGTTGTTCTTGCCATGTGATTGCAAACCCTTTTAGCTTCTTCAGTCCCTTCTCTAACATTTTCATTTGGTCTCCATGCTCAAACCAATGGTTAGCTGCAAGCATCCTCATCTGTATAAGTATGGCTCTGGCAGAGTCTCTGAGTACATCCATATCAGGCTCCTGCCAGTAAGCACTTCTTTGCATCAGGAATAGTGCATGGGCCAAAGAGGACCACATAAAACCAGGTACACTGAAACTGATAGAAGAGAAAGTGGGGAAGAGCTTAGAACACATAGGCACAGGAAAAAACTTCCTAAACAGAACAGCAATGGCTTCTGCCCTATGATTAAGAATCGATAAATTGGACCTCATAAAATTGCAAAGCTTCTTTAAGGCAAAGGGCACTATCAAAAGGACAAAACAGCAACTAACAGATTGGAAAAAAGGTCTTTATTAATTCTATATCTGATAGAGGGCTAATATCCAAGATATATACAAAGAATGCAAGAAGTTAGACTCCAGAGAATCAAATAATCCTATTAAAATGAGGTGCAGAGCTAAACAAATAACACTCAACTGAAAAGTACGGAATGGCTGAGAAGCACCTAAAGAATGTTCAACATCTCTCGTTATCAGGTTAATCCAAATAAAACCAACCCTGAAATTCTTCCTCACAAGAGTCAAAATGGCTAAGATAAAAAACTCAGTGACAGCAGATGCTAGCTAGGATGTGGAGAAAGAGGAACAGTCCTCCACTGGTGGTGGAACTGCAAACTGGTACAACCACTCTGGAAATCAATCTGGGAGTTCCTCAGAAAACTGGACATAGTACTTCCTGAGCACCCAGCTATTCCACTCCTGGGCTTATATCCAAAAGAAGCTCCAACACCTAACAAGGACACATGCTCCACCATGTTCATAACAGCATTATTTATAATAGCCACAATATGGAAAGAACCCAGATGTCCTTCAAGAGAGGAATGGATACAGAAATTGTGCTACATTTGCATAATGCAGTACTACTCAACTATTAAAAGCAATGACTTTATGAAATTCTTAGACAAATGGATGCAAATAGAAGCTATCATCCTGAGTGAAGTAACCTAGCCACAAAAGAACACTTATGGTATACACTCACTAATAAGCAGATACTAGCCCAAAATGCTTGGAATAACCATGAAGCCATTCACAGACTTTATGAAACTCAAAAAGAAGGAATGCCAGAATTTGGATGCCTCAGTTCGTTTTAGAAGGGAGAACAAAACACTCATGGGAGGAAATAAAGGGGCAAATAGAGAAGCAGGGATTGAAGAAAAACTCATCTGGAGACTGCCTCACCTGTGGATACATCCTATATGCGGCCACTAGATCCTATAGTTCTTATATAATGGCTCTTCTTTTTCCTCCTCCTCTTCATCCTCCTTCCCTCCTCCTCCTCTCTTCCTCCTTCCCTCCTCTTCTTTCTCCTCCTCCTCCTTCTCCCCCATTTCCTCTTCCTCTCTTCCTACTCCTCCTCCCCATTTTCTCTTCTATTCTTCCTCCTCCCCTCCTTCTCTCCCTCCTCCTCCCCTCTTTCTCCCCTTCCTCCTCTTCCCCTCCTCTGTCTCCCCTCCTTCCCCTCCTTTTCCTCTTTCTTTCCTCCTCCTTTTCCTCCCCTTCTTTTCCCCCTCCTCCTCCTCCTCTTTCTCCCTCTCCTCCTCCTCATTTTTCTTATTCTTTTTCTTGTAATAAGATTACCAAATCTGAGGATGTTTATTAATGTGTATGTATATGTGTGCATGTATAAGTGCTTTCATGTTCTGCATGGGCTAGCTATCCCAGTTTTAGAAATTAACTAATATAAAATAAATCATTATTTTGTAATTCTCCCATAACATCTTTCCCATGTGCTTTGATTACAGGTGAATATCACCATGCCCATGTCCTCAAACCTTTTTTTTTTTCAGGTGCACACACACATTTTAATAGTTTGTGTTCTAAATTTTAAAGTGCTTCAATTCCATCACTGCTTGAAAATTACAATATTATGGGTGACAGGCAAAATTAGAAAAAGCATAGCAGGTCTAGGGAAAGTGCAAGTGAGGGAAATAAAATGAGTGGAGGAAGAAAAAACTGTGGTTGGGATGTATTGGATAAGAGAAGAATCTATTTTTAATAGAAAAGGAAGGAGAGAGAGAGAGAGAGAGAGAGAGAGAGAGAGAGAGAGAGAGAGAGAGAGAGAGAGGGAGAGAGAGAGAGAGAGAGAAAGAGAGAGAGAGAGAGAGAGAAAGAGAGAAAGAAAGAAAGAAAGAAAGAAGAAATCAAGGAGTTTTAAATTTGAATCTGCCTCAAGTAAGTTATTTACATAAATTTCCTGTTAATTACATTTGTTTTATTGCTTGGAATTATAGAATAAAATAATATAATGCAATAAAAATGTGTCCAAGCATAGATTGTCCTTGTGACAGTATGCAGCCTAACTTTGTATGAACTTTGCTCATGACCATGCTAAATTAGCCCACAGAATAATCTCAGAATATAAAGTGTCTCATGCCCCGAATAAAGTTGACTATTGCATGAAAAAAAGCATTTCATAATATTATTAATAGCTCAAAAAGTTGACTCTAAAAGTTTAGTAAGCACATATTTTACTTGCTTAACTAAAATGTCAATTTAAAAAATTATCAAAAGCAAATTTAAATTTTTAGATATACTTAATACAATTTAAAACACCTACAAGCAATATCAGCTTGTGTTTGTTACGCAGTGCTGTGGGGCTTTCCGCTGTTGTGTTGCCTATCATAATGTATTTCATAGTCTAACTTTTTTTTTAAACGACTTTATTTTACAAAACAAAGATAAATGTACAGATTTTAAACATTTTTGCTTAAAATTATACATTTTTGTCAGTACTGTTTTTTCAGACATTGAAATAATTTTTACATAAAACCATGTGAATATATTTTTTTTAGTCAGTACTTGATTTTTTTCAAGGGCTTGACAGTATGCATTGAAAACCTAATAGTTACAATAAGCGTAGAGTACATGCAAAACATTTGTAAGGACACCCTGTACACACAGATCCACATCCCATAGTTGGGAACCTGTGATGACTCGAACTATACTTGCAGGTTGGTTTGATCATGGTACATCTGGTAAGGATCACCAGCATACCAGTTGTGCCTCTTCCAGAAAGATGTCATCATTTTATCTAGTAACTCTTGGTCTGTTGCAGAACACAAATTTCCTAAAGTGCTTCTTTCTTGCAGTTGACTTTTTCCATATTTTTTTTCTTATAGCCAGCCTTTCTTTTTAGCCAAAGGCTAGAGTGGAGTTAGAGGAAGTGATGCATGAAGATTTTATTGTCTTTCTCTTGCCTTTCCATGTACTTCAGTACATTAGATTTCTGGTCAGGGGCTTCAGGACACTAGGAACCAATGTTGCCACTCTATTAAGGACTGTTGCAATATTCTTATATGACAGGCGTCCAACAGATTGACAAGTCTTGGAGCAGTGGCAACAACTGATGTCTGAATATGACTAAAATGAATGGTGCTCAGAGCAGAGTTAGGATAGTCATTCCTGGCACAGTTCTGATAGGATGAAGATGCCAAGACATTCAGTGGACGTAATATTCCTGAGGCAGCTCTCACAGTACCTGTGAAGGTGGAGGCCACCATCTTGCAGCATTAGTACTATTATTTTACAGTGTTAGTTCCACTTGATTTGAACTTAAGATTTATGGTTCTTATCCCAGTTTTTCCAGCTTAATTTTTATGTGTGATCTGGATACATTAATCTAAATATTTTTCCCTTAAATTTTTATTTGTCTCATTTTATGTGGTTCTATTGATCCTTAAACAGCCACAGTAACATAATGCACTACTCTCAGAACAATTGCTGTTTCTCCTCAGTCTATAAATGACAGAAAACATCCCGTTCTTGTCATCAATATATTCTCAGGATGTGGCCCAATAGGGTTTGCAATAAATAATATCAAATAGGTTATTGAATGACAACAAAAATCACCATGAGGTGAGTGAAAGCTTAAAGGCACCTAAATCTATTCCTGGCCTTTTAGCACCAGTCTATAGGCACACATTTCTAATAGGTCATGTCAATATTTCATTCTGTATCTAACATTACCTGATCTTTATACAGGTAAAAATATTGTCAATGAGCAGGAGTTAATATATATTATAAAGCTTATTTTTTCACATTCTTGGCATTAAAATCTAAATTAAAATAAATGACTTTATGTTCATAAGTACTTCCTGAGATTTTTCCTTTTTTCTACATCTTTAGCTACACTTAATGAGTCCATTTCTTGCCTCCCTTAATCAATCAATCAACCAATTATTCAATTACTTAAATAATTAATGTGTATGTATGAACTTCTATGTACATTTGCAGCTTACTGCGAACGAGCTGATATGTGAACTTCTGGGGCAAATATTCCTGTCTTCACTTTTTATCTCATCATAGGCATTCTGGAGGAATTACAACCACCTAGAGTTGGAACTAAGAGCCTCAAGATTGAATTTTAAACATTTCTATCCATTGAGCCATCTCTCTGACTCAGTACATGATTTGAAATACAACAATGTTTCAACTTAAAAATGCATAATTCTGCATTTACATTTTTAAACACTAATTTATTTTTGGTTATTGTATGGATACGTGCATACAATTTCAGATGCATCTAGAAGCCAGAGATACCAGATCTTCCTAAAGTTGGACTACAGGCAGTTGTGAGCCATATAATGCCCTGGACACTAAACTCTGGTCTTCTTTAAGAATCTTATGTCCTAGTAACTAATCTTCCCAGACTTGTACTTTTATTTTTTTCATCATAATATTTTTATTAGATACTCTGTATTTACATTTGAGATGTTATCCCTTTACCCCGCCCTGCTCCCATCCACCCTCCAGTTGATTTCAAAAAGGTGCACTCCCTTCTTATTCCCCTCTCCATCTAATTGCATTGTCATTTCCCTACATTGGGAAAACGTGCCATTTCTAGAAAAAAAAGCCTCTTCTCACATTGATACCATACACTGCTATCTTTAGCTACATATGCAACTGGATCAATAGGTTTCTCAAAGTGGGCACAAGGGTTCTTGTTTTACTCCAAGGGAATTAGGAGGGATTGGTTGGTTAATAATGTTGTTATCTTCCCATGAGATGAAACCTCTTTCAGCTCTTTAGATCCTTTCTTTAGCAACATCATGGGGATCCCCAAATTCAGACCTCTGTTTAGCTGCAAGCATGCTCAAGCAGTACTGTAGCATAGTTCCTGAGGTGGCATCTCTGATTCCTCCTGCTAAGTATTTTTTGGGATCAGGTATAGTGCTTGGATTTGATGACTGCATATGTGGTGGATCCCCAGGTGAGGTGGTTTCTGAGTGATCTTTTCTTCAATCACTGTTTCTCTATTTGACCTTGTATTTCCTCTCATGAGTGGTTTGCTCTTTTTTCTAAGAAGGACTGAGGCATCCCCATTTTGTCCTTCCTTCTTTTTGAGCTTCATAATGTCTTTGTATTTTTTCTTGGGTATTGGGTATTCCAAGCTTCCTGGGACTAGTATCCACTTATAAGTGAGTTCATACCATGTGTGTTCTTTTGTGAATGAGTTACCTCACTCAGGGTGATAGTCTCTAGTTCCATCCATTTGCCTACAAATTTCATGAAGTCATTGTTTCTAACAGCTGAGTAGTAGTCCATTGTGTATATGTACCATATTTTCTGTATCCATTCATCTGTTGATGGACATCTGGGTTCTTTCCAGCATCTGGCTATTATAAATAAGGCTGCTATAAACATGGTGGAACATGTGTCCATATAGGTTGGAGCATCTTTGAGGTATATGCCCAGGAGTGGAATTGTTTGGTTTTCAGGTAGTATTATGTTCAATTTTTGAGAAATCACCAGACTGATTTCCAGAATGATTGTACCAGCTTACAACCCCACCAACAGTGGAGGAGTGTTCCTCTTTCTCTATATCCTCTTTAGTATCTGCTGTCACCTGTGTTTTTGCTTTTAGTTATTCTAACTGGTGGGAGGTGCAAACTCAGGATTGTTTTGATTTGCATCTCTCTGAAGATTAGGGATGTCGAGCATTTCTATAGGTGCTTCTCAGCCATTTGATGTTTCTCAGCTGAAAATTCTTTGTTTAGCTCTGTACACCATCTTTAATTGGATTATTAAATTCTCTATAATCTAGCTTTCTGAGTTCTTAGCATATATTGGATACTAGCATTCTATCAGATGTAGGATTGGTAACAATCTTTAGGCTGCTGTTTTGCCTTCTTAACACTGTCCTTAGCCTACAGAAGCTTTGCAATTTCATGAGGTCTTATTTGTCAATTCTTGATCTTTGAGCATATGCCATTGCTGTTCTGTTCAGGAAACTTTCCTCTATGCCTATGTGTTCTAAACTCTTCCTCTACTTTCTCTTCTAATAGTTTCAGTGTACCTGGTTTTAGTGGAAATCTTTGATCCACTTGGACTTGAGCTTTGTACAAGGAGATAGGAAAAGATTGACTTGCCTTTTTCTACATGCCGACTGCCAATTGAACCAACACCATTTGTTGAAGAGGCTGTCCTTTTTCCATTGAATGTTTTTAGCTCCTTTGTCAAAGATCAAGTGACCATAGGTGTGTAGGTTGACTTCTGGGTCCTCAATTCTGTTCCATTGATCTACCTGCCTATCTCTGTACCAATACCATGCAGTTTTTATCACAATTGCTTTGTAATATATCTTGAGATCAGGGATGGTGATTCCCCCAGAAATGTTTTTGTTCTTGAGAATAGATTTCGCTATTCTAGGTTCTTTGTTATTCCAGATATATTTGCAAGTTGCTTTTACCAGCTCTATAAAGAATTGAGTTGGAATTTTGATGGGGATTGCATTGCATCTGTTGATTATTTTTGGCAAGATGGCCATTTTTACCATCTGGTTCTGGCATTTTTTTTTTTTTTTTTTTTTTTTTTTTTTTTTTTTTGGGTTTGGGAGGCTTTTGATGATTTCTTCTATTTCTTTAGGTGTTATGGGATTGTTTAGATGATTTCTCATTTAACTTTGATATCTGGTATCTGTCTAGAAATTTATCCATTTCCTCCAGATTTTCCAGTTTTGTTGAGTATAGGCTTTTGTAGTAGGATCTGATGATTTCTTCAATTTACTGCTTGAATCGTGAGCGTTCTGTGTAGCTTTTCCTGGGGTAGAACTTGGGCAGAAAAAGTTGACTCATCCTTCCACTTCAAATGAAAAGTGTTCCTGATGTTCTTCTGAGCTCCCAGGGACCTGTGCATAGGTGGGTCGCCGTCCAGATGCTGCTGTTCCGGGTCTGGTTTTGGGCCTTGTGCTTAGGATGGAAAGCTGACTTGTACTTTTATTAATAGTTATGAAATATTTTAATTTTCTATTGAAATGTGAACTTTAATATTTATAGCTGGCTTTGGCTTCTAAAAGCTATATGCTTCAGAAGGAAGGAGGGAATAAGAGAAGGCGAAAGGTTGTGTGTGTGTGTGTGTGTGTTTGTGGTAGAAGGAGGGAGAGGAGAAGGGAGAGGGAGAAGAAAACAGGAGAGGAGGCATTAAAATATCAGTTCATCAAGCATACCACCTCCACAAAAATATTGACTTATTTACTGTGATTTCAAAATCATGCTTTGTTTACTGTGCTGAGTCCTGTTTTACCCACAGTTCTGAACAATTCACATTTTATCCAAAGAAACAATTCTGTCAGAGATTATTTGTAATAGTATGTGGTAATTTTTATAACGTACTGACACCTAAACAATTGTTGTATCAAGTAAAATCACCCAAGTTAATAAAGCTTGGGACAAGACACAGATCTGTACTGGAGAAGATATAACTGAAAAATAACTGTATTCTCACAAACAAGTCCTAAAATACCTTTAAGTTCTGCAGCTAGTTATTTCTTTACACAAGAGATTTCTCTTGTAGTTTCCCAAACCTATCAAAACTCTTACATTGCCTACTCTTAAATAATGGCATTTATCTTAGAGTTTTACTGCTGGAAACAGACAACATGGCCAGAACAGCTTCTATAAGGACAACATTTAATCTGGGCTTGTTCACAAGTTCAGAGGTTCAGTCCACTGTCATCAAGGCAGGAGTATGGTGCAAGAGGAGCTGAGAGTTCTACATCTTGTTCAGAAGGCAAACAGGAGAAGAGTGGCTTCTAGGCAGCTAGCTAGAGAGTCTTAAAGCCTGTACCCATAAGGACACACTTCCTCCAATGAGGCCACATGTCCGAAGAGAGCCACTACCTGGGCAAACATATGTAAACTACCACAGGATTCTTTCTGATTTCACCAAGAAATAAAGAATGTCTTGGATAAAAAGGCCCAGATGTTTCCAATACCATCAAACCTATTATGAGCAGCAGGGACCTGAGGTACTCTTAATTTCATGTGGTTCCATTTTTAGGCA
Organism: Micromys minutus; assembly: GCF_963924665.1. Lineage (NCBI taxonomy): Eukaryota > Metazoa > Chordata > Mammalia > Rodentia > Muridae > Micromys > Micromys minutus. The sequence continues at coordinate 5,151,655 of NC_137952.1, forward strand.
TGATCATTTCATTTTAGTTATGTGTATTTTTTACTTGGAGACTTAATATATGTTCATGCCACTTTCTAAATGTATTCCCTAGAATGACAGGCCAATGCAGTGTTGCTTGCATGCTTTTTCTACAACATTGAAACCATGTCTATGTAGTTATGAGTAAGTCAATTTTAGACATTTTCTGTGTTTACAAGGCTGCATCTTCTATGATATTGTGATAGCTCAAATCGGCTTTAGTTTTCTTCACAAATTTACTAAGAAACATAGCTACCCCTTGTATCTTGTTTGTTATTTGTGACTGTGTTATACAATCAGAGCAGAAATGCCAGTAATTTGTTTATTATTTCTTCTGTCCTACTTCTAGAATAGTAAATAATGTACCAGGTCTCCAATAAGTAGTTTCAAATGAAACCATAGTTTGAAGGGGTAGAATTTGGAAAAATGGTCTGTATAATAAGTAGTATGAGATGATCAAATTAATAGTGAGAAAAACAATAATTAGCACTGGGTAATTCCATTCAGCAGAAAAATAACATTTAAAGCTCATAGTAGACTTAGAAAGAAATAACCTAGTAGCCATCGAAGTGTCTGGAAAAGATTAGATTCAATATGATTGGGTAAAATGAAAATTAGATACTTGTAAGTCCTTTCACTACCATTAAATCCTACTTTAGTACTTAATGTTATTTAGTAGCATCTTCAATAAATATTTTATGGAAGAGTCATACTATAGAAATCTTATTAGGGTCTAAGTCCATTGGAGAAGAAAATATTCTGAATAGATCTAGAAGACTCAAAAAGATGGATTTACAGTGGGAGCAGCAGCTATTTCTAGATACATAAATTTCCTATATTCTATAATTTTCATTTGTTAGAGCCATGAAAAGTATTATAAAATTCTCATTGTGGTCTTAAAAACAGGAACAGGGAAGTTAAAAACAATGGGAGATGTGAGGGTGCACTAAGTGTTAGTAGCACCACTGGAGTTTTTTAGAACATATGTATTTGTATGTTAGACACAAAGCTGGCCTGTTTATCGGCAGTTTTTCCAATGGCACTTGAACTCCTGTCAAGGAACAGGATATGAATTCATCTTCATCAGCTACACATTTGGATTATCAATTCAATTTAAAAATATTTATTGAGCCCTTAATGTGTGTCAAGCATCCAGCCAGGTATTGGAGTCACAGAGACAAACAAAACACAGTCCTTGACACTGTGGCTTTCCGTTCAGACAGAAGAGCAATCAGTGTTTTGGAGGGAAATGCGTAAACCAGCAAATGAACAGAAACCAGTAGAATTAAATTATTTATTCCAGCGAGACCCCTGTGTGGGCAAAGTCCATTCCTTCCTTACCTTCTGACAGGTCCTCTGCTGCCCAGAAGCAGAAGCCAACCAATCAGTGGATATGTGTTCTACTCTAAGCTCACGAAGGCTGTGTGGACTCCAGCAGTATTCTCAGAGTACATGGTACTAGGAGCCAGAATGTTCCTACAAATGAAATACATGTTTTCAGCACTTCCTTGAGGCATGGTAATGAGTTGTGTTTGAAGGTGAGCTCTCCATATTTAGAAAGTGAAATCATACTAAACACAGATTTTGTTCTATAATGACAGGACATAACTCTGTGACACCTCCAAATACAGGAATATAGTTAAGATATACCCGATACACCTTTCTTTCCATTCTATACCATCAGTGAGCTTGAGAGATAAGTGTCTAGGATGGATGGTGAATCAGAACAGCAAGACTTTTAGCTTACTATTTAGATAAGCTGCCCGTATAAATTTATTTTTTTTCTATTTTATTATATTTGAGTTCCACCTTCTTTTCTTCCTTACTCCTCTCCTTTCCACCCAACCCTCAAATTCCTGTCTTTTATTTTAAATGATCTTGTTATGCATATGAATCATTAATGTTTAAGGATACCTCAGGGTGGAACCAAAATGTGTCAGTGTTGCACTAAGTAGTGCAGTCAAGAGTTTCCCATGCAGTAGTTTATAACAAGAGTGATCCCAAGTGTGAATTCCTCACTTTTCTTCCTGTGTGACCCAGTGCTTTGTAGTTGGTGGTCTGTGGCCCATCTATTTGCTGTATGTGTCTCAGTCCTTCCCCGTTGTTTGTCTGTCTCTAACAAAGGGCTTTGTTCTCTGTTCGAGTAACTACACAAAACACATGGTATCAGAAAGAAATAAGGAATATATATTTGTCAGAAGTCTTTAACAGAGTTGTTACTGACCCTACCTGATCCAGAACAATACTCAAAATAGGAAATAAATATGAAAAACCTACATCCATGTGCTGGTTCTTACACTTACAAAGTGTTGTGCTGTGCTTTTTTTCACAGGTATTTCAACTTACTATAACAAGTACATATAAATTTTGGTCAAGGGAATGGAAAAATACATAGTTTAATGCTAAAGCTATGCATTTACCAGAGGCATAAGGGCTGATTCCATAGGAAGTGCTAGGGATAGTAATGTTGATTACAATATTTTCCTAAGGTTAGGCTGATGTCAAACAGCTTGAGTCCAAAGTGGAAGAGTAGATTGAATACCCTTTTCAAATGATCTTGAAGCACATCATTAATTCAGTTATAAGATCAGGTAAATGTTTGGTCTTTGGTCCTTTATCAAACAAGAGATTACTTCAGAAAAATTTTCACGTACACACACACATGCATACACACACTTTATAAAGACAAGCTGCTTGTTTCATTTAGTGTTCCTTGATTGTATAAGCATTTCTGATTAGCCTCCTATCAGGAGACTTGCTCTAGTGAAAACTGATTTTCCCTCCCAGAAGTCATAAATTGCCTTGAGTTTTGCTATGGGAGGGACTCTGCAAGATTTCAGTTCATTACATTTATATCCAAAGATATAGGAGCACCCCAAGTTTGTTGGGAGAAATTAGACCAAATCATAAAAAAGAACTTCCAAAGAAATTTAGATATGATCAATATACTATATATATTTCCCTGAGATGTCCTGGCCACCTTTTGTGGGTCAGGGGCCTTGAACAATGGCATTTATTTTCTCACAGTATGAAGGTTTTAAGCTCATGGTTTCCTTCAGAAGAATCTTTTTGTCTTAAATCTGTCCATTCTAGTACTTTACAAGAGACCTCCAGCCTTGCAGATGTTCGTCAAGAGATTCCAAAAGAATCCCCAACACAATGTAGGCTATTTCTACTACTCTTGATTGCTATCCACAAATCAAAGGTAGATCTCTACAGCTGATAAAAACCATGCAATTTGAATCCAGGACTCAGAATTGATCTGGAACAACCTAAAATCCTTTTTCCTGAGGACTAGCTTTCATAGTTTATAGAGTTATATGCACATTGCTAAGTAATGGAATCAATAAATAGTCCTACCAAGTTGTAACATATTAATAATATTGTTACCTAAGCATGAACTGAACAGATTCAACAGCTGACATCCCAGGGTAGATTGGGAAACTCTCCTGTGGACCTTTCTCTAGATAAAGATGTTCAGACAATGAACTTGCGAAAGATGGAGAATTAGTCTTTCCCATGGTTGAGTATAAAATACCAAGAGACAGAAAGCCCTGTAAACAAACACATAGGTAACACTGAAAAGACTCACTCACTAGTTTATATTTACATATATATATATATATATATGATGCACATGTGTATGTGAATGCAAATTTATATCTGTATGTATATGTATGTGAATGTGATATTTGTATGAGGGATGTATATGCGGCATACATGTATATGATGTGGATGTATACAAAACAAGAAGAATTGATGGCCAGACATGAGTAAGAGCAGGAAGATGAGGAAGAAAATCATCTCATTATATCTTATTAACAATTTTAAACCTTCCATTCTTTCCAAGTTGTTTTCATATGGTTCCTTCTGCTATGTATATCTAAATGCAACGTGCAATCTCTTATCTCATAAAGACACTTGCACATTGGGCATGAAATCTCAGTGATCTCATTTTGTCTTAATTACCTAGTTAGGAAACAATTTAACAATGTCACATTCTGAGAAATGGAGCATTGTAATTTCAGCATATAAATTTCAGAGGAGCAGACTTAGCTCTTAAAATCTGCACCTCTTTTCTCATGTCTTTGCTTGTTATAAATAATTTAAAAGCTGGTAATAAATGAAAAATTTATCCAGATCCCTAAACTAAGAAATGATACAGACATAAATTGACACCAGGAACATTTTTCTTCCAGATCAGCATTTATTCTTTGTAAATTTGGTACCATACAAGTATATTATAACATTTTTTTTCTGATCAGATGTGGGCGACTTTATCAGCTATTTTAAATGTTTTCTGTTTATAGATAGCTAAACTTTAAAGTGGAACAAAATTGGGGTTCATAGGCTACTTTCAGCTCATTTTATTGCCCTTAAAACTAAATTCCTTCTAACATGCTGTATAAAACATAAACAGGTGTAATAAAACCAAGTATATGGATCCACCATGCTGCAGAAGTCACTGATTGTCATAGCCAAGCTCAGACAGGTGCAATACTACCACCATCATTTTCTGTGCATAGTAAAATTGATATAAAGAACAATTCAATAGAAGAGATACAGTCTGCAGTGGAGAGTTTATAACACCTGTCATAATGGATCTGTCAGAAGCAAAAAAATGTTTACAGTTCATTGCAGAATGTAAAATGTTTGCTAAATCAGCAGTAAAAGTCAGAGGGAGGATAAATTTGTAGCAATGGTGGCAACACAACACGACTTAACATAAATATACCCGGCTGGAGAGCAGGTTGGGGGAAAAAGCAGGACCTACTTAGTTCTGAGAAGGATTTGATTTATGTTGTCAATAAATGTAAGAAGTATTAGGAAGATTAGGGCATTAGAATGTTAACACAAATCAAGATGCCCTGTGCTGAGCTGGAGTGCTCATACAACAATAAACTGTGCCAACTCCAGGTGAGTTGCTGTTTTAAGCCATGAAGTTTCTAAATGTGGAGCAGGAAAGCTATGGTCCATGGTACTAACAGGTCCAGTTGAAGGAGAATTGCTAGTAATTGATGCTTACTTGGCCTTTTACTCAGCTCTTTCAAAATTAGAAGAGAGTTCTTGTTCTGAGTTTTAGAAAAAAGATGGTTGTATTTCCCAGAAATGGTAATGGTGCTTTAAAAAGTGGCTGTGGGTGAGGAGTTTCAAAGTATATTTCAAAGTATATCCACGTTATTAAAGTGAATCCTCTGGCAGACATGTGTTCCTAGGCCATTCTCTCTTGCTACCAGTAGTACTTAAGATCTGTGGCAACCTATAAACTCAAATTAGATAAATCAGGCTTATTCTGCCAAACTTAGGAATTGATAATGAAAGAGATAGAATGTATGTCCTTTCTTTTGCTGTTGTTTCTTCTGGAACACTGCCTGCAATATTGGCACACAGACTCCTGGGTGAACACAGAAACTTTACCACATGTCTTTAGAAAAGTTTCCACTCTCTGGTTTGGCTGCTCTCACCGGTGTAGAATGAGGCCAGTTCTCAATTTTTAAAGATTTAAATCTTTGGTTCACTGCCTCCCATTCAAACATTACCCCTTCTAAAAATAATAATGATACTAATTTCTATTTAGCTGTTGCAATTGCTACCATGGAATTGGACTATTGTTTGTCTCTGATATAATATTAGTGGCCTTCCCCGTTTTTTTGCCACAGTCATACTATAAGACTTGTTCAATAGAGATGCAATCTTTCCACTATCTAGGTTTAATGTATGACCTAAAATTTACATCATCATCTCCTATACTTGCTGAAATAGGAAAACAATTTTCACTTCTCTCTGATGTTGTCAACTACATGTGCTATGGATTCATCTTGTGTACCTCCCTAAGACCAGTTAATTCTCCTTTACCTCCTTTATTATTAATTTCCATTTTCTCATGAAATCTCCCCTTTCCCATCAACAGCAAAATCTTTTGGTTGAGTTAAATCAATCTCTACAGCGATTGTTAGACTATTTCTACATTACACTACAAATCTTCCATTCTAAATGTTACCATGACTCTGTGAGTAAGTCGGCCAGGTCTCAGAGTCCTATTCCAGTCATTCCTTGTCAACTTTTATTGCAATCGATTGCTACTTACTTAAATGTTAATCTATCCTTCTATTTTCTTGTAGGGCATTAGAGACTCAAGTTTCTTTGAAATTGTGCTAGTCTTTTCGTTTGGGTGCCCTTTGTAACTTCTCTCCACCCTCACCCCCCCCCAACAGCTACCATTATCCATCACAGCATCCTTTTGGCATACAAACTCACTCCCATTGTTCTCATGGATGTTAGTGGAGTTCTGCAGAGCTTGTTTCTTGTTGACTCTAAACTACATATTTCTTCTTCAGAACTGTCAGTCCTGAAGTGTAGAAGTTTGTATCAGATATACTAGAGCTTTTGCACATGGATACATAAAATATAAATTTCATATTCCCGAAACCTAATATGTGTCCCTCAGAACCAGCCAAGCTGCCACTCCCATTAGGTAAAAACCCCATCCTTCTAGATGTTGTCTGTGGTAAAAACAAGAAAATTCAAGTACCAGTGAAAGATATGGGCCCTTTTCTTCAGTCTCTAGAACTACTGATGATTCAACCCTTGCTTAAATCTCCTACTATATTAACTCACAATATTTACAGGACTACAACCCTCATGACATAAGTAAAATATGGACAAACTTGTTATGTTCAGAACCAAATACCCCAAAACCAAATGATTCTAAGATCATTTATTAGGAACTAACTCATCAGAACTTACACAGTTCAGCTATAGAAAGTGTAAAGGTTAAGGAGTCCCTAGAGTGGAGAGCTTTGCTGAACTGATGACAACCTTGTCTACTCGGTTGTGTCTCTAATAAACTTTTCTGTAAAGAATAAGTGTCACTTAGTGATTTTCAGAATTGCTCATATGAGTTACCAGACCGCCTAAGTGTTGTTGTAATGAATTATATATCAATCCCTATCTCATACATTATTAAAGTTAGGATAAAAACAATATTAAATGAAAATTGTTATAGAAAACAAATTTTATAATCAATCTCAAAACAAGCCCAGGGATGTTGATCAATTTTTGTGGTAAACTAGGATCATATTTATACATACAACATACAAACTTTTATACCTTCTCCCACACATAATCCACCATTATTAAACTTTGGTTGTAGTTTCAAAATAAAATTCATAATCTTGTAAACCACTGCCCATTTGCTCTGCTTTCATCTTGCTTTCAGCCATAGAGAGATAATGCTCAAGAACCTTCTAACTGTTATTTCTATGTCTGCCTATCTTATTTCAAGACTCCACTGAAATGCAGAAGCAGCTACTTGTAAACGATTCAATAAATGTCTATCAAAAGCAACATCATGCCAGTAGTGGGCTTTTGACTTATGAGAAAGATGAAGAAAAATCTGCTAGAATTCTGATATAGTTATTTTCTTTATTACATTACGTGAGTTTTGAGGGACAATTAATTGTGAGTTCAGATGAATTAGCACAGAGAGTTGCTTGCCAAAAACTGATAGTGGGAGTTGGGGGACCATTGCCTTAACGAGTATCCACAAGGGTTGATTGATTGAATGTGTCAAGGTTGAGCTAGTGCCTGTGTGAAACCTTTACCTGTAATTTTGGTTTGATTTATTTGTTGATTCATTTATTTACAAAGTAAGGTAGTTTTCACCCTTATAATTTAGTCTCTTTTGCAAAGGAGGGTACTCTGTGTACTGCTGAGAGAGAAATTTGGACACAGTCCAACACACTAAACATTCTAGTTATACCTACCTACATTCTGTCCTGTCTGTAGGATGTGCTAGGGCAATGATGTCAGAGAACATGTGAGAGTAGACAACTAATGACTGCCTGAACATTATGCTCACAGTATTAGAAGGAACCCGTGTTCTATACTGCCTGGGTGGCTGGATATCAGATATTTGTGAGCGTGGAGACATAGGGTAGAACCAAACACAACTGGCAGAAAAAAATAAAATAAATAAATGATTACTAATGATATCCTGCTATACTCACAGACTCTGAACCAGCACACGTGCAGTCTTCAGGGGGTCTTCTCCAAGCACTATTGAGTACATGTTATAGTTGTTAGCTTGCTGTTTCTTTGAACTCCTAACAGTGAGAATGAGTGTGCTGCTGACTCTTTTGCCTGATCTTGGGATCTTTTCCCCCTATTATGTTGCCTTTTCCCAACCTAGATATGAGGAATTTTGCCTTGTCTTACTGTATTTCTTTTTATTGTGTTTGGTTGTTGTCTCTTGTGGGAGAGTTCCTTTCTGTAAAAAAAAAAAAAAAAAAAAAAAAAAAAACAAAAAAAAAAAAAAAAAACAAACAGCAACAGAAAAACAAACAAAGAAACAAACAAAAAAAACCAAAACAGAAACAAGAAAATTGTATCTGGGAGAGAAGAGATGTGGGAGGAGTGGAGAGAGCAGAAACTATGGCTGGTGGGAATGTATTATATAGGAGAATTTATCTTTTTTTCTTTTATATTGGATATTTCATTTACTTACATTTTAAATATTATCTCCCTTTACAGTTTCCTCTCTGCAACCCCCTATACCATCCTCCCTTCTGCTGCTGCCATGAGGTTGCTCCCCCAGCCACCTACCCAGTCCTGCCTCACCACTCTTGCATTCATCTACCTTCATAGGGCCAAAAGCCCCCTCTCCCATTGATGCCCGATAAGGCCATACTCTACTACACAGGAAGCTAGAGACATGGGTCCTTCCATGTGCTCCCTTTGGTTAGAGGTTTAGTCCCTCTAGGCTTTGAGGGTCTGGTTGGTTGACATTGTTGTTCTTTTTATGGGGTTGCAAACTCTTCCTGCTCCTTCAGTCCTCCCCCTATCTCCACCATTGGGGTTCCAGTGATGATTAGCTGTGAACATTCACATCTGTATTTGTCAGGCTCTGGCAGAGGTTCAGGAGACAGCTATATTAGGCTCTTATCAGCAAGCACTTCTTGGCATCAGTAATAGTGTCTGGGTTTGGTAGCTGCATATAGGATGGATCCCCAGGTGGTGCAGTTTCTAGATTGGACTTTCCTTCAGTCTCCGTTCCACTCTTTGTCCCTATATTTCCTTTAGACATGAGCAATTATGGATTAATCATTTTGAAGTGGGTGGGTTGCTCCATCCTTCTACTGGGGGCCTTTCCTATCCACTGGCTATGTTCTGTACATGTTTTTACTCCCCTATGTTGGGTATTTTAGTTAATCTTATCTCTGATGTGTCTAGGGAGCCTCTTGCTTTCCTGGCTTCTGGGATTTTCTGGGGTCTACCCCCAGTTCCCCACTCCCTATTGCTACACACCTCTGTTCAATTTCCTGACACTCTGTACATCTCCAATCTCTTCGCACACCTGATCCTGCCCCACCTCCTCTCTTCCTCGCAAGTCCCCCCTACCATCTACGTCCTGTGATAATTTTGTTCCCCCTTCTAAGTAGGACTTATGCATCCAATCTATGGTCTTTCTTCTTGGGCTTGATATGGTTGGTAAATTGCATTGTGGATATTCCCAGCTTTTCTCCTAATATTCACTTACCAGTGAGCACACTACCATGTGTCTTTTTTTGTGACTGTGTTACCTCTTTATTTTCAATAAAGTATTACAAATGGAAAATTATTAAAAACTTTGCATATTTAAAAGTTTTGTATTTTGTATATATGAATGATGTGTAGATAGCATTTGCAAAGACAGAATAAAGAGACAGCACATTTGGGGGTAGGATTTGCAGGTACTTGTGAGCTATCTAGTAGGGATGCCTGAAGCCAAATTAGGTCTTTTGCGATTGCAAACAACACTATTAGTAACTGATAAGATCCCTCTCTGGCCTTAAGTGTTTGCAGAGCTTTTCTTTGGAATTTTCAGGCACACAAAATCTTCTGAACTGAAACAAAATCCATATGTTGCATTGACAAAATGTTATATGAGTCACATCTCGGTAAATTTTCTACAATTCTCTAAGCATCATAATATCCTCATTTGAGAACTATGGGTAGAATTGTGTTGCTTTTACTACATCTGAATTACTTGAAGTATGCTATCGGTTGATTTTCTCAGAAAATAGATGTTAATATAGAGGTTAGATGTTAGCTTACTGTGTATAAATAAAGTTATACACATGCATAGACAAACATGCACAAATATCAGCATACACAGACACACATAGATAAAGATAGACACACACAAACTGACTTAAACACACATGTGACCAGACAGGTACAAACAAACAAAGAGAGACAGAGACACACAAACTCAGACACTTAGAGGGACACAGACAAACACAGGTGTACACATACACATGGACATATAGACACACACACAAAGACATGGATATACCAAATAATAGACAGATACATGCACATATACACACAGATACACATACAGGCACATACACACATCTGGCCCCCACCAGGCATGGACCCTATGAAAGAATAAAGCAACTGTTACGTTGAAGTCCATATTGTTGAAATAATGGCATTCTGATAGGGTTATATACAGGAATGTTAAAAAGAAGCTACTTAAAGAATAAAGAAAATACAACTGCCTCACTATAATGTCCACCCCAAAATAGGCAAAGAATTGAGAAAGTTGCATTCCTGAAACTCTGAAGGACATCTAGGAATCTCCACATATCTGGAAAATCTTTACATATAGTTAGCTAAAGCCTCTTAGTTGTTTCCTGTATCTAGCAGGATAAGGATGAATTTTCATGTAACTTGCTAGTTTCAGCCTTCCCAGACATAAGAAGTCTCCACTTTCTTTTAACAGATTAGAACTTGTTGGTTATCTATGTGATGTGACATCTAGATTGCCTGTCTGATTTTTTTTCCCTAACTTTTGGAAAATGCCATTAGCATCCAGGCTTAGCTGCCATTATCTTCAGGGGATAATGTGTCTGACAAAAATCTTGTTGAATCAGTGTCAGAACCACTCTTAAGTAAGGGCATATGACTGGTGGGAGAGGGACTATAGGAGTTCGGCACTTTTCACAATAAGGGAAAATGTCAAGAGCTACAAAAGAATCAGAGTTCCCATAGATGTCTGCAGGCCAAAGTAATGTTTCCTCCTGTCCAGTCCTGTTTTGTTCTCCCCATATCTATGACTGTTGAACTGAGAGCGGATGCTTCACAACACACAGTAGTATGTAGTAGTTTCTTCCAAATTGATATATTTTTCCAGGATGGGGTAGCTACTCAGAAGATATGAGCTATGTGTTGAATTCTTATGGAAGATCACATTGATGATATAATGAATAATGGGGCTTAGTTGATAAAAAATAGTAGTGGATTATTTGTGTATAAAAAGTAAGGGTGTGCTTCTGAGTGCCATTTGAGGAAATAAGAAAGTGCTGTAGGTGCAAAACAACAGAGCAAACACTTCAGCTTTGGAATTTAGGGAACAATTTACCTTGGATGCCCCATTCATTTTTGTCTAAGTAGCTGAGCTGAGTCTACAGACAATTGCAAAGAAGTTCCTTGTAAAATCTATCATTTTCAGTGGATGCACATTACAACATTTTAAATTGCTGTTTAGGGCTACACTTTGTCTTCGGATGAATATATGTCCCCAAAAATGAATTTAGCTTATAAAATACAACAAATAAATTCTCGGAATAAAAAAAGTATGAGTCTTTAAGCATGTGTGTGTGGGGAGGGGTGGGTGTGTGTGTGTGTTGGAATATGAGGAGTCAGTGACTTGAGAGAAGTTTGTCTGAATACAAGAAATTATAAAAATATATGGAGAAAAAATGAACTTCTCAAGTTTACTGTCAAAATAATTCACTACTATGCCCACATAAAAGTAATTATCAAAATGTTTACTAATGTTTAGTAGTAAATGTTACATGCCCTAAAGAAAAGCTAATGTATGTAGGGACTCAATACATGTATTTGTGTGTGTATGTGTTTGTGTGTGTGTGTGTGTGTGTGTGTGTGTGTGTGTGAGTGAATAAATTAGTCTATATTTTATTGTGATTTTTAGAAGCATGAGTTAGTTTTTTGTTTTAATCACTAATGTCAGTAAATAGCTTAAAGTTTCTGAGATACCCTGAACTACAAAGATAAAGGTTAAGAAATATGAATATTTAAATTAACATAAAGAAGCTAAATCTTTATTCAGCCATAGGTTCTGAGCATAATACTGTAGAAAGGCAGATTTTGATCATAAGATCTGTAAAGTTTCTTCAAATGCTGTAAGGCTTAGCTTTCTACCACTGATGCAGAAGAAGAGCTTAGTTAGTAAATTGCTGTGATGCAAGCCCAAAGTCATAAGTTTAGATACCCAGCATACACATAAAAAGGTAAAAAACATACTACACAGATAAGGATGTCCATTGTGCTTGCTTGTCAGCCAGTTAGACTAATTGTTGAGCCCAATATTCAGTTAGAAACCATATAGAGACTGATTGAGAAGGATACCTGACAGATAACTCTGGTGTCCACATTCATGTTCACATACATCTGTATGCACCTTTTCATATATATATAAAAATATATATGTATATATATATATATATATATATATGAATGTTATATGTTCGTATATAACCATGAATATATACATACGAAAGAAAAAAACATGCTCATCAAAATACTCACAACATTTACATAAACGGTTTAGTAAGTGTGTTACTCCTCAATTTCCTACAAATGTGAAATTTTTGCTTTTCCATACCCTGAAAACATTTTACAAAAAATTACAATTGCAGATCACAGCATTTAATAGAAAAAAAAAACTCCCCTAGTGAAAGAAAATAACATATTTATGTTAAGAAAAGTTAATGTCAGTTATTATTATTAAAATGACTCTCATCAATACTACATTGGTAATGAACCATGCTGTCATGTTCACAGGGGCCATGGGAATAGAGTTTCTTGTATAAACAGAAAACTGTTGAGGCCCTTTTAAAGAGCAGGAATACAAAGGACATGGCCTCATTCGGCCTTGTCTTGTACTTTAGCTAGAATCCCTGAAGTGTGACAGTAAACAACCTGTTAAGGGAAAAGTGATTGCTTAACTTCTCTGAAGTTCCAACTATATAAAACTGGAGATTAAATACTGTAAGTCCACAATGATTTTATAAGATTTAAGTGAAATTATATCCATCTAATCCTGAACATAATAGATTTCCCAGTCTGTCACTATATGAGTATAGTGTCTGTGGGTCCTCTTACATGTGTCCCAGAGATTTCCCATTTCAATCTTAAGTCTCTCTGACTATGAAGTTTCTTTCCCTGTTTTGTCATGAAACTTTGAAAATTATTTCTCTCAGGTTGCCACTTTTCTGGAGAGCCAGTTGCAAAATCACCTGGTAAATAACAGTCCTGAATTCTAGCCATAAATAATTTGTGATAATTCACATCTATAGTAAATACGACTATAAGTATTTCCACCCAGATGGACTGGATGCTTATTACTCTTGTATATTCTGTATCTAAGAAGACCAGGAATGGAAAACACATAGGCACATATTCTTTATTAAAATTTTTTGTTCTTTCCTTATTCTCAGGTCTCTGTTTAGTTTTCCACATTATGAAAAGCTATGGTTCTGTGAATTGATGACCATTACATAGTCCTGGGCAATGATGTTCATAGTAAAATCCACTGCCCTTTGTAAAATAGGTCCCACTGCAGGCTCTTCAAAGTCCTTCCTGCCTTTGTCAGCAGCAGAATCAGCAGCTGTAGCTAGCAGTGTTGGTAAAGAGGCTCGGTTAAATATAAATGTCTGTAGAATCATATTTAAAGGAGACTTTTGAGGTCACTGAAGTTGGGAATAGAAAACAATTTTAAAATTTTATGTAAGATTAAGTTCTAAATAAATGAAATTACAAAGAAAATTATTTTATACGAACAGTCACCTTTGATCTAAAGACAGAGAAAAAACTATGTTGAGAACCTAAAAACAGTTTTTTAAAACTCCCCTGGACTCCTGCTTTACTGGAAGCTACTTCAGTAATAAGGACCACAGGTAAGACATTGCCCACAGCCTAATAACATCCTTTAATGACTATCTAACAGTCCTCATTAGCACTTTCTTTCCTGGGGTCCTCATTTCTGCTGGCCCACACTCTGGCAAAAGATTTCTATTTTACCCAAGGTCATACATGTTCTGGTAACCTGAGAAGATTAGAAACCAGCCTAAGAACACAACATCCAGGGCAATGTGACACCACCGGAGCTCAGCTACAGTATTAGTCATGGTTATTCAAACACTGATGAAACACAAGAAGACCTTAAACCCAAATTATGAAAAGGTTAGAGGCCTTTAAAGAGTAAAGGATGAATCTCTTAAAGAAATCTAGTAAAATACAAATAAGCAGGTTAGAGAATTGAATAAAACTGTTCAAGTATGAAAAATAGAAATAGAAGCAATAAAGAAAGCACGAATCTGAAGGTTTCCTAGAGATGAAAATCTAGGTAAGTGAACAACAGATGCAAGGCCTCACCAACAGAATACAAGAAAAGAAAGAAAAATTTAGATGTTAAATATACAGTAGAAGAAATTAATAAAGTGGTCAGAGAACATGCTGGATCTAAAGTTTTCTTGATAGAACATATCTAGGAAATCTGAGACACTATAAAAGACCAAACCTAAGAGTGATAAGAATGAAAGAAGGAAAAATTTCCAGCTGAAAGGGACCTGAAAATATTTTAAGAAAATCACAGAAGTTTCCTAATTGGAAGAAAAAGAGGCCTACAGGAAGCTGATGGAATACCACATAGATTGGACCAGAAAAGTAAGTACCCCACCCACATAATAATCAAAACACAAAGCATATAGGGAAAAAAATGTCCAAGTTGCATGTAAGGGCCAAACATACATTTGTTACCTTTCAACAGAGACTTTAAAAGCTAGAAAGACCTAGATGGAAAACTTGCAGACTCTTAAGAGATCACAGATGCTTGCCCAAACTACTAAACCCAGCAAAACTTTCAATCTCAGTTAGAAAAACAAAACAAAACAAACAAAAAAAATCTCAAGATATCTCCCCCAAAATCAAATTTAAACAATTTTATTCACAAATACGTTTATACTAGATGGAAATTTCAACAAAGGAGGATAACTTCACCTAAGAAAATATTGAAATAGATAGCTTCACACCAGAAAAATAATAAAAATCATCTTTCACATACACATAAATACCATCAAATTAACAGAAATAACAATCACTCGTTGTTAATATGTCTCATGATTAACAAGTGCAATTCCCCAATAAAAAAAAAAAAAACAGACTAACAAAATTTTTGCAGAAACAGTTTGCATTCTTTTGCTGCTAGAAGAAACACACCTCAGCACCACAGATAGAATTGTCTAAGAGTGAAGGGTTTGTAAAAGTTTTACCAAGAAAATGGACCCAAGAAGCAAGCTTCTTTAGCCATTTTAATATCTATCAAATTAGACTCTAAACCAACATTAGTCACAGGGCATGAGGAAGGACATTTCACATACTTACCAAAGTGAGAACAAAATAAACAGCGGGAGTCTACAAATTCAAGGAGAACTGAGCAACTCTTTGCTGAATGACCACTGTGTTAAGAAAGAAAGAAAAAAATTAAAACCACCTAGAATTCAATTAGAATGAATGCAAAACATACCCAGAATAGTGAGACACAATGAAATAACTTCATTAAGAGGAAAGTTCATAGCACTAAGTGCATTCATAAAGAAATTAGATCTCATATGAGTGACTCAATAGCACACATGAAAGCTATCGAACAAAAAGAAGCAAACACATCTATGAGGAGTAGACTGCAGGAAATAATCAAATTCAGGACTGAAAGAAATAAAATAGAAACAATGGGAACAATACAAAGAAGAAATGAAACAGAAAGTTGATTCTTTAAGGAAATTAAACAAAATATAAACAGCCCCTTTCCAACGTGTACTCCAAAACTTGGAAAATCTAAAAGGAATGGAAAGTTTCTTGGTAGATACCACTTTTCAAAGTTAAACCAAGTTTATTAAAATAAAAAACCAAAAGACAAAAACCAAAACAAACAAACAAACAAAAAACTCATATAATTTCTAAAGAATAGAAGCAGTTGGAGAGTATGCACATGGAGGGTTCGTGGGGAGGGATTGAAACTGATCAGAGCTGCATCTCTGCGACAAGCTGGAGACCTGGGACCCAGAGTGGATCCAAGGACCAGAGAAGCTTCCAGGAGTTTATGGGAGTACCTTATCTGACCCTGGGAGCAGCTCGGGATATGGCCTTTGTTCTGGATACCTCCTGTAGCCAGGCTGAATTTCCAGGGGAGAAGTTCTACCCACAGAACCTTCCATCCCAAATTTGTACTGCCTACAAATGTGGAGGAATAACAATGGTGCAGAGATTGAAGGAACAGTCAATTAATGACTAGGATAACTTGGGATTCATCCGATGTGAGAGAGCCAACACCTAACAGTATTAATGATAGTCTGCTATGCTTGCAGACAGGAGCATTGCATAGCTGTCGTTTGAGAGGCTTCATTCAGCAACTGGTGGAAACCAACAGCATAACATTAGGCAGAGCTCAGGGCGTCTGGTTGAAGGGTTAGGGGATGGAATTGGGACATCCCTGGGGGGGGGGGGGTCAAAGACACCACAGGTAGAATCAGAAAATAAACTAACCTAGCCAATGGGGGCACACAGAGACTGAATCATCAATAAAAGAACATGCATAGGCTGGACCTAGGACCCTTACACATTTGTAGCAGAGGTGTAGTTTGGTTTTAAAATGAGTCCCCTCACATTTGGAACTATAATGATGTGTGTGCGGAGGAGTTGGGGGGTGGGCGTGATATCTCTGACAGTTAACTGCCTTTGAATTATTTTCCCCTAGCTGGACTGTTTTGTTTGGTCTCAGTGGGAGAGGATAAAAATTAGAAAACAAGAAGTCAAAGAATTGGTATTTGCAAACAATATGATTGTGTGAAAAAAATGGCCCCAAAACACACCAAGGAAAATGAATGGTTTCAGGAAACAGAAAGTGACTGGATAAAAAATTAACTAAAAAAAAAAAAAAAATAGTAGTACTTTTATATGTAAACCATAAATGGTCTGAATAAAAAAATAGGGAAACAATGCATTTCACTATAGGCACAGATAATATAAAATATTGCAGTGTAACCCTAGTAAAAGACCTGTATGATAAGAAATTCAAGTCTATAAAGAAAGAAGTTGGAGATGTCAGAAGACAGAAAGATTGCACATGCTACTGGACGAGTAGAGTTAACATAGTAAAAATGGTCATCTTGCCAATGCTATCTACAGATTCAATGTACTTCCCATCAACATCCCAACACCATTCTTTAGAGAACATGAATAAACAAAACTCAATTTCATATGGAAAAGGAAAACTAAGCTACAACTATAGGCTTGTGTCTTCTGAGGTATCACTGTCCACAATTTCAATTTGTAGTTCAGAGTAATAGTGTTAAAATACTGCATGGCATTGGCATGGTAACAGTCAGAATGATCAATGATTTCATAAATACATTCACACACTTACAGACACTTGATACTTGAATTTGACAAAGAAGTCAAAATTATAAAATGGGGAAATGAAAGCATCATCAACAAATGCTGTTTGTCTAACTAGACTTCTGCCTGTTGTGGAATGTAAATCATTCTATTTCTATCATTCTGCACAGAACTCAAGTCCAGGTTGATTAATTACCTCAACACAAAAGCAGATACACTGAACCTGTCTAAAAAATAAGTAGAAAATAGACTCGAAGGTAATTTCACAAGAGGTAATTTTTTGAACAGTACATCAAGAGCTCAGATGCTAAAACCCTTGATTAATATACAGTACCTTATAAAACTGAAAAGCTTCTGTAAATCAGAGGACATTGCCAATAAGTCAAAACAACATCCTATAGAATGGGAAACGTTCTTTACCAACCTCACATCTGGAATAGTGTTAACTTTCAAAATATTTATAAAAACTTTAAGAAACAAAACATCAACAAACCAAATAATCCAATTAAAAATAGTATACAGATTTAAACTGAGAATTGTCAGTAGATGAATCTCTAATGGCTGAGAAACAAATAAATATTCAACATCCTTACCCATCAAAGTAAAGCAAAACAAAACAACACAGGGCATATCTGGAGGGCTAAGATCATAAACACAAGTGGCAGTTCATGCTGGCACGTATGTGGTACATGAGAATACCCCTCAATGACTGGGGAGAGTACAGACTTATATACACACTTTATAATCTGTAAGGTGGTTCCTCAAAAAATTGGGAATAGATTTACCACAAGATACAACAGTAACGATCCTAAGCATATACCCAAGGGATACTAGCTCAACTCTGTTTTTAGCAGTTTATTCAATATAGCCAGAAACTGGAAACTACCTAGATGTCCCTCAACTGAAGAATGGATAAAAATATTGGTACATTTACACAATGAAGTATTCCTCAGCTGCTAAAAACAATGACATCATGTATGTTCCAGAATTATGGATCTAGAAAAAAAATCACCCCCAGTGAAATAAGTAAGTCCCAGAAAGACAAGCATGGTTTGTACTCATAAATGGACCTCAGCTGTAAAGTAAAGGATAACTATGCTACAATCAACAGACCTGGAGAAGCTAAGTAACGAGGAGAGCCCATGAATCTCACGGTGAAGGAGAAAAGGAATAAACATTTGTAGTGAATAGAGAGTGTCCTTTTGGGGGTGGGTAGAGGAATGAGAGAGATCAACTAGAAGGATGTGGAGAGCATTGGGTAAAGTAACTAGAATCAGGAAAGTGCATCTCAGGGATGAAATAGAAACCTAGTGCAATGGAAACTCCTACGAATCTATGAGGGCGGCCTACCTAGATGTAGCAATGGGTGGTTTGGAGCATAAACTCTTCATCACCTATAATCAGGCAAGATTCCAGTGGAGAGTTTGGGACACTAACCCAAATACAATTTTGAGCTACAACTTTTCTGCTTATGAGATGTGTTGGAGTAAAGGTAGCAAAGAAATTGTGTGATTGGCCAGCCAATGATGGTCCAGTTTAAGACCCATGCCACCTTTCTATAAACTACACAGTGTCGAGTTTAGCTACACAATTGCTTAGTAATATTCCAGATATATAGTTACATTATTCTGACCCCTGAAAACCTATTTGATATATACAGTTTGGTACCCTCACATATAGACTGATAACATATTACTCAGTTTATGTGGGATATACTACATTAATTTTTCCATCTTGGATTTGGGGTGCAGTTAATATTTACCTCCCTTCTTTTGTTCCTTTAAGCCCATGGTTTGCTGATGTTCAGCCACTTAAACCAGCTGCTACTGAGTCTAACATCAAGAACAAGAAATAAATAATCCTGATTTCCTAGTGACTTTCTGTGAATAAACAAAGTTTCTTGCTATTCGATAAAATTTATCATGACTGAGAAACATTGCAGAAAGGAGGGCAAATATTTTCCCACATTTGCTACCTGAAGAGTTTCTTAGTTACTAGCATCCTTAACAATGGAAAGCTTTTAAATATGTTATTTAATACATAACGTTTAGCTGGAGTATGAATGTGTTTCCACTTTGGAAAAGGCAGCCTGTATTGTAGAAGAAAGAGACTTTTTCTTGAAAAAAAGTACTAGAATCAAGAGCATTATGTTTTTTTACACATTTTCAAGAATGTTTATCAGAGTGGGTAACATAAGACAGTTAACCCTAAAAACAGCAAGAAGATCTAGCTCAGTAAAATCATTCCCCTTAAAAAGCTTCCATGTATCTATCCAAGCGGTAAGTGCAGTGAGAGATGAAGAAATGCTCCTTCCTCTACTTTCTCTCACTCTGTGTAAGCAAGGGCACCAGTGAAATACCCCCATCACTTGAGATTAATACACATAAGGAAGCTTGTTCTTTAGGGCTAGGTGAAGCATTAGAGCTTCAGACCAGAGAAACTGCCACCATGTCCTGGTTGTAGCAGGTATTTGATTGAACTTAGTGAGTGGAGTCAATCTAGAATTAAAAGCAAAAACAAAATTGAAGCCAAGGAGAAGTACTCAGAATCACACCCTCTCCATTCAAATATTCATGAGCTGATGAGGCAGAAAAATTGTTTTGCTCCATTACAGTATCTGTCCCTGTTACCTCTTCCACACATGTAAGCAGAAAGCACTTACTGTCAGACACTGACCCCAGGGAAGTCATTCATTTCCACCTAAAACAGCTGCTTCAACTAACTTGTGCATGTTGCATTTACCAAAGGAAAATTACACCTTTTTTTCCTAATTCACTGAGGAATTTTTTATTGGGAAAACATTTACTTGGATCTTTCAGCTGCTATGATAGACTTCACAGTGAGCTTCTCAGTAGGAGAGGAACCCCTGCAAAGTCCTGACCTTCTTCAAGGTCTCTTGTGGTGTCAGGCAAAAGTGGAAGGTGAATGGGCACCGCTCCTTCTCCTCTACTTAAAACTCACCAGGTGCACCTCTGAGAAGGAATGAAAAGCAGCCTGTGGAGGTAAATAGGGGAGAGGAAGACCTGTCTCAGAAGTATTTCAATATTGATTTCAAAACTGTTTCAGATCATTCTTTTTGTTTTGTTTTGTTTTGTTTTGTTTTGTTTTGGTAATGTCACAATTACATCATTTACCCCTTCTGTTTCATCCCTTTATACCCTCCCTCAAACCGATCCTTGCTTCATTTTATATTTATAGCTTTTTATTTCATTATTAGCTGTGTGTGTATGTCCCTAAATATATAAATACAGCCTGCTCAGTTTGCATTATGTTGCATGTATGTATATTTTCAGAGCCATTCATTTGGCATGAACAACTGTGATGCTATGCCCCAAAGAAGACTTTCTCTCACTTCTCAGCACATAGCCCTATTTCCAGTTCCACAAAACGTGCATGGTTGTAGGATAGAGCTCTCTGGGTTTCTAATGAACAAGCAGTGACACGCCTCTGTATTAAGCAAAGCCACTCTTTTAAACATTTAGGAATAGAAAAGGAATATTTGCACTTTTTAAATGAGGCAATAGCAAAGTCTACACACATTTAGAAGAACAATTTGGAGCGTCGGGATTGCCTTTTCAGTACAGGTGAGAATTTCACCAAGAGAAGCAGCCTTATTCTGCTTCTCACATCTACTTTCTAGATCTAAACTATAAAAGATACAAAGTGCAATAAGGAATTTCTGTTTCCAATGACAGCTATTTGTGACATTGAAAAACTGTGGACATTCAGTAAGCATACTCCTTTGGACAAGGTGTGTGGATTAATTCGCAGGCTGAGGTATAACCGTGCAATGGCACAAAGTTTCTTTGGCAGCACCTGCAAATGTTGGTGCTTTGGAGGAATAAATGAATCAAGGCAACACTTCTGTGTACCCTCTGCTGTGATTTGTTAGCCAGGACTTGTAGGGCACATTTTAGTAAACGCTAGTCTTCTAGCAATCACAGAATCAGATTTGGGGACATTTAAGATTTAACATTAACTGTACTTGGATATGTGGAGTGATACGAAGTATAACAAAATGACTTTGAGTTCTTAGAACACATTAAAAGAGAGGCTCTGTGCCCCAGCATACAGAAATGCTGGGTGAGGTGGGGGAGCTCCCTCATAGAAGCAGCGCGATGCGAATGGGATAGGGAGTTTTCAGAGAGGAGACCCAGGATTGGGGATAGTATTGCAGTAGAGGATGGCCTAGCCTGGCATCAATAGAAGCCCTTGGTCTTGTTAAGGCTTATTTCCCAGTGTAGGGGAATGCCAGGGTGTTTAGGTGGGAGTGGGTGGGTGGGAGGGGAGCATCCTCATAGAAGCCAAGAAATGCAGTAAAGGGAGGAAGGGGGACCAGGAAACAGAATAACATTTGAAATGTAAACACATAAACTATTCAATAAAAAACAACAAAAAGGTATTTTAAAAAAATAGTCTGGTTTAGTAGTTCACCACTGTTAGCAACAGGACTCCAGTCCCTGTCTTTGCTTTGAATGGAGCTGTTCTACCCTTAAATGGATTCTATTTGAAATCAACAAGCTCAGTAAGAATAGGGAAAGCTGATGAACCTCTGACTTAGCTTGCCAGAGAAAACACCAAGTTAAATTTGGAACTTATTTAAGCAATATTTTATTAAATTATAAGGTTGGCATCAAGATAGAAATGGAATTGACCAAGTAAAAATACATACATGCCAAAGAACGTGAAGGCCTTAGCTGTTCAAAAGAAGTTTGAAGAAGTTCTCGTTGACTACACTAGCAAAGTTCCAAGCAGGCAGCACATCTATACCAGCTGCATGTTTGGTCTTTGTCTGTCCACCTCTGAAAGACCCTCATCCACATTATGTTTCATTCTGGCGTTTCTACCACCCTTGTCTTTCTCCCTTATTCACTACCAGCCACAGGAGAGTTCAACTGAGCCTGTGAGGAACTGGTTTGGTTACTGTACTCTTTACAGTTGGATGTCCCTTTTCCTTCATAAAATACATTTTTTTCTTGGAGACACTTAAACTTTCGTAAAAAAAAAAAAGTCAAGGCAAGAAATGTCTTATGATAGCCAAAGGAATATAAATGCAAATATTACGTATAATAATGCATTTGGCATTAGTGCACAGTCTAAATATCTCATCTGAAGAAATTCACAATGTAACAAAAACCAAAGAAATAGACAAACAAAGATACAAAACAAAACAACCCCCCCCAAGCCTCCTTGATAACTGGGGGACTTTTTACATTTGTGCCTTGAACACTTGGAACATTCCATGTCCTTTATGCATATGTACAAAGAGTTCACAAGGTGACAATGTTTGGATTTATAATTTTTCTTGACTTATCATTTTTCAGAAGAAATATACATTCACTAAAACCATTATTTGAATTTTGATCATTTACTGGTATGGCAGCATTCACCATGACACTGATCAGAAAAAGGTGTCAAAGCTGCTAGTTATCCACAGTCAGGAGAGGTGACCTGTAACCTATACTGTGTTATGTGGCCCAGCCATAATCTTTGATAGGTTATACAGTAAGCACAACTGAATTGTGACATATTGTGATGAATTTATTGGTAGGCAGTCTCATCAGAATCTAAAGAGCTGTACATTACTGAGAGCCATGCTATGATACTTCCCCTGCCCTCAGTTCTTTGTGTATGTGTGTGTGTGTGTTTAGAGTAATTATGTGATTTCTCTCTCTTGCTCTTTTTCCCTCTGACAGATGTCCACACACACACACACACACACACACACACAAACACACACAGAGAGAGAGAGAGAGAGAGAGAGAGAGAGAGAGAGAGAGAGAGAGAGAGAGAGAGAGGTGAGGGCGGGGAGATCATAATTCTTGAATGAAAGCTTAACAAACTTTTACAATTACATATACTTCCATCATCTAGTTAAAAGAAAAAACATGGTAGAGGTATGATGTCAGATTCCTCACTCTCTTACCAGGTTCATAAGCTCTCTCCTTGCTTTCATGTTTTTACTAAATAGGACAGGATTGAAACTTCAGGTTGCATAACTTTTTCACTGAAGTGTATATGATGTTTTACAAGTAGTTTTGTTAATACCACTATGTGGACAGGTCTCAGGATAGTTGAGAACTTTCACACTGCAG
Organism: Micromys minutus; assembly: GCF_963924665.1. Classification (NCBI taxonomy): domain Eukaryota; kingdom Metazoa; phylum Chordata; class Mammalia; order Rodentia; family Muridae; genus Micromys; species Micromys minutus. The sequence goes on from NC_137952.1 coordinate 5,175,222, forward strand.
GTGGAAGAAAAAGATTTATTTGCAGAATAAACTGAGTGAATGGAATTAATGAAGTAGGAGGTATCTAAATCATTACTCAAATTTTGAACATTCTCGGTGCTATTAAATAACTAGTATTAAAGCTTATTGAAATTCCATAAATACAGAACTATTCCAAACTCACAAAGCACCCCATAAAATTTAATTTCACCCAGTTTTCACAGGAACCATGAGGTAGCTGTCTGTCTAACTGATAATAGCTTGATCAAGGAATAAGTGAGAAAATGGAGCACCAAGCATTGATCAAAGGCATTTGGGCTGATTTTGGCTTCTTCCATTTGGAAGAATAGTTACTTTCCCACTGATTACATTTGAAAATCAACGTGAGAAGAAGGCATGCATACTTGGCCATTGTAAGGAGGAAGGATCACCTTAGAGAAGAGTCAGAGTGATGATGTGACAAGAAATTGTGCTCTCCACCTGCAAACAAGTTTAGCTGAGCTAATAACTGACTTCAAGTACCTCTGTTTTGTCTTTTACCTCAAAGAAGACAAAGCGCACACATTTTCAATCTGCTTCAGTGGCTTTGGGTTTCCTAATAGCCAATTCAATTAAAAGCCTATTCACTGCCACCATTTCGATTACATTAGGTAGCTCTGAAAAAGCCAAAGCAAGTTGAGCAGAGCAAATTCATTCCTAAAGATGGTGATTGACATCATTGTGGTCTTCTGTGGAAAGGCTTGGCATTCATTTCCTGGGGCTATAGGAGTGATCGGTTGCTAAGAGACCAGGAAAAAAAACCTAAATAGACACCTTTAATGATTACCTAACCTAAGACTTTATGAGCAAAGGCTAAGATCATAGAGCAGATTAATAGCTGAGATGCAGAGAAAATTAATATTGAGATGTAGGAGGAAGTCATTAGGTCTTCAGAGTTTCATACATTCTTTTATTCTTCTTGAAATAATTAAGATTTTTTTCTACTTCAGTTTATAAATTTCTAGATAAAAGTAGATGACAAAGACATATAGGCTGCACACATAGGCAGCTGAATTTATGTCTAGCAACATGAAACAGTTTTTAAGTCAACATGGCATATTATGTTAGTTACAGTCTGGAGATAGGGCCATGAGTTCTAGATTAAGCAGTAATTACCACGGAGATTACAATAAGTCATTTAAGCTTGTTAGGGTTTACATATATTCACAGGGCAAAGAGATTGTTCAATACATAATGAAACCTAGAAAAAGATTCCTAAAATCCGTCAGTAAACCCTTACCTTGTCAATATACTTAAATCTGGTACAGCCTAATATATTGGTACTATCACTCTAGTTCTAATTTTAAACCACAGTCTCTAAGGTTAAACTTTATGCCCAATGAATTCCTAGGTCAAGGCAACACATAATTGAGGAAGAAACATAAATTTTACTGAGCACACATATTAGTAACATAAACTTTGGGATCCCACAGAGGTCAGGTAGCACAAATTCCAATCCCTAAATCTCAAAGGTGGGGATAAAACTTTGCGGTGGAACACTAGGAACACTAGCTTCTGGACGTGCTCCAGCACTGTGTAATGAAAGAGAGAAGAGGAGAGGCAGAAAGGGACTGAAGCAGATATATAGAGAATAAAATATTACCTTAAAAATTATTAAGTTGTCATATCGAACTCTCCATGATTATCAGTTTTCTCCATTCTCCAGCTACTGAGGATGAGTGTTGAATCTGTAAGGCTACTTCAGAGGATGAATATCTGTAAAGAATGTTGAGGTTATGATCCCCAAAACAAGAGATGATTTCACTTATTGGCAACTATGAGACAATAGCACATACCTTTTCAGTCAGACTGTATTCATTCAGCCATTCAAAAACACAGACAAAACTCACATTAATTAATAGATATAGTAAGAGTTATTTCTTGATTCTGACTACCCTCATGTCAACTCTTGTTCAAAACTTCCTTCCATACCCATATGTCTGTAATCTATATATGTGCTCTTTTAGTGGTACCGGTGGATGCAACTAAAATTGTTCTGTTGGGACTATGAGTATTGACCGTTCCAAATTAAACCAACAGGTATTAAACCTAACTAGATGGATGATAAAATTCATGGAGAAAAATTATTGAAAAGCATCTGTACCATCCATCACTCACTACTGAGTCAGGTTCTATTTGTATCCCTTTCTAATAATGGTATTCCTAATCACAACTTCTCAAGGAACTTCCTGCATCATAATTGTGAATCACCCAGAGGTATACAGATAGTTTCTGTGATTTTTCCAGTGATGTGCTATAACACACATCAGCAAAAGCACTGCTAGAAATGGCCTGTTTATAAAAAGAGGGTACAGATTTCTTTCCCCTTAAACTCTTTTGACATGCTTCCTCTCGGCATTCAAGTGAACCATCTTGGTACCAATATCTCAGATTATAATTCTCTGCACACTCCCAAAGAATTTTATTTCTACCTAAAGAGTCTTGATTACTAATAGATAAAGAGACAGTGAAAGGATTAGATTAAGCCAGTTTTCCATAATCTATCCCTTCAGCAAGATTAGGCTCAATCATAAACTGTGCTAGTTTCTCTAAGGCTACTAGTCATTGAAGACAAATTGGTTATACTGTCTTTGTGGGTCCAAATAGATACACTATCAGTGGACAGGCAAAAACAATACATATTTTCTTGCAGTCATACCATGTGGGCTCTTAACGCAGACATCTGTGCATACAGCTCAATATTAATAAACCTTCCTTCTAAACACGTGTTGATTTCGTATTAGGCACCCTCCTACATCCCGGTTGCTTCTTGGTGAAAACACAGCTGCATTATTTTCTTGTATGGTAGAAACATTTTTTATTAATGGTAGAAAACATATTTTATTAATCTTAGAAGTCAGGAGTAACTTTTCTTGGAGCATAAAGAGGCAATTACTGATAATACCATTTCTTGTCTCTGAAATATATGTCACATATGCTCACATGACAGATTTAGGAAAATGATCATTTTTCCTACATTGGTAGCTTGCAAACTAGTTTAATGCAATCACTAATATGTTTTCCCATACCTAGAATCATATCTTGGGCCAAACATAAATTAATGAAGAATCTTGAAGATAAAGTCCCCCAGGTTCCCAAACCTATATCTAGTTATGTTTTCCTTATTGTTATTGAATATTTTATTTATGTACATTACAAATATTATTCCCTTTCAGCTTTCTGCTCGAGAAACCCCATATTCCATTGCCCCTCTCCTTGTTTATATGAAGGTGCTCCCCTACTCCAGCCATCCAGCACAGCATTTCCCTACACTGGGGCATTGAGCCTTCATAGGAACAAGGGCTTTATCCCCCATTGATGCCAGATAAGACTGTCTTCTGCTACATATGCAACTGGAGTCATGGGTCTCTCCATGTGTACACTTTGGTTAGCGGTTTAGTCCCTGGGAGATCTGGGGGGGGTGGTCTGATTGGTTGATATTGTTGTTCTTCTATGGGGTTGCAAATACCTTCAGCTCCTTTAGTTACACACACACACACACACACACACACACACATATACATATATAAATACACATATATATATATATATATTTAAACTTGATAAATTTGTGTCTAAGACCCTAGTGAACAAAGATAAAGTCAAAACTGACAATAAACTTTTTGCTGCCCTGTGAGATTTGTTGATAAATGCTTTAAACAGTGCTATATGAGACTTGTTAAACTGAATCATTCCAGCTTCCATTGGGTAACCTAATCACAGTGGATTATAGGAAAGCTTACCTTGATAGGGATATGGGGACAGTGCTTTGAGAGCAATTCTTCTCATACTCTGCAGAGCCCTCTGAAACTTACAAGCGGACACTAACTCTGTCTCTTGGTGCCATCTTTTCACAGGTGAGTGTCAACAAATGGTCTGAGAAGACAGAGATGATGGTCATGCCCCCCAGGAAAAGTACCGATTGTCACGTGTAACATAATGGAAATATTATCTACAACAACTTAGGACATTTCACCACTATTCATACTACACATAACCTATGTAGAATCTGAACAGGTATTTGTTGAATATTTTCATATTGGAATTTAGGTGTCTGAGAACTTCATAAATGATAATGATTGATATGCTTCTAATGTTTAAAACACTGCACAATTCTTCCTGTATAAAGGAGGGTTCATGGATTCTCTCCTATTCCGTGACAGTGAATATTCTAGTCTGAGTTCACTGTCTGGAATAAATAGAGTAGCTTTTCAGACCTTTTGGCACTTTAAATTTTATTGTTTGAGTTTATGTGTACTTTTATTTTGAAATATAATGTTTTACTATTTGATAATTTCAAGCTTCAATAGAATGCACTTTATTATGTTTACCTTCTGGTCTCTCTTTTAATGTCTCCTGTGTCTACTTTTTATGCTACTAAATTCTTGTGTATTATTTTTTAAATATTTACTGATCCTTTAGCTTAGGAACTCTTTATATGTATAGTTACAGAGCGATCCACTAGAGCATTGTAGGCCCACCCACCAAAGAAAACACACCAATAGAAAACTGATTCTTCCTCTGCAGCCATACAAATATGTGGCATAAATCCAAATGATGCTTCATCTTACCTAAGGACACTTGCTCGGCAATGTCCACAGCAGTTTTATTCATAATAACCAGAAGCTGAAAACATCCTTGATTCCTTTTAACTGAAGAATGGATACAGAAATTGTGATTCACTTACACGATTATTAGTCAGCTTTTAAAAGAAATGGCATCATAAAATTTGCAGGCAAAAGGATATTAGAAAAAAAAAATCCTGAGTGAGGTATTCCAGACTCAGAAAAGGAAAATATGGTATGTACTCATTTATAAGTTGATAATAGCTGTTAATAAAGGTTAATCATACTACAGTCCACAAACGAAGAGAGCCTAAGCAACAGGAATTATTCATTAGAGGGGAAAATTGACCTTGCTGGGAAGGAGAAATAGAATAGAATGGGAACAGGAGGGTTTAGAATAGGTCAGAGAAATTGATAAAGAAGGAAAGGGAGAGGGGGAGAGACACAGACAGAGACAGGGATAGAGACAGAGAGAAAGATGACAGAAAGGGACAGAGATATAGAGAAATGAGATGAGGGGAGAGAGAGTACCAGGAGCAATGGAGAGACAAGAAATTGGAGTCATTTTCAAATAGTGTGGAAACCTAGTACAGCAGAACCTCTGGAATCTACAAAGGAGACACCTAGAAAGAAATTTTTATAGGGGGGAGGGTATACAGAGCCTGAACAGGACATTTTCTGTTACTGGGGTAGTTTCTATTGTATGGATTGGAATAAAAATCCAGCCATAAAATCTTTGACATGCAATTTTTCTTGCATAAAAATATACTGGAGTAATGGTGGTGCAGAACATGTAGAAGTGACCAACAAATTGTTGGTTTAATTAAGTCTTAAGCCATAATAAGGAACCCATTCCCAGCACTGCCCACATGGACATGATCTGAAAATTGGATGGCCCACAAACCTAGGGTAGATCCAAATAGGAATTAAATAAAAACCAAGAAAATGATTCCTCAAGATATTCATAAATCAGTGCCTAGCACACTCGTTGTTTGAGGGGTTACCTCTAGCTGCTGATAAAAGCAGATGCAGAGACACACAAAGATAACCAGTAGACTAAGCCCCTGAAACCGCATGGAAGATGGAAATAAAGAATTTCTGAAGCCAGAGGGAGCTTATAGGGATTTGGGGGAACTGAAGCAGCAATCATGGAGCATGTATCAGTATGCACTAGATCCTCTGCCAATATGTTGTGGTTCTTTGGTTTGGGGCTTCTGTGAGACTCCTAGCAGTGGGAGTGGGAGTGTCGGAGACTTATTCTCCATTCTTCCGATCTTTTCCTCCTACTTTATTACAGTTCCAGCTCTGATATGAGGATTTGTGCCTAGTCTTAGTGGATCTTGTAATTGGAATCTCTGAGAGGTCTTTTTCTTCCTCCACCCTCTTCCTATATCTTGTTTCTCATTTATTTGCTTGTTTTCTTTTTTGAAAAAAAGTTGTTACATTTTGGTGGAACACCCTATTGCTAGGATTAAAGGCTGGCACCACCACTTCCTACATTGTAAGGCCTGCTCTTCTCTGAAGGGCAGTGGATGGACAGGCTACCAGGGAGAGAGGAGGTAGAAAGTGGAATTCAAAAGAGGAGAGGAAAGGTGGTTATGGTCAGTATGTATTGTATGAGAGAAGACTATACAAAAAAACAAAAAAAAAAAAAAAAAAAAAAAAAGAAAAACGAAAAAAATGGAGATTATATGCCATTCATTAAAAGTTGATTATTAAGGAAATATGTAATATATGTAAATATTACACCAAAGCATATTAGTTTACAAAAGTCTATGTGGAAGAATAGATTCAGCTTTTCTGTAACAACATATAATCTGCACCACAGAAATGAAATACAGAAAGTATATGTAAATAAATTCAGCCAACGATTCCATAAGGAATGTTCATTTATCTCATTTGGGTTACCTTATTTGTCCTTTAAATTGGGAAGAAAATATTAGATTACATAAGTGGTTTTGTATTCATATATGATTTGCTACTATAGCAACATGAACATGGCATGTAGCAATAACCCTCATGGTCTCCTGAACAGATTTGTGCCAGGTCCAGAATGACTTTGTAAGAGGAGGTATGACACAGCTCTTACCCCTGGAGCATCTCCAGGGGGTTGATCCTTATGATTCCCACATATGCTGATGGTTGCTCTTGCTCTGAGGCTCATCAGTTGTCCTTACTACATAATGTTCCAATCTTTCTTTCTGGGGAACATACTTCCCCCCATTACTCATAGCTAGCCACACCACAGTAAATGAAACAGATGACATTCTCACGAATGAGGAATGGAGTTGGTCATGAGGCTGTGGAGGATGAAGAACAGGCCTTCACTTTGGCTTTTAGGGTCATGGGAAAGATTATATACTACATAACCACAAGGGCTATACAAACCTATAAGATCCTTTGTAGAAATATATATATATATATATATATATATATATATTTTACCAAACTTGGTCTTGAATTTGGAAGCATGAGGATACCCACATACTCTCTGGTTCAATGACTGCTGTTTTAATTAGTCAGGGTGAACTTGGGGTCATTAAGGATAAACAGTTAAAGTTGTCTCAAAAAGAAAAGTAAATATGGGACCAAACACTCAGGACATCTGCCACTGGAAATAGCAGAGATCCAGGGACTCAAGTCTGGTGAGACTGCGCTGAGAGTAGCCAGGGCAAAGAGAGGTCTGGGACTAGCCTGCGGAAAGCACTCACCCATCCCTGATTGGTTCAGTGGAGCAGGAACTGTGCCATATGGACTGGGTTACAACCCGGAGGGTCTTTCCTTGTGGACCAAACTCTCTGGCAATCTGCCACCAGGAACAGCAGAGATCCAAAGACACAAGTAAAGTACATGGGAGAGAGGGAACCAATCACTATCAACAAGAACATATATACTCACAGACAATAAAATGACAAGACAAAAGCAAAAGAACTTACCCAATGGAAACCAAGACAACCTGGCAATACCAGAACCTAGCTCTCCCATAATGGCAAACAGCAGAATGCCAAACAGTCCAGAAAAAGAAGAAGACTCATACCCGAAATCATACCTCAAGATGATGATAGAGATCCTTAAACAAGAACTGGAGGAAAAGCATAAAGAAATACATGCTTTTAAAGAGTAAACAAGAAAAAAACTCAAAGAAATCAAAGAACTAGAGGAAAACAGAACCAAAGAGATGAAGGAATTGAAGAAAGAATTTAAAATAGAAATGTAAACAATAAAGAAAACACTAAAAGAGACAACCCTGGAGGTAGAAAACCTGAAAAAAGAAATCAGTAGTCACAGATGCAAGCATCTTCAACACACTACAAAAGATGGAAGAGTGAATCTCAGGGGCTGAAGACAACATTGAAAATATAGTAAAAACAGTCAGAGATTATGCAAAAGCCAAAATGGTTCTAACCCAAAATATCCTAGAGATCCAGGACCCAATGAGAAGACCAAACATAAGGAAAATAGGAATGGAAGAGGGCGAAGAATATAAACAAACAGGCAAGTAAATACCTTCAACAAAATCATAAAAGAAAATTACTATACCTTTAAGAATGAAATGATGATGAGAATAAAAGAAGCCTAGAGAACACCAAATAGAATTGACCAGAAAAGAAATTCCTTCTGACACATAATAGTCAAAACGACAAATGCCCAAAGCAAAGAAAGAATATGAAAAGCAGCAGGGAAAAAGGTCATGTAACATATAAAGGCAGACCAATCAGAATTACACCCGACTTCTCAAGAGAGACTATAAAAGTTAGAAGAGCCTGGACAGGCATCATGCAGATCCTAAGAGGCCACAAGTGTCAACCAAAGCTGCTTTGACCAGCAAAACACTCAATCACCATAGATGGAGAGACCAAGACCTTCCAGGACAAAATTAATTACACAATATCTGACCAAAAACCCAGCACTACACGAATTATAGGTGGAAAACCCAACACAACCAGGGGAACTACATCCTAGTAAAAAACAAGAAAATAGCTAAGCAAGAAATCTAAAAGAAGAAAGACACAGTCACAATTCTACCTCTAAGAGCAAAATTAGCAGGAAAAAGAAAGCACTATTCCTTAATATTTGTAAACATAAATGGACTCAATTCCCCAATAAAAAGACATAGGCTATCAGACTGGTTACATAAACAGAATCCAGGATTTTGCTACACACAGGAAACGCATCTCAGAGATAAATCCAAATACAATCTCAGAGGAAACGTTTGGGGAAAAAAACTTCCAAGAAAACAGCCCCAGGAAGCAAGCTGGAGTGGTCATTCTACTATAGAATAAAGGAGATATTCAACTAAAAGTTATCAAAAAAGGATACGGAAGGAAACTTTTTACTCATTGCAGGAAAAATTTGTCAGGAGGAACTCTCAATCCTTAACATATAAGCTCCAAATACAAAAGCACCCATATTTATAAAAGAAACCTTACTAAAGCTCAAAAAATACATTGTGCCCCACACAATAATAGTGGGAGACTTTAATACTGCACTCTCATCAATGGAGAGATCATGGAAACTAAACAAGGACACTGTAAAATTAGCATAGACTATGAACTAACAAGAATTAATAGATGTCTACGGAATATATCATCCTAAAACAAAAGAATACACCTTCTTCTCAGCACCTCATGGCATCTTCTCGAAAACTGACCACATAATTGGACACAGAATGAGGCTCAATCGATATAAGAAGATTTAAAAACTCCCATGCAACCTATCAGATCACCATGGTCTAAGACTGGTCTTTAATAAGAAAAAGACAACAAAAAGCCCATATAGACATGGAAACTAAACAATGCTCTATTAAAAAATACCATGGCCAAAGAAGAAATAAAGAAAGAAATGAAGGATTTTCAAGAATTTAATGAAAATGTAAACAGAACATATCCAAACGTATGGGATGCAATTAAAGTAGCACTGAGAAGAAAACTCATAGCTCTGAGTGCTACCAAAAAAAAAAAAAAAAAAAAAAAAAAAACTGGAGGGAGCATACACTAGCAAGTTGACAGCACAGTTGAAATCTCTAGAACAAAAGCAAGCAGATACACTCAAGAGGATTAGTCTGCAAGAAATAAACTCAGAGTAGAAATTGACCAAATAGAAACAAAAAGAACCATTCAAAGAATCAACAAACCAAGAGCTGTTTCTTTGAGAAAATTAACAGGATTGATAAACTCTTAGCCAGAATAACTAGAAGGCAAAGAGAGAGTATCCAAATCAGAAAGGAAAGTGGAGACCTAACAACTGAAACAGGAAATTCAAGAAATCATCAGATCCTACTACAAAAGCCTATACTCAACAATGCTGGAATATGTGGAGGAAATGAATGAATTCCTAGAGAGATACCAAATACTAAAGTTAAACTAGGACCAGGTAAACCACCTAAATCATCTCATAATACCTAAAGAAATAGAAGCAGTGATCAAAAGCCTCCCAACCAAAATAAGCCTAGGTCCAAATGGTTTCAGTGCATAATTCTCAGGTATTTATTGAGGACATAATACCAGTACTCTCCAAACTATTCCACAAAGTAGAGTCAGATGGAACACTAACTAACTCGTTTTCAAGGCCACAATAACCCACATTCCTAAACCACCCAAGGACACTACAAGGAAAGAGAACTTCAGACCAATCGCACTTATGAACATTGATGCAAAAATACTCAACACAATACTTGCAAATCACCATGATCAAGAAGGCTTTATCCCTGGGATGCAGGGATTGTTTAATATATGGAAATCCATTAACGTAATCCACCATATAAACAAGCTCAAAGAAAAAAACCACACGGTAATCTCACTAGATTCTAAGAAAGAATGTGACAAAATTCAGCACACCTTCATCTTAGAAGTCTTGGAAAGAACAGGAATCCGAGGCCAATACCTAAATATAATAAAAGCAATATACAGCAAACCAATAGCCAACAACAAACTTAATGGTTTGGAAAATTTGAAACAATCCGACTAAAATCGGGGAACAGACAAAACTGCCAAATCTTGCCCTACCTATTCAACATAGTATTGGAAGTCCTGGCCAGAGCAATTAGACAGTAAAAGAAAATCAAGGGGATACACATTGGAAGAGGAAGAATTAAAAACATCACTGTTAGCAGATGACATGATAGTGTACATAAGTGACCAGAAAAATTCCACCAGAGAACTTCTACAGCTGATAAACAAGTTCAGCAAAGTGGCTGGATATAGAATTAACTCAAACAAATCATTAGTCATCCTCTACTAAAAGGAAAAACATGCGGAGACAGAAATTAAGGAAAAGATACCCTTCATAATAGTCACAAACAGTGTGAAATACCCTGGTGTGACTCTGACTAAGCAAGTGAAGGACCTCTATGACAACAAATTCAAATCTCTGAAGAAAGAAATTGAAGATGATCTCAAAATATGGAAAGATCTCCCATGCACATGGATTGGAAGGATCAACATTGTAAAAATGGCCATCTTAAAAAAAAGCAATCTACAGATTCAATGCAATTCTCATGAAATTTCTAACCCAATTCTTCATAAAGTTGGAAAGAGCAATGTCCAATTTCATCCAGAATAATAAAATACCTAGAATAGCAAAATCCTTCCTCAAAAACAAGAAAACATCTTCAGGAATCACCATCTCTGACCTCTAGCTATATTACAAGGCCATTGTGTTAAAAACTGCATGGTACTGGTACAGAGATAGGCATGTGGATCAATGGAAAAGAATAGAAAATCCAGAAATGAGCCCTAACATATATGGTCATTTGATTTTTGACAAAGGAGCTGTAAACATTCAATGGTTCAGGACAGCTTCTTCAAAAAATAGTGTTGTTCCAACTGGCACTCAGCATGTAGAAGAATGAAAATAGACCTTTTCTTATCTACTTGGACAAAGCTCAAGTGCAAGTGGATCAAGATCTTCACATTAAATTAGGCACACTGAAACTGTTAAAAGAGAAAGTAGGAAAAACTTTAGAACAGATGGGCACAGGAGAAAATTTCCTGAATAGAACACCAATGGATCATGCTCTAAGGTCAAATATCATCAAATGGGACTTTATAAGATTTCAAAATTTCAGGAAGATTAAGACAATGTCAAGGAAACAAAATGGCAACCAACAGATTGGGAAAAGATCTTTACTAACCCCACATATTTTAGAGGCCTAATATCCAAGGTATACAAAGAACTCAAAAAACTAGACACCAGAGAATCAAACAACCCTATTAAAATGGGGTACAGGGCTAAACAAAAAGTTCTCATTTGAAAAATATGGAATTGCGGAGAAGCATCTAAGGAAGGGGTAGACATCCTTAGTCATCAGGAAAATGCAAATCAAAATAACTCTGAGATTCCACCTTATACCAGTCAGAATGTCTAAGATCAAAAATTTAGATGACAGCAGATGCTAGCGAGGATGCAAAGAAAGAGGAACACTTTTCCACTGTTGGTGGGGTTGTAAAGTGGTACAACCACTCTGGAAAACTCTCTGGCGGTTCCTCAGAAAAGTGGACATAGTGCTACCTGAAATTATTCCATTTCTGTGCATATACCACAGAGAGGCTCCAACATTCAACAAAGACACATGCACCACAATGTTAATAGTAGCCCTATTAATAATAGCCAGAAGCTGGAAGTGACCCAGATGTCCTTCAGTAAATGAATGGATTCAAAAATTGTAGAATATTTACACAATGTAGTACTACTCAGCTATCAGAAACAATGTCTTTATGACGTTCTTAAGAAAATGGATGTATCTAAGAATATTATCCTGAGTGAGGTAATCCAGTCACAAAATAAAAGACATAATATGCAGTCACTGATAATTGGATACTAACCCCAGAGAGCTCTGAAAACCCCAGAAAAAACTTACAAACTAAGTTCAAGAAAAAAGTTCAAGAAAAACAAAGGAAAAAAAAGTGAAAAATCATTATGCATAATCTTTACACACCAAGAAAACTTTGACTATTTCCAGGTTACATCTTGTTCTACATGTACTTTATGCTCATTGTAACTAGTAAGATTTTAAGGCATACTATCAAAACATTAAAATATCACGTACTGACAAATATGTATTCTTATACTGTTATTCAAAAATGGTTTTAAAACTGTACATTTATCTTTGTTTTTTTAATGAAGTTGTTCAATTAAAAAGAAGAAAAGAAAATATGAATTTATATATGGTTTAAGAATAAATTGCATTAGAAGGAGAGTACCTGAGGCTATGGAATTATATGAATGAAGAAACAAAGTTCACAGAATTAAAAGATGATGTAGAAGCATATAAAAGATAAGTCCTACGTTCTTATGAAGAATTGGAGGTAATACTGCCTGGACCGATATTAGAGAAAGCTAACTGCTTTACGTACATACATTCAAAACTTTGTAAGGCATCATTTTAATTTTAGTAGTCCGTCATCTTTCTGTTCTTACATGATAATAGTTACCAAAGGCCGTCTGTTGTACCAGGAAACTGGAAGAGCTGTGCCCAGCTACCCGTGAAGAACACCCTGTGTAAACCTATATAAAAATCTGCTTTTGATTTGTCTATAGTTTCTGTTCTAAGGAAACAGAGGTTGTGGCTATTGAACCATGATTCATAGAATTTACGTAAAGGTAAGAACTTTTGAAGATTGCTAACATGATGAAAGGTTTGATGATATAACTCAGGTCAGTATAAGACTGGGTTTATGCTCTCTAGTTGAGAGAAGGCAAGAGAATGAGAAGTGAGAGAGAAAAAGTATGGGAAGGAGGAAGGAAGGAAGGTGACCAAGAAACCTGAGTATCCAGGGAACAGAGGAAATACCTGAACGTACAGAATGCATTTGCTACTGACTCCCAGTATTTTATTAGGGCTGCTCCCTTCTCTGCTTTTCTCAGGACCATCCTCATGCTAAGGCAGAACCCCAGCAGTGTTGGATTCATCACATTACCAAATTTTTAGGAAAAAGACAACCATGGTCTTCTATGTGTGTTGGGAAGATTACATTATAGATTTTGTGGATAAAACTTAGGAAGTGTTTTATTTTTAACTTATTATAACAATGCAATGGTTAAGAATTTCCTAATTCTCAATATCTGGGTAGAAAAGTAAACAAGTTCAAAGAGAAAACACATTCCTATTAGCTAAGTGGTCCCCCCTCTGAAAAGAATCTGTGAAGAAACTACACTATAGGTTTCCACCCGGCGACGTTGGGTGCAGAACAGGGCTGGTCCCATCTGCCACCCGGACCAGCAGTTCCTAAAGTTTTAAAGACTGGTGAATAGGAGATCTGGGCAGCCAGGGAGCAGAGAGATCTCTGCGGAGTGCCCACGGAAAGCGCGCTCCCGCTCTGCCTGATCCAGGGACCAAGGACACAGCATTGGAACCTCTGTTTCAACCAGGTGACGTTGGGGCGCAGAACAGGGTTCGTCCCATCTGCCACCTGGACCAGTGGAGATCCAGGTACACAGACCAGATACAAGGGAAAGGCAAGAACATATCACTGACAACAAGATGGCAAAAGGAAAGCGAAAGAGTATATTCCAAGGAAACCAAGACAACCTGGCAACACCAGAACCCAGCTCTCAAAAACAGGAAACATTGGAATGCCAAACACTCCAAAAAAAAAAAAAAAAAAAAAAAAAAAAAAAAAAAAAAAAGAGGATGCAGACCTGAAATCATACCTCAAGATGCTGATAGAGATACTTAAAAAAGAACAGGAGGAAAAGTAAAAAGAATCAGAAGCTTTTAAAGAGGAAACAAGAAAAACACTCAAAGAACTCAAAGAACTAGAGGAAAACAGAACCAAAGAGATGAAGGAATGGAAGAGGGAATTTGAAACAGAAATTGAAACAATAAAGAAAACACTAAAAGAGATAACCCTAGAGGCAGAACACCTAAAAAACAAATCAGGAGTAACAGAAGCAAGCATTTCCAATAGACTACAAGAGATGGAGGAGAGAATCTCAGGGGCCGAAGACGACATTGTAAACATAGACAAAACAGACAGAGAAGATGCAAAAAACAAAAAGCTCCTAACTGAAAATGTCCAGGATATCCACGACAAAATGAGAAGACCAAACCTAAGGATAATAGGAATAGAGGAGGGAGAAGAGTATCAACTAAGAAACACAGTAAATATCTTTAACAAAATCATAGAAGAAAACTTCCCTACCCTTAAGAATGAGATGACCACAAGAATAAAAGAAGCCTTCAGAACTCCAAATAGGTTGGACCAGAAAAGAAATACCTCCTGACAAATAATAGTCAAAACACCAAGTGCCCAAAGCAAAGAAAGAATACTAAAAGCAATAAGGGGCAAAGGTCAGGTAACATATAAAGTTAACCAATCAGAATCACACCCGATTTCTCAACAGATACTAAGAAAGCTAGAAGAGCCTGGACAGACATCATGCAAACGATAAGAGAGCAAAAGTGCCAGCCCAAGCTGCTTTACCCAGCAAAACTATCAATCACTATGGATGGAGAGATGAAGATATTTCAAGACAAATCAAAATTTACACTATATCTGACCACAAACCCAGCACTACAATGAATTAAAGGTGGAAAATCCAAGACAATGAGGGAAAATACATCCTAGTAAAAACAAGAAAACTAAACAAGAAAACCAAAAGAAGAAATAGACACAGACACAACTCAACCCCCAAAAGCAATAATAGCAGGAAACAGAAATAACTATTCCTTGATATCTATTAACATAAAAGACTCAACTCCCCAATAAAGAGACATAGGCTATCAGACTGGATACATAAACAAAATCCAGCGTTTTGCTGCATACAGGAAACTCATCTCAGAGACAAAGACAGACATTATCTCAGAGTAAAATGGTGGGAAAAAACTTCCAAGCAAACAGCCCCAAGAAACAAGCTGTAGTGGTTATTCTAATATTGAATAAAGTAAATTTCCAACCAAAAGTTATCAAAAAATATAAGGAAGGACACTTTTAACTCATTACTGGGGAAATCTGTCAGGAGGAACTCTCAATCCTTAACATATATGCTCAAAATAAACAAGCACACACATTCATAAAAAAAACTCTACTAAAGCTGAAAAAATACATTTCACCCCACACAATAATAGTGGGAAACTTTAATACCCCACTCTCTCTAATGGACAGATCATGGAAACAGAAACTGAAGAAGGACACTGTAAAAGTAGCAGAGACTTTGAACCAACTGGAATTAATAGATATCTACAGAACATACTATCCAAAAGTAAAAGAATACACCTTCTTCTCATCACCCCATGGCACCTTCTCGAAAATTGACCACATAATTGGACACAGAATGAGCCTCAATCGATATAAGAAGATTGAAATACTCCCATGCATCCTCTCAGATCACCATAGTCTACAGCTGGTCTTTGACAACAAAAAACAACAACAAAAAGCCCACATACACATGGAAACTAGACATCACTCTGTTAAATGATAGCAGGGTCAAAGAAGAAATAAAGATAGAAATTAAGGACTTTCTAGAATTAAACAAAAACAAAAACACAACATACCCAAACTGATGGGATGCAATGAAAGCAGCACTTAGAGGAAAACTCATAGCTCTAAGTGCTTCCAAAAAGAAACTGGAGAGAGCTTACATCAGCAACCTGACAGCACAGCTAAAAGCCCTAGAACAAAAGGAATCAGATATACCCAAAAAGAATAGACAGCAAGAAATAATCAAAATTAGGGCAGAAATAGACCAAATAGAAACAAAAAGAACCATTGAAAAAATCAACAAAACCAAGAGTTTGTTCTTTGAGAAAATCAACAAGATTGATAAACCCCTAGCCAGACTAACTAGAGGGCAAAGAGAGAGTATACAAATTAACAAAATCAGAAAGGAAAGTGGAGACATAACAACTGAAACAGAGGACATTCAAGAAATCATCAGATCCTACTACAAAAACCTATACTCCACAAAGTTGGAAAATCTGGAGGGAATGGACTAATTCCTAGACAGATACAAGATCCTTAAGTTAAACCAGGACCAAGTAAACCATCTAAATAATCCCATAACACCTATAAAAATAGAAGAAGTCATCAATAGCCTCCCAACGAAAAAAAGCCCAGGTCCAGAGGGGTTCAGTGCACTTCTGGGCATATACCTCAGAGACTCCTTAGTACACAACAAAGATACATGCACCACAATGTTCATAGCAACTCTATTTATAATAGCCAGAAGCTGGAAAGAACCCAGATGTCCTTCAGAAGATGAATGGATACAAAAATTGTGGTACATTTACACAATGGAATACTACTCAGCCCCCAGAAACAATGACTTAACCAAATTCTTAAGAAAATGCCTGCATCTAGAGAATATCATCCTGAGTGAGATAACCCAGTCACAAAAGAACAGACATAATATGCAGTCACTGATAGTGGGATGCTAACCCCAGAGGCACGCACTGCCCCAGAAAGAACTCCCAGACAGTGTGAAGTCCAAGAAAACAAGAAAACAAAACAAAAATAAAAAACAAAGTTTTGCTCAATCCTTACCCACCAAGATTACATTGACAATTTCCGGTTACACCCTGTATTACATGTACTGTTTGCTCATTGTAAAAAAAAATAATCTTTACAGACCAAGAAAACTTTGAATATTTCCAGGTTATATCTTCTTTTACATGTACTTTATGCTCATTCTAACTAGTAAGATCTCAATCACACTATCAAACCTTTAAAAAAAAAACAAGTAATGACAAAAACATATTGTATACTTTTATGCAAAAAAATGCTTAAAATCTGTACATTTGTTTTTTCAAATAAATTTGTAAAAACAAAGAAACTACATTATAAACATGATAAAGAAATACACATAACTTCCTTGAAATATTTCAACAGAAGCAGTGCTCAGTCTCATTATTTTTAAGTTCATTATTTTAAAGGTGTTTTAAAAATATTTCATATTAATTCTTTCATTTGATACTTACAAACTATTCTGTTAAGTTTTATCATTATTCACAATTGTAGTAATCAGTACATGAATTAACATAATGCTGGCTTGAATGGCAACATATTATATCAAATGGGTTATTTTCTATCGAAATGCAAAACATTGAATGTTGTTTGTAATATGAAGGTCCTAGCTTCTGATTGTCATGAAAATGAAAAAAGAAGGAGTTGGGCAAGGGTCAATCAATGTGAAGTGTGCAAGAGAATTCCATAAGGAACTCTTTCTCCTTAGGCTTGGGAAAACTAAAGAAGAGGAGAAAAAGATGGAGAGTGAGAGATCGGTTTAGGGAGAGGAAGAGGAAAGGAGAAGAGGGAAGAGGAAGAGGGAGAAGGTCAGGGACAAGGACAGGTACAGGAACAGAAACAGGGACAGGGAGAGGGAGAGACAAAGGGGCAGGGGAAGGGAAGAGGAAGGAGTAAAAAGGTAGGGGGAGGGAGGGTGGGGAAGAGAAATGGAAGAGAGGGGGAAGGGGAAAGCAGGAAAGGGGAATGGGAAAGGGGAACTGGAGGGAAGATGGAAGGGGGAGGAAGGGGGAGGGGAGGAGAGAGGGGGAAGGAGAGGAGCGGAGGGAAGGGGGATCAGGATGGGGAGGAAGAGGGAGAGAGAGAGAATGTTGGTAAATCCAAGGAATTTAGCTTGAGAGGTCCAACTATCATTTCTTCAGTTTACAACTTTCTTATCAGATCTATGTATTCAGAGGATGTATATTTTGCAGGTATTAACAAATAGTCAATTACTTTACAAATGATATGTATACAATTTGTCTCTGTTAAGAAAAGTTTACCCCTTTCAACTAAATAAATGACTCATATATTATAAAACCTAGATAATGAAGATAATTTTGGTAATAATGGAAATTGAAACTGTTGTCTCAATCTAAGTGACTTTTGTTCAATTGTCTTTCATAATTTACGTAATGTGCATTGAAGAAACAGTCAAAAATTTTAGGCATCTGGTTCATATTTATGTAATTTCCAGAGCACATGGAATTTCTATTCATGATTTAAGAAATATTTTTCATAATACAATTGAGCTATAACTACATTTAGGACACAATAATAAAAGGACAGAGTAATAATCAAGGTTTACTGATACTGAAAAGGTAGGTTAAATGCTGGTTATTAGCTAAGTAGCAACAAACCTTACATTTTTGATAACGCTATATAGCTATTACCCTGATCATTTTTGTCACCATAAAAAAGCCTGTAGCAAAAGTAAAAACTGAGCTATTTAATCTTAGTTGATTATATGTGAAATCGTATATTGGCTGCCAGTGTTATGGTTGAAGTAGGAGATGTCAACTAAAAGATTGGGAGTTGAGTGCTTGGTGTCCAGCTGGTGTTGCTATTTTCAAAAATAGATTCTTTAGAGGGTGGAACTTAGCTTGATGAAGTAAGTAGTGGGTGGCTTTGCAGTTTATTCAAGGTCCCAGTGATTTCTCTTCTGTCATCCTATGCCTTTATGAGGTGAAAAGCATGAAAGACTTGAATTACCTCAATGATCCTGTGCCTCAATGGACCAAAAGTAATCAGCCAAGGATGGTGAAATGAAACTCTAAGACCATGAGCTAATAGAAACCTTTCTTCTCTTTAACTTGTCTTGTCAAGTGTATTGTATCAGTGATGAAAATATGGTCAATCTATTAAAATCTGTCCTATCATCACAAGATGTAACAATGATTTGCTCAAGTCACTAAAATACAACTTAGTTTTAGTTAGTGTTCTGATGTTGTACTTCTGACTTTGTTCAATGAGTTAGGCACACGGCAAGGACTGACACTCCACTATGCTTTGGCTCATGCTTTGACTTCTAGTTAATATTTGGAGATGACTAACTGCACTAACACATTTCCACAGTTTTTAGATTTAAGACTTAGTTATAAAAAAGTTACTGATTAAATTAAAACATATTGAGGAATGCAAAGGCATAATATAGTCAACTTCAGAGGTTTTCTGTATGCTTTATCTCATTAAATCTAAAATACTTGTCACTTCCAACACATACTAGATAAGCAAACTGACATTATCATCTTGTTAAATAATATTCTTACAGATAGCATGTAGTTAGGTAATCTGCACAAATTTAGTAACCTTGATTCATATATGTCTTTGTGATGCAGTGTATAACTGCCATGCATTGTAAAAACACAGTGTGGCCATCTTAAACAAGCAATTATTTCTGTTTAACTGTGTGTTGTCTTTATAGATAATGTGTGAAACTTTATTATATTTCACCCAAATAAGGCTGAGTGAAGTTTATCTGAGGGAGCCCCATAAAGATGGGCTTTAGTCAACTGCTGAAGCGATATACTGTGCTATTTTCTATAACAATGCCTCCATCTGCACAATGTGGACAAACTTTTTCCAATCATGTCTGTTATCTGTCCTATATGTATGGGCCAGATTATAGAAAAATACCTAAAGACCCCAGGGAAAGTAGTTCAAATGCATCGAAAAGTGGTTCAGAATAAGAAAGGAGTGCAGGATTCCTAATTCTACATGGATTCAGAAGAATTACCATTTAGATTCACTGGTGACTTGGCCCAGGAGATTTGTTTTGATATTAAGGGAACATTTTTGTATTAACATCATCCCTTCAAGCTATGCTGTTACTGCAGATTTCAAAAAAAAATTGCAAACTAATAAAAGCTAAGGGAATCCTTCATGTTTCTGGAGAGTTTAAATTCCACATGTACAGACTGTCAGCTTTAAGTAAGTCATGCAAAACTCTATTTAAATGATTGTGCTTCTCCCTGAATGTGGGAAATGTGAAATGTTATTTGGTAGTTAGAATAAAATTCTTTGAATGTTGAGGAATAGATTAAACCTGCGCACAGTCACTGAGCAGAGATAATAAGAGATGATTTGAAAGTGGAAATAGTCATTTGCGATGGGTTTTGCTGTTAACACTCGAGCACGTGTGATCGCATTAGAGAGCATGGGTGAATCCAGTGAACAATCCTGCGTTTTTGTAAATGAGTCATTCATCAGAGCATTCTTCCTGCTGCATTTCTTCCAGCTTGCCCTTGACTCTCTCTTCCCAACAAGCCCAGCCAACAGGGACACAGAATAGAAACATGTCCATGAATGCAAATCCGGAAGCCTGTCAAAAAGTCTGTTGAGCATAGCTTAGCACAGTAATTTCTAACTGACAACCAAGACATGGGCAAAAACAGTAGTTTAGAGTGTATTGCTCCAAGTATGTGCAGTTAGGAGCTATAAGGGACGTTTTGAGGGTTGTATAAAGCTGATTTCCAGGCCAGCTATGTCTCTTTTTATCCCTATCAGAAAAAGTAAAACATTTCTTTTTCTCTCACTTTCCTTGTTAGTAAAAAAGAACTTGCAAGTTTAATACACATCTCATAATAATTTGAGAAAAAACATGCAACCCAACATTTAAAAGATGTCATAACAAAGTTCCAAAAATCCTGTTAAAAATTTAAGCTAAACAACAACAACAACAAACACTGTTTAAATCAAGTGCTGTGGGGATATTTTGAATATACAATCAATATTTGAAACTTTCTCATTTTTCTCTGGTTGGTGGAGACTTATATTTACAGGTACTTATATTTACAGACTTATATATACACAGGTACTTATTTTTACTACTGATGCTTTTACTGATGAAGATATTTACCAACAGTTCTCTAAAACACATTTAATTATTTTTCTATTCTATAAAGTTTACTATGTCCCACACCTCTGGAAATTTTAGTAGCCTACACACGTAGAATATTTCACTCCCTATATTATCTCCCCTGTCTCTCCCTTCCATCCTCTGTTCCTTTCTCCCTCCCTCCCTCCCTCCCTTTGTCCCTTCTTCCTTCTATTCCTTCCTTTCTTTTTTAAACCTATTTTACAACTTTCTTTTTATGTAAAATGCTTTCTGTGGCTGATATATCCTGTTCATATATGCTGATTAATTGCTCTCTAAAATATCTGTTGCTTTTTGACTAACATGCTATACATGTTCTTAAACATCAGAAAGGGAAGTGTGAGAGTAGTAATAGAAAGTACAAGAGCAGAATGCAAGTGATTTAAATGGAGAAATGAGATAAATGCAGACGGTTCTAAATAGTGAGGAGAGAAAAGATAAACATAAGGTATTTGCTCAAATGTACCTACAGTGCATGCATGTCAGTGTGTGTGTGTGTGTGTGTGTGTGTGTGTGTTTGTGTGTGTATTATGTGTGTGTGTATATATATATATACATATATATATGTATATATATTATATATTATATATATGTGTGTGTGTTTGGACTAATAATGTTCACTCTGAGAGCCATAGACCACCTAACAAAACCCTAACACTACAAAAACAAAGCAAAACAACAACAAAACCACAGCAAAACATTTTGCTTCGTTAATCAGGGCAGTCAAAGAGACTCTCAAACCTTTATCAGTTATTACTGTGGCACTTGGCTGTTCTCCAGCGGGTAAATGAAAGTAGTTATCTGTATAACTTAGTTAAGTCCCTATTGCTGAGGGGACACTGTGTTTCTGACACAGAGCAAAGAAGTCCTTGAGCAAGAACTGACCCAAGTTCCTCCTCACTGAGGGCTGACTACATGGAGGTACCACTCACCCTTCAAACACCCAAAGGAGGAAAGTGGCTCAAAGCCCTCCACTGTTATGCCACCTGCTAACCTCAGGAATGACCAGCATGGTGCAGTAAACCCCAGGGTGCAGTAGTAACACACATATTTAATTTGCAAACAACAGTTCTCTAGTCGTGCTTCTGACATACTCAACAAGAAGGAAACAATGACTGTTCTTGGAACCTTGCCAACCACCTAAAGATAATGAATTGACAGATTTTGGAAAATAATCGACTGAACCACAATAATCTCTAACTACATTCTAAGTATTTATTCTTATGCTTACAGATACATGTAGTTCTTACCCCACCCCCAAAGGAAACTTCTCTTTGTAGCAATTTGGAACCATTACATATAAGAACAACCAATCAAAATGCAGAATTGTGAATCTCGGCACAAACTACAATGCAACTTGTGCACTTAAAACTCAGCGATCATTTTAGAAGAGGAGACAGATTGTAAGAGCCATGCAAACAAGTAATTTGTTGTGAGACTGTGTCTTCTCAGAATGTCATAAGTTACATTAACAATGTCTCGCTAACTTTGTTTAAATATGAGGTGAAAAGAAAAAAAAAGAAAATTGATGGTAATATGGAAAGAGAAAGCTTATGAGGAAACCACAGCCCAACACAATGAATTACTGTCAACTAAATTATGCTGAGAATGGGAAAAATAGTCTTTCACAAGGAAGAACAAATTAATTAATTATCCAACACCAAATGATAATGTATGAAATCATATAATGCAAGTAAAAATATACAGAATTAAAAGATTGTTTTTATGAACATATATACATATATAATTTTACAATAATAAAAATACAGTACATACAATTGAAAGAGAGCCAGCAGTGATATATGGGAAGACTTGGCATAAAAAAGGGAAGGGAAGGTGGAATTGCTGTAACTATACTATTTTCTTTCAAGTAACAGTTAAGGTGTAAGACAATAGAAATTCTATATTCTAAAATTTAGTGCCTATGAGATAACATTCTTATATTTTCTGCTAATCTTTTTAGTTTCTAACTGTACTCATTTTTTATTATCTAAGTGGCTATCTGTATAGCTCAAAGCTACATCCAAGTCATAGTACTTTACATTTCTTGAGAGAAAATATTTCCATATTTTACATTGTGATTGTGGGAACTCAGTGAGAAATACTTTGTCAAGTGAAATATTAACAATTACAGTAGCTAACTCCACCAAAATCAGCATCCCTAAAAATCAGCTCATCTTCTAACGTGCACCAGCACTCTCTAGAAAATACTTATGCATGTAGTCAGTATAGAGGACAATATAAACATGACAGAAAAAGTTTAAGATTATCTCTAAGATTTCCACCCATCTTGTATATCTTCATTATATTGTCTTCCCTCTAGTGTGTGAGTGCAGTTTATTAACATTGTATTTCATGGTTCTTGTAATTACATTGTATTATTTGGCAGAATATGGATTTTTAGTTATTATTAATAACCTTATACTAATGAATCTGAGTTTATTCAAAAAGGAGTGACAAATAGGACTGACCTAATTCAAATCAATTCTCAAAGAAACCAGACAGGAAGTGAAGGCAATTACTCCTGTTTACATGAAAGAAGATTAATATAAACTTATGGTGAATGAACCATGTATCAAGAAATACAGATCAGCCTTTAGGAGGATGTTTCTTGGGAAATAGGCAACATAGAAGTGAAAAATTTCTGGTAGTTACAAGGAATGAGTTATAGACAGCCAGTCATCTGGACAGAGAGCCTGATTCTTCAGGGGGCTCACAGTTCTACATAGTTCTGTTATTTCAATCTGATAGCACCAAGATTAATTAAATCAATATAGCTTCACCTAGACTCCTAAATCTCACTCAATGTGAAGCAATTTATTTCAAACTCATAGGAAATAGGTCTAAATTAAATGCCAAATAAAAGGAATAAAATAAGAATGTGATCAAGGAAACATAAGTTGGCGTAGGTAGGAGAAAAAGAAATATTAGTGTTTGCTCCGATCTACTCACCCTTATCATGTGTCATTTTCCTATACCGCTTTACCCAAAAGCAGATTCTGAAATATAGATTCACAGGCAAAAGATTAATTATTGTAGTATACAGAAAACAGAAGAATTCAAAGAATACAGAAATTCTGGGCAAAATCCCAGAATTGGCTTTATGTCATGTAAGCCATCTGCCTCACAATTATATTGTAGACTTCATATGCACTTGGGCCAGGGTGCAAAGTCCTAATAACTCAGTACACTCAAGAAGAGAACTCAAGTCATGGCTGTGAAGCCAAGGACAGGCATTAGAACTGAGATATGGGTACTCTTGGTTACAAATGTGAGTAATAGTTCCCTCCAGATTTGTCAAATGTTATAAATCAATCAAAGTTATATACCCATAATGAATTTGAGCGATTTAAAGAAAATCACAAAAAACAGATTAGTTAGTTACATGCAGCTTATAAAATTAAATATAAATTTACCTTGATCATGTGTCTCTATACTATATTTACCAGCATTGAAAGGATTCCTGTGTTCCAGAGACCAATTTATTTTATATCCTTTAATTTAAATTCCATTTTAAAAAGTTAAAAAATGAACATACTGCTATGATATGAGGCTGCAGGCTATTATTCCAAATTAAGATGCTTAACCTTGTTCAAAGTTTCAAGTCCCAGTTTCTAAAATGCAGTTATACAATTTTAGACAATGCCAAAATATATAATTTTGCTTCAACAGTCCATATGCGAATGCATATTTCAGATGGTTGTTAAGATAGCATGAGATAAGGCTCCTCCACAATTCTATCTTACAGCCAAGAACACCTGCCGTGGGCTTGTGATTATTTTTGGTGCCTTTATTTTGCTTACCAATCTGCAGTTATAAACAGAGCATCTAAATCTACATAAAGTCCTAAAGCCCCATTCCAGATCAGCATCTCTTCTTCAGAACAAGTTTCTTAGTTTTCTTTTTGCTTTTGTGTCTCTAGTCAAGAGGGGCAAAGTCTTTATTTCCAGAGTTTTGTCTAATGTCGTGAAGTATCACAGAAACCATGAGTGCTATCTTTTTGCCCTACAGTTTTTAGATATCAACTTGTTTGCCATATAGTTGCATGAAATGGATCTTTAAAATAATAAGTATATATTATTTGTACCCTCACTATGCATAGCATATCTAATATTTCAAGTTGAATCTCATCATACAATCCCAACGTTCTCAGATGTGGTAAGTTCTGGACTGCCATCCAGACAACAGTGGAACAATCTAAAGCCTAGTGGTAACACTTATTTGTGTTAACCCACTCATGTTTTAAAGTAGTACCATAAGAGATTTATGGTTCATAGAGGAATGTTGTTATAAGGAGGAATATCATTGAGGACACCAGCTTGCACACTGGCTTCCTCAGACAAAGTGACATAATTTGCGACCTTTACATGGGAATCCAAACAAACTAACTCATCGTCAGCTTTAGTAGTCGATGATGCTTCTAATTTCAACCACATCTTGAGATCCTGGAGGAGAACATTGAGCCAGGATTACAGGCATCTTTGACATAATTTGCACGAGGAAGTGGAGAAATTTGAATTCCAAGGATATGTAACTAAAATTGAATACATAATTGAATTTGAAATGTCAGTAATGTATTCTTGGTGCAGTGCACAAACTTTTCACATTGCATACCTGGGTTTTTTTTTTTTTTTTTTTTTTTAACGAAGTATTATGGTTTGATTGTTTAATTCTTTACTCCATAAATGAAAGCAGATCAGTATAAAAATATTATCCACCCCACCTTAGACTTATTGGAGCATTTTTTTTTATGAATTTGAAAGACATCTTATTGGTTAATCACTTTAATAAGTGATGTATATGAATCACCTGGCTCTCCTATAAGAATTCCTTTAAGGTACCAGTACTATTTTGGGATGATAAAACGGTCTACTGTTTAGTTAGTGTTTCATTTATTTTTTATAGAATTTTCACTTACATATTATGCCACCTTTAGTCATGGTAGACACTGGCAACTTGTAATACTTAGTAAATGTTTACTGAATAAAAGAGTGAGTGCATACATGCTTAAAAGTTAGTAAAGGTAAAGAACTTATTCAAGATTTGGGTTATGAGTAAAAGCTGAGCACTCTGATCTTGCTATACTCTGGCATCCATTGACACTATCTTACAGTGCAAAACCATTATAAATGATCTGAGAAACTTATTTCAGTAGGATCTGAATCAGTGTGAATTCACCTCCCTTTCTACTTTTCAGATCTGTGAACCTTCCATCTATTAAGTGAACAAGCCTCAGAAAATAGAGACATACTGCCCTGCCCCATCCTTTAGGGTTTCATTCATACTAGAGAGTTCATTTAATGATTTACAGTGAATGAATATCTTTTCCCATGGCAGTAAATCCATTTGAAAAAAAAAAAAAAAAACAAATTAAGATCAGTTACTTGATGCATCTGTGGGAACAGATCCAGGAAAGCTCATCAAGGGATTACTTTGTCCCTGTGTCTTAACTACCCTTTTCTTAGCTTTTTCTGATTAGTATAGGCATTGCTGACTACTATCAGTACAGTTACCACTAATAAAAATAGCATCAGGTCTCAAAAGCACACTGAAAAGTAATGGTAAAGCTATATGTGCAATCATATACATATGAAATATATTTCATGACGTTTCTAGGGTAGAGGTTTGAATCATGCATAAAACACTCTGTCTTTATGGTAAAATTTGTAGTTATCAAAACAGCAGTGTGAAGATGGGAAAAAGTCAGAAACATATGCACTGCTGTGAAGAATGACAAAAAGCTCAAATGCTGTGAAAAATAACTTGGTAACACCAGAAAATGCCTAACACAGAATTTTCCTGCAGTCCATAGATCCTAATCCCCAGCATTTTAACCAAGAAAGGCAAAGTCAGGGACTGAAACACATACAAATATACATGGAAACCGTGAGATAATAGTCACAGTCCACAAGATAGAAACAATTTCAGCTTCCATTAGTAAATGAAAGAGTGAATAAACGATGGGTCAAGGACAAGTGATGGAAAACTACTAAGCAGAGAACAAGAAGTGGAGGTCAAAGGCATGTTATAATAAGAACCAATATTTAAATGTCTTGTTAAATAAAAAACCCCCATCACATTAAATCAAATATTGTACAGTCCTATTTCTACTGTAACCAGAATTTGAGGAAATCCCTTTGTGGTTGCCAGACAATTCCAGGGAAAATAAAATCTCTTCCTAGGTTTCTCAGTCTCATTAATAAAAGAAATAAGAACAAAGAGAGAATTAAATGAAAATTTTAAAGACAATATTATCGGAGTTTAAAAGAAACAACAAAATCAGAACATGCACACTGTAAATCTCAAGAGCTGCCCATGTTTGATGAAAGAAAGAAAAACAAGTGCAAGCGGTCATGCTGTTAGGACCACTACATTGCACCAGATGGGAAAGGAGAACATTGGGAAAAAATTAAATATTTAAAAATAATCTGAAAAAGCATAAATTTGTAGCTAGCATCCAGAATAAAAGAAACAATAAAAGAAAAAGAAAGGATGCTACTTTTTGAGAGGTACAGAATCCATCCAACCCCACATCATCTCAACACAATTGTGATGAAGAAGAAAGTTTGCTATTTTATTGTGAGATGCCTTGCAAAATTTCATTCCAGATTTCTTTCGTCAAACTTGTGAAAGTCCTTACTTTCCAGCCCTCTTCCTACACAACTCTATCTACATCTCATTCATAAAACACCAGACCCAAAGTAAACCTTGTAAATAGACTTAGAGGGTTGGTTTTTATATACTAGAAATATAAACTCCACCAGCAGTGGAGAAGTGTTCCTCCACTGCTGGTAGGGTTGAAAACTGATACAACCACTCTGGAAATCAGTCTGGCGATTCCTCAGAATAATGGACATAGTACTACCTGACGACCCAGTTATTCCACTTTTCGGCATATACCCCAGAGATGCTCCAACATACATCAAAGATACATGCAGCACAATGTCCATTGCAGCTCTATTTATAATAGCCAGAAGCTGGAAAGAACCCAGATGTCCTTCAGTAGATGAATGGATACAAAAATTGTGGTACATTTATACAATGGAGTACTACTCAGCTATCAGAAACAATGGCCTAACAAAATTCTTTAGAAAATGGATGCATCTAGAGAATATCATCCTGAGTGAGATAACACAGTCACAAAAGAACAGACATAATATGCAGTCACTGATAGTGGGATGCTCACCCCAGAAATCTCTGAACACCCCAGAAACAACCCACAGACTGTGTGAAGTTCAAGAAAAAAGAAAAACAAAGAATATATTTTAATTAAAATAGAACTGTATCACATCCCCCTTTCCTTCCTACAGCCCCTCCAAGTTTCTCTCCTATCTCCTCAAATTAATAACCTCTTTTCCTATATTATTGTTACATATATACATATGTGTATGTATATGTACCCAAAAATACTTAATTACAACCTTATAAAAATGTATTTGTATACTTTTATGCAAAAATGCTTAAGAATCTGTACATTTATCTTTGTTTTTTTAAATAAAGTTAAAAATAAAGAAATATAAACTCAAGAGACAAGCATGGGAAGTTTCTACATTTTGGGTGAAAAAAGAGAAATAATCCTGAAAATATGGTGCACATGAGAGAAGATATCAAAAACCTAAATATTACATTCTATTGCCCGTTTAGACAAAATGTATGAGTTGCTACTAAACCACATAGAATCCTAATTCACCCTAATAATATTTGTTGTGTACTTTTAGTTAAATAAATTGTCTTGGGCCATTTTAAACATCCCACTTTTCAAAAAGTTGAATGGGGTCCTAGGACAGTATGAGGAAAATTTTAGATAATATAGATGGAAAATCAAAAATGATTGCTTTACTGTTCAACCTAATGGGGAATCTATAATGTTGTTTCATTATCTACAAGGTATTAAGTACATCACTTAAGACCTTAATCAATTTCCTCACTTCATGGAAATGAGATAATGAGACTAGTGATTATACCACATATTTACAATGAAGATTGAATTATATACAGTGTCCCTAGGTTCATCTTCTGCTTTGGGTCTTATGTGGACACTTCACAGTGATTTCTACAGTGTCAGCAGTAATTCTCTTTGGCTGTTCTGCCAGGTTAAAGTTCCAATGCCAAGACACTGTGAGTGCTACCATGTAAGTCATTTTCTCCATAGCTTTCTGTCTTTCGAAGTTTTTTTTTTTTTTACTGAAATATACAGTTACCTCATTTTCTTCAACGTCTTATTTTTGCTTCTTCAGGGACTATTAGTTACGCTCAGAGTCTCTTGCAAAATGTTGCTGTTAAGCATCTGCCAATGAAGATTCAGGAGTGCTTTCTTCTAATCTCTCTCCTCTCTCTCTCTCTCTCTCTCTCTCTCTCTCTCTCTCTCTCTCTCTCTCTCTCTCTCTCTCTCTCACTCTCTCTTACCTCCTCCATCTCTCTCTCCTTTCCTTTTGTTTTCTTTTTAATAAATCATCTCACTTTTTTACATCTCATATATCTCCCTTTCCTGTTACCATTATCCCTTCACAAACCACTCATCCCATACCCTTCCTCTCCCCCTTCCCCATTGTCTCTATAAGATTGATCCCCCACTCACCCACCCTGCTCCATACCACCACTCCAGCATCCCCCTATGCTGGGATATCAAACCCCAACAGAACCGAGGACCTCCCCTCCCACTGATGGCAGATAAGGCAATACTCTGCTACATGTATCTGGAGACATGGGTCCCTCCTTGTACACTCCTCTGTTGGTAGTCTAGTCCCTGAGAGCACTGGGTGGTCAGGCCAGCCTCCATTGCTCTTCCTAAGGAGTTGCAACCCCCCTCTGCTCTTCCAGTTTTTCTGCCAGCTCTCTCACGGGGGTCCCTGAACTCTGTCTGAGGGTTGGCTCTTTCTGGTGATAGAATTTTTGAAGAACTGGTCACCTACTGGTTAAAAAAATTATGGTTATTTTTGTTTTATATTTTCTTAAAATAAATTTGTGTGACAATTCAATGTGCATGCAATAACTCATTATGACTGTGTCACCTACCCTTCTTATTTTTCTTCTCCTTTTGTAAATCCTCTCTTCCTTTAAGAATCCCTTCTCCATGTGAGACTAGAATCAGAACAGGTAATAGCACACAAACAAAATGGAAAAGAGCTCAAGAAAAAAGACAAGGAATAGATATAAACATGGGGACCCACTTTTTGACATAGTCAGTAATCTTTTAAAGGCACAAAACCAGAAGCCATGAAAGTGGGTGTGTGTCCAAAGGACAAATAGAACAAACCAAAACAAATATATTTTAAAAGAAAATTTAAGTTAAAAAGAAAAAAAAAGGCACCGAGAGGACATTATGAGTCAAGGAACCTCCAAAAATGCCATTGAATTTGTTTTTTATTGGACATCTACTGCTGGGCATGCAGGCCACCTTTAAGACTAGTTTGCTTCCACAGTGAGACTCCCTTGGTGAAAATTAAAATGCTAGTTTTTAATTTTGCTAAAAAACTAAATCCAGACATACTTATCACCACTACTTACATGGAATTTGCATTATCATTGCTGGTGTTTTTTTTTTTTTTTTAAATAAATTACTAGTGGAGGGTCTCTATTGTTTGGAAGTTTAGCAATTGTTTACATAAATACTGTTTCTGCTACTGTACTATGTTTCCATTGTGCATGGAAGATTTTGTGAGTTTGTATTACAGTAAATTCTATCATTTACTACACAAGTGAATTCAATTGTAAATATTAGTATTCTAAAATATCAAACTTCCAATTGGCCTCTATTACTCGTTACGACTTATTTGAGTGCCTATTCTGTTGCCTATTTTTTACTCTATTGCTTTACTTACATGACAGATTTTTCTTGTTTGTTTGTTTGCTTAATGCTGTGGTAGAGGATCTATGTTAATACTTTGTACACATATGTAAGAAAGTAAAAGATTCAAAGGCAGTTTTAAGTCTTCCTGTGTTTACCTTCTAGAGGTAAATAAAGGGAAGTTTCTCCAGGGACTAGCGATTCCAGTCACATCTTTCACAAACGCTGGAAAGTCCAGAGACATATGGTCTCACCTGACACGCTCACATCTCCTCCATGGCATGGACATTTTACTCACTAATGAGTGAAAAGGATCCAGACCACTGAACAGAGTTTGATAGTCCTAATGACAGTTTTCAAAGTGAATATGCCTTAGCCTACAACAGTAATTTGCTTTTATTTTCTTCTTAATGGTTTATGATCAACCGTTTGTGTGTTTGAACTCCAGTAACAGATCAAAAACCAACTTGATTACACTCTGGATTCAAAAGACTAGGTGCCTTACATATCTTTCACCAGCCACAGAATCTTTAACTGAAAATAAAGATTGAGAATGGTCGATTTGATATATTTTCTTTACTTTCCCATCATTTATTAATAAACTACACAGGGAAATCTATGTCCAAAAATATTTAAAATATTCAGAGGTGGGAGTGCTCCATTACATGATCTCAAATACACAACCTTTGTTGGCAGATTAATATTACATCAAATCCTGTTTGCTCTAGTGGGTGTGGGCTCCTTAGTGGCCAACTTAATCTCAGGTTTGGGGTTTAAATTTTGACAATGAGAGATATCAATGTCTAACTCCAAGAATGTAGTAATTTCTAAATGAGCTCACGGGTATAAAGTATATGTTCTATTTCTTTCATTGTTTAGCTGAGTACATATTATATTGGTTAATATAAAAATATAATTATGTATAGTCTAGAGTCATGTAGGCTTTTCTATATTACACTCATGTGTCCTCAAGTTGACTCTAGTTCTTCATATCTTATCTGGTCATGGTTTATCCAAATAATTACCTTATAAATATTGTGGGGACCCGGAGTGGCCCAAAGATTTCTCAAAGTCTACGATGAAAGAACAAAGAACTTTGTAGTTCTGTGACTTTGCCCAGGAGTGGATTTGATAAAGACAGTCTAAGGCTAGAACCAGGCCCTCAAAGAGTGGAGGCTGAGGCTGGGCTGTGGTTCTCAGTACCTAGGCAGCTGTGTCTGTGGTGTCCTCTTTTCCTTTTGGCAACATTGTCTGACTTAATTCTCAGAGATCCTTCACCTTTTAATTTAAAAAAGCTCTTCACACAGAGGTTTTCTCAGAGTCAATGCAGAGAGCTAGTTAGAACTAATAAGGGAAATTCAAAAAATAGTTTACAGAAAATTACTATTGTTGTATATTCCCTCATTATTTTATGGAGTTTTAAAGATGAGTGGAAGTGGATGGTAACACCGTGTGAGCACACCAGAAAACAGAAGTTCACCCATTGGTAACTTGAATTTTCAGCAAATGAGAAATCATGTTTTGCTAATTTAACTATTCGAATATGGTTTTGTCATCACAACAAATAAAATATTTTGACTTTGGCTGAAGTCATTTCTGAATTACCTGGAGTAAAGACATTAGACAACAGCAGTTGAGAGACAGAGATGGGGGCATTTAAAAGGTTGATTATGTCTGTAAGATGTGTTGAGTCTCTTCTGCTTTGATTGTTAGTGGTGAGTCACCCTATCCTCCTCTATCTGGGACATCTTAAGTAACAGTTGTTACCCATCCTCAAATGCCATGCATGTAACAGGAATAATATTTTTATTGGATATTTTATATATTTACAATTCAAATGTTATCACTTTTTTCAGGGTTCCCCTATGAAAACCCCTAAGCCATCTCTATCCCCCTGCTTCTATGAGGGTACTCCCCTACCTCCTCACTCACCCACCCACCCACCAACACACTCTTGTCTTTCATCCCTGAAATTCTCCTACATTTTCTTTCATTTCCTACATTGAATGTGCATTGAGCCTTCATAGGACCAAGGGCCTCTCCTCTCATTAATGTCCAAAAAGGCCATCCTCTGCTACCTATGCAGTTGGAGCCATAGGTCCCTCTAAGTATGCTCTCTAGTTTGTGGTGGTTTATTCTGTGAGAGCTCTGGGGAGCATGGCTGCTTGATATTGTTTTTCTTTCTATGTGTTGCAAACTCCTACAGCTCCTTCAGTTCTTTCTCTTACTCCTCTATTGTGGACCCCATGTTTAGTCCAATGGTTGCCTCTGTATTTGTCAGGTTTTGGTAGAGGCTCTCAGGAGAAAGGCATATCAGGCTTCTGTCAGTAAGCACTAATGGCATCTGCAACTGTGTCTGGGTTTGGTGTATGTCTATGGGAAAAATCCCCAGCTGATGCAGTCTCTGAATGGCTTTTCTCCCAGTTTCTGCTCCAAACATTGTCTCCGTATTTCCTCCTGTATTTTGTTCCCCATTCTAAGGACTGAAGCATCCAAACTTTTGTCTTTCTTTTTGAGCTTCATATGGTCTGTGCATTGTATCTTGAGTATTTCCAGATTTTGGGCCAATATCCACTTATCAGAAAGTGCATACCTTGTGTGTTCTTTTGTGACTCAGTTACCTCACTCAGGATGTTATTTTCTAATTCCATCCATTTGCCTAAGAATGTCATGAAGTCATTGTTTCTAATAGCTGATTAGTATGCCATTGTGTAAGTGTACCACATTTTCTTTGTCCATTTCTCTGTTGAAGGACATCTTCTAGCTATTATAAATAAACTGCTATGAACATAGTGGAGCATGTGTCCTTGTTAAAGGTTAGAACATCTTTTGGGGATATGCTCAGGAGTGGTGTACCCGGGTCTTTAAGTTGTACTATGTCTAATTTTCTAAGAAACCACCAGACTTGTTTCCACAGTAGTTGTACCAGCTTGGAATGGAAACCAACAATGCAGAAGTGTTCCTTTTTCTCCACATCCTCCCTATTTTCTGCTCTCTCCTGAGTTGTTGATCATCATGGCTTTCTAAATAGCCATTGTTTGTGATGTATCTCTGGGGCTTTTCTTATCAAAATCTTTTGTGAATTATCAGATACTCAGCAGTGGGATTTTAGTGTTTTATGGAGAAGACCTTACTATTGTTGTTTAATAAACTGACAATGGCAAATTGTCTTCTAAGTAAATATATATAAGTTGGTCATGTGTCAGTAAATTCACGTCTCTTTAAGTCCTTAGCAGAAGATAAATGTTTAAGGACTAGAGTCTAAAAGTACTACTAGAGCAAATGCAATTTATACCTTCTGTCACCATATGTTGTGATGATATTTGCATCACTGTATCATAACCAATGGCTTATATAACATCATTGATTATAAAGTCTGAAAAGATGCACAGTAACACAGTTTTCTTTATTTCACCTAAAATAGAATTTAAATATAAATAACTTAAAATTAGTATATTATACCACAAGATAAACTGCATTTATCATTGCCTAAAATTAAGTTTATTTAATTGAAATTTAAATAATGTCTGTGCTTAATAAACAGATCTCATAATCCTAAAGATCTAGTAATAACTCCTCAAAAACAAATGCAGAATAAATAAAAAATAATGGAATGTTTAGTTGTTCTCCCAATTTCTAGTTATATTCTTTCATCCTCAGATCTCTATCTATAAATATATTTCTCAAGATAACACTTTCTAATCTCTGTTTAAATTGAACAACTACTTCATAGATAGGTATTTTCTCTAAGTTATAAATTCTTAAATCTTATATTATTAATTAAGTTATCCATACATACCAATTTATCAATATAATTTCAGACCCAATTTTAGTAACTGTAATAACATTTTAAAATATATGTTAGCATCCCAGGAATCTATAATCTGAATCTGTAATTCTAATCGTTTACCTCAGATAACCCCACCAAAAGTAATGGTTACTCCGGTTCTAAGTGATTCTTCTTAACAACATCCAATTGTCCTGACAATAAAATTAGTTAGAGGCACTGGAAAGATGTCTCACAGTTGGAAGAGAAAAAGTAGGTGGTAATATTATATCAGGGTTGAGGGTCACTATCTAGACTGTAGATATGTGATAGGTATGTGATAGGGTAGAGGTGTTAGAATAGGAGAGACAAAATTTCAGAGCTTTTATTTCAATGTTTATACAGAATTGAATCCTACCACAATTCAAGAAGTTAAAATGGAATCCATTATGAAACAAACACACTAAAGAATACTTTTAAAGGTGAGAGTTTAGTTTATTGGGTAGGGTGTGTTTCAATGAGGTCATGGTTATTCTCTGGTGAAGTCAAATGTTAAAAATATCTTTCATAGATTTGCACATAATATTTAGTGAAACTTACATAATTGAGATTTTGTTGGATATTTTATTAATTTACATTTTAAATGTCATTCCCTTTCCTCACTATCCTATTCTACCTCCACCTACTTCCATGAGGGAGGTCCTCCACCCATCTACTTCCCCATCCCTGCCCTGGCATTTTCCTATACTGGGTCATTTATCCTTCTCAGGACCAAGGGCATCTCCTCCCATTAAAGTTCAACAAGGCTATATTATACAGCTGGATCAATCGGTCCCTCCATGTGTACTCTCTATTTGGTGGTTTAGTCCCTGTGGGGGGCAGTCTGGTTGTTTGATATTGCTGTTTTTTTTTTTCCCTATGGGATTGACAATCCCTTTGGATCCTTGAGTTCTTTCTCTAACTCCTCCATTGGGGTTTCCATCTTCAGTCAATTGGTTAGCTGTGAGCATTCTGTTAATTTTAGCTCCTCCTTCTTTTATGTGACTCCCAACCATCATTTACTTTTCCCATGATTTTCTTTACCAATTATCTTATTTTGTTCTGTGAGCATATGAAATTACTCTGAGCCACCTCTGTGACTTTGGTTTACTGGTAGACATTGGAGCCTAGTGCAATCCACCAGAATTTACACAGCTAAATGCAATTATTCCCTTTAGAGAATATATTAGTAGGCAATATGATTCAGCAAGGATGGGTAGGATCTTTTGAATATTGAATATTGACAGGGCCAGTCTTACATGGGTCCACTGCAGATGCTGTGAATTCATTTGGAACGACAGTGTGAGGCCCAAGAGATGGTATTTCCTAGCCCCTTTCCTATCTTCTGATTTGATTCTGTTGTGTGTTTCAAAGCCTGAAGAGGGTGGTCTAACTCTTATGTAGGACTAACCCCAGCTGTCATGTCTCTGCGGCACTTTGAAAAGTTATGATTCTCTGAATTTACTACAAAAAGAAAGTCTTCTTTGATTACGGCCTAGAGTGACCTTCATATATATTATATATGTATAACTGTGTATATATATATATATATGTGTGTGTCTGTGTGTATATGTATATATGTATGTGTGTGTATATATATATATATATATGTCTGTGTGTATATGTATATATGTATGTGTGTATATATATATATTCCCCATTGTCCCTTAATGATGACCCCGTACATGACGAAATACAAAACACTTATATTTTGTGTACGACAATTTTTCTATAAAATGCAAAAACTTGCATATCATAAAGGTGCCTTTTTGATAGACTTTAAACATCTATAATGCATTATTTTACAATTCCAAAAATATGCCTAAGGTGTTGTCCTGCAACTAAGTTCTTTAAGATAGGAGGTTAAAGGTGTCACTTTCAGCCTTGTAGCCTGGATCTATATTAATACTGATGATAGCCATAGACAGCTTAGATTCTTAATGCAGAAAAAATACAGCCATAATAATATGTTGCTGAGCAGACAACAGAACGTGGGGCGTCTGAATCCATAACTTTTGGCTTTGAATGCCACTGACTTTGACAATTGCTGGTCTTCTAAGTGAAAAATTGTTGCAGTTGTTCTTGGTATTGTAGATTTTATGTTTTTGTTACATAGCTATTTAACATTCCCTAAATAGTACAGTATACCCGAGGTATATACAACAGTTAAAGAATAAGTTGTGTTTTTCTTCTACTATATACCCATAGGCATAACAGAGATATGGACCAGGAAACACTCACATTATAAACAGTATCTTTACAATATCATTTCTTCTTACTGCTTCACTGTTGTCCTATACAGGCCAACACTGAGAGGAAAGCAAGAGGAAGTGGTGAGACGGTGCTTGACTTTGAAACTATCTTCAAACTGCTACTAACTTCCGTGATTCGACAGGTGAGAAAAAAGACCACAAATGAGTAAGAAAGTCAAAATAGGATCTGAATGATGTGTTCTGGTTGTTTAAAAGAACAATGCCAACTCTAATTGTTAAATAACTTAAGCAGGCTCTTTGTGCTATTGGGCCTTTTGGCTGTTGAACCTGGTCTCTGTCTCTTTCGTCTCCTCATTCTTCCCTCCTCCTGTCTCCATATTGTACAGATTAGTCTGGTAATATCCATTTTAGACTGTCCTAACTGTCCCTGTCTCTGGCTACATTCTCACTTTAGTTTATAATGAGTGTTCTCTTCCACCATATATAGAAAGAGCTGTGTTCCCCCATCCCCTTTTACTTTTGTTGCTCATTAACTTTTTACTGTTTAATTTTCAGACAAAGTCTTGAGGTCATTCTGCCAACCAGGCAGGCTTGATCTTGAGATCATCATGCCTATGTCAGTCCCTTATCTGGAATGAATGGTCTGGCCAGGGTATCTTCTTTCTCCTCTGAAGCCCACAGGACCAAGTCATCTCTTATGGCATGGTCAGTAACACAGTACTTCCCCTGAGGCCTGACCATGATCATGTAGTTTTGAGGCAGCCCACAGAGTGAGAGGTAGCTTAGATTGCTGCCCAGCACTAATCTACCATCTTATCTACTGCAACCAGCAGGCTGTACTGTCCTTTGATGCGGTGGATGTCTGGTGGGGAGAGCCAGATCCTACAGAAGAGCCCCTCATTTTGCAAATAACTGTCGATGGAAAAATTACTTTCTTGCATGCATATCATATCCCAGAGTCCTGCACCAGCAAGCAGGACCCTTCAACCTGGACCCATTGTTTTCCTGTGGAGGAAAAGGAGCAAGTGACCTTGCCTCCCTCTACCATTGAGTATATTAGTACCATGCAGCATGGGAGCCAGGCAGAAGCAAAGGGTGCCACAGCAGCAAGGACACCCTGTTAGAAGACTGGCTGGCATATAGTGGTCTGGACACTATTAAGGTATTTTCAGGCACAAGTATAAAACTAAAGGTGACCTGGGAAATACAGTAGGGACAAACCTGTGGCTAACCTGACTATATCTGTGGCAGCCTACATATCCTGTATGTAGGCTCCTAAAGCCTTACTGTGCCCCTGGAGTAATGACAGCCACTCCAAGTTCTGGTAAATGAATCCCCAACCCCTGCCTTCTCATGGCTCAGGTGGTACTGAGAACAGTTGTAGCTGTTGCCTATGTCCTCATTTTAATTATGTTTCTTGTACACCAGAGAAAAGAGGACCACTGTAGCAAGGTATTTGAGCCAACAGTGGGAAGAGATAAACTGATAGTGAGGTACTGTGTCTGAAAATCCTGCACTTGGTGGACCATCTAAGCCATCTTGAACAGCCTAGGCATCACCAAAGAACCGAAGGAGAAACTCCAAGATGTCATGGTACATAGACATAAGGTGGCCTCGAGGAAGACCCTAGGCAAAGAAAAATTTGTTGCTGTGGTAAAGGGTCAGCTCAAGCAGGAGCAAACAATTCATCTTCAAGGCATCTGTGAAGGCAATGAAAGTTGACATCTGTACAAAATTAGAGCTGGAGAAGATTTCTGTCCATAGGAAAAAATTTTACAACCTCAAATAATGAGACTCCTTGATCTGTGTTTTCTCGGTTCTGACTGAAAAGGTATTCTAGAACCTGTAAACATCTTTAGTTTCATAAAACATGCAGATCTACATAGTTTCCTCTTGTCTTCCTGGACTTGGAATGAACCAGTATTCCTGCCCAGCCAGATGCTGCTAAAGTTCATAACCAACATTACCATAGGAATGGAGTACTTGAGTATCAACACCATTGTACACCAGGACCCGGGTTCCAAGAGCTGCATAATGAATGACAACATATTGTCATAATGGGTTTAACTTACTCTGGTATTGTTAAACTTTAAATACAGTGTAAAGACCATTATTTGCTTAGAACCCTTTTCAATTGGATGTCACTCTATGGTGAGGATAATACAGCTACTAATAGTAAAATAACAAAAATGTTGCATTTAATTGCTTATGTTACTGTATAATAGGTTTTCTGGATATTATCATTTTGTTCTACTGGGTCAGTTGCCCACTCTACTGCATTGTTCTGGCTCATAGCAGTATGAAGGAAGATGCTGACCCAAAAGACCATTTTTCTTGACCTTCATTTTATCTTGTTACAGTTGAATTAGGCCAAGACAAGATAAGGCTATGTTAAAAATGATTTACAGTCATAAAAGAAAATTAACATTTTACCAAAAGAAATTCTTCTACTTTTCTTCCTCTACCTCAACTCATTTTCCTCTTCAGTCTCCTCCTGGCCCTCATCTACCACTTCCTATTTCTCCTAATTTTCTGTCTTCCTCCTGAATTTCCTCCTCTTGTTTTTCAATTAAAATTAAGAAAAATGTTATTATATGTATTTCTGAATAAAGGGATTAACTGCTTCTTTCCCTTGCAGAAAAGCAAATTTGGGGATAGTTAGGAAAGTATAATCCGTCAGCTATATATGCCTTTTATCCTTAAGCAAATGTGGTATAAGTGGACCATCTTTATTTCCACTTGCTCTGTTCACACTTGTGCCTCTACAGATATCCTTATCATGTTTTCTACTTCTGGCATTATTACCACTGTCATTAATGCCACTGACAAATTTTAGCCGGAAAGCAATCCTGGAAAACCTTTTGGTTCATTAAAACATGTAAATATTAGCCCTTGGGATATAAGCTATTCTCAACAAATCCCATTTTAGATGCATGTGTCAGTTTCATTAAACTACTCCTGCTCAGTTCAGCCATGGTCAAATTTTATCATTGCTTGCTTTAAACATATATTTTAATGAAAGACTTATGAAGTCAGAAACTTATGAAGTCAGAAAATTTAGAGGCAAGGTAGATGCCTTGTCTCTTATAAAAAAAACTTGTCTTTTATAAAAAACAAAAGCCTTGTGACATGCCAGACTGTCCCATGTGCTTATTCACTGTAAATAAGCCTGCCTTAAGAATAAATTTTCATAACTCTTACAAATGCAAACATTATACAACTATAGTCATTACTTCCAGAGACCCTGAGACATCTCAGCCTTTAAAAGGATGATGCTTAAAAACAGACTCTTCATTTCCTTTTGAAAGACAGTTTGACTGAATGGACATTGCCCAAGCTTGTATTAAGGGAAATGGGAGTTGAATCTGCAGTACTTGTACAATGTAAAACTTCTATTAGTCTGCTCTCAGGAGCATAGAAATTTGCATGGCTTAGCAGACTGGAGGTGGTAATGATTGGGCTAAAAGTGAGTTGGCAGCACAGAAAGGTCTAAGAATGTACCCTTCTAACAGACTTCATATTTTATCATTTAGTTCTTAGGAGGAAGTCAGGGTTTTTGAAGACAAAGCTAATTGTGCTGAATTCCTTGGGTGTTCATTGTAAAATGCTATTATCCATCCTAAGGTAATTTGCTATTAATATGGATGTAATGTACAATGCTATCAAAATTTCTACTGTAATACAGCCTTCATAAATGTCTATTGCCTTTCAACAGTTTGTGCTTCA
Source organism: Micromys minutus (assembly GCF_963924665.1). Taxonomy (NCBI): domain Eukaryota; kingdom Metazoa; phylum Chordata; class Mammalia; order Rodentia; family Muridae; genus Micromys; species Micromys minutus. The sequence goes on from NC_137952.1 coordinate 5,215,932, forward strand.
CAGTATGAATCAACTTCTTTGAAGATGAGAAAAATCCTCTGCACAGTCTAGCACTGAATGTCTGCAATTATATTGGGGTCTGAGAGATAATTAGTTCCTTAATACTGATCGTTCCTATATCATATAGGTACACAAATGGACCCAAAACCTTGTTTATTATAAATTTCATCTTAACTCTGCTAACACTCTTTATGTATACTTGATATATACTATATGATTTTCCTGTTATTTCAACCACTGATGAGTAATTTTGTTCCAGAAGTCAAGATGTTCTCTATGAACCAAGCAATAGTGGCACATACATTTAAATCCAGCCTTGGGAGGTAGATCTCTGTGAGGTTGAGGCCATCTTGGCATAAAAAATTGAATTCAGAACTACACTAAGAAACTCTGTCTCAAAAAATAAAAACAAAAAAGCAAACAAAAATAATAATAAAAAATTACTGTTTGATCTGCAAGAATAAGTTAACAATGGATTAATTGTGACCTAAAGGCAAATTTAAATGCAGATACTTAAAATAACTTTTTTTATGTTAGTTTTGCAAAGCAATGGGTTCTATTGTAATACTTTCATAAATGAATATAACATAATCCCACATATTCACTGCCCCTTCACGCCTCTTTCTTCCTACCCCAAATCTCTTTTACATTAACAGACTCCCTTCTACTCATATGCTTTACTGTGCTCTATTTATTCTGCTGTACAATGTTAATTATGCATGTTAATTATGGGTTAATTATGATGTCATCATATGTGCATAAAACTTACATAAATCATATTCATGCCCCCTGTGTCACCTTCTCAATTCCCACTTTCCTATGTCTGTTTTTATGTTGGTGTTCTTTTTAATCCAGACTCTTCATATGAGAGAAAATGTCTGATACTTGTATTTATAGGGCTAGCCTATATTACATAACACAGTGAAAGCCAGTTGAATCAACACCATGTGTTGAAGAGGCTGTCCTTTTCCCATTGAATGTACAGGTGTGTGGGCTCATTTCTGGGTCTTCAATTTTATTCCATTGATCTACCTGCCTGTTTCTGTACCAAAACCTTTTGGATTTTATCACAATTGATCTGTAATACAGTTTGATGTTAGAAAAGTTTTTGCTATTTTAGGTGTTTTTGTTATTCTAACTGAATTTGCAAATTTCTTTTTCTAACTCTATGAAGGACTGAGTTGGAATTTTGATAGTAATTGAATTAAATCTGTAGATTGCTCTCAGCAAGATGGCCATTTTTACTATGTTGATCTTTTCAATCCACGAGCATAGGAAATTTTCCATCTTCTAAGATCTTCCTCAATTTTCTTCTTCAGACTTTTGAAGTTCTACTCCTACAGTTCTTTCACTTGCTTACTTAGGGTCACACCAAGGTATTTCATATTGTTTGTGGCTATTGTGAAAAGTGTCATTTCCCTAATTTCTTTCTCAGCATGTTTATCCTTTGAGTCGAGGGAGGCTACTGATTTGTTTGAGTTAATTTTATATCCAGCCATTTGAAGTTGTTTATCAGCTATAAGAGTTCTCTGTTGAAATTTTTGTGGATACTTAGGTATACTACCAAATCATCTGCAAATAGTGACGTTTGAACTTTTTCCTTTCCAATTTGTATCCCTTTGAATTCCTTTGGCTGTTTAATTGTTCTGGCCAGAATTTCCAGTATTATAATGAATAGGTAGGGGGAGACTGAGCAGCTTTGTCTTGTCCCCAATTTTAGTGGTACTGTTTCAAGTTTTTCACCATTTAATTTGATGTTGGCTACTGGCTATTGCATTTACTATGTTTAGGCATGGGTCCTGAATTTCTGGTTTTTCCAAGACTTTTGAAATGAAGATGTGTTAAATTTTGACAAATGCTTTCTCAGTATTTAATGAGATTATTATGTGTTTTGTTTCTTTGAGTGTATTTATATATTGGACTATGTTGATGTATTTACATATATTGTACCATCCCTGCATCCCTGAGATGAAGCCTACTTGAGCATGGTAAATGATTGTTTTGATATGTTCTTGGATTTGTTTTGAAAGAATTTAATTGTGTACTCTTGCATTTATGTTTATGAGGAAAATTGGTCTGAAGTTCCCTTTAATGGTAGGGTCTTTGTGAGGTTTAGTTGTGAGCATATTTTGGCTTTGAAGAATGAGTTGGGTAGTCTTGCTTCTGTTCCTATTTTGTGAAATAATTTAGAGAGTATTGGTATTAGGACTTCCATGAAAGTGTGATAGAATTTTGAACTGAACCCATTATGTTCTGGGCTTTTTTTTGATTGGTAGGCTTTTGTTGACTGATTCTATTACTTTAGAGGTTATGGGACTGTTAGAATGGTTTATCTGATCCTGACTTAACTTTTGTCATTGATATCTGTTTAGAAAGTCGTATATTTCTTCTAGATTTTTGAGTTCTGTTAAGTATCGGCTTTTGTAGTATGATCTGATGATTTCCTAAATTTCCTAAGTTTCAGTTGTTAAGTCTCTCCTTTCATTTCTGATTTTGTTAATTTGGATACTCTTTATGTATCCTCTAAGTAGTCTTTCTAAAGGTTTATCAATCTTGTTCATTGTCTCAAAAAAAATCTCCTGGTTTTGTTTATTCATTGTATAATTCTTTTTGGTTCTACTGGTTAATTCTGCTCTGGGTTTGAATATTTCCTGCCTTCTACTCCTCTTGGGTGTATTTGCTTCTTTTTTTTTTTTTTTTTTTTTTTTAAATACAGCTTTCAGGTGTGCTGTCATGCTACTAGTGGATGCTCTCTCCGGTTTCTTTTTGGAGACAATAGGAACTATGAGTTTTCCTCTTAGCACTCCTTTCCTTGTATACCATAAGTTTGGGGATGCTGTGACTTCATTTTTGTTAAATTATAAACAATTCTTAATGTCTTTCTTGAAGAAAATTTCATTGAGTAGACCATTGTTCAGCTTTCATATGTATGTGTGCTTTTTGTTGTTTTTGTTATTATTGAAGAGCAGCCTGAGTCCATGGTGATCTCATAGGATGTATGGAAGTATTTCAATGTTCTTGTGTCTGTTGAAGCCTGTTTTTGAGTGACTTATGGTCAGTTTTGAAGAAGGTACTATAAAATGCTGAGAAGAATGTATATTCTTTAGTTTTATGATGAAATGTTCTACAAATTTCTCTTAAATTAATTGTTTTTTAGCCTCTGCTAGTTTCACTGTGTCTGTGTTCCTTTTCTGTTTTTATGATCTGACCATTGCTGAGAGTTGGGTGTTGAAGTCTTTCACTATTATTGTGTGTGATGCAATATATATTTTGAGCTTTAGGAGTATTGCTTTTATGAATCTGGTTTCCCTTGTATTTGGAACATAGATATTCAGGATTGAGAATTTGTCTTGATAGATTTTTTTTTGTGATGGGTAAAAAATGTCTTTCCTTATTATTTTTTGATAACTTTTATTTTATTTTATTTATTTATTTATTTTTTTCTTTGGGACCATTAACTTCGAAGTTTTTCTCCCAGCCTTTTACTCTGAGGGAGTATTTGTCTTTGTTGCTGAGATGAGTTTCCTGTATGCAGCAAAATGCTGGATCATGTTTATGTATCCATTCTAATAGTCTATGTCTTTTTATTGAGTAATCGAGTCCATCAATGTTAAGAGATATTAAGAAATAGTGATTGTTGTTTACTGTTATTTTTGCTTTTAAAGATAGAATTATGTTTGTGGGCTTTTCTTCTTTTGGTTCTGTTGCAAGAAGATTATTTTCTTGCTTTTCTTAGGGTGTAATTTTCCTTTTTGTGTTGGAGTTTTCCATCTATTATCCTTGTTAGGGCTGGGTTTGTGGACAGATATTGTATAAGTTTGCTTTTGTCCTGGAATATCTTGGTTTTTATCTCTATGGTAATTAGAGTTTTGCTGGATAGAGTAACCCGGGTTGGCATTTATGTTCTGTTAGGCTATGTATGACGTCTCTCACGGATCTTCTAGCTTTCATAGTTCCTACTGAGAAGTTTTTGTTATTTTAATCAGTTTGCCTTTATATGCTACTTGTCTTTTATCCTTTACTGTTTTTAGCATTTTTTCGTTGTTTTGATCATTCAATGTTTTGAGTATTATGTGTCAGAAGGAGTTTATTTTCTGTTCCAATCTTTTTGGAGTTCTGTAGGCTATTTGTATGTTGATGGTCATCTAATTCATAAGTTTAGGGAAATTTTCTTCTCTGCTTTTGTTGAAGATATTTGCTGGGCCTTTTAGTTGAGAGTCTTTTCTTTCTACACATATTATCCTTAGGTTTGGTTTTCTAATTGTGCCCTGGATATACTGTATTTATGGGGTTAGTAGCTTTTTGATTTTTGCATTTTCTCTGACTGCTATGTCAATATTGTCTGTGTTATCTTCTGCACCTGATATCCTCAGTTTGATCTCTCCTATTACATTTGTAATGCTTGCATCTATGACTCATGATTTCTTTCCTAGGTTTTCTGCCTCTAGGGTTGTCTCTTTTTGTGTGTGGTTTTTTTTTTTTTTTTGTTTCTCTTTCCATTTTCAATTCCTTCACGTGTTTGGTTGTGGGATTTATTTATTTATTTATTTATTTATTTATTTATTTATTTATTTATTTATTTATTTATCTCTTTAAGCAATTTTTGTGTTTCCTCTTTAAGGGCTTCTACTAGTTTACGTGTGTTCTCCTGTAGTTCTTTAACAAAGTTGTTCATGCTGTTCTCACAAACCTCTATCATCATCTTGAAGTATAATTTCAAGTCCATATCTTGTTTTTCTAGTGCGCTGGGAAATCCCCTACTTGCTGTGATAATGAAACTGGGTTTCGATATTGACAAATTTTCTTGGTTTCCATTGCTTAGGATTTTGCACTTGCCTCTTTCCATCTTGTTTTCTATGATGGTGGGTAATCTAGTCTCTGACTGGAGCTTATCTCTCCTGTGAGTCGGAGGGCCAATTGGCTTAGAAGGGCGATTGCTCTTGGGTGTTTGTCTCTCGTGGACAGACAGTGAGTTCTGAAGGCAGCTCTGCGAACAGGCAGTGAGCTTTGTGTCTGGGCCAGAACACACCCGTTCCCTGGCAGCTCAATGCTACTTGCACCTTGAAAGTTCCAGGTTGTCTCCCTCTGATAGCCAATGGGGGAAGCAAAGGGTCTCAAACGTGGGCTCACCAGTAGGCTCTGGTGGAAGAGTGCTTCTGAGGCTCCTCTGAGCGCTCAGCAGTCTGTAGGTAGGCCCTAAGTACTGGTGGTAGTGACCTGGCTCTTTTTCTTGGGCCGAACAGACCCGTTCCCAGACAGCACCATGTTACCTGCTCCCTGATAATTCCTGGTCGTCTCTCTGTAATAGTAAGTGGAAAGAGTAGGAACTCACTCATGAGTTTAGGTGGGAGAGTAAATCTGAGGCTCTTCTGGGTGTTCAGCGATCTGTGAGCAGACCCTGACTTCTCCTTTGTTTATTTTAATCTTTTTTTTAAACAAATTTATTTTACAAAACAAAGATAAATGTACAGATTTTAAACATTTTTTGATTAAAATTATACATTTTTGTCAGTACTGTTTTTTCAGATTTTAAAATAATTTTACATAAAACTATATGAATATATTTTTTAGTGAGTACTTGATTTTTTCAAAGGCTTGACAGTATGCATTGAAAACCTAATAGTTACAATGAGCATAAAGTACATGCAAAACAAAACAGAACATGGAAATAGTCAAATTTTCTTGTTTTATAAATTTTTTTTGTTTTGTTTTCTTTATTTCTTGGACTTCACACAGTCTGTGAGTTGTTTCTGGGGGAGTGCAAGCCTCTGGGGTTAGCATCCCACTATCAGTGACTGCATATTATGTCTGTTCTTTTGTGACTGGGTTATCTCACTCAGGATGATATTCTCTAGATGCAGTCATTTTCTTAAGAATTTGGTTAAGTCATTGTTTCTGGTGGCTGAGTAGTATTCCATTGTGTAAATGTACCACAATTTTTGTATCCATTCATCTTCTGAAGGACATTTGGGTTCTTTCCAGCTTCTGGCTATTATAAATAGAGCCGCTATGAACATTGTGGTGCATATATCTTTGTTGTGTATTAAAGTGTCTCTGGGGTATTTGCCCAGAAGTGGAATAGCTGGGTCTTCAGGTAGTACTATATCCAATTTTCTGAGGTATCTCCAGACTGATTTCCAGAGTGGTTGTATTAGTTTGCGACCCCACCAACAGTGGAGAGGTGTTCCTCTTTCTCCGCAGCCTCTCCAGAATCTGCTGTCATCTGAGTTTTGGATCTTGGCCAATCTGACTGGTGTGAGGTAGAATCTCAGGGTTGTTTTGATTTGCATTTCCCTGAGGGCTAAGGATGTCGAACACTTCCTCAGATTTTTCTCAGCCATTCGGTGTTCCTCAACTGAGAACGTTTTGTTTAGCTCTGTACCCCATTTTTAATAGGGTTATTTGATTCTCTGGTGTCTAGCTTTTTGAGTTCCTTGTACACCTTGGATATTAGGCCTCTATCTGATGTGGTGTTGGTAAAGATCTTTTCCTATTCTGTTGGTTGCCTTTTGGTTTCTTGACAATGTCCTTAGTCTTACAGAAACTTTGCAATCTCATTAAGTCCTATTTGTTAATCTTTGACCTTAGAGCTTGAGCCATTGGTGTTTTGTTCAGGAAATTTTCTCCTGTGCCTATGTGTTCTAAGGTTTTCCCTACTTTCTCATCTAATAGTTTCAGTGTATCTGGTTTAATGTGGAGATCTTTGATCCACTTACACTTGAGCTTTTTACAAGGAGATAAGAAAGGGTCTATTTTATCTTTCTTACATAGTCTAGATACAAATCCTTGTCAAGTGCTTAGCTTCCACATATATTTAACAATTCTGTAGGCTATCTTTGCCAATTGCTTCATCTAAAGGCTATTTTATGCAAAACTAACATTTATTTCTTACTATTTTCTTAATTAATAGTGTCCAATCCAGGTATCCACTACCGAGCTTACTATCATAATGCTACCTTTATGTTTAAGTAAACATCTCTTATAAATTTTTGTTGGCTTTTATGCAAGGTTGAAGGTAAGGATTGTGTTTCTATATTCTCTAGGCAGATTTGCTACTTTCTCAATGTTATTAGTTTTCTCCAGATATTCTTTTAGCATCTTCATAGAGAATCTGATGGCTAAAAGGTTGTTTTTCTGTCATTCTATTCTTTCTTACAGATTTCTGATCTATTTTTGTTTTAGGGACATATTGTTCTTGTTACTATGGTTCCAAAGGATAATTGGAAATAGTATGCTGTGATTCTTTTAGCATTGTTCTTTCTGCTTTAAATTGTTCATATGTTTATCTGACATCTTCTGTGATTTTTATCCATTTTTGGAATTTTTTTTTGTACAATAATGAACATTATAGTACTGCTTATAAATTTAACTTTTGCTTTCAATTATGTACATACTTAATATGTGTGTGCATATTTAATGTGTGTGCGTGTGTGTGTGTGTGTGTGTGTGTGTGTGTGTGTGTTTGTCTGTTTGGCTTTGTGCATGTGCATGAAGGTGCCCACAGAGGAAAGAGGCATCAGGTCCTTGGAGCTGCAGTTTCAGAAAGTTATAAGTCACCTACCATGAGTAATCTGCCTGAGCTCCGGTCCTCGAGAAGAACAGATTTTAACCTTATGTTTTCAGCCATCACTTTAGCCCACTGCTGTTGGAATTTTGATGGCATTTCATTTTGAAAATAGACTTAAAAATAGATGCTCATAAAAATTGTAATATTGATAAATTGTTCTTTATTTTTAAAATTCTACTCTTTCTGGTCATTTGTATATGCTTAAAGGTTATACATCCTGCATTTGTGTTAATATCCTATTTCACTTATTTAACACATTCAAAGATTTAAAAAGCCCTGCAAATCTTTTTATTCCATTCAGTGTGTAGAACACGACATTGTGCAGTATTTAGACACTGCTGAGTAAATCGTCAGTGAAATGATCATGATTTGTATCTGCTATACCTAATCAATGATCTTAAAGCAACAAGAACCAGACTTGATTATTAATCAGATCCTTTGCTGTATTTGCACCAGTCTTCTCCTAATTTCATTAAGGAGTTGATTTCTATGATTGATTGCCATATTAATAGGCTCTTGTTGCTCTTGGCCTTATTAAGTGAAGAATGTTGCAAAGAATTTCCTGTGTAAAACCTTCAAAATGTGTTAATACACCTGAAAATTTGCACACATAAACCTGGTGCACCAAATTACTCACCTATCAAGAGAGAAAATATGCTCATTTCATATATATATTTTTTTTTTGCAAAAAAATGAATTCTTGGGTTGAGATACAATGAAAATAAATGTTCTAAATTTGCAAATATTTGCTGAGAACTGACATTAGATTTATTTAGTGCCATGCTTTGAACATATTTTAATAGATTACCCTCATCAAAGGACAATGGAACAGTTTGGCCTGCTCAAACAGAATGATGAATAAATGAATATAGCTGATAATACTGGAGAGAAATATGACATAAATAATGGGAAGATGAAAAGTAATTGTAGAAGTTTATGGTTATCAGGTTGAATCTAATATGGTATTAAATTTCTACTGGCATTTCAAGAGCTGCCCTAATTAATCAATCAGTAATTGTAGCTATGATTACCAGCTGCGATTATGATTAATTTGCAATATTGATTGAATGGTTAATAATTCTGGTGTGTCCTTCCATATAGACCCTCTGCTGCATTAAGTTGGATTTGGGAAGCATAGTTATTAAAAGCAAATAATCAAACTCTTTACTCTCATTAGGGATCTGTCCTCCGGGATAAGATTTGTGATGGCAGAATCATGGATAGGTTCACAGTAGGAGAAGCATGAGAAAGGACGACATTATGCCAGAGATTATTTTAATAAAGTAGACTCATTGCAGAGAGACAGTGTATTTTATAATGACTCATTTACTCCAGGCTTACATTCATTACGCCCCCTACTAGTTGAGCCTCCTTTCATTATAACAGTATGATCTACTCAGCCCTGCTCAAGCACTACTTCTTTTAGTCCTACATGGAGACAAAAGCAATATGTTTGTGCTTTTCTAAGTGTCACATTAAAAACAAAAGGTTAACAATGTACTTCTTTCCATAATCACCGTGTCCTTACATAGAGGGTACACATCTGCTCTTATATGTGAACAAAAACGTCTAAAAAGATCTTTTCTCAAATTTGTCATGGACTAGGTGTAGGTGCATAGCAATGCAGCTTACAGGGGAGCATCTTACCATTAAAACATATGCAAACCACAGTAAAATCATTCATTAGAATGGTGAGACTCAAGTTCAGCTCACAATCCTGTGCTCTTACTTGTCCTAAAACATAACATGCTATGTTTTCTGAGTTTACAGTAGAATCTGAACATGAAAACATATTTTGGCCAAAGTCCATTTCCCCTTTTCCCTGACTATTCTATACGTGTTATTTTACACACACTTCCTAGAAAAGCAGGTTGTGTTTAACCTCTTCTCTAGACGTGATTCCCTAGTGCAGCATCTGTTGTTGGCTTCCTTCTGCTTGGATATACTACCAAGATTTATGTGCTTAAAAGAAAGCAAATTTGTTGTTTAAAATTCTAGTTGGGATAAATCGAAACCTAGCATCACTAGGGGAAAAATGAAGGAATAGTCTCTTTTAGGTACTCTAGGGGAGAATCCAGGTTTTGTGTTAACAATGTTTGGAGGCTGTATGTATGTTTTGGTTATTAGGCCTTTACTCCATCTTCAAATCTAGCATCACAGGCCTTCCATTTTCACTAAATAAGCCTTTGTTCACATGACCCTTATTGACTGACTCACCGAATTCCTTTTTGAAGAAACTTATAATTACATAGGACCCAACCGATAGTATAAGCTTACATTCCTATCTCAGAATCCTTAACTTAATCACATCACCAAGGTCTTTTTTTTTTTTTTTTTGCCAGTCTAAGTAACAGCATTGAGACTGTTGAGCAGGATATCAGTGTCTCAAGAAAACATTATTCTGCTCTATAAACCTTCATATGTTTTTTCTGCTAATTTCTTATCTTTGACTTAATATTTACTTTCAGTTTACCAAAACCACATCATATTTCTCCTCTTGAGATTGCACTAATAAGATGTCCATGAGAGTATAAAACTTAATCAGATTGTTTTTATGACATTGGTATTTATGCTTGGCATGTCCTGAAAACACATCAATACCGTTTTATTACTTAAATAGACACTATGGTAGTTGATTCAAATACACTTCATGCACAACTACATTACATTCAGGGATAGGCTTCACAGTGCTAGAAGGTTCTTTGCAGGCTGTTGGAAATGGGTGATGATAGGGAAGTTAAAAGCAGTCTTACCCAGTTGTAAACTTCATAAAGTATAATCATACATGGTCTGGCATGAAAATCCTAGTGGTGCAATCAGGACACCCAGATCTTAAGAGTAAAAAAATAGCTGTCTGATTAAATTTAAGAACATCTTAATAGGAAGGAAGTGATGTTGGGTCCTGTAAACACATCTAAATACATGCGGTAATTAATAAAGGTTATTTATTAAAAGTAGGTAACAAGTATATGCTGAGAATATGAGTTTGGGGCTTAACACAGATAGTCACTATTTATGCACTCAGACACGCCAATTTTCTAAGCAGGATTTTTAAGATAGCACAAGTAGTTTTACAGTCTTTATTTATTTTTTTGTAATGAACTAATTAGTATTATGATCATGAAATTTGTTTTCAAGTATAAGAGTTTTGTAATCTCAACTACTAGAAGATTGGGGTAGAAAAGTGTAATTACAAGGCCCACCTGTGCGACATAATGAATTCAAGGCTAGCAAAGGCAACTTAGTGGAACTATGTCAAACTAATACATAAATGAGGGGAGCTGGGAATACTTCTCAATGGTGGAGTTCTTGCATGCCATGAAAGTGACACAGAGCTCGATCCTTTAATCTTTAAAAATAATTCAATAATTAAATAAGTGTAATTTATTTCCATTGAAGGAAGCAACACTTTCTTTTTTTTTTTTTTTCTATTTAGGAAAATGAATGTTTTTTTTTAAAGTAATGTTGTTCCTATTACTCATGATTTAATCTGCTAATCCATCTCCCCAGACATGCTGGTCATTGGGATTTAAGTACTTTGTAATTATTATTGAACCTTTCTGACAGGTAAGATTTGATGTGTACGATAGTGGGCACATGATTTACAAAATAACTAAACAGGATGGCTAGTATGGAAGGCCCATGCGTGTAACTAAATTGCAATACTTCTACTTGGGAAACATCAGCAAGAGCCAGAAATAATTTCTATTAAAATGAGTTAATCAAAGAGTTTTCATCCCTCCAAAGATGCAGAATTCACTCAACTCCGGAAAATGATTGGGCTTCTGCTTAATCCCCTGCTGAATTCATATTTTACTAAACCTGTGCTCTTCTCAGAATGATTACAATGCTCTGAATCACTAATGCTCTAATAAAAAAAAACAAAAATGCTTTTGAAAACTGCCTAATTTATCCTGCATCTTAAAATTAGAGATGAAAGATAGAAAACTAAGGTTAGTAGGAGAGGAAAAACTCATTTTGATTTCCTAAATTACAAGAGAAATTTTAAGTATTCACTGTCTTCTCTGTCTATGAAATGATAAAGAGATTATCTGATTTCTTACAACCCTGTCCTGCAAAGGCTGCCACTATTAGAAAGACTAGAGAAGGGTCAGACCCATGTCCTCACACACCTCCTGCTGACAGATAACTAATGGATAGAAAACATACATTTTTCATGGTGCAAAAAAGCTTTCAAACAGGATGTCCAAAAGGAGTACAGTCTTACATCTCTCAGTGACATTTCACAACATCCATCCCTTGAGAATTCTGACCATTTCCCTCCTTCCAGATCATGTAATTGCACATGGCTTCTCCTTCCCATAATCCTTAAATAACAAAGTAGCTTTTAAAGTGCTCCTGAAGTTTGTGGCCTAGTTGTTTAATCTGCTGCCACTATTTGGTGACAAATAATCAGGAGAACAAGGTTATCCATTGCTCTTTAATGTCAGACTAGGACTCTAGTTATAAAGCAAAGAAAGTTCCTATAGTTTGTGTCTAAGACCTGGACACTAGGTCTTTTCCCAACACAGATATGCACACATTTTTTTTTCTATTGGAAATAGTGCTTTTATCCAGCTTTCAAATAAATTAATCATATTCTGATTTCAACTATGTAGATATAAGAAAAGGGATGTAGAATTGACTGAGCTAATGCTTTATGAAAATATAGACATAGGGCAGAGGAAACATCGAGGGATTAGAGCATTCAAAAACAGACGCCTTTTAGAAAGTATTGTCCACGATTCACCAAAGTACCTCTCAGCTTTTGACACTCTGAAATTTGACACAAAGCAAAGGGTCTTTATCGACATTTTAGCCAGTTAATGACAAAAACCAAACATCTCCTTCTTTGGATTTTCACTTTTCCATAAATACTGAGAAAATATTGTATATGAGCTCATTAACTAGAAAGTAGACAAGACAATGTATCCATATACTAAGTACAAATGCCATCAAATGTTATCCAGTGTACAAAGTCTATGTAAAGAAAATGCAGTCTTAGAAGCTACAGCTATCGCTTCTCTGGCTTTTGGCTAAGATCAAGTGTAGAAAGTACAACTAAAGTCATGTTATTGTACACTTGGTCTCTGGAGAAAGTGTAGGAAGTATGGGTATAGGGAGGCATTGCAGTCAGAAGAGACATTGAGAAACAGGCCTTGTTCAGAGAAATTCCTCCCTCAATAAACATTTGACAGGGAGGCAGCTTGACACACACAGTATGTAGAGTGCCTACCTACCAGAAAGAATTATCCAGTCCACCTTTGAGTAGGGCTAAATTATAAAAGCTATCTTCTTAAGGATGTTTACGAAACAAAAAAACTAACCAACCTTCTCTACATAGCAATTTTAAGCCTTTTGTAGTTTTGGTTGCTTGGACTTGCCAGGCTAATGAACAGTTCCTCAATACCCCAGTGACCTCTCTTCTTTAATAATGCAATGCTCCTACTTATTGAACTTATGAATGTGACATACTTATTTATATAGTTTCCATTTCATCAAGTTTTAAATGATAGCGTTGTAAAAAGACAAATAAATAGTGAACAGAGATGAAATTATCTACTTTTGTAATCAATTCATTTATTTGAGGGAAGAGTTACATATACTATGACACATGTGTAGAGGTTAAATGTACTTGCAGTAGGAGAATTGTATTTCTTCCTTCACTAAGGAGATTGAAGGGTCCTTTCTCATTCACTCAGGATTATCATTAGACATACACTGAATGCAGAAGAAGTTGGATTTGTATATTCATCATACTACTTTATTATAGCTGCGTGTGACAAAACCTAAAAAGTGAAATTAGCAAAAAAAAGGGAAGGGGGATTGTTAAACCAGTGTTAGATGAGTTGACATTAAAACTGATATTAGATCATATGACAATGATTATGGGTCCTGGGACATCTCATAAGTTCACATAGAGACCCCCAATCAAATCAGTTTCCTTTCTAGACTTACCAAGACCAGAGTCAAGTGTCAAAATATGAGTAACAAACCCTTTGGTTTTATATTTTCATATCATATGAATGCAGAGAAGTTAATTTAATGAACTAATATACAGGAACAACTGAAGGGACAAATAAACATTCTAGACAGTAGATGGTTGTCTGCTTTCTTTGCTGTCACCAGTTAAAAAACACAAAGCAAAGATATTAAAAATGTCTATTAGCCTTGCAAAATTCCCTGTTGAAAGGTATACACATGACTCTTTTATACAAATGTCTGCTGGTATATGTGGTTCCTGCAGCAAAATGAAGTTTATCAGGAATAGCATGAGACCTACTGTGTTTAAAGAAGATAAACTTTGGACAAATAAGATTCCACTGTGAATATTTATATCTTCTGAACCAAATTTTAGAAGTCAATGCTTCTCTTTCTTCTCCATTCCTAACTGAGAATTTTGTGATATTAGATGTTATAGAAAAACTACAAATTGTTAGAGTATGATTATATAATGACTATGATTAGCCAAGCATAGAAAATTACTTTTTAAGAATCATGTAGAAACTAGCTAAATATTAGATATGTTACAGGAGGCTCAATAAAATATTATAAATGCACGTAACTGAATATTTTCAGATATAATGGTTTTGAAAGAGGTAATGAACGTACGAGAATAATAGACATAAAAGTATCTGGTTCTAATTTAAAATCTTAGGCCAGAAAAAAAATGGCTTAGCACACATGGGTCCTGGCCACGCTTGAGAAACTACTTTTTATGGATACAGCTCATCTGGCAGAAGGAGAGAACAAACTTCTGGAAGGTGTTTGATGTACACACCCATGTGCACATACACACACACACACACAGGCATGTGTACATATATACACAGTCATGTAATGAATAAATAAATGTAATTTTTAAAAAGTGGATATTTGTTTAGAATTAAAGCTTGAATGAACAAACAAAATTAAACTAAATTATAGTGTGTTACACATAAGAAAATGAATGTGCAGTGTTTGCTTGTCTAGGTCTGAGTTACTTTACTCAACATTAATCATTTTCAGCTCTGCATATTTACATGCAAATTTCATGAATTCATTTTTGTTTGTGCTTAACATTATGTTGAATATTATTAAGGGCTTTTAAATTTTTCTTTGTTTTGTATTTTCAAACATGTTTACAATAGAAAATATTTTACCGTTAAGAGCAAAGAAATGAAAGTTATTATTTAAATCACTCTGTGGAGAACTTTTTCCTTTGCTAATGAATTCTTAAAGCTGTAATATTTGTAAACTGTTCTGTCTGGAAAGACAGGGGAAAATAAATCTGTAATAAGTAAAAGCAGCAGACATCAAAATGTGACCAAATCCATAAATCCCTTTGCTTAGCAAAGCAATCTTTGTGGCTGAGACAACTAAAATCAATTCCTTGTGACTTTCACATTGTAATGTTGTCAGAGGCTCAGTGTCTAGAGTTGGGTCTGGGGACAAAGCCACTTGCAATGGACAGAGGAGCTAAAGTTAAGAAAGAAGACTGATTTGATGAGAGATTACTTTATTTTACCAATCATTGTGCTATTACCCCGTGCTTGAGGATAAGCAGTTTAAGCAGGGTCATGATTTAGCAGCCTCTAGAGACCCTACTGTCTAATTAGCATGACTCAAAAACCTTAGCTCAGCTCATTGCTCACTGGACCTATAGGATGGGAATGTGTGTTTTTCTCTTCTGTCAGCATGACATCAGCTTTATTAGCCTTGTGGTGAGCATGGTTCAAACAGAAGTTTATTTTCCTCTCTGAAAACTCAGTGGACAGGATTTAGCCAAATATAAAAGTGTTGCCATAAGAGTTGGGAATAATAAAACTCTAATGCTCAAAAGGAAAGTGCATATTTTATGTTCTGTTTTATTTTGTAAAGCATATGCACCGTGTGTTAATGAAGAGATGTGTACACTGCCTATGATGGAGGCTTTATGAAAATGCAAGTTGCTTAAGTCTCTCAGTCGCTCTATGTTTCATGAATGTTGCTTTCATGCCCTCAGGGAGGTACATTTGTAGAGTGTTAGCCACACAATCATGAGCACATTGGTGTGAGTCTCTAGTATCCACGCCAAAAGCTGTGGTTCAGTGATACTTATCTGTAAACTCAATGCTGGTACAGGAAGGCAAGAAGAGCTACGGGGACTCCTGGCCAATTAAACTAGCTGTACTAGTGAGAGCCAGTATCAATCGGAGGCTGTTTGCTTTGCGTTTTTATGGGATTCCTATGAATATGAACCTGTGTATCTCTGATTCTACACACTTTTCTTATCTACCCACACCCTTGGTTCCTTTTTTCCATTTGTGTTGTTTACCTTGTCGTGTTTTCCAGGTTTGCTTTTATTTTATTAAGATTCTTTAGATGCCTGTTCATTTTCTATGGAGAGACAGGGTATGGATTTGAATAAGAGTGGAGGAGGGAGGAAAGGGAAGATTTTAAAGAAGTTGGTAGAGGGAAAACAATAATCAGAATATACTGAATTAAAAACCATCTAGTTGCAATAATAGAAAAATTTATATAAAGGTATATATGAAAAAGTAAATGTTGGGTGTCTTTCTCTGGACTCCATCCACCAAGATATGTGTACATATTTATGAATATATAACAACATACACACATATACACACACATAAATGGGACTTCAAATCATAATCTATCACAGCTCTTCTGACCTAAAAAAATACAAATAAACATATAAAGTCTTCCAAAAATGTTTTTAATGTACAACATACACATGTCAGGATAGTCAGCCAGAGCCTTCTCCATCAACCTGTAAATGCCTATGTTTACTGATTATTTGACATTTCAGGTTGATCTTTTGGTGATTTAGGAAGGTAAATCAACACTTAGAACACTAACCTTGTGATTTTACTAGTTTCACTTGGGTATTGATGGTCTGTCTTTCTAGGAAACTTCACAGGTTTCATATCTGAAACTCATCTGGTAGCAGCTTTTTTCATTCCTGCATCAACTAATCCATTTTCTAAAACTCTAACATTTGTATGGCTCCTATGTCAGACTTAAATGTAGATTCTGAAGATAAGGTGTGGCTCATTAGTTTAAGGCCCATAGCTTTCACAAGTGAGGTGATGCAGACTTAGAGCCATTGCCAACACAGATAAGCATGAGAATAAATACCAATTGCACTTTCGAACCTGCAGAAATCCAGGTTCTGATATCATCTGAGTCAATCCATCATAAGAATCTGTCCTGGGAGAAACTTCTTTGAGTTCTATGGCTTTCAAGAACTTGAGCAGGGAATGCCTGTAGACACACTGTGCTGTACTAATTCCCCTCTGTGTTACTTCAACTCCTACACTACCTATATCTTTAAAAAGCCTCTGATGATTATAAATGATGCTGTTCAGTTTTGTTGTAATACTTTCCTGGTTTGTGCTAACATTTCAACTGTTGATTGTTCTCTAATTTTAATGAGGCTACATTTTAAGTAGTGCTTCTGGGTGTGAACTAAGGAATTCTCTGCAATCCATGATGGGTGAAGAACTCATTGGAGTGAGTGTTTTGCCCTCCACATATGTGTTTAGGTATACAGGATGGTTGAGAGAATTGTCAACCTGACAAAACCTATAATGAGATCTCCCATGCTCATGGACTGGAAAGATCAACATTGGAAAAATGGCCATCTTACCAATAGCAATCTACAGATTCAGTGCAATCCCCATCAAAATTCCAACTCAAAATTTTTCAGAGAGTTGAAAAGGTCAAATAAAATATTGTGTATTTTGGTATAAGAGGATACATCCTACTCTGGCCCATACAATACAGTTAGGCAGAGATTTGTGATCTGGAACCATGAGGCTGAACACAGGCCAATTGACTTATATATATTCAGTTTCCTCCTCCTTTCTCTCCTCCCAGTACTGCCTTTATAAATCCTTCCACCCGTTACTTGCTTCTTCTCTCCGCAGCCCATTCCAAGTGTACTGTTCCACCTCCTAGTGCTTGCAGGACTAACTACCTCCTCTCGTTCTGAAGCCCAGATGGGCAGTTCAGGTAAAGAAAGAGGATCCAATGGCAGTGAGAAGTATCAGACAACCCCCACTCCAATTGTTAGGGAACTCATATGAAGACCGAGATGCAACTCAGCTACAAATGTGGGAGGTACTAGATACAGCCCCTACAAGCTTGTTGATTGGTGGTTCAGTCGTTGTGACCCCCATGGATAGAGGCTAGTTGGCATTGTAGGTCTTCTTATGGTGTGTTCTTTACCCCTCCAGCTTGCTCAGTTCTGTGCCCCACTCTTCCACAAGATTCCCGAGCTCCTACTGATGCTTAGCTACAAATCTCTGCAGCTGTTTCCAGCAGCAGCTGGATGAAGCCTCTCAGGAGACAGTTATGCTAGGTTTCTCTTTGCAAGCACGGCAGGGTGTCTATTATTAATAGTGTCAAGAATCAGCTCTCTCTGATGGGACAGGTCTCAAGCTGGGGCAGTCATTGGTTGGCCATTCCCTCAGTTTCTACTCCATCTTTATCCCAGCACATTTTGTATGCAGGACAAATTTTGAGTTTAGGGTTTTATAAATGGGTTCATATCCCTGTCCATACATGGGAAATACTGTCTGGGTACAGGATGTGGCAACTTCGGTCTTTATATCTCCCTCTGATAGGAATCTCAGCAAAAATCACCCTTATAGACTCTCAGTAGCCTCCCCCATTCCTGGTCCCCTAGTTCCACTGATGTCTCTGGTCATTTTCCATACTTACCCCCATCCCTCTCCTGTTCCCTCTCACTCCACACCTGAGCACCATCCACATATCCTGGAACTCATAGGGTATTATGAGTCCCCCCTATTTGGGTGCTGGGAACTGAACACAGAGCTTCTGCAAGAAGAACACAGGTTCTTACCCACTGAACCATTTCTTCAACAACAACAAATATCTAATATTTACCAATTATTATTTACCAATTACTGTCTTAGATAATAAACCATTATGTAAAACAAGCATGTCTGAGCTCCTGTGATCTTTATTGCAGTGGGCAAGGAATGTGTACACAAAAAAAAAACCTTTTCAGTTATATCACTATTAGAAAAATAAAGCTCAGAAATCAAAAATGAAAACTGAGTGATATTTAAATAAATTTCAGTAGACTATCAGAGCTTACCCTGAGTTTTCTGACTTTTCAGTAGACTTGAAGTTGATAAGAAAGCAAATTTCATAAATGGATAAAAAAATATGCTACCAAGCAGAAGCAGAAGGATAGTTCCAGACTGTGGATTATATCTACAACAGAGAACCAAAACTAAAGAAACAAAACCAAGCTTAATAGAGCTGAAGTTGCTCAAGTTGGAAATGGGCTTCAGTGAAGTGACTAGAAATGTGCTCCAAGGAAAATCTATGAAAATGTTGGCAAGATAGAAATTATCTTCTTTAAAGTGTAATTACTTATAACTGGGCATTAGCAATAAAGTGTAGGATAACCATGCTATAATACACAGATGTCAAAAAAAAAAAAAAAAAGAGTAATATAAAGAACCCAAGGGAGGATTTTTGATTCTCAGAAGGGAAACTGGTCATCAAGTTAACTGCTGTAACATCTTCAATATTCAGAGAACACTGATAACAATATTTCTGCCTTGACTTACCAATATTTCCTATTGTACGTATCCCATGCATTAGAGTGTTCCCATTGTTCTAAAAATTTATACTCTAGATACCAAGTTGATTAAAATGTAACCCAAATTTTGGTTTATTTTTTAAAAAACTTTATTTTACAAAACAAAGATAAATGTAAAGATTTTAAACATTTTTTGCTTAAAATTATACATTTTTGTCAGTACTGTTTTTTCAGATATTAAAATAATTTTTACATAAAACTATGTTAATATATATTTTTAGTCAGTACTTGATTTTTTCAAAGGCTTGAAAGTATGCATTGAAAAACTAATAGTTACAATGAGCGTAAAGTACATGCAAAACAAAACACAACATGGAAATAGTCAAAGTCTTCTTGTTTTGTAAATATTTTTTTTTTGTTTTCTTTATTTCTTGGACTTCATACAGTCTGAGAGTTGTTTCTGGGGGAATGCAAGCCACTGGGGTTAGCATTCAAATATCAGTGAATGCATATTATGTCTGTTCTTTTGTGACTGGGTTATCTCACTCAGGATGATATTCTCAAGATGCAGCAATTTTATTTTTTTTTGTAACATCTTTACTTTATAAAACAAAGAAAAATGTATAGATTTCAAGCATTTTTTGCGTAAAATTATACAAAACATTTTGTCAGTACTTTTTTTTCAGATTTTAAAATAATTTTTACATAGATCTATATAAATGGTCAGTACTTGATCTTTTTAAAGGTTTGACAGTATGCATCAAAAACCCAATAGTTACAATGAGCACAAAGTACATGCAAAACAAAATGTAACATGAAAATAGTCAAAGTTTTTTTGTGTAAAGATTTTTTTGTTTTGTTTTGTTTTGTTTATTTCTTAAACTTCCTACAGTCTGTGAGTTTTTTCTGGGGCAGTGCGAGCCTCTGGGGTTAGCATCCCACTATCAGTGACTGCATATTATGTCTGTTCTTTTGTGACTGGGTTATCTCACTCAGAATGATATTCTCTAGATGCAGTCATTTTCTTAAGAATTTGGTTAAGTCATTGTTTCTGGTGGCTGAGTAGTATTCCATTGTGTAAATGTACCACAATTTTTGTATCCATTCATCTTCTGAAGGACATCTGGGTTACTTCCAGCTTCTGGCCATTATAAATAGAGCTGCTATGAAGATTGTGGTGCACATACATTTGTTGTGTATTAAAGTGTCTCTGGGGTATATGCCCAGAAGTGGAATAGCTGGGTCTTCAGGTAGTACTATATCAAATTTTCTGAGGTATCGCCAGATTGATTTCCAGAGTGGTTGTATTAGTTTGCAACCCCACCAACAGTGGAGAAGTGTTCCTCTTTCTCCGCAGCCTCGCCAGCATCTGCTGTCATCTGAGTTTTGGATCTTGGCCAATCTGACTGGTGTGAGGTGGAATCTCAGGGTTGTTTTGATTTGTATTTCCCTGATGGCTAAGGATGTCGAGCACTTCCTCAGATGTTTCTCGGCCATTCGGTGTTCCTCAACTGAGAACGTTTTGTTTAGCTCTGTACCCCATTTTTTAATAGGGTTATTTGATTCTCTGGTGTCTAGCTTTTTGAGTTCCTTGTATACCTTGGATATTAGGCCTCTATCTGATGTGGTGTTGGTAAAGATCTTTTTCCATTCTGTTGGTTGCCGTCTTATTTTCTTGACAATGTCCTTAGTCTTACAGAAACTTTGCAATCTCATTAAGTCCCATTTGTTAATCTTTGAACTTAGAGCTTGAGCCATTGGTGTTTTGTTCAGGAAATTTTCTCCTGTGCCTATGTGTTCTAAGGTTTTCCCTACTTTTTCATCTAATAGTTTCAGTGTATCTGGTTCAATGTGGAGATCTTTGATCCACTTACTCTTGAGCTTTGTACAAGGAGATAAGAAAGGGTCTATTTTCATTCTTTTGCATGCTGAGTTCCAGTTGGACCAGCACCATTTGTTGAATAGGCTGTACTTTTTCCATTGAATGTTTACGGCTCCTTTGTCAAAACTCGGGTGACCATATACATGAGGGCTCATTTCTGGATCTTCTATTCTATTCCATTGATCCACATGCCTATTTCTGTACCAGTACTATGCAGTTTTCCACACAATTGCCTTGTAATATAGCTTGAGGTCAGAGATAGTGATTCCCGTAGATGTTTTTTTGTTGTTGAGGATGGATTTCGCTATTCTAGGTCTTTTGTTATTCCGTATGAAATTGCACAGTGATCTTTCTAATTCCTTGAAGAACTGGGTTGGAATTTTGATGGGGATTGTGTTGAATCTGTAGATTGCTTTTGGTAGGATGGTCACTTTTAAGATGTTGATCTTTCCAATCCATGAGCATGGGAGATCTTTCCATTTTCTGAGATCCTTCTCAATTTCTTTCTTTAGAGGTTTGAAGTTCTAGTCATACAGGTCCTTCACTTGCTTAGTTAGAATCACAGCAAGGTATTTCATAGTTTTTGTGACGATTGTGAAGGGTACCTTTTCCCTAATTTCTTTCTCTACATGTTTGTCCTTTGAGTATAGGAAGGCTAATGATTTGTTCGAGTTAATTTTGTATCCAGCCACTTTGCTGAACTTGTTTATAAGCTGTAGGAGTTCTCTGGTGGAATTTTTGGGGTCACTCATGTACACTATCATGTCATCTCAAAGAGTGATGTTTTTATCTCTTCCTTTCCGATTTGTATCCCCTTGATCTCCTTTTGATGTCTAATTGCTCCAGCCAGGACTTCCAGTACTATGTAGAATAGGTAGGGGGAGAGTGGGCAGCCTTGTCGAGTCCCTTATTTTAGTGGGATTGCTTCAAGTTTTTCGCCATTAAGTTTTATATTGGCTTTTGGTTTGCTGTATATTGCTTTTATTATGTTTATGTATGGACCTTGGATTCCTGTTCTTTCCAGGACTTTTAACATGAAGGGCTGTTGGATTTTGTCAAATGCTTCCTCAGCATCTAGTGAGATGACCATGTGATTTTGGTCTTTGAGTTTGTTTATATGGTGGATTACGTTGATGGATTTCCTTATGTTAAACCATCCCTGCATCCCAGGAATGAAGCCTACTTGGTCATGATGAATGATCGTTTTGATGTGTTCTTGGATTCGGTTTGCAAGGATTTTTTGAGTATTTTTGCTCAATGTTTATAAGTAAGATTGGTCTGAAGTTCTCTTTCCTTGTAGGGTCTTTGTGTGGTTTAGGTACGAGGGTTTATGTAGCCTCAAAAAATGAGTTAGGTAGTATTCCATCTGATTCTATCTTTTAGAAGATTTTGGAGAGTATTGGTGTTATATCCGCAATAAATGTCTGATAAAATTCTGCACTGAACCTGTCTGGACCTGGGCTTTTTTTGGTTGGGAGGCTTTTGATCACTTCTTCTATTTCTTTAGGTGTTATAGGGTTATTTAGATTTTTTACTTGGTCCTGAATAAGTTTAGGATCCTGTATCTGTCTAGGAATTTGTCCATTTCCTCCAGATTTTCCAATCTTGTGGAGTATAAGTTTTGTAGTAGGATCTGATGATTTCATGAATTTCCTCAGTTCCAGGTTTTATGTCACCACTTTCCTTTTTGATTTTGTTACTTTGTATACTCTGTCTTTGCCCTCTAGTTAGTCTGGCTAGCGCTTTATCAATCTTGTTGATTTTCTCAAAAAACCAACTCTTGGTTTTGTTGATTTTTTCATTGGTTCTTTTTGATTCTATTTTGTCTATTTCTGCCTTAATTTTGATTATTTCTTGCCTTCTACTCTTCTTGGGTATATCTGCTTCCTTTTGTTCTAGGGCTTTTAGCTGCGCTGTCTGGTTGCTGATGTAAGCTCTCTCCAGTTTCTTTTTGTAAGCACTTAGGGTTATGAGTTTTCCTGTCAGTACTGCTCTCATTGCATCCCATACGTTTGGGTATGTTTTGTTTTCGTTTTCGTTGAATTCTAGAAAATCCTTAATTCCTTTTTTTATTTCTTCTTTGACCCTGCTATCGTTTAACAGAGTGTTGTTTAGTTTCCATGCGTATGTGGGCTTTTTGTTGTCATTGTTGTTGTTAGAGACCAGCCACAGACCATGGTGATCTGAAAGGATGCATGGGAGTATTTCAATATTCTTATATCGATTGAGGCTTCTTCTGTGTCCAATTATGTGGTCAATTTTCGAGAAGGTGCCATGGGGTGGTGAGAAGAAGCTGTATTCTTTTACTTTAGGATAATATGTTCTGTATATATTTATTAATTCTAGTTGTTTCAAAGTCTCTGCTAGTTTTGCAGTGTCCTAGTTCAGTTTCTGTTTCCATGATCTGTCCATTTTTGAGAGTGCGGTATTAAAGTCTCCCATTATTATTGTATGGGGTGAAATGTATTTTTTGATCTTTAGTAGGGTTTCTTTTATGAATGTAGGTGCTTTTTTATTTGGAGCATATATGTTAAGGATTGAGAGTTTCTCCTGACAGATTTCCCCGGTAATGAGTAAAACGTGTCCTTCCTTATCTTTTTTGATAACTTTTGGTTGGAAATTTATTTTATTAGATATTAGAATAGCCACTCCAGCTTGCTTTTTGGAGCTGTTTGCTTGGAAGTTTTTTTTCTACCCTTTTACTCTTAGATAGTGTCTGTCTTTGTCTCTGAGATGAGTTTCCTGTATGCAGCCAAAGTCTCTATTTTGTTTATGTATGCAGTCTGATAACCTATGTCTCTTTATTGGGGAGTTTAGTCCGTTTATGTTAATAGATATCAAGGAATAGTGGTTTCTGTTTCCTGCCATTATTGCCTTTGTGGGTTGAGTTGTGTCTGTGTTTTTTCTTTTTTTTTATTTCTCTTGTTTAGGAGTTTTTTTGTTTTTACTAGGCTGTATTTTCCTTCTTTGTATTGGGTTTTCCACCTATAATTTGTTGTCGTGTTGGGTTTGTGGTCAGATATTATGTAAATTTTGATTTGTCTTGAAATATCTTCATCTCTCCATCGATGGTGATTGATAGTTTTGCTGGGTATAGAGGCTTGGGCTGGCACTTGTGCTCTCTTAGGGTGTGCATGATGTCTGTCCAGGCTCTTCTAGCTTTCATAGTCTCTGTTAAGAATTCGGGTGTGAGTCTGATTGGCCTGCCTTTATATGTTACCTGACCTTTTTCCCTTACTGCTTTTAGTATTCTTTGGGCACTTGATGTTTTTGCTATTATGTGTCGGGAGGAATTTCTTTTCTGGTCCAACCTATTTGGAGTTCTGAAGGCTTCTTTTATGCTCGTGGTCATCTCATTCTTGAGGGTAGGGAAGTTTTCTTTACGATTTTGTTGAAGATATTTACGGTGCCTCTTAGTTGATACTCTTCTCCCTCTTCTATTCCTATTATCCTTAGGTTCAGTCTTCTCATTGTGTCCTGGATTTCCTGAAAATTTTGGGTTAGGTGCTTTTTGTTTTTTGCATCTTCTCTGGCTGTTTTGTCTATGTTTACTGTGTTGTCTTTTGCCCCCGAGATTCTCTCTTCCATCTCTTGTAATCTATTGGAAATGCTTGCTTCTGTGACTCTTGATTTCTTTTTTAGGTGTTCTACCTCTAGGGTTATCTCATTTAGTGTTTTCTTTATTGTGTCAATTTCCATTTTATGTTCTCTCTTCCATTCCTTCATTTTTTTGGTTGTGTTTCCCTGTAGTTCTTTGAGTTTTTTTGTTTCCTCTTTAAACTCTTCTGAATCTTTTTGCTTTTCTTCCCGTTCTTGTTTAATTATCTCTATCAGCATCTTGAGGTATGAATTCAGTTCTGTGTCTTTCTTTTCTGGAGTGTTTGGAATTCCGATATTTGCTGTTATGGGAGAGCTGGGTTCTGGTGTTGCCAGGTTGTCTTGGTTTCCTTGGGATATACTCTTTCACTTTCCTCTTGCCCTTTTGTTGTCAGTGATATGTTCTTACCTTTCCCTTGTATCCGTTCTGTGTTCTTGGATCTCCACTGGTCCAGGTGGCAGATGGGTCGTGCCCTGTTCTATGCCTCAGAGTCGCTGGGTTGGAACAGAAGTTCCGAAGTTCTGTTCCTGGTCGCTGGATCAGGCAGGACAGGGCAGGGCAAGGCAGGGGTTACACTTTCTGTGTGCACTCAACAGAGATCTCTCTGCTCCCAGGCAGCCCATTTCTCCCAGCCACCAGTTGCTCTGCCTCTATGAGCCGCCTTTCTGGGTGGCAGATGGGCCAGTCTCCGCTCTGTGTCCTGATGTCGCCTCCGGGTGGAAACAGAAGTTCCTAAGTTCTTTTCCCGGTCTCTGGATCAGGCAGGGCAGGGCAGGTCAATGCAGGGGGTGCACTTTCCATGTGCACTCCGCAGAGATCTCTCTGCTCCCTGGCAGCCCAGATCTCCCACCCACCAGGTGCTCAGCCTCTACCAAATTTTTGTTTCTTAAGTCATTATACCTAGATAAGCTATGGAACTCAGCAGGTTTTCTCCTACAAAAAAATAAGAGTAGAAATACCTTTCTAAGTCACCTACTAAATATCTTACGAAATCACTGAAAAGGGTTTAAATATTCAGCATACTTGTTTAGAAAAGCAATTAGCTTGTACTATGTGAATAACAAAGCAGCTCTTTGCAAATCCTAATTTTAGTATTTATTTATAATTATCATGCTATTGGGGTAGTTTTAATGAGAAGGCCCCATAGGCTTACATCTTTGCATGCTTAATCCACAGCTGATGAACCTTTTCAGAAGGCATAGTAGGTGTAGCTTTGTTAGAGTAGATGTGTCCCTTTTTGAGAAGGTGTATCTCTGAGGCTAGCTTACAGCTTTATATGTGGCTTCTATTGCCCTGACCACAATGGTGTTGATCAAGGCAGCAGAACAGCCCAGCACAGGAGCAGTAACTTATGGCCCAAAGCTGTATCCTTATCCACATGCCTCAGGCAGTGGTGCCTGTATTGTGTGTGTGTGGGGGGGGGGGTGGCAGAGAGATAAACAAAGAAAGACATATCCTCATAAGACAAATAAGAATAAGAAAAGTTGTTTTGTTAAATTCATATCTACTTTTATTGAAGCTCTTTTCTTCTTCTCAAAACCTCTAGGTTCTCTTTTTTTTTCTGCTCTTTATAATGCAGCATTTTATGGAAGCATGAATACTCAAAACAAATTTTCTAAACTTCTTTTCATCCTAGAAAATCTATAGTCCCTCCTTATTTTTCATGGATAATTTCTCCTTATTTAATATTATGTTTTGAAATTGTTCTACCTCTGGTTACTTTAAAGTTAGTGTCTTTCCCTATGCTTACATGGTTCTCAAGTCTAGCTTACCTATGCCTGTAAATTGTATCATGGCGCTTTTTCAGAGCAGCCTGTGGTACAAACAATTGGATGGAGGCTGCCAATAAAGCTTATAGCTTAGGCCTTTTCCTGGGTCCATCTCCCAGTTATCTCCTTTACTTGACTATCTAGCCTATGAACTGGCATATGGCTAGCTCTGTTCATATCTGTTGTGGTCCACATATGTTCCCCTTTCTGTCTAGTGCTCCATTCTCCTTCTTTTTTGTCTCCCTGCATCTCTGTATCTCTGCCTGGAAGTTCCACCCTCTACTTTCTGTCTCAGCTATTGGTTTTTCAGCTCTTTATTACAACCAATCAACAGCAAGATAACCTCTGATACTACTCTAGATAGATTTTAGCAAATTGATGATGGAAGAATATTCACCAAATAGAGAACCTGGTTATAGGCAATAGATAGGACAGTATGAAAATCCTGCTTAGTACAGAATTAGCAATTGAAACTACAAAGGAACACTTTCACTCACTGTGAAAAGTGGGTATCCCAACAAAATTGTTTTATTCCTGAAGTTTCTTGGATATTTTTCTTAGAGAGTATTTATTTGTCATTACCTACTCTGAGAGCTCCCCCAAATCTTGAGATCATGACCATACAAAGCATGATGCTTACAGCCAACCATTGAACTCAGAATGAGGTCCCCAGTGGGGGAGTTTGAAAAAGGATTGATGGAGCTAAAGAGGTTTGAAACCCCACAAAATCAATAATACCAACCTATCAGAACTCCCAGGAACAAAACCACTATCCACAGAGTAAACGTGTACGGACCCATGGTTCCAGCTGCATATGTAGCAGAAGATACTTTTGTTGGGCATCAATGGAAAGAGAAGCTCTTGGTCCTGCCAAAGTCTCAATGTCCCATTGTAGAGAAATGTCTGGGCAGGTAGGAAGGAGGGGGTAGTTGGGTGGGTTGGGGCACTGTCATAGAAGTAGGGGAGCGGGGATGGGGTAGAGGGTTTTTGGAGGAGAAACCAGAAAAAAAAGGATAACATTAGAAATGTAGATAAAATATATCTAATAAAAAAGAAAATTGTACATAATTACAGTTTTGGGATGATACTTTGACATATGATGGAAGGTAACCTGGAACCTTCCTTTATTTGTTTGTTTCTTTCTTTGTTTCTTACATTTACACTTTAGTCATTTGTTTGTATTTCTATAAAGTATATCCATGTAAATTTGTCCATATTTTTTATTGTTTTATGTTTATTTTGTGCTTTAAAGGAAAAGTGATTGTGTTCATTTTACATTTATTCTGCATAATGTTGTCTGAGTTTCCTGGCTTTATTGTGAGATCTCTGATATCAATTTGATGGAACACCTCCAACCTTCACATCTTTCTCATCTTCTCTTGTTTCTGAAATCTGCATTATACTTGTATTCCTCATTCTGTCATTGTCTGAACATCCTGCTCTAAGCTTCGTCTACTTCATGGTCTGGGTTGTCCTTCCAAGGCTTGTGCTAACACAACATGAGGTCCAGGATTTCTTCCTCAGGCCTGGCCACTCTACTCAGTGTTTCTCCAGTGGCATTCTTCAGCTAAATGTTTATTTACTCCAATCACAGTACTTGCATCTTTCTGTGGTTGCTTTTATACTTTGCTTATAGTTGTTACTCCTGAAATCATGCTTGTTACCCACTCTCTGTTGCTTTGTGCTTGGAAGTCCATAGTTTAAATGTACAGCTTCTGCTGTTTCCAGTATCTTCTTCTGCTTCTTCTGTTGTTTGACTTTTAGTGTGTGCTGTGCTTTCTCCTTATAATTTCATGTGAGTAACTACAGAAAGTGATATTTTGTGAGGAGTTGCTAGGTAGAAAGTTGTTATATGAATAGAAGCATTCTAAAAATATACAGTTAAACCTTTATACTTTACTGGGCCTATCCTCTTGTATTGTGACCTTCACAAGAGCTCCTCAGTCCTCACTCTTTAGATAGGAGGTTGGCAAATAGACTTAGTCTGCATTTATATTTTTCCAGGACAGTTAGGCTGGCATGAAAACTTAGCAAATCAGATTATCTTGCTAATTAGATTGAATGCCCCCCTTTCCACGCTGAGGGCTAACTTTGCTAAGAGAAACAGTGTGGTTTAAATTTATTGCAAAATGTTTTAAAGGATACTACTATAGCTATGCTCATGTCTGCTGTATTCAAAACAGAAAGTATACCAAATCTGTCTAGCTGTCCATGAACTGGAAAATGATAATGAAAATGTTTTGCAGTACATATATACAACAGAACAAATTTTATTCATCTATACATGAGAAAAACAAACATAAATTTACAGAGAATGGAGAGAACTGGAAAACAGTTTTAAGTAAAGTAACTAAGGATTGTAAAAAACAAACATTTTGTTTCCTCTAATGTGAAAAATTGTAGATTCTAGATAGTGTGTGTGTGTTTCTGTATGTGTGTGTTTGTGTGTGTGTGTGTGTTTGTATGTGTTTCTGTGTATGTGTGTTTGTGTGTGTGTTTGTATGTGTTTGTGTGTGTATGTGTGTGTGTGTGTGTATGTGTGTGTGTGTGTGTGTGTGTGTGTGTGTGTGTGTAGTGGCCAGGACTAGAAAAGCAGGTGCATAAAAAGCAGGCAGTAGTTCAGTAGAACATATTAGTTATGAGAGTAAAAAGGAGACACCAAGAGAGATAAATGTTTAAAGAGGGTAATAGATAAATGGATGAGGAAAAGGAGAACGGAGAAAAAGCCAATAAAGCTACAAACATCAAAATGTCCTTAAGGAATTCTGAGAAATCATTAGAAAACAAACAAAGAAAGAAAAAAGCAAACAAACAAAACCCTTTATGACTTCTATCTGCCAGGAACATCAGGAGACTTTTTTTTCCTGGTATTTATTGCAAGAGTCTGACAGAGTTCCTGGAGACAAAACTCTAATGTTTGTCCAGACGCCTTCAGATCCAGTCCTTCTCTAGTTTTCAAGATTGATTGGTCTACATTGAGACTCCTTGATCCATTATTGCAGCTCATTCCCTTTCCTGTTACTGGCTTCTATGTTGGTATCTGTAATCATGTATTCTATGGATATTTTCTTAACACTGATTCCTCAGTAGTTCTCAGAGGAGGCTCAAAACCCACTTACTGTGCAAGTAGACTATAGGTATATATGGCTTTGCTTTTATCAGCTTACCATGAAGTTTCTAGGAAGTGATGCATGCTTCATAAACGTGTAACCAGTATCTAGAAAATAACTAGCATCAGTGAAGAGGACAGACATATGTAGCTGTGAAGAAAAGATAAAATAAAAATCTTTCTCAGAGTCAGTAGTTACGCAATGTTTTAATACATTAGTCAACAGCATCACAAAAATCCACAAGAATACTAAACAGAACATGAAGGTATTTTTATTTTTATTTTTATATGAGCTATTTT
This sequence comes from Micromys minutus, assembly GCF_963924665.1. Classification (NCBI taxonomy): domain Eukaryota; kingdom Metazoa; phylum Chordata; class Mammalia; order Rodentia; family Muridae; genus Micromys; species Micromys minutus. The sequence continues at coordinate 5,245,717 of NC_137952.1, forward strand.
TTAATGATATCACATGGATATGTTGACTAATTTTATTTTTAATTACTTTCATGAAGTGGAAGAATTATATGTGGTTATATTTAGAAGACATTTAATTAAAATGGATAAACTGAATTCCGAGTGTATAATATAAGTAATCTCACTAAGTTCTACTCCTGGCTACACTGCTGATCTAATTAATAGAAAATGTTGCAGTGTATTAATGAGAGAAAAAGGAAAGCCACTTCTTTTTCCTCATTGTTACTGTAAGCCACTAGAGCTGTGAGTAAGTAGGTAGTTAATATTAAAGTCTGGGTGTGTTTATTCCATGTAGTAGACTGCAGTGACATTTCTTATCATTTCAGCAGAACTGTGCCAGAGGTTCTGTAAGTAGTATTTGCTAAAGGCAATTTTACACATTCATAGTATTCTTTGATGTTTCAGAGCCCCTGAGGTTATCTCTCCACTTTTTCTACAGGCTTATAAACCAGTGTGTTTGATTACCGAAAAACCAAACAACCCCAAACAACTGAATTTTGTAAATTCTGAATGAAACTCACTTAAGAAAACCTATGAGTGTCAGTCAGTGATCAATTAAGTAATAATTATTGACTGAGAGGGGGAACGCACTACCATTCAGGCTGCAAGAAATCATCTCAAGAGGGAATATTTACCTGCATGAAATATTCTGAGCAGACCTACTTAATGCTTCTATGAAGGGAAAAGAACTGGAAATTGGAGTACTCATGCTCTGAAATGTAAATAATATGGGATAATAAATTAATACATATTAGGCTCTTATTCTAGTAACTGGTTACAGGATGTTTTGAGTAACTCATCTTTTAATCATAGGCTATAAAGTCAGTGAGAAAACAAAATTACAGATAGATTATCAAAACATGAACGGGAAGTAAGAGGTGGAATATTAGATAAAAAGTCATAAATGCATCCTCAGTTATCCACAATTACTCATTACATTATCTTTAAATAACAAGATATAATAGGATATAATTAAGTAAGTTATGATGTGTGTTTATATATGTGTGTGCATGGAGGTGGGAGTGAAGATGTGGACGTGAAGTGTGGGTGCATGTATTATGCACTTATGGATTGAGACATGAAGATATACAAATGTGGCAGGGAGAAATTTATAGAGGTCAAAGAACAACTGTAGCAGTTAGTCCTGTTTTATCTGTACAGCATGATTTGAGACAAAAGCTCTCGAATTCCCCATTGTTTACATGAGGCTGGCTAGAGAGTGTTCAGTATATTCTGTCTCAGCTTTCCTTCTCCTGGTAGTGATAAGCTGCTGTATACTAAGTATAGCTTTTATGTGGGCTCTGGGGATGCAGACTCAGGTCAGAAGTCGTATAGTACAAATCCTAAAACCTGTAGCATAGTCAACTAATTGCTTCATTTTTATTTTTTTGTGTTCTGAGCAATCATATGAAAACATATTCCAACACCCTGCATGTTAGATGGTAGTGAAAGGAAAGACCAGACACAGATGCTGGGTTGATTTGCAGCTAACATTCTGTCTGTTCTCTGAAACTACATGTGCCCTTTCATGCCACTTCTTTGATTCTTAGTTCTGTTTGAATGTTACAGAATTTCAGAAATACCATTTTATTAATTCTGAAAATGTAATGAATAAGACATACTTTATTTTTACACCTTTCTATAATTTTCTCTTTAATTCTATCAGAGCAGGTTTGCAAAAACTTTCATTGAATCATGTTTATGAAGAGTTCCTGCCATCTTGGATAATATCAAGTTTCATCAGGGAAGTATGTGTGGCATTCTTGGATTTTGCACAGCTTTATCTGTGAAATTTATCCTCCCATACTTTAGTTTTCAATGCTCACCTTATAGATCATACACCATACACATACACACAAACACATACACACACTATATATATACTGGCTGGTTTGTGTCAACTTGACACAAGCTGGAGTTATCACAGAGAAAGGAACTTCAGTTGAGGAAATGCCTCCATGAGATTCAGCTGTAAGCCATTTTCTCAACTAGTGATCAAGGGTGGAGGGCCCAGCCCATTGTAGGTGGTGCCATCCCTGGGCTGGTAGACCTGGGTTCTATAAGGGAGCAAACTGAGCAAGCCACGGGAAACAAACCAGTAAGTAACATCCCTCCATGGCCTTTGCATAAGGTCCTGCTTTCTGACCTGTTTGAGTTCCAGTCCTGACTTCCTCTGGTAAGGAACAGCGATATAAAAGTGTAAGCTAAATAAACCCTTTCCTCCTCAACTTGCTTCTTGGTCATGATGTTTTTGCAGGAATAGAAACCCTGACTAAGACTATATATATACATACATACATACATACATACATATATATGTATGTATATATATATATATATATGCATACATATATATGCATATATATATATAGTGTGTGTGTATGTATCTATATTATACATGTCCTTTCTTCTGTCTTCTCTATCTTTTAATTATTCTGTTATGGCAAGTATATCCTTTACTTATGAACCAATACTATTTCCTGCCTTATTCTGCTTTCAGAGCTGTGGATTTATGCATTGGCCATTAGCTTTTATTAGTGTGCTTTGTATTTTCTTTTTCTGTGACACTATCCTTTTTTCTTATCTATTCCATTGTAATGATCTATACTTTTTTAGTGTTGTATGAGTTAAACTCACCTCTTGAACGTTATATCTTTTGCTGCTTAGCTGGTTGTACTCTTAACATTACATTTCTTGGAGTATTGAATATAAAATATAATATAATATATTATATTATATAACGTATAATATAATATATTATATTGCAGGTATACAACAGACTAATAACTTTCTACACTGCTTTATGCATTGCTTTACTTTATAACTAAAATGTAAATCATTATTTGTCAATGTCAGAAATGTTATTATGAGTTATGTGAACTCAATTCCAAAAGTGATAAGACTCACACCTAAACAATTGAGATTGCATGGAAGGGAGAGTTGCAACCAATGTATCATTTTAGAAACTGTGTCTTCTAAAAGGGCCATCTTGCCTTTGCCTACAGGCAGGTTTTGGGCTTTGTCGTGATACTAGTTTATAAGACGTAAGAAGTGCTGGTAGTCTTGCTTTATTAAGAATAGCTTTCAGGGTGTATTTGTGCTTAGATCACCCCCCACCCTCACCAAGACTTTAGGAAAGCCTACTTCTCTAATTGTGCTCCATTTATTCTCTTCTCCTTAGCAAGTGCCCACACCAGTTTTGCTCACTAATATAACCTTTATTATAGTCTTCTGGCTCTGCCTGTTTCTTTGAGAACACAGCAAATATAGTGAGGAAGAGTAAAATAAAATCTAACAATTGAGAGGAATCAATCAACCCTGTATTGTATACCAAAAATTATAATTTATAAATTTTACTTTTGTTGATCTGTTTTTACTTAGAAGGAATTGCTCTGTGTTCTATTCTTTACTTCTTATTAAATGTATGAATAAACATGTTGATCATCATCATCTTCAAAATTGAGAAACAGAAAAATGTCATGGGAAAAAATTACAATCAGAATTGTGGCAGAATTCTTACTGCTAGGTTTTTTTCCTCTTACTAATGCCACTTTTGGTCTCAAGGAGAAGTGGTCCTCTGAATACTTCAGTGTCCAGAAGAAGTAGACAATATGTTAGAACAGCCTAAAATGTCTCTTTTGACCCAAACCTTGAATGTGCAAATTGGCTACAATTAGGAAGAGTAAGGCATTGCCTTTTTCTAAGATTTAAATATCTGTAGTTTAGGGGAAGAAAATCTCCAGCAATCTGCATCATTATGCATTCGTCTCCTGGTGAAAAGGACAGTGCAGCAGCCATTTTAGCTGTGCCAAGTTAATTGACTCAACTCTGCCAATAAAAGCATGGCAAACCATGGCACAGTTCAGTTTTATAAATACAAAAAATAGTCACTCAAATAGGCCAGCTCTCTAGCAACATCATTAAAAAAATGGACACCTTCAGCAGTATGAACCATCAATGCAAACCCCTTGAAAATAACAGCAGAGATGTTTTCCTTCTTCCATTCTACCCCAATGAATATTAAACCTCCCTTCCTTGAAAAGAAGGAACAAATCAAGCACTGAATTTTCATTTCTCAACTTCATGTTAACGGTGACAGCAGGTTGGGCAGTGTCTTTGGGAGCAGCCTTGATGCCTGTTTTTCTTCCTGCATTAAACCAAATAATGCCCCTGAGATTTAATTATCTTTCTATATCATTTTCAGTACAAAGCCACTTACTCTTTATGGTGTTGCTGTGTTGAAAAGAAAAGTCTTCAGTAGATGCATCTTTTTTTTCCTAATGGTAAAGGCAGAGTGACTTCAAAGATGGGATGTTCTTGCTTTCTTGTCTTTGACAAAAGGAGAGGAGTGCTTTAATAGTTTCAAGGTGATCTGAAGGGGTAGGACTGGGTTCATATGAAGAGAGGCTGCATTGGGAATTGGCTGCAGTCCTTTCAGTTGTCCTCAGCTCTTGCCTCTGTTCTTAGGCTCATTTTACTTTCTGCTTAAGTACAATATGTGCATTTTGCTTCTTAAAAGAGATGGAGATGTTACTTCATGAAAGCACAAGTTGTTTGTATGAACTTTAGATAGTTTACATTAAAAATGTACATCAAATGTAGGCTGGTGATCACGAATCAAGACAGGCTTATATTGATCTTTTAAGAAGGAAAATAACCAGAAACACTGTTGAGAAATGGGGCAAAATTCACTTGGCATTTTGTTATTGTGGCTTTTAATTTTTTTCTTTCTTGGTTGCTGTTTCTATGTTCTGGTATAATATGGTTGTGCATGTATAGTCAGAGTTGTAGTGTGAACATTCATTATCTTCAACAATCCAAGTATTGAAATGCTAATCTGCTGGATGCTCAGATGAGGGAATGGCAACTTTGGAGGTAATTGGACCATAAAGGTGAAGCCCTTATGATTTGCCTTAGTGTCTGTAAAAGACATACCAGATATCATGTGACAACACAGCGAAAGGCCCTACTTATGGACAAGGCATACTCCAAATCTCCCAAGATATTAAATCTCGAGGCTTTTAAGGTCTAAGAAACATATTTCAGTCATGTATAAGCTACACAGTTTAAAGCATATTGTTATAGATGCCTGAACAGAAAGTAATTTTATGACTTTAATACTTAGAGATATTGAGATGCTCATTTTTTTGATTTTTAATGATACAGGAAAAGCTTGATTCTGGAGCATCTCTTTTTTAGATTGCCTATGCATTCAGAATATTTATCAGATCCCAGCTAGAAAGTCATATCTGTTCTAGTTTCAGTTGAATAGATAACAAGAAGGAAGGGTGAGTGTGAAGAAAAATAATCAGAAACTTCTTTGAGAAAGAAAGCTTGGGGAGCAAGAGAGAGAAAACTATGGCAGTGAGTACCCATTTTCTGCTGATGGATGTGAAAATCAGAAGAATATGGGGAGAAATATTTAGAAACAACTCTAAATAATTCAACTGATGTTAAGCAATACTTATTTGTACCTTACTTCAGCCTGTCTATCTGGGAGAGAAGGTAATTTATTCAACTGTTGATTAATTCATTCCATGGTCCCTCTTTCCTACCATCCAGTTATTCATCTCCTCATCCATTCAGTCATGCTCAGGGATTACTTATTTATTGAAACAGTATAGAATTGAAAGTAGATAGCATGTAGGCAGGAACTGTATTCAGGATAAAGTTGAAAAATAAAAATGTTGAGGAGTAAATGCTAACTAAGTGTTGTCATGAACATTCACTAGACAATAAATCAAAAGATGAGCACTTTATTTTCTACTACTATTTATTTATTTATTTGTTTGTTTATTTTTGTCAATTTTTTAAGTACTTGTGTTCTTGGCATGCTAACCAAGAGCCTGTCAGATGTTAAGCCAACAATCATATCACCGAGGACAGTTTTAATTTGATACAGAAGAGAAATATGCCTAGTGTGGATAATGTAAAGAATGGATTTCTCCCTATAAATGCATACATGCCACTACCCAGACACTCACGACAGTGTTTGACTGTATCCCAGGCCTTGTCCAACTAATAAATAGAGAGAAGGGAAAATATAATAGAAATATATGTATAACATTTTTAGAAATGGCATTCAACTACTTCCATTTTCTACTCTTCATTTTTGTTTCTCTGGGAATTCAATAACATATTGATCAGCTATGTAATTATATAGATAAATGATAAGCATGGTCCTTAGTCCCTGAGCATGAGACATAAGGAGTCTGGGCCTGACGTTTTAGATAGATGCTCTCAGGATTTAAGCCTGGTAAACTAACCTTTCTAGGAAATTAAAGTATGAGATCAAGACCATAGAATGTTTGTGATGCTAGAAATCTCTGTAAAAAAATGAATTGGTGAGCATTTCTGGGATGACTCATTGCTCTTTACTGAATTTCTTCTCTTAAAGTTTGGCGATGCCATCTCTGTTTGCATTTTTATGAGTTGATGGTAACAAAGTGCCATGAGACATCTGAGTGAAGATTTTGAGAACAGGCAGAATGCTGCTCATGGCAAAGAAAACACTCACGGTAGAATAAAAAAGGAAGCCAAGGTAAGAGGCTAGTAGTGGGTGGGCTAGAAAATTCAGGTCCCTAGTCTCCATGTTCATATGTTGGTAGTTTTTAACATAAAGTGCTGATTAACTCATGAATTTCAAAATAAAGCCCATGTTCTACACTGATATGAACATATTTAACGCATCCCAAATATTTTATCCTAGAATTGCTCCTGTCTAAAGGAAATACAAGGACAAAGAGTGGAGCAGAGACTAAAGGAAAGGTCATTCAGGGATAGCCCCACCTGGGGATCTATCCACTATGCAGTCCCTATTGCTGATGCCAAAAAGAGCTTGGTGACAAGATCCTTATGTCGATATCTTCTGAGAGGCTCTGGAAGAGCCTTACCAATACAGATGTGGTTGCTTGTAGCCAACTATCAGAGTGAAAACAGGGACCCCAGTGGAGGAGTTAGGAAAAGGATTGGAGGGGCTGAAGTAGTTTACAACACCATAGGAAGAACAGCAATGTCATCCAACCAGATACCCCAGAGCTGCTAGGGACTAAACCACAAAGCAAAGAATGTACATGGAGGGACCCAAGACTCCAGGTGCATATGTATCAGAGGATGGCCTTATCTGGCATCAATGGGAGGGGATGCCTTTGGTGCTGTGAAGACTCGAAGCCTCAGTGTAAGGGGAATGCTAAGGTGGTAAGGCAGGAGTGTGTTGGTTGGTGGAGTAGCACCTTCATAGGAAGGGAGAATAAGGGTTTTGTGGAGGTAAAGTGTGAAGGGGGCTTACATTTGAAATGTAAATAAATAAAATAACCAATAAAACTAAAAAGAAAAATGAAAGAGATGTGATGAAATTTTAATATTTATTTATCTGTATAAAGAATATGTATTTGACTGTAGGATGTATTATTCATGACAAATTTTTAAAATAAAGATTTGTTTTATGTGACCTCTAATAGTACACTTACTATATACATTAGAAATGTAAGAGATGGTTTTCTATGAGAATAAACTCAACTAATGTGGACCTGTCAGGAGTTCCAGAGAATGAATCACCAACAAAAGAACAAACATGGATCTACCTTCTGCCCCACACATATGTAGTATGTGTTCAGATATGTCTTTATGTGGGTCCCCAACAGCTATCTCTGAATTTGTTGCCTGACTGTGGATTATGATATGTGAATTGCCAGGCCTCAGTGAGGGAAGATGCACCCAGTTCTGTAGTGACTGATGTGAGATGGTGTGTGGTACCCAGAGCATCCCCCATTCTCAGAGGTAGAGAGGGTTGAAGAAAAACCATAAGAGGGGGCAACTGGAAGAAGAGGGTAGCTGATATTGGGACGTAAAGGTAGTAAAACAATAAATTCATTAAAAAGAGAAAGAAATATGAGTGTTTCTTATACAGGAATCTAGCTGTTTCTACCACAGTAGACAACCATGTAACTTTATGTCCACTTTATGAGTTTGCAAATGAAGGGGGCATTTAAAAGAGCTAGCTTGCTTTAGACAAAGTAAAAATGCAGTTGCGATATTTCACTAAGCCTTATTCAATGGACCATTTCTGTTTATATCACCCTAAGTACAAATAAACTCTAAAAAGCAACTAATAAAATCTCTCATTTAATTTAATTATAACTAGAAAAACAGTGTTAGTACTTGCAGCAGACATGTGAGTCCACCGCAAGCTTAAATTTATTTCAATTGAACAAGTGTGCTTATCTCAGCATCTCTCCCGTTTGGAAGATGAGAAGTCACAAGATGTGGACAGAAGCAGGATACAATCAAAAAGTATCTGTGCTCTCATCTAAAGTGATGTTATTGTCAGCAACAATGTATGGCTGTCTTCAGTAGGAATGTTTCTAGGGTATACAGAAGGTCACTGTCCTTTGTGATCATTTTGAACTCCAAATAATAATTTTTTATAACCCAAGCAAGTTGGTGTGTGGCTTATTTTATGTATGATCGTGCCACTGACGAGCATTGAAGACATTTGTACATCAAGAACATTAGCATTTGGACCAATACCTTATAGCATAAAACTTGAATATATTTATGTTATATACCAATAATGAGAAAAACACAGTGGTAAGGCAGCAAAGTTATCAGAGAAAGTGCACAAATCACCATGCATCTTAACCATATAATGAACTGATGCTCTAAAGTTAGTGGGTCTTGCCTGCAAGTATCAATCTGAGGAAACTAATTGGATTCACAATGCAAATATTTAAACCTCTACAAGTCGTCTTTGTACAAGTAGATGATATTGCTGGTGTTGCTGCTACTGATTCAGGAACTTGTTGCCTTAATTCAGCTTTTCTGAATGAGAGAGAGAGAAGGGGGGGATCTTTACCATCGACAGTCGAATACTCAAGTTTACTTTCTAGCATAAGTTACTTATGAAATACATTTTTACAGTACTGAAGCTGATAAATGTAAATTATAGCTACTATGTGTTTGGCTTCTGGTGATGACATTCTGATGTGCCATAAACATTGCAGGGGACATCTTATACAGTGAGATGATGAAGCTTGTGTGTCTCTTTGGGTTCTAAGAGTACTAATGACATTGTGAGTACCTAAATCAATAACTTCATTTAACTCTAATAATATCTCTTACCCCATAGTTCTATTAGCCGATACATTTTGGGATTGAATTTAATGAACATTGTTGGAACAGTTTCAAACCATAGCTATAAACTGTTTAATTTTAATGACTCTGAGCTCCCTGAACTTTAAAACTGCTTTTGTGTACTTAGTGATAGCTCGATTTTGGGTCATAATAATTTTCTTCTGTGTTGTCCTATTTTATCTACAGTAAAATAATTACAATTTTAGTTTACTTAGAGTATAAGAGATAGTCAAAGAGACTCCTATATTAAAGTATCCTACAATTAAATTTTTGGCATAGAAGCCTAAGGCAGTCTTGCATCATAATAGTAGTAATGGAACATCTTTCTCATAATATTGAGATAGACTTGAAATTATAAACACCTTCCTTCCTATACAAAGCTAAGCCCCATCTCCTTGTATGTTAAAGCAGGAGGACTTCTAGTTTGTTCCTGTGAAAAAAGATGCTTGTCAAAATATAATTTAGAAAAAAAATGAGAAATCTACAATAAGCATTGTTTTGAACATTCAGCACAGACTGAACATTAAATGTACTGTTTGTTTACTGTCAAACCTGAAGAGTATTCAATAGCACACACTACTTTGCCATCTGAAATAAGGCTTTCCTGCAGATAAGATCAGACAACTTTTTTTTTCCCATAAAGTCTGAGTATGGCGCCTGGTTATACCTGATCGGAGGGTCTCCTAGCTGCTATCTTTTAAGCAAGCTAATTGCATCTTTCCTTGAAATGGAAGGTTTCTACATCATTGTGTTACCTCATAGTCTGTCTCTTGTAGCTCCTGAGTCACAATATTTTTCTTCTGTTCTACTTTACGTGTGTGCCATTCAGAGTTTATGAGTAACTGAGTTTTTCCACCTTCAGCCCTGTTCCTGAATAATGACTCAGAAACTATTTATATATGAATAAACCTCTAGGTCATAAGCATGGGCTTGTTCCCTGACTAGCTCATAATTTATATATCCCATTTATTCTATTCTAGGTATACCACATGGCTGATTAAGATTCCTCTGTTTCATTCATTCATTGACTCAGAATCTGGATAGTCAATCTCCCAATTTGATTCATTCCCAGAATCCTATCTCTCTCTGTCAAGTGTCCTACTTTCAATGTCTTGCATGAACTAATAGGTCATAGGCGTTTTATTGATAGGTGATGCTCCCACACAGTACATAATAAATTCTCTCTACACCTATGTCCCTAATAAATTTATCTGAATCTCATCTAAGTTATATCACTCAGAAACATAACCTTCCTTCTAAAAGTGAAGAGGAGGTAATAAACAAACTAGTATCAAATGAATCTAATAGCAGTAAAAGAAATGATGTTAATTATATTCAGGGCACTGGTCATGGAAATATTACAAATCTCCAATTTAGAAAATAAGAAAATCTATAGCAGTAGACCTGATTAATGTATTTTCTATGGCCACACACTCCAAAGATTCACAATGCTAGGATGGTTATTTCCTCCCAAGAAATTAATAAAATATTGCAGTTTACAGAATAGTAATCTTCAAACAAATTAATAGATTATTACAGGATTTATTAATTATCATCCCCAAAGCCTGGAGGAGCTGAACTAGAACTTCAACTTCTTAAGTACATCGTGTAAATATATTTGCATATGTGCATTATATGTGTGTGTGTGTGTGTGTGTGTGTGTGTGCATGTGTGGATTATATATATATATATATATATATATATATATATATATATAATACATTCATATATGTATAAATTTGAATAAGAAGATGATTTTGAGTAAGAATGCAGTTAGATAATTTGGTACATCTGCTAGCTATACTAAGCTCAAGTTTAACCAAGGGAAGGTTAAAATTAAGGTAGCAAGAGAAGTACAGGAAAACTGGAGGGATGGTATCCCCATAGCTCTTTATTATACCCACCATATTATAGGACACCTGGTGCGAAAGTCCTATAATATCATGTAAATCAGACTATGCTGAGTTGTCCCACTAACTAATGCAATATACCACAAATCACCAAAGAGAGAGGCTTTACCCTCTCCTGGGACAGTTGAATATGGCTTTATTTATCTTTAGTGTTTTAGGTAGGTCTTTTTGGCCAGGGGATGTCACTTTGCCACTGTGGCTATTGTAGTAAACAATTATCTAAATTTCCTAATGTCTAATAATTCCACCATTTTCTGATGAGGACACAGTTACTGGAAACAAAACAAATGCACAACAAAATAAACAATGAACACTGAGGAAGATTTGTTTGGTTTTGTTTGTTTTTTTTTTTTTTTTTTCTTATATTTTGCTTAGTTTCCTCACCTTAGCCATGGTCATATTCTATACTGCACTGCTTCTTCTTTGTAATTCTGCAACATTTTTTTCTCATGTTGTTAAACTTGTAATAGCAAAACAGATAACATCAAAAGATGCACAAAGTATGTTTTCAGTTATAATATCTCTTAGGATCCAAAAATTTTACTTGAGGAGTTGCAAGAAACTTTGCAGTCCCCTTGTACTTTCAAATTGTTTAACCACTCCATTATGCAGGATTTTCTAGAGTGAGAAAACTTATGGAATGTCTCAATATACTGAGGGAATTTATTGTGATGACTTACAGTTTATAGTCTAACTATTCCAACAAAAGTCAGTTATGAAAGGGAAGTCCAAGAGTCCAATAGCTTCTCAGTCCCATGACACCAGTTGTTTCAGTTGTCCTTCTGCAGAAGTAGATTTCAACAGATGTGCTGGCAAGAAAATGCAAGCAGACAAAGAATGAATCTTCTTTCTTCCAATGTCTTTATGTAGGTCTCCAGCAAAGGTATAACCCAGTTTAAAGGTGTGTGCCATCATGCCTGGATCTGGGACTTGTTTTGGCCCAGGTTGACCTTGAACTCAGAGATCTCCTTGCTTCAGTCTCCTGGGATTAAAGCGTGTACTCCCTTGCTTAGGCATAAACTTTTTTTTGGCCCCCATGCTGCAAGATCTCCATGCCAAGTTCCAAGTTGGAAATCTGTGTCTTCCATTCTCAAGATTTCGATCACAGGTGTGCTCTTCAATTCTGGATTGTAATTCATCCCAGATATAGTAAAGATGACAACTAGGAATAGCCATACAATTGCTGAGTCTGTGGTCGACTTTTGCCTTTCGTATAAGCAAATAATAAAATGTATAAGTAGTGAAATGTAGCCATGCTGTTGTCTTTTCAGTAAATGCTTGGCAGATTTGTTCTCTCTAAAGACTTCACTTGTAGGCACTGTACCATGATAACAAAATTTATTTTCTATTTTCATTGTTATTTTCAGGTAACTTACAATCTAGAACAGCTTCTCTATGTACATATCATTTGGTTCAGTTAAAATGCTTGCCAAAAATGTAGAACTCTAAGCTGGGAAGATTCCTTAGTTTGGAAAGTGCTTTTCTTGCAAGCAGTAAGACCTGAATTAGATTCCCAGAACCTGCCCCCCAACACCAACACATACAAATTAAGGTTTATTTGTAGGTTTATAATACTACTAGAAAAATAGATATGGGGTAAGTCCCTGAGGTTCACCATTCTGTTAAAATACTTTATTTGGTAAATTCTAGGCCATCTGAGAGGCTCTTGTTATAAAAAACAAAGGTGGAATGTTACTAAGAAAGGGATTCTCAAGATTATCTTCTGACATCCCATGTGTGTGCACAAAATTAATATATATATATACAAACACACACACACACACACACACATATATACATAAAGAAAGAGTGAGACAGAGAGACAGAAATAGAGACAGAGAGAGAGAGATGTTTAGCAGCACAAACATGCACACATGCAAACACACAGACAGACAGACACACACACACACACACACACATACAATTCTCACCCTTCTATCTAGTTTGTCTTTTCTAGGAAGTAAACACAAGTTCCAACTCAGCCCTTGCTCATATTAGATTGACTTGTATTCAGTGAACAATGAATGTGTAGAATTATGCACACACATCATCAATCCTCACTGAATAAATATCTCCCAAATAGAAACAAAGCCTGAGTTGGAAGCTGTGTTTCTTTTTTAGAGAAAGTAGGCTAGATAGATGGACCAGAATTATACTTACTGCAGCTCTTAGCCAGAAAATTGGATGCAGTGCAAAGGCAATGGGCAGATTCTAGAAGATGTTGAAGAATAAATTGTTATCAATCAATTAGGTGATAGGCAGATAATGGACAGGCAGTTCAGAGATTTTCCAACAGCCCTGAAAAGGCCTTGGCAAGACTCATAGCATTCATTTCTAGTAACCAGTGCCCACAACAAAGAAATGGGCACTGGGCATACCCTTAAGATCAAAGCTATCTGAGTACAATATCCAGTTCATTGACCTCTGTTCTCACTTGTTCAGAATCAATGGACAGTACAGACTAGCACTTCTGCTTAGGCCAAAGGAAGGACTGAAGCCTTAAGTAATGCATCCCATGAGTCTTTGCTAATGCTGTTCTCTTCACTTGCTTGAGGCCTTAGCTGCCTTTCAGGTAAGACACCTGACTGATTTTTCTATCACTCTTTAATAGTTAATCCCCACCTTGTCGGTTAAAATATTTCAGCAACTCCCTCAGGCCAGATAAATCCGAGTAAGTTTAAATTAGATGCCTCAGCACCATCAGTCATCCAAAAAGCTTCCAGACAGAGCTAACACACAATCTCACTCATTATAGACAGAGGGTCTTGAATGAGACCCCTTAATGGGCATTCTTCCTGACTCTAGGCACAGCGCAATACATTTGTACTACACCTCAGTAGGAATTTCTTCATAGCCCTTAGGAAGGAGAATTTCGTATTAACAAGAAACCTCAACATTTCTCAACACAGCAAAACTCTGCTTTTAGCAGAATACCGTCAGCAATGCCGAGAATCTAATCCTGTTAACCCTGTGCTAAAACACATCCAAGGACTCTTGCCGCTCTCCAGAGCACGCTGCCCTACTTTCACTAGCTGGAATGCAGTGGCTAGTACATTTTAGACAGACCCATTTTTCCCACTCATACTTACTCTGCTTAATAACCTAAACCCTTTTTACAGCCCAGCCTAATGAGTCACATGCACCTTTTATGAAAAACACCCGCCCCCATCTCCAGCTTTATTTTCTCACATTATACCTGTCTTTTAAAATCCTTACCAAGTACTCCCTTCTCCATTGTGTCTTTGTCTCTCTGAAATATCAACAGAGTATCTCAATCCTTCAGTCCTCATATTATCTTGGGCATCCACTGTGTCACTGTATACAAATTTCATCTCTGAAAGTCTCGCAGCTTAGTGCTAAGTGTGCTTAATTTTGTAGCCTTGTTTATCTACAGACCAGGAAGCACATCACAGTTTACTGGTTATGCTCCACCTCTGCTTCATCATTGTGTAGCCATCATCCTCTCTTTGGCCTTTTCCCACATCTTTGACTGGCTCAGCACCAAACCCTCTTCACGGTGAAGCAAAACAACTCGACTGTTCATGAAATGCCAAGCCTCCTCCTAAAGTTCTGAAAAACGAAGTTTGCTCTTAGCTGCTACAATTGAAGAATGTTCAGAGAGACTTTGGTTAGGAATATCCTACCTGAACTAATTGCTATTAGTATTAGTAACTCATGTTTATTCTAAATGTCTGAGAAAAATCAAACAAGGCTCAGTGGATGATACACCAAGGAACTCAGCTGACCTTGACAGATGCTAGGGATGAAATGAACATGAAATGGAAGTAGGTTCTTAGGGTGGGCTAATACTAAGTATAAGGACCTGTTAAATAAAAACGTTTGACAAAACAAGAAGTGGATCTCATCCATGAAAAGGAGGAGATATTATAATAGTTCTGATATGATCTCATTTGCCCTGAGTTTCACAAAATAAAAAAAAAATCAATTTTATGTGGGCTGTTAAGTTTGCTTAATGGGTAATGGGTGCTTACTCCCAATACCGTCAATCACCTGCCTTTGACTCCATGAACCTTGGTGCTAGAAGAAATAACCTGATCTCTGCAAGTTGTCTGTTTTCCACACATGCATTGTTCTGTGCACAAACACTTATACAAACAGACACATACACACACAGAGAGAGGCATAGATGCACACGCAGTGTGGGGGGATTTAGGAGAGAAATACCAAATAAATGTAAACAATTTGTTAAGTGTTACCACATTAATTGCATTATATATATATATATATATATATATATATATATATATGTGTGTGTGTGTGTGTGTGTGTGTGTGTGTGTGTGTGTGTAATTGCACTATGTCTTTTCTTTTACTTTTTAATGATAATACTTTTCTTTCTTAAAGCCAGTTTTTAGAATACAGAATGCTGAGGTCTTACCTCTTGACATCCGACATCCTTGTCTAGGTTTCCTGTGGACATTTTGAGATGGTATAGTCACATTAGTTCAGAAACTGTGAATCAACTGTGTGATTTTCACAGAACCAGAGGTAAAAAAAGCGTTTGAAAGAGTTTATTTATCATCTATGGAGACACTTAACAATAAGCACATATAAAAATAAATGTGACCGAGAAACACACAAAAATGCAGTGTCCAGTTTTCAAGACTCCCTAACTCAATAAATTTAAAACACTGAAAGATAGCCACAATTCAGGTCAGCACATTGTTGCAGAAACTTAAGAGCAAAAAAATAAAAATGCAATACTTGGGACAATAAGAACAAACACCAAGCTGAATTACAATAGATTTCCATCTTACTACTTTTTAAATACATAGCTAGTTGATTTGAGAGAATTAAAAAAAAAATCTGGTTCTAAAATTCTCAGGATCTGACCAAGAAATTGAATTGATAACTATGGAAAATCTAGATAGTTAATATGTACAAACTTCTGCAAACAAGTTTTATAATTTTAATTTTTGAAAACGTTATATGTGGGTACTCTATTAACATATATAAGCCATCTTTTCACTGCCCAAATTCTTCCCATGTCCTCTCTCTCCCTCCCATATTTATTACTTGTTTTTGTTATACTTAAACATATGTGTGTGCATATATATTCACACACACAAACACACACACATGCACACACACACACACACACACACACACACACACATATATATGTATATATATATATATATATGGATTGTATATAATCATTAAATGGACCATACATATGTACATTCATATACATATCTACATATCGACATAAAACATACATATTAAATATTATATATTACACACACACACACACACACACACACACACACACACACACACACACACACATTCTATAACCTTAACCATAAACTCAATGCTGATATTGCCTGTAGACTTTCTGTTATATATAAAATATAAGTAAAAGAAAATTAGTATTCTTCTTTCAAAGAAATGAAGTCAGGATAATATGATATTGTAAAGGAAAAATTAAGATTAATCTACTAAAGCAAAGAGTTTCAAGTTCAAGTGTGCCAGGTTCTAAGGTGTTGGAAACAATCAATTTGGATATTATAATGCTGGCAAGGGTGCAGAGAAAGGAAAATACTTCTCCACTGTTGGTAGGGTTGTAAGCTGGTACAACCACTCTAGAAATCAGTCTGGCAGTTCCACAGAAGATTAGACATAGTCCTATCTGAAGACCCAGTTATTCCATTTCTGGGTATATACCCCAGAGATGCTCCAAAATACAATAAAGAGACATGCACCACAATGTTCATAGCAGCTCTATTTATAATAGCCAGAAGCTGGAAATAACCTAGATGTCCTTCAGTAGATGAATGGATACAAAAATTGTGGTATATTTACAAAATGGAGTACTACACAGCTATTAGAATCAATGACTTAACCAAATTCTTAAGAAAATGGCTGCATCTAAGAATATCATCCTGAGTGAGATAACCCAGTCACAGAAGAACAGACACAATATGCAGTCACTGGTAATTGGATACTAACCCCAGAAAGCTCTGATCACCCCAGAAACAACTCACAAGCCGTATAAAGCTCAAGAGAAACAAAGGCCAAAAAGTGAAAGCCTCAGTCATTCTTAGGAAAAAAACGTAAGTATATAACACCCTCTAAGGGTGTGGTACACCTAGTCCTTAAATCATTAATAATTCAAGAGCTAGGAATATAGCCCTGTGGCAATTTTTGGTATTCAAAGATCATTATGTTTAATCTATACCAAGAAAAAATCTCAAAACAAGAAACTATATATAAATGTATAATGTAATTTATTTGTATCTTTATGTGTTCTTTTAACACCCATTATATGTAACAGTAAAAAAACTGTTGTATAAATAATGTAGTATTGGGGAGATCTTTATTCTTCTTATTTTTAATTTGTAGTGTACTAAATTTAAAAGAAATTGCAGTCTACTTAACCTGAAATTGCCTAGCTACTAAATGGTTTTCAGTCTGCAGAAATTCAGACTCTTCTGTTTTATGAAGATTCTTTGGTGCCAACCCGGGTCGTAAAAGGAGAACAGGAAACAGTGACAAACTTTTAATGAATTATGGTGCCCTGAAAGGTGGAGGAAAGAGAGGAGAAGCAGTGGGTTTGAACTGCATTGGAGTAGGCAGGTTAATCAGCAATGGGGATGCATTGCCAACTGTGAGGGAATTTGGATCCTACAGGACCTGAGGCTGTGTAGTGGCAGAACCACTGGAAAAGCATCAGTTGGGGTGCAGAGAACAAGGAAGATTTGGGAATGATTGGGATGAGAGACAACAGGAGTCAGCACCCACTGAAGAGACTGTCAGGGAACACCCTTCTAGGTAGGAGATGTTTAGGTAGTGGTTGAATAATTCAGCCTTTTGCCCAAGAAAGACCAGAGAGCACTTCTGATAAAGGCATGTGTTTAAACCTAGATGTTACTGGACTTTTTCTTTCAAATGAAGAATCCAAACTTAAATTCCTTGGAAGTACTTAAAACCACATACGTAGATGGAACAAAGAATTGCCTTCATAATATATTTTCTTCCTGGCAGAGAAGTATTTCTCAAACAGTGTGTCACATCAGCCTTCAGTTTATATCCAGAAAGTAAAATTATTTAGTGTTTGTCACATCTGCTTTCTTTCAAACCCAGAAAGTGACATTCTTTAAGTCTACACAGTTCATAGACTAAGAATTGTCTAAGCCTCACATGATCTTAGACTGTAAATTCAACTCTGTCCTATGCTTTAGTGTTTCTACCACCTTTTATCATGGGGTGAATGAACATCTTCTGTCACATGCTGCTATGGCCATGACACAGTTTTTCACTACAACATAGGTACATGGTGCCAGGTGTCTTTGCATTTCACCTTTTGAAAATTTAAGATAGGGTGAAGTTTTTCTTTCTTTAGTTGCTTGGATGAGATATGTTGCCATAGCAATAAAAAGCTGAATAATGTAGGTGGAATCTAACAAGTATTAGAAAAACAAAAATAAAAAAATACAAAAACATTGAGTGAATTAAAGGAAAATTGAGTATGTGTACAGAGAGCTGAGGAATGCTTCAGAGTATGAGGAGGGGCTGGAGATGTTCATGAAATAATTAGGAGTACTGACTCCTCTTCTAGAGAAACTACTGAAATTTCCATATCCGTATGGCGGTTATCAACCTTCTGTAGCTCCAGTTTGAAGACATGTAATGCCATATCATGTGTCCTGTAAGCACAAGGCATGCACACAGAGAAAACATTAGAGTGTACACTAAAAATTGAGAACAATAAAAGAAGAGAAAGAAGGAAGGAAGAACAGAAAGAGCAGAATCATGTCTTTGAGTATATAAACACACATCTAGAAAATATGAGCTTATTTTTAATTTTTTCACATGAAGATGATATCTAAAGTAAATTCAAAGATATTAAGCATTTCAAGATAATTAATTTTAACAACTTTATTTTAAAAAACAAAGATAAATATACAAATTTTAAGCATTTTTGCATAAAAGTATATGAATATATTTTGGTCAGTGCTTGTGTTTTTTTTTTTAAATGTTTGATAGTGTGCATTAAGATCTCACCAGTTACAATGGGCATAGAGTACATGTAAAAACAGATTGTAAATTAAGACAGTTTGTTTTGTATCTTGCATCAGCCACAAATGTACATATAAAGGATACAAGAATAGACTATACATTTGATCAATTACTTCTATATAAAGTTTTTACTATTTCACTTCTTTTCTTTTTTTTTTATTAAGAACAAAATTCAACTGCCTGGCTTACTGGTTCTGAGGTTCAGTTTTTTTGTTTTGTTTTGTTTTCTTTTTTTCTTGAACTTCACACAGTCTGTGAGTTGTTTCTGGGGCAGTGCGAGCCTCTGGGGTTAGCATCCCACTTTCAGTGACTGCATATTATGTATGATCATTTGTGACTGGGTTATCTCACTCAGGATGATATTCTCTAGATGCAGCCAGTTTCTGAAGAATTTTGTTAAGTCATTGTTTCTGATGGCTGAGTAGTATTCCATTGTGTAAATGTACCACAATTTTTGTAGCCATTCAACTACTAAAGAACATGTGGGTTCTTTCCAGCTTCTGGATATTATAAATAGAGCTGCTATGAACATAGTTGTGCATGTATCTTTGTTGTATATTGGAGTGTCTCTGGGGTATATGCCCAGAAGTAGAATAGCTGGGTCTTTAGGTAGTACTATGTCCAATTTTCTAAGGTATCGCCAGACTGATTTCAGGAGTGGCTGTATCAGTTTACAACCCCACCAACAGTGGAGAAGTGTTCCCCTTTCTGTGCAACCTCCCCAGCATTTGCTGTCATCTGAGTTTTGGATCTTGGCCAATCTGACTGGTGTGAGGTGGAATCTAAGGGTTGTTTTCATTTGCATGTCACTGATGGCTAAGGATGTCAAGCACTTCCTAAGATGTTTCTCAGCCATTTGATATTCCTCAACTGAGAACATTTTGTTTAGCTCTGTACCCCATTTTTTAATAGGGTTATTTGATTCTCTGGTGTCTAGCTTTTTGAGTTCTTTGTATACCTTGGATATTAGGCCTCTATCTGATGTGGAGTTGGTAAAGATCTTTTCCCATTCTGTTGGCTGCCACTTTGTTTTGTTTTCTTGACAATGTCCTTAGACTTACAGAAACTTTGCAATCTCATTAAGTCCCATTTGTTAATCTTTGACCTTAGTGCTTGAGCCATTGGTGTTTTGTTCAGAAAATTTTCTCCTGTGCCTATGTGTACTAAGGTTTTCCCTACTTTTTCATCTAATAGTTTCAGTGTACCTGGTTTAATGTGGAGATCTATGATCCACTTGCACTTGAGCTTTGTACAAGGAGATAAGAACGGGTCTATTTTTATTCTTTTGCATGCTGAGTGCCAGTGGACCAACACCATTTGTTGAATAGGCTGTCCTTTATCCATTGAATGTTTACAGCTCCTTTGTCAAAAATCAAGTGACCATACATGTGAGGACTCATTTTTGGATCTTCTGTTCTATTCCATTGATCCACATGCCTATTTCTGTACCACTACCATACAGTTTTCAGCACAATTGCCTTGTAAGATAGCTTGAGGTTAGGGATAGTGATTCCCGCAGATGTTTTCTTGTTGTTGAGGATGGATTTCGCTATTCTAGGTCTTTTGTTATTCCATATGAAATTGCACACTGATCTTTCCAACTCAATGAAGGACTGGGTTGGAATTTTGATGGGGATTGCATTGAATCTGTAGATTGCTTTTGGTAGGATGGCCATTTTTAAAATATTGATCCTTTCAATTTTTGAGCATGGGAGATCTTTCCATTTTCTGAGATTTTCCTCGATTTCCTTCTTTAGAGATTTGAAGTTTTTGTCATACAGGTCCTTCACTTGCTTAGTTAGAGTCACAGCAAGGTATTTCATACTTTTTGTGACTATTGTGAAAAGTATCTTTTCATTAATTTCTTTCTCCACATGTATGTCCTTTGAGTATAGGAAGGCTACTGATTTGTTTGAGTTAATTTTTTATTCAGCCACTTTGCTGAACTTGTTTATCAGCTGTAGGAATTCTCTGGTGGAATTTTTGGGGTCACTTAAGTACACTATCATGTCATCTGCAAAGGGTGATGTTTTACCTCTTCCTTTATGATTTGTATCCCCTTGATCTTTTTTTGTGTCTAATTGCTCCATCCAAGACTTCCAGTACTATGTTGAATAGGTAGGGGGAGAGTGGGCAACTTTGTCGAGTCCCTGATTTTAGTGGGATTGCTTCAAGCTTCCCACTGTTAACTTTGATGTTGGCTGTTGGGTTGCTGTATATTTCTTTTATTATGTTTAAATATGGATTTGGATTCCTGTTCTTTCCGGGACTTTTAATATTAATGGGTGTTGAATTTTGTCAAATGATTTCTCAGCATCTAGTAAGATGACCATTTGATTTTGTTCTTTGAGTTTGTTTTTATGGTAGATTGCATTGATGGATTTCATTATATGAAACCATACCTGCATCCCAGGAATGAAGCCTACTTGGTCATGGTGAATTATCGTTTTGATGTGTTCCTGGATTCGGTTTGCAATGATATTGTTGAGTATTTTTGCATCAATGTTCATAAGTGAGATTGGTCTGAAGTTCTCTTTCCTTTGGGTCTTTGTGTGGTTTACGAACGAGGGTTATTGTAGCCTCAAAAATGCGTTAAGTAGTATTCCATCTGATTATATCTTTTGGAATAGTTTGTCGAGTATTGATGTTATGTCCGCAATAAATGTCTGATAAAATTCTATACTGAACCATTCTGGACTTGGGCTATATTTGGTTGGTAGGCTTTTGATGACTTCTTCTATTTCTTTAGGTGTTATAGAATTATTTAGATGGTTTACTTGGTCCTGGTTTAACTTTAGGATCTTTGATCTGTCTAGGAATTCATCCATTTCCTCCAGATTTTCCAACTTTTTGGAGTATAGACTTTTGTAGTACGATCTGATGATCTCTTGAATTTCCTCAGTTTTACTTGTTATGTCTCCACTTTCCATTCTGATTTTTTTAATTTGGATACTCTCTCTTTGCCCTCTAGTTAGTCTTGCTAGGGGTTTATCAATCTTGTTGATTTTCTCAAACAACCAGCTCTTGGTTTTGATGATTCTTTCAGTGGTTCCTTTTGTTTCTATTTGGTCTATTTCTGCCCTAATTTTGATTATTTCTTGCTGTCTACTCTTCTTGGGTGTATATGCTTCCTTTTGTTCTAGGGCTTTTAGCTGTGCTGTCAAGTTGCTGATGTATGCTTTCTCCAGTTTCTTTTTGGAAGTGCTTAGGGCTATGAGTTTTCCTCTCAGTACTACTTTCATTGCATCCCATAGGTTTGGGTATGTTGTGTATTCGTTTTCATTGAATTCTAGAAAATCCTTAATTTCTTTCTTTATTTCTTATTTGACCCTGCTATCCTTTAACAGAGCATTGTTTAGTTTCCATGTTTATGTGGGCTTTTGTTGTCTTTGTTGTCATCAAAGATCAGCCTTAGACCATGGTGATCTGAGCGGATGCATGGGAGTATTTCAATCCTCTTATATTGACTGAGGTTCATTCTGGGTCCAATTATGTGGTCAATTTTCAAGAAGGTGCCATGGGTTGCTGACAAGAATGTGTACTCTTTTACTTTAGGAAGATATGTTCTGTAGATATCTATTAATTACAGTTGGTTCATAGTCTCTGCTAGTTTACACTGTCCTTGTTCAGTTTCTGTTTCCATGATCTTTCCATTGGTGAGAGTGGGGTGTTAAAGTCTCCCACTATTATTGTATGGTGTGAAATGTAGATTTTGAGCTTTAGTGGGGTTTCTTTTATGAATGTAGGTACTTTTGTATTTGGAGCATATATGTTAAGGATTGAGAGTTCCTCCTGACAGATTACCCGGGTAATGAGTAAAAAGTGTCCTTCCTTATCTTTTTTGATAACTTTTGGTTGGAAATTTACTTTATTCGATATTAGAATAGCCACTCCAGCTTGCTTCTTGGGGCTGTTTACTTGGAAGTTTTTTCCCACTCTTTTACTCTGAGATAGTGTCTGTCTTTCTCTCTGAGATGAGTTTCCTGTATGCAGCAAAAGGCTGGATTTTGTTTATGTATCCAGTCTTATTACCTATGTCTCTTTATTGAGGAGTTGAGTCAATTTATGTTAATAGATATCAAGGAATAGTGGTTTCTGTTTCCTGCTATAATTTCTTTTGTTGGTTGAGTTTGGTCTGTGTCTCTTTCTTGCTTAAGATTTTTTGTGTTTTTACTAGGATGTAGTCCCCTTCATTGTATTGGGTTTTCCACCTGTAATTCAATGTAGTGCTGGGTTTGTGGTCAGATATTGTGTAAATTTAAATTTGTCCTGAAACATCTTCATTTCTCCATCTATGGTGATTGATACTTTTGCTGGGTATAGCAGCTTGAGCTGGCACTTGTGCTCTCTTAATGTGTGCATGATGTCTGTCCAGGCTCTTCTAGCTTTCATAGTCTCTTTTGAGAAATCGGGTGTGATTCTGAATGGTCTGCCTTTAGATGTTACCTGACCTTTTTTCTTACTGCTTTCTTTCTTTCTTTGCTTTGGGCACTTGGTGTTTTGACTATTATGTGTCGGGAGGAATTTCTTTTCTGTTCCAACCTATTTGGAGTTCTGAAGGCTTCTTTTATGCTCGTGTTCATCTCATTCTTGAGGGTCGGGAAGTTTTCTTCTACGATTTTTTGAAGATATTTACTGTGCCTCTTGGTTGATACTCTTCTCTCTCTTTTATTCCTATTAACCGTAGGTTCGGTCTTCTCATTGTGTCCTGGATCTCCAGGACATTTTGGGTTAGGAGCTTTTTGTTTTTTGCATCTTCTCTGGCTGTTTTGTCTATGTTTACAATGTTGACTTCGGCCCCCAAGATTCTCTCTTTCATCTCTTGTAGTCTATTGGAAATGCTTGCTTCTGTGACTCCTGATTTCTTTTTTAGGTGTTCTACCTCTAGGGTTATCTCTTTTAGTGTTTTCTTTATTGTGTGAATTTCTGTTTTAAATTCCCTCTTCCATTCCCTCATCTCTTTGGTTCTGTTTTCCTCTAGTTCTTTGAGTTCTTTTAGTGTTTTTCTTGTTTCCTCTTTAAAAGCTTCTGATTCTTTTTGCTTTTTCTCCCATTCTTGTTTAAGGATCGATAATTATAAAGTAATTTAAAATGTGTCATGATTTCATGGACTTATTCGTGAGGTTGACACAATCGTCTCTACTTATCATACACATATGCATGTTCCTAAACATCATGATATATACCACAAATGCAAACAGATTGTCATTTCACAGTTAAAAATAATATTAAATGAACTAGAGCCCATTCACTATATTTTTCAGAGTAAAGCTAAAATCATTACCCCTCAGGAATCGCCTGAGGAAAACTAGGATTTTAATAATAGTGTGGAGCCAAGGGAAAGCAAGTTGAATTAAATCAAGAAACAAAGAAAGGAAGGGAGGGAGGGAAGGAAGGAAGGAAGGAAGGGAGCAAGATAGGAAGATAGGAAGGAAGTAAGGAAGGAAGAAATATAGGAAGATAGGAAGGAAGGAAGAAATATAGGGAGGGAAGGAGGGAGGGAGGAAGGGAGGGAGGGAGGGAGTGAGGAAGGAAGGGAGGGAGGGAGGGAGGGAGGAAGGAAGGGAGGGAGGGAGGGAAGGAAGGAATATAGGAAGATAGGAAGGAAGGAAGGAAGGAAGGAAGAAAGGAAGGAAGAAAGGAAGGAAGGAAGGAAGGAAAGAAGGAAGGAAGGAAGGATGTAAGGCAAGTGCTCTAAAGTAAACCAAGTGTTTGTAGATGGCCTCTTATGACATTGAGTTTTGAGTAGTGCTAATGAAATTAACATGGAAGAATCAGACATAGAAGGATGAATAATCAGACAATTCAGAACCTTAAGTTTATTGGCAAGTTACCCATGTTTTTTGACTCAAGAGATCATTTTTTTGGATCGTTTTAGTCACTTAAGTATAAATCAATTGGCTTAATCACATAAGTCATTAATGATCACTGATAACAGGTTCATATATGATTGTATTTGTGTGTATGAATATATAAGCTAACACTTATATTTATGCTTAAATCACTGATTATTTTCATGTCTTTAGCCCTTTCTTCTATAGTAAGTCTATTTGGAGAACAGAAGGTGAGGGCTACTTATATATCCTTCACAAACAAAATAATATCTCCCTCTTTGTCAGGAAAGGTTTCCCTTCTTGACAGAATTTGGAAGTTTCAGAGATAGGCACATGGATATGTAGCAGGGAACAAGGACATATGTTTAGCCAGTTTCAGGCAAAACAACTCTTGCTATCAATTTTATAAATTTCATAAACTGCTTTTCTATCTTTGCTCTTTTAGTAACTATGGAGTTCTCTATAATATGAAGTATCAGTAACTCCATACAAGACAACAGTATGTTCCTTCACTGTTTTTACTGTATAAAAAATGAGTTCACAAAATAGAAGAAGTCTATGAATTGTAATTTATTATAAACCATCTATACATGTAAGGATACTAAAGCTTATAATTGTCAAAAATATTTTTATATACATTATCTCAGAGAAGTCAGATTTCTCTATGTAATTTTATATTTATTCTGGTATCTGAGTAATTACTTGAGTTACTTATATTTTATAAATCAGTGTGTGTGTGTGTGTGTGTGTATGTGGACTTTTATGTTTCTATGCAAACCTATATTGGAATTAGGATAAGTTAAAGTTTACGTACTCTCTATTACTAAGACTTATCTTCCTAGAAATTGTTGTATAACCATTCCTTCCTCATTGATGAGCTCATGACACACAGGATTAAACAAACTTCAAGTCTGGAAAAGTTGAAATTTACAAGATTTTTTAAGACCCCTCTTTAGGATGATAGGAGCAGAAGGCAACTCCTTGAAGAGACAGAGCGACACACCACCTACAGCAGTAGCAGGACTGTCACGCTCATGCAGCTTGCACAGAGCTCGTTTGTAGTACTGTGAGTTGTCACCTGTATTGGGGTGGGCAATTAAGTTAAACTATTGCCCCAAATCACCTGTGTTTCCATAAGTAACACTTTACCCATTATGCTATTAGTAACCCCAGTAATAACTCAGGCTCACCAAATTGGACATTGGAATGACTGTTGCTTTGCTCTGTCATGGACCAGTACGGGGAGGTCGGGGTGAGTAAACATGCATCTCCAGGAAGATTCTCTCACACAACACAAAGAAACACATTATTCTTGGCATTATGGCATTGACTGAATAATAATTAAAATTAAAAAAGACTATCCTTAGAATAGCCCTTTTTTTTAATTGTCCACGTGTCTCTGTTGCCCTGTTGATAAACTACTGTAAACTGGATCTGGATATCATGAAGATTAGTAGCAGCCTTTGGTTGATGATTGTTCTGATGCTCTAAATCATCAAGCTCTGATGTTCCCTCAGTCTTTCCCTGGGAAACCTTTCCAGAAGTGTTATACAAGCCTCAGCAAAAGAAGTATTTACAAATATTCTTCAAAAACATTTGAAATGATCAACTGTTCTCAGAAACACCCTAATAAGATTGTCTTTATTAAGAACAATAGCAGCAAAAGTTCCAAGATGAGGTCAACATAAATAACACTTGTCAGTCAGTGCACCAAAATCATGGGGAGGAAAACAAAAGCACAAATGGGACAAATACTCCTCCTTAATAACTGACATGGAGAAAACACTTTCATCTCCATCTCAGCACTCGTTCCCTATCTGCACCTCTTGTCTACTGCTGAGAACAAAGGAAATTTCCTCTTCATATTGGCACGTCAGAGGGCGGGCTTACCATGCAGGTCTTCCTTCTGCAGTTTTGAGTCTATGAATGATGCCTTCTTGTCATGTATAGAAGAGGCATCCCGGTCCTCTGGATAAAATAATCATTTTGTCTACCTTTCTATGATCTCCTGTGAGACTAGGGTGCCGGAATTTTATAGAATGCTCAAAAATATTTTAAAAGTTAAATAAAGATTAAATTATTTGGTGAAGAATGAATCTCAGTAGACATATACTTCGAAACTCAAAACTTGTGAGAAG
This sequence comes from Micromys minutus, assembly GCF_963924665.1. Classification (NCBI taxonomy): domain Eukaryota; kingdom Metazoa; phylum Chordata; class Mammalia; order Rodentia; family Muridae; genus Micromys; species Micromys minutus. The sequence continues at coordinate 5,272,791 of NC_137952.1, forward strand.
TCTTTGGCTCAGCATTCTGGATTATCTAAAGTTTGTTTTGTACACTTCTTTATGTGGAAAACATTTGCTTATTAGCCTAAAAAATTAATCACAATGAGACTAAAATATGAATTAACAAGTTTGATAATATGAAATTATTATTTTCTATTACAAAACCTGCTTTTTATTCTATACTAAAAGAAGTACATAGTTTTAATTTTTTACTTATGAAATGAGTAGTGAGACCAATTCAGTGACTAAAACTTTCTTTAAAAAAAGTTTAGTGAATAATATCTTAGGTTGAGTTTTAATGCTATGACAAAAATCCAAAACCAAAGGCAACTTGAGTAGAAAGGGATTCACTTAATTTTACAATTTATTGTCTATCATGAAGGGAAGTCTGGGAAGCAATTTGCATCAGCAACTGAAAAGGGGCCATGGAGCAACAGCAATTATTCGCTTGCTTCTCTTGGTTTACTCAGCTACTTTTTTAATTCTGCCTTTGACCAACTGCACAGGCATGGCTCTGCTTCCACTGAGCTTGATCATAAATTTAAAAAACGCCCTAGAAACCTGCCTACAAGCACTATGATGGGAACATGTTCTAAGTCGAAAATATTTTTTTGAAAACTATAGCTTGTATTAAGGAGGAGGAGGGACTAACCTGAAAACAAATTTTAAATTATTATTCTGATAAACTGTATAATTCAAAAAGTTCACTTTCAATAAGACATAAAAATAATTCTGTTAACTTATACCTGAATCAAAACTACAGTCATCAAAGAGGGCCAAACTCAGGCTTGTTCTTTCTGGAGAAAAATGTGTTCTGACATTGTCGATAAGTTTCTTTCTTTTGAATGGTGAAATGCCAAGCGAGAACTGAAATTGTGTTACAACATGAGGATAGTATAAAATAACAATTTCCCAAGGACCCAAGTACAATAAGATGGAATCCCAGCAGAACTTGGTTGCTCATTCTGTCATCTTTTCTATCACCCAATGTCTTGGCATAGAGCACAGAGATAATATAAAAATTATCCAGAATATAGCATGATCGACTATTCACAGGGAAGAATGAACAGAATTATCTTTTGAACCTCATCAGAACTTTTGTACTAAAAGTATATGATCTGACATGCATAAAATTACCCTTTTTGGTTAAATATGTCAAAAATCTACATATGATCCTATTTAATATCAAGGCCAAAATGGGGGCAGAGATGGTTGTTAGTTCATTCAGTAAAATAGCTGTGATTTTATTTTCAGAATGAATCTCACAAATCTGGGTGTGGTGATATACATTTATAGTCCCAACATTAGGGAGACAGAAATAAGGCGACCCCTGAAAATCATCAGCCCTCAAGCCTAGACAACTGTTGAAGCTTCAGACAAATAAAAGACTTTGTGTCAAGAGACACACAAACAAAAACAAACAACAACCACCCAAAGACATTCTGGAGATGGCCCTGAGTTAGAGATCTCTCCTCTACCTTCAAGCAATCTCCCCATTTTATATTAATTATATCGGTGCTTAACACAATAAGTACTTTTTTCATTTGGTGTGTGAAGGAGACTTTTGCTCAGCCACAGTGAACAGTCCATTTAGTCATTTATTGGTGTTATCCAGTGAATTGTGTTGGGGTTCCTCATTAGATAGACATGCGGGCATCCTGTTGAAGGATCATATGCAAGGTGATATACACATTCCCCTCATTATTCCAAATTCAAATGATACTTTCTTTACTATAACATCTCATTTTGGGGAAATTGACATAATTAAGTACTCTTCATAGAAAAATAGACTCTGATGCTCCTGATGCTATTAAATATTTACCATTCATATAGCTGCCATAAATTTCTGGGTAGAAAGTGATGCTACCAAAGTGGATCAAATGAGAACATCACATTGCCTTGTAGCAAGTGTATCTGGTCTATCAATTATTAAACAATATATATCTGTAGGCATAAAATATACATGCAGAAGCTGCATAGTTTGGAGTCTGAAGAGTCTGTTTACACAAGCATGTCTAGAATATATTTTCTGATCCTCCCAATTTTCAGCCCAGGCAATGAGTTGCTGTTTATCTGGACAGATAGAGATTTTCTCATATGAAAGTTTACTCCTACACTGCAATTAATAGGAAAATGAAAGAGAAATAATTGAATTGAAGATGAGAATATACTCCTCTTTTGGATAGTTTAAACAGCAAAAACCAAGACTGGTTAAAAAATACTAAATTAACTTAGGTAAGAACCGAAATCTACTTGTGACTGAACTATACTTGAACGGACAAAGGCAAAAATATAAGGGATATATGCCTTCAGAGAATCTCAGCAGGAATGAACTTGTGACTGTCAGAAAAATTTTGAATGCCAAAATGAACTTCTATTGATAGAAATGAAAAGCCCAATTTTGAGGGATAAGAAGAAACTCAGTAGATTGGTCAAATAGATATGAACATGTATTTTCCACTAATTGAAAACAACTGAGTCCCAAAGTTCACTTCTGGATTCTAAGCACATACTGTCCCTGGGCATACCCATCCCCCTTTCACCCACACACCCACACTCCCATACCCTTTCGCCAATATATTTTCATCCACATACTTACACTAACACAATTTTACCCACACACTCTTATGTACTTATCCCCACCAACCACACCCTCTATGTGTATACCAAAAACTGACATAATTAAAAAAAATAACTTATGGCTATACCTATATTCAAGATGGGAGATATTGGGTACTGGTTTGCAGTATATTGCTTTTACTATGTTTATGCATAAGACTTGAATTCCTGATCTTTCCAAAACTTTTAACATGAAGGAATGTTGAATTTTGTCAAATTTTCTCAGCATTTAAAGAGATGATCATGTATTTTTTTTTCCTTTGAGTTTGTTTATATAGTGGATTTCGATGTGTTCTTAAATTCACTTTTCAAGAATTTTATTGATTATTTTTGCATCAGTGTTCATGAGGGAAATTGGTCTAAAGTTCTTATTCTTTGTAGGGTCTGTGTGTAGTTCAGGAATTAGTGTAATTGTGGCTTCAAAGAATGAGTTTGATAGTGTTCCTTCTGTTTCTATTTATGGGAATAGTTTGGAGAATATTGGTATTAGGTCTTCTATGAATATCTGATAGAATTCTGCACCAAAGCCCTCAGGTTCTGAGGGTTTTTTTTTTTTTTTTTTTGATGACTACTTCTATTACTTTAGGCATTATATTACTGTTTAGATGGTTTATCTGATACTGGTTTAACTGAGTATGTGGTATCTGTCTAGAAAATTGCCTATTTCCTCTAGAATTTTTAAGTTTATTGAGTGTAGGTTTTTGTAGCAGGGTCTGATGATTTCTTGAATTTTTAAAATTTCTGTTGTTATGTCTCCTATTTTATTTCTGATTTTGTTAAATTGGATACTCTCTCTGTGCCCTCTATTTAGTCTGGCTAAGAGTTTATTGATATTGTTGATTTTATCAAAGAACTAGCTCTTGGTTTTCTTGATTCTTTGTATAGTTCTTTTGTATCTATTTAGTTGATTTCAACTCTGAGTTTGATTATTTCCTGCTGTATTTGATTTGATTATTCCTTGGATGTATCTGCTTCTCTTCATTCTAGAGCTGTCAGGTGTGCTGTCAAGGCGATGGTGTAAGCTCTCTCCAGTTTCTTTATGGAAGCACGGAGAGCTATGTGTTTTCCTCTAAGCACTGTTTTCATTGTTCCCATGATTTGGGAAATGTTATGCCTTCATTTCCATTAAATTCTAAAAAGCCTTTGATTTTCTTTTTATTTATTTCTACCTTGACCAACCTACCTTTGAGTAGAGCATTTTTTAACTTCCATTTGTATGTGGAATTTTTGTTGTATTTGTTATTAGTGGGGACCAGCCTTAGTCCATGGTGATCTGATAGGATGTGTGGGATTATTTCAATGTTCTTGTATCTGTTCAGGGCCATTTTGTGACCAACTATATGGTCAGTTTTGGAGAAGGTACCATGATGAGAAGGTATATTCCTTTGTTTTAGAATGAAATATTCTATAGGTGTCTGGTAAATCCATTTGGTTCATAACTTCTCTTGGTTTTGCTGTGTCTCTATTCAATTTCTTCTTACATGATCTACCCCTTGATAAGAGTGGGGTGTTAAAGTCTCCCAATATTATTGTGTGTTGTGCAATATATGCTTTGAGATTTAGTAGAGATTTTTTTGAAATGTGTGTACCCTTGTATTTGGATCATAAATGCTCAGGATTGAGAGTTTATCCTGATTGTTTCCTTTGAAGTGTAAAAAGTGTACTTCCTTGTTTTTTGATTACTTTTGACCGAAAATCTATTTTATTCAATATTAAGATGATTCCATGGTCCCTAGGTTCCAAGGGGTCCATACTGTTCTATCTTGGGCTTCATATTTGGGCCTCAGTTGTGGTCACACTTGTGATCTTTTGATTTGTCAACATTCTGGGGAGATCTCTCTCTCTCTCTCTCTCTCTCTCTCTCTCTCTCTCTCTCTCTCTCTCTCTGTCTGTCTCTCTCTCTCTGTCTCTCTCTTTGGGCAGGACTAGCATAGAGATAACCATGGCATAGTGTCACAAATGGAAGCAAGAAGTATCCTGTAACCAGCTGTTCTTTAGAGCCTAGTTCCCTTGAGCTCCAGGAGGCTCCCCTTGGGTGTCATATTTGGGCAGGAGTGGTGGTCTCACCTGTGATCTTTGCTAGCTCAGCACTCCTGGACATTTCTGAGTTGTAGTAGAGTATGAATAACTTTTACACAGGGTTCATAGACTATCAATTTAATACAAAAATAACAATTCAAATAATCAAGGAAAACAGGAGCTAGTTAGTTGAGCAAAGTCAACATTGTAGACAAACCCTTAGCTAAACTAACTATGTGGCAGAAATCATGTCCAAATTAACAAAATTTTAAATGAAGAGGAGGATATAAAATCAGTTATTGAAAAAATTAAAGAATCATTAAGTCTTACTTCAAAAGAGTATACTCAACAAAACTAGATAATCTAAACTAAATGGATGGTTTTCTTGATAGAATCTACTAATCAATATTAAATCACAGTCAGGTAAACAATTTAAATTGTCCAATAATCCCTATGGAAATTGATGCTGTCATGAAAAGTATCAAAAACAAACAAATCCCAAAAAGCCCTACTTTTTGTGCAGAATTCTACTTAATACTCAAAGATGGCTTAATACAATAACTAATCAAATTATTTCAGAAAATAGAAACAAAAGGAACATTGCCAAACTCATTCTGAGTCTCCAGTCACCCTGATATCTAAACCATATGGAGTCTCAGTAAATAAAGTGAATTTTAGACTATTTCAGCTTAGATGCAATGTTTACAGATGCAAAAATCCTCAACAACTGGCAAAAACATAAAATCCACCAGGATCAAGTAGGCTTCATCACAGAGATGAATGGATGGTTTAAAGGGGTCATTCCACTGAAAGCAGAAGAGCCCTCTTCTCAGCAAATATTAAATATTAGTAATTGATCAATTTTTCTCAGGTTTCAGTGTGAAGTTTTCTGCGTTTCTACCTATTCATAATTGAATTGAGGGGCCAGTCTTTTATAAATTTAATGCAAATAAACATGGGTGTGATTTGAATGTGAAATATGGCTCATATGAGAGTGTATAAAAACTTGATCCCCAGATGATGGCTCTCCAATTAGAAGCTCTGCCCCATTATTCTCTCTGCTTCCCCATTATTAATGAAACTTATTATCTGGCCTAATTTTTCTTCAACTCGGACTTTTGTTCTTGCTTCCATATGTTCCATACTGTCATAGAATAAGCCTCTATAACTATAAGCCACAGTAAACCCTCCCTTCCTTAACCTGCTTTTTTCCAGGTGTTTGAATATAACACGGAGTAAATAACCAATGCATTTGAATATATTTGATAATTTGATGTACATAAAGTTCTTTTTCTAAATTCCGTATTGTTGTATTTTTCTTTATTTTGTCTATGTATTATTATTGAACTTTCTTGGGAGTGTGTCACATATACCTAAGATCAATTAAAGCAAACTAGTGTAGTTCAAGATACACATCTCATTGTCTTCCAAATTATCTTAGGAAGTACTACTGTCATACATTTAATTAAATAATTGTCTTAGTTGCAGAAAGAATATAATGGAGGGAAATAGAATGAATGCTTTCAATAATTATTCACAGTTTACTCCTTGCTCAAGACCCATTTTAAAGGCAGTTTCACATATATCCAATGCTGCATTTTCAGCATTACCCATGTGCCATATCTACAAACTTTTACTTGGTTACATTTCAATACTTGCCATTGACCTCCAATTCTCAGTAGTCTAGCATAGGAGAAAAAAATACTCTGTACAATCTTCATATTATCATATTTCAGTTTAAGGTCAGCATCAAAATTGCTTCTACTCAACTCTTATTTCTCTTTTGTATCAAAGGAATGTTATGTTGCATATCTGACCTGCTTCCTCAGCACAATTTTATTATAAAGGAAATCATTGACTCTCATCTGACATGTTTTTGTAACCCGCTGGCATTTCATAGACTTTTGACATTATAGAAGATCTTACAGCCTGTTAATAGACCTACATAGTAGGAAGGAATCTAGTGGAAAATAAGAATGGTTGTCAAGTATGAGTGGCAGAAAGAATTTAGATGTTTAGAACTAACTTTTTATTCATTAGGAAAATAAATATCTTAGTAGATGTTTATTTATATCAGTCTGTATCTATATACATGTATACATGAGTATCTAGATAGGTTATGTAGAGAATGGGTAATAGATAGATAGATAGATAGATAGATAGATAGATAGATAGATAGATAGATAGATAGATAGATGAAATGAGATGAGATGGTGGGTGGCTGGGTGATTATAGAGTAGAATTAGGGAGAAATGGTAAGTCTCCTTCCTTTTAGGATTCTTTTTAGTCAGGTAAACCAGTCTTGCTAAAAAAAGGGTGTGGTAAGGTTTTGCATATATGTTAAAAATATCCTTTTATTACATTTTCATTTGTTATGCATTTATGACAAATTTGCCCAATATCTTTTTTGTGGTCTAATTTCTTCATTTATTCTCTGTAGTTTAGCTTTCACTCTTTTTTATAACCTAATGCATACTTAAACAAAAGTTTTGGAAGGCAGATTTTATATTCCTGGCATGCTGCCAGATTAAACTATTATTTATTTATTTTTCTATCTTTTGTTTATTTTATGGTTTTTAAACATTATTTCTTTTTTCTAACAGGAATATAAAAATATATATTAACTTTATATATTTGGCCTAACTCTGAGTTAGAATTAACATCGTAGATACAAAAAGATATTCATTCAGTTATCTTATTCTTGGCCATTAGCATCTCTCAGAATTGTAGTCATATCTTAGGAGTGAGGGAAAGACTAATTTTAAGGACAAATGAAATCCTTTGACATTCTCTTTCTCTCTCTCTCTCTCTCTCTCTCTCTCTCTCTCTCTCTCTCCCTCTCTCGTTTTCAGCTGTTCCACTATGATCCAGTACACTCGCACATATATAGAATACAAAAACAAACAAACAAACAAACAAACAAACAATACACCCCTGTATTATCTGTGAAAATAATACAGCCTTCCCAGCACTTACTGTGTTCCTTCCATCCCTATTTTCTCTCAACCACTACACAGGGAAAAAAGTCACTTTTTATCTGCAGATTTCATCTTACCAGAGGGCTATTTACTGCAAAGCACAGTTTTCATCAGAGACTATATTGTCATTACCTGATTTTTCTTCTCATTTCAGATTAGCATTTCTTCTGCAAGGCAAAGAGCAGAGTTGGGCAAGGTTCTTCGGAAGTACACTTTCTCGATAAATTCTCCATATCAGGCAGAAGAACTGATGACTTCTGTGGGTAAAGAGGAAAACAACAGGTCAATTTATTTTATATTTTTATAGATCACTTATTGAAGTAAATGGGTATGTAGGCCTTATTCTGGTAAACACTACTCTTTATAATAAGCAGAATGTTTATTCATGTAATATTATTTGGAAAACTATTTTTCCATTTATTCGCATATGAAACATGACAGTAGAATCTAGTACATGTAGGAAGAGAAGTTCAAGACCGACCCAAAGTTTAAATAATACCTCATTAAATAACTCACTGGGTTTCAACAGATTAAAACATTGCAGTAGTTGGCCTGCTTTAAATAAAAACTTTCAAATGTTAGACAATGTTCACTCTCTTACTAACCCTTTATTAAAAACAGGAATGCTACTCACTATTTCTAATACAGACCAAATTTGAAAATTTACTAAAATTGGGAATAAAGATAATGTTGGGAACATCAAAAGAGAAGGTGATGAATTTTAAAGAAAAGAGAAATGGTCAAGAACTGAAAGAAAAACTGATGAGGCCCAAAGTCCCCAGTAAAGTACAAAATAAGTATTCTCTGTGTGTCTTAAGTAAAGACCACATACCTCCACTGGAGTAGTTAACAATTTTTATCACAGACAAAATCTAATTGATTTGGGAAACATCATTCTCCCCTTCAACAATAGACTGGAGTATCATTATCACATTTAAGGCATTCTAAAATCTAACCCTCACCCCTTCATTTTGACAGGTCTTATTGATGATGAGTAATCTTTGTGCATCTGTTTTCCTTTTGGATCTTCAGCACTTGCTAATACTGGCATATTCTTTCCCATCTTTTTTACTTTTTTAACTTGGTATTCATAAGTGATGTCCCTGGTGTTAGCACAATTGCTTGAGCTTGAAAAACCAGGTAAGATAATGAGACCCCAAGAGCAACCAATAAAGAAGAGGGGATTGGATGGAATGATGGTTCTGTCTCCAGAGTCTCTCAGTAGTTAAAAAGCTGCTTAAATGTTCATTCCATAATGACTCTGATTTCCCACTGTTTCAATTGCAAAGGAAGAGCAAGTTTGGCACTTTGCAAGGTTTATTAAAAGGCAGAGTATAAACGTACAGCGAGAGAAACTAACCTGATTTTACCCAATGGAAATTGGTCAACAGTCGGTAGGAGAAAAACATATCTTTGAGTGAATGAAATAAACACTCAGGTCATTGACATGTAATAAGGTTGCTTTGTTGCCAACAATTGAGCAATCTTTTCAAATATCTAAACCATCTTACAAATGGACAAACACTATGCATAGTTGGAAAAGTGTCATATGCTGTCATTTGATTTTTACTATGCTTCAGAAATTTCAAAGGATCTTTCTCCTACCGTATTAAAATGGAACAAGATGACTTCCTTCCTCACATGTAAAACTGTATGTATTCCTGGACTTGTTTCACGTGGATGTCTTTAGATAACTGATGATCTGTGTACTTTGCATAGTCTTTCAGCTACTGTGTATGCACACGGTGGGCTACATGGGTTAAGCTCAGAATAATCCTGGTGTACAAACTGACAGTCACGCATTAGAAGCACATCCCTGACAAATGTAATGTAGAATTTTAGAGATACATGACTCGCTGCTCATACTTCCCTGTGTAAACTGTGATTGTGAGATTCGAATCCTTGCTGATCTTCACCATCTTCTCTGAGTCAAAGTAATATCATTTTTGAAATTAGTACAGGTGGGAGAGATGGATCAGCAGGATAAAAACTTGTAGCAGTAACCTGATCACCTGAGGACAATCCTCAGGATCAATGCAAGGAAAAGAACCAAGTTCTGAAAGAAGTTCTCTCATGATGTAGACATGTGTACTAGGATCTACATATACACACATTCAGGTGCACCTCATTCTCTCTCTCTCTCTCTCTCTCTCTCTCTCTCTCTCTCTCTCTCTCTCTCTCTCTCTCTCTCTCTCCAACACTCATACAGGAAACATATCACTAATAATAAATATATAGTTTTAAGATTTAAAGTTTGCAACAATAAGAGGTATATCACTGACTAGTTATCAAATGAAAATCGATGCATAGTACATATTATTCTACATGATGCATCGATTTAGTCATGTTTTACAAAAATATGTCATGTCACAATATGTAGAAAGAGTTAGAAGTGAAAATACATAAAAATAATTTTTCTTCTGTCAGAGATAATGCTTCAAAATGAAAAAGTGTTATTCTAAGTGTCATGCCAAGGGATCATAAAGAATTAGAAGAGTACCAGAGTGTCAATCACTCCCTTTAGGAATGTACTTTTGATGAAATGATTTCTCCTAAGGTATAACTACTTTTCCCAAAGTGTGTATTCTCAACATCATTGACATTATAGTTTCTTTGATAAAGTTTGCACAAACGAATCAGGAGTTTCAGTTATTAGTTTCAGGCCAAAAAACAAATCACACCTTACCAACAGAGGGCTGGCCAAACTCACTCTTCGAACCATCCACTCTACCAATATCTATAGTTCCCCCTTATAACTTAAGGGAGCAACCACTATTCATAGCATTCATTGACGCTCCCTCCCCCCCACACACACTCAGATACTGTTTCAGAAGGTACCTGCAGCATCTTTACCTGTGATCCAGTCATAATGCTCTTTCTGTAACCTGCATAAATGTGTTTCAATTGTACTGGTTTGTGCTGTGAGAGTTATCCACAAGGCTGTCACTTTTGCCCAGGGCTGATTCCTTGCTCATTTGTTTTTGTCTACATGAAAGGGTAATTATCAGAGATCACTAGTGGCTATTACTTCTTAACTGTGGATTTGTGATACAAGGTCTTTCACTGGCCTGGAAATTGCTAAACAGCAAGCTCCAGGGATACACAGTCTCTGCATTCCCAGCAATGGGTTCATAATCATGGGCCACTGTGCCTGTTTTTTGTGGTTTCGAGATCCAATTTGCATTGCCCTGCCTTTGAGCTTGCCAATTAATGCTGTTAATTGGACTTTCCAGTGTGCTTTCTTTTATGCTCCATAAAGACTTTTTACCTATATCTTGTTAAGGCAAATAATACTACATTCGGGTGCCATAGCGCTTAGAATGTAGAAATTGTATGTTAAACGCCCTCCTGAATAGTTAACACAATTTCACTCTGTGTTATTTTTATAATTTTGTAATTGGCAGTTCAAACCAAGTTCTGCAGGTTTCTAGATTCAGAGGTAAGTATACACATTTTCTTCATTTGAACTCATAGAATCTAGATGATCTTGATATATATATATGTGTGTGTGTGTGTGTGTGTGTGTGTGTGTGTACATTTTCATTTTTAATATATGGAAATTAGCTATTGTATAGTGAACAGCATTTAACATATTTTTAACACCAGGGAGGAAAAGACCATGTATACATGTTTATCTAACTGAAACACACAGGTGCCTAATTTTCTTCTAAATTTAAAATTTGTAACATTGCCAAAAGCTTTTGACAAGATCATCATTTACAAGTAGGGAAAAGGTTAAGAGATGCCACGGTAGTTGTGTAAAGCAAATGGCAGGTCAAGGTTTAGAGTGAATATCAGTAGTCTCTGAAACCATTACAGTTTAAATGACCCCAACTCTCTTCTTTTTCTCTTGTATTTCAAAGTATAAAAATCTATCATATGGCTCTGACATTTCCCAAATAAGTTTGTAAGATTCAAAGGCCCAGTTTCTGAACTGTGGTTTTCCCCTTTTGAAGATTGAAATTGAGAAACCTGCAGCACTCATGGGATCAATGTCATCTTGCTTCAAATAAGCCCGTGTTGAAGAAACTTGGCTAGAAGAGAGAGATCAGGTTTTCTCCTCCGCTCAAGGATTATGTTTAAATTTAATTTTGATGCATCAGCTAAATGCTCACTGTGAAAATCAATATCACCTTGTGTGCTTTGCTGACTCAATACTATTCTACCAGTTAACCTTAAAAATAATAGTAATAATAATTATAATGATAATAATAATAATAATCATAAAACAATGAGGTTTGCTTTTTTTACTGCTATTGTGTTCAAATTTTCAGGCTTCACAATATTCAATCAGCTATCTTTAGTCCTTCTGTAAACTAGCAAGAATATAATTCATTTAATAAGTTGGCAGATTTAGGTAAGGTTGCCAACAGCTAGATACATTCAACTCTCTATGTTTCTATCCTCTATTCATATCATTATCTCATATATATATATATATATATATGTATATATATATATATATATATATATATATATATATACATATATATATATATATATATACATATATATATATATATATATATATATATACATGTGTATATATATGTTTATTCCTCATGCCATATTTTAATGCATAAGCATTTCAAATTTTTCTTCTTCTTTAGGAATTTCCTAGTTTTGAACCAGATCGATTATCTATTGGCTATATCAGGACCATATGAACAGCATCAGAGATGGGAAAGGTGAACAAGTTAAACAGACAAAGAAGCACAAGCACATCAAGTGCTAAGAACAATCTGATGAGTCACATTTTAGAACTTTAAAGTGTGTCTTAAAATCAAGAAATGGTAAATCAAGGACTGGTTAATAATTCTTAAAAATGGCCTTGGGAGAATTTCTTAGAGAAATTGCAAGTTAGATTTTCTCTCTTTGTTAGATATCTTAATAAAAAATAACCAAAACTCTTATATTCAAAATAGCTTACCAATTTTACCAAATATTTAATACATGCTGAATATTAAACTACCATCTGATATAATTGAGTTGATAGGTAAGTTATAAAATCACATTTTCACTAGAACATTTTTTATCCTGTTCCTACCAAATCCAAACTTTGATAACCAAGATCAGATGGTTATAGGATCTTTAATCCATGCAGTAACTTAGCTACAGAATTTCTTTATGTTTATATAATAACTTTATCTCAGCAGGTCAAAGACCTTGCTGTGTATCATAGGATCTGTAAATCCAGATATGGGGATTCTGAAACTCTCCCTTGAGCCCTCTGAGCTTCCAAACAAAGCTGTGAGGATCTTTGTGTCCTACAGGATTTCTTCAGTTTTTTTTAACCATTTTAAAGATATTTTGTTTTTACATTATTTTTCTCTTTTTCACCTCTTAGTTTACAAAAAGAGAAATGAATGTGGAGCATAGCCAGAAACCCAGCTCCAGAATATCATGGAGACAAATGTGAATAATCCATGTCATCTAAGTTGTAGAGATTTTACTGCCATTCTTGCTATGACTCCTCTGCAAGTAATCGCCATTTTTAATTACTGTTGTCAGTTTTCAGAGTCAAAGAATGTAATTATCGAAGCTTGGACAATCTTCTAATACAATAATTTTGGTGATGCCTCATGCTTCAAGGTTTTTTCAAACTCCATCTGTTACATTTTGTTTATAGGTTCAGTGAGCCCTCTTAAATATTTTATTGTGATTAAGAAATTGGTCTGAATTTGAAACTCTTTGAAAATGGTGTCATTTGGGAGAAGCAAAACTGACTGGTAAGTCCTTAAAATCATTAGTCATATGTTTTAAAGTAGATTTTGGAGTTTCCTTTCTCCTCGTCTCAACCTCTTAGTTTTAGATGGACTTACATCAAACAAAATTCTTTACCATATATTGCTATAACCAAGGGTCAAACCCATAAAATAAAATGATTTTGGCGTTTTGACCAAGTGAAAACATAATAAATCTTCATGTTTTACCAAGAGTTACTATCATACACCTCACTAGAGTGATAAGAATAACATCTGACTTTCACAGATCAAATGTTGATACAAACAGAAGTTGAATATATATGTAAAACATCAAATTACCACCATGAAATTCTCACTGGAGTCATTTTTGAAAATAAAGAGAGTATTTTAAATTAGGATAAGTAGAGGTCTATTTAAATTAGAAAGAAAAAGTATGTCTTTTGATCCTATGACTTCACCACAGGGAAAATTTCCCAAGACTGTTTCTCTTGCCACAGTCAAGACTGTCTTCTCCTTGCATTGTGCCCTAATTTTTATTTATGCTTTAACAGCAAAGCTAGTAAGACTAGCTCAATTACATTTTGAGAGTTTCATTTAGTTTCTTTAATTTATATTTTTATTACTAAGTTCTTTATGAGCTATTGGTTGTGAAGTAATAAACTGGGTAATAAATGCTTTTGATCTGTGTTCTTATAGAATTTCCATTAAAGACACAGTTAATGAGTAATTCCCTAGTAAACATATAACTTTTAAATTTAAACATAATTATTAAATCAAATACACAAGGCAGCATCTAAGTTAATATCAGCAGAAGATATTTTATTTTCATGTAGTTTCCATATCAAACAATTTTTATTTCTGAAATAAAATACTTTACTTTAATATCTTACTGTGTTTGTCAGGATTTTTTCAAGAAAGCTGCTGTCTATCCAATGCCAAACAATGGCCTTGGAATCAGGAGCATCAGTGGCAGAGGATGAGAACACAGATTTTGTGGAACAAAGACAGAAAAAAATTCCTTTCCCTTGTTGCATTATCTCTCCACGGAACCTCACACTGTGTGGTCTATGAAAAGGCTAGTGAGTTATAAATCTTCTTTACTCAATTCATGAACTCAAATGTAATCTCTTATAGAAAATAAATAAAACACCTAGGAATGTTTTACTAGAAACCTAATCATCTTTTATCCAATTCAGTTGATACATGAAATGAACCATCACACATGCCCATCTTAACTCTAACATGTAGGAATATATGTGTACCAATAACCTGTATATGTGCATATTTGTGTGCACATGCTATATATCACTCCTTCATTCACATACGTATTTTACATATTGCATATAGAACATATAGTCACGTTTTATACAAAATTTCAGTAAATTATTTTTAATTTAAAATTGTTTCCTGACTGAGTCAATCATCATTCCATACATGTTCATGGCACTGAAGGAACTACTATTTCTCATGAAGTGGTCTAACTCTTGAGGTGGAAACATAAAGGTGAAGACATGCAATCTTAAATTACAAGTGAGAGTTCCCAGGTATAAGATCAGTTGACCTTTTGGTTTGCTTCCAAATTTCCACATTGCATTACTGCTAACACGGTGGATGGAATTTATAAATGAAATCTCAAAGGGAAAATAAATGCTGAAAAATTCTTTAATTTAATAATCCAGAGCAATCTAATCAAAAACATTCAGAAATAAATTAGCCTATCTATTCAGAAATGTTTATTTCTGGAGTCTAGACTATTGCATTCTAGAGACACAAAAAGAGTATATATTTCCATATATTCCTAATTGTATCTAATCATGAAAGAATTAAATCACTGTTTCACTCACTTCCACATATAAGAGATTAATAGAGATATGTTTCTCACTTCTTTGTGAATTATAGGTCCAGAAATGCTTGCTGATGATTTTGATTAATGACTCCGTTTTATGTCTATTTTATGTTGGTGTTTGTCCAATAATTCCTCATAAATATTTTAAGCATGACATCCACCTTCTTCCACTTAAAAGGATGGTCTAAACTGGAAGAATTAGACAACTGCACTGGCTGGTTTTGTGTCAACTTGACACAAGCTGGAGTTATCACAGAGAAAGGAGCCTCAGTTGAGAAAATGCCTCCATGAGATCCAGTTGTAAGGCAATTTCTCAACTAGTGATCAAGGGAGGAGGGCCCCCTGTAGGTAGTGCAATCCTTGGGCTGGTAGACCTGGGTTCTATAAGAAAACAAGTTGAGCAAGCCAGGGGAAGCAAGCCAGTAAATAACATGTCTCCATGGCCTCTGCATCAGCTCTTGCTTCCTGACCTGCTTGAGTTCTAGTCCTGACTTCCTCTGGTGATGAATAGCAATATGGAAGTGTAAGCTGAATAAACGCTTTCCTCCCCAACTTGCTTCTTGGTCATAATGTTTTGTGCAGGAATATAATCCCTGACTAAGACAACCACCTACTTTATGTTCCTAACATGATACTGGCAACTAGTGAGGTAACAATATAAATGAAGTACTGTTATTAATTGTGTAGGAGGAAAATTAGAATTTTTAACAAAGGTGTCAATATACAATGGCAACAATGATAAAATACACTTCCATTCATTCAGATACTAATTATATAATATTTTAGACTATTCGTTTTTAACTTTTTTAGAACTCACAATGTTCTGCTCTAGACTGTTGAGTGTTACGGGGGTGAGTCATCACATCAGATTGCAGATACTATATTAATTAAGAGTTCAATTTTCTTTAGAGCTATGAATGAAAACTTTCCCAAGAGTAGTATCATTTCTCTTTGAGGGGGAAGTATGATCACATTTCTACTGCTAGATTCTTAATGTTCGTAATTACTCAGGGTTAAAAATAAATAAGCTTCTACCCAAAAAATAAGCTTTATTTATCCAGGCTGATGCTTATGGTACCATCAGGGCCAAGGATGGAACCCCAGGGTGCTGGCACATAGCCATTTTCCTCTTGTTAAACCCTATTTGGCTCTGATGTGAGTGTAAGATGTTGGGCAGATGTTATCAAATATGCTTCAATGAAAGTAGATCATAAAGCTCTTAAGTCATTTATGCCTCTAAATGTCAAGTAACTAAATTGATATTCCCATCTGCTTGCAACCTTACTGTGAAGAAAGGAAAACGAGGAATGGAAATTCTAATTTTCTTTCAACATGACTTCAGTGTGTTATCATGCCAAGGACATCTATTTTTGATGTTTTCAGTTGAGGAGAGAAATATAGATAACTTTAGTGGTTCTTTTAAATTTTATTTCTTTGAAATACCAAATAATTATGTACATTCTCCACACCCATGTTTGGAAGTAGCAAGATACATGTAATAAAATGTTAGGTTAATGAGAAAAATTCTACCACTGTTGTGATTATCCACCCATTCTTTCTACTACAAGTAAGTGAGCCCTCTTTTTCCTTGTATTCATCTACCCTGTCAGTATGAAACATTCTGCACCTTATTAAGTATTCTCCAAGTTCAAATGTGTATTTAGTCCTTACTATCAATCAAATACTTCTCTAAATCACTAAGATATATTTGGGTTCTTGTATTTTCTCTGCTCTGTAAAGTAAGGAGTGTTAAGATTTCTACTTCTCACAAGAGAAAACTGAGATGCAGACTGGTTACAAAAGTCCTGGAAGGTAACAACTTGTCAAGAGAGAGATAGCATGAGAAAACAACATTTCCTGGAAGCTCTGAATTAGTTTCGGTTTACATATGTAAAAAAGTGCTACTAATTTAATAAATTCAAATGTGTTCTGGAGCTCAGGATTATCATATAGATTTTCTCAGGCTAGGCTTCAGAAATCAGTGTTGTTTTCCTTTTCAAGATTATGTTTGTTTCAAGAAGATTTCCATGACCTGTCTTTGCTGGAATTTGAGGTTTGATGGGGGTTTCAATGCCTGACATTGTTATTTTGTTAAACTTTGTCTATCGAGGGGATAGTATTATTGTTATAAATATCATAGATTCATCAAATTTTTATAAAATATGTCCCTTATAATGCTTCTAGGCTCTGTTGAACAAAGTCACTCTATCTCCAATGCCAATAGCAGACCGGTACTTTTGATGTTACTATCATTCTGATTTTCTCTTCCTTTGCTATTTCCTAAATTTAAAAATATTCTTAATTACAGCAAGTGCACATTTATAGTTCAGGTAGACTGTATAATCAATTTCCCAGTCACTTGGCCATGTAGTATGATGCACTGGCTACTTCCAGAGACTGTGAAACACTTATCTTCTTTGGACCGTTATTCAGCATATCATAGATTTTACCTTTACTAATATGATCTTGAAATGCATAAAACCTGTAAAAAAAGCTACACAAATTTGTTTTCATCCATAACCCAAAGTCTGTAATATTGAATTAAGTATATCCTTGGGGCTTGGTTGCCAGTCAACCTAGTCCAAACAAACTTTAGAGGCATTGAAACCCTATCTTAAAAAATTCAGCGTGTAATTAAGGAAAATATTAACACTGAAGAAGGTAACTCTGACCCATAAAGATAAATGCCATGGTTTCTCCAGTTTATAGATCTGAGCTCCAAATTAGACATGCACAGATGATCTCTAGCAACTACGGAAATCAGGGAGGTTACATAGACTTCTCAGGAGTAGGAAAAGGATGGTGATTGCACTACATAGAGATATGAATGTGCAAGTGGAATAAACACTAAAGTACATTAACTGGAAAGGATTAAATGAAGGCAGTGAGTGAGGAGAAAAAAAGGAATAGAAATAAAAATGGCTAAGGTATTTGAAAGAGTTATAAGGAACACATTTACATGAATTTAATGAAGTTATGTTATTTGTAACAATAATACTCTCCCCTCAATAGCCAAAGTTTAGCAAAATCATGATGCCAGGCATTGGAAGCCTACTTTTGAACTGTTGGTCATGGGCTGTGAAGAAACTTTGAAATCAACATGGCTATTGACACTGATGTTGTTTGCCTCCTAGAACTTGAATGCAAAATGCTATTGCTAAAGACATCACATAAATTGCATGCAATACTCAACTGGTTAAAAATAGAATAAAGGAACAAAGTTGGGTGGGTAGAGAGGGAGAGAAGGCTTGAGAAAGTGTTATGAGAGAATATGGTCAAGTTGCATTTATGAAACTCTACATGCATACAAAGGAACCAATAAATCAAAAAAAAAAAAAAATCAACAAAATAGCAGCTACCACAAAAGTTAGTCTGTAGTAAATGGAAGTAATTACTCATACCTGACTCTAGTATCTGGGCGTCTTGGGGGTTATATCTACTTCCAAATATGCAATAATAAAAATTTAAGATATATTTAGAAGATACAAAATTGTTATTCTCCTTTGGAATAAGTACTATTTTCAAGAGTCTGAGATATATTTCAAGGGTTCTGGAAAAGCTGATACCAATATTCTAGACCTGTGGTCAGACTGAAACCTTAATGTTTTTCAAATACTATTTTTAATGATGGTTCTTAAAGGCTTAAACCTTCCTTGTAATCCAACACCCACCAGTGATAGTGAGAAAAATGATAAAGGTGGGTGTCAGAGGGCTATGGACCTGTTTAGAAAGGTTTTTTGAAGGAACTTTCCTCTGTGTTGTCTGGAATTTGACAGTTTAGTTCAATTGCTAGCATGCAGCAGCAGTCCTATCCACTGGCTCACACCTCCTGGATACCCCAGCGGTCCAGTTTGGTAGAGTTAATAACAGGGGTTATAGGACTTAGCAGAGACTTCCAGGCCTCAGCTTTGGCTTGAGTCAGTAGGAAGTATTAGCAGAAACATCAGGACAAGTTCTCAGCTGTGCCTCTTTCAGGGAAGGAAAGATAAGTGAAGACTGGGATCCATGAGCATTGCACAGAGAGCTATATAAGCAAACCAAGCGTATGTCTCCATAGTCAAGGTGTATTTATACCCTGCAAACATCATGTGCCCTCCAGGTGCCTTGCCTCAGCACACGTGATTCCTCAGCATGGCTGTTACCTCAGCAAGTGTGTCCAATCATCAAGAGTCTGTGGAAGGAGCAACAAACGGCAGCACTCCACTGGAGGTTTTTGGTGTGCTTCTCTCTATAGAGTCCTGACAAATGGCATTCAACTGACGTATGACTGACCAATACATGTGTCAAAGGGTCTTTCATCACATGTTCTTCCACATGCTTGTTTAGCGTCCCATCCTCTCCCCTACGTCTGTTTCAGCGAAATGTTTCTTCACATGTTTACTCCAGGGAAACGCCATCCATCCAACCTACTTTCCGAAAAATCCTTAAGTTTCCACTTCGTCAGATGAGTTTCTGTTTGAAATTCAACCTTACAAAACTTATAAAGCAATAGGAGAAATTCTTTTTCTACTGATGTCTTACAAATCTTAGGTATTTCACCTGTTTTTGACCCCAAATGGCCTCATTATCAGATTTCAGACAGGAAAATAGTAATATGTAACATATGTGTCCACTACTAGAAGAGAAACAAAACTTAGTGGCATCTAGAGGCACCTATGTTTGCCATTATTAACATGATAAATTTAAGGGGTCATGAATTACAATTTTCTGCAATTTTATTGTGGATGTTATTTGTGGGGTGACTCCTTCTGTTCTAAGATAAAGTCATTATTAGAGTAAGTACACATCTATTTTTATATATGATAGTCTTAACAGCACTGTACCAGTGCTGGGAATAAAGGAAATGCATAATAAACACTGTTGGATAAGTAAGCAAGCATTATTTATAAAAAATTAATTATAATTCTAACATGCTAAGGTTCTCTATATCATAATCATATCAATAAAATAACATTCCAAAAACAAGAGCATTTAGTTGCATATAACTTCTGTCATTTACTGAGGCAACATAATTTTTTATATAATTTTTTTCTTTACTTACTATACTCATTATATAACTATGTATAAAGAAAGAACTTTTCCTATAGTATAGCTATGGTTAGTCAGAGAAGTGGTTCTGACTGAGAGAAAAATCTTTGTATCCTATGATACAAGATGCTTAAATGCTTTCTACACAAAAAATTAAGTTATCAAGATGTAGTGATCAAGATCAGGTTAAGAGCATTATATACTGTAGACCTTACTGAGACATGTCATTGATGTGCAAATAAAATTACCTGAAACATTTCATTTAAAAGTGAGGCTTATGGTTTCCACTTGTTCCTGGAACAGACCTGGTGCCAGAACACTCTGTACCCAGACCCAATGGAAGAAAGGTGACATCACAGAAGCACTGTCACCTCTGAGACCACAGGAAAGATCATCACTCCTGCTCAACAGAATTATAGAAGAAAACATTCCTAACCCAAAGAGAGAGATGACCATGATTATACAGGGAGCCTACAAAACCCCAAATAGTTTGAACCAGGAAAAAAACCTCCTCATGTCACAAAATAGTCAAAACAGAAAATGTACAAAACCAAAAAAGAATAATAAACGCAGTAAGAGAAAAAGGTCAAAAAACTTATAAAGGCAGATATACTAGAATCACAACAGATTTATCAACAGAAACTATGAAAAGCTAGAAGATCCTGGGCAGATGTCATACTGATCTTAAGAAACCATATATGCCAGCCCACGCTACTATATCCATCAAAACTTTCAATTAACATAGTTGGAGAAACCAATACATTTTATGACCAAACCAAATTTATACAATATCTTTCCATACATCCAACCCTACAAAGGATAGTAGATGGAAAACTCCAAAACAATAGGGAACCTAAACCCTAGAAAAAGAAAGAAAGTAATTTTCTTTATCCTAAACCAAAAGAAAACAGCCACACAAACTTAATTCCATCTCTAACAACAAAAATAACATAAAACAACAATCACTGGTCCCTAATATCTCTCAACATCAGTGGACTCAATTCCCTATTAAAAAGACACAGACTAACAAACTGTATAGGGATGAAGTCCAAACATTTTGCTGTATACATGATACATACTTCAGTGACAAAAACAGACACTACCACAGAGTAAAAGACTGGGAAAAAAATCTTCCAAGTAAATGGTCCCAAGAGACAACCTGTAGGAGACATTCTGATTCAAATAAAATAGATTTTCAACCAGAATTTTTCAAGAAAGATAAAGAAGGGCATTTTTACTCATCATATGAAAAATCTATCAAGACAAACTCTCAGTGCTGAACATCTATGCTCCAAATGCAAGGGTACACCACTTTTATACAAGAAACCCTACTAAAGCTCAAGTCATAAATTGTATCACACCCAATAAGAGTGGCAGACGTTAACACCCCACTCTCATCAATTGACATATCATGGAAGCAGAAACTGAACACAGACACAGGGAAAATAGAGAAGATATGAACCAAATTTATTTAACAGGTATCTATAGAACATTTCATCACAAAACAAAAGAATACATCTTCTTCTCTGCACCTCATGGAACCTTCTTAAAAACTGACCATATAATCAGCCACAAAACAGGTTTCAACAGAGATTAGAAGATTGAAATAATCCCATGCACCCTATCAGATCACCAAGGAATAAGGCTGGTCTTCAAGAACAAAAGCCACAGAAAGCCCACATACTCATGGAAGCCAAATAATTCTCTACTCAATAATAATTTGGTTGAAGAAGAAATAAAAAAAATAAAGACCTTGTAAAATTTAATAAAAATGAAGTCACAAAATACCGAAATTTATGGGAAACAATGAAAGCAGTGCTAAGAGAAAAACTCAAATTAATCAGCAGCATTTCTCTACTCAAAGGTAAAAAAGTGAAAAGGGAAATTAGGGAATAGACACCCTTCACAATAGTTACAAATGATATAAAAGACCTTGGCATGATTCTAACCAAGCTAGTGAAAGATCTGTATGACAGATCTTCAAGTCTCTGAAGAAATAAATTGAAGATATCATAAGATGGAAGGATTTCTCATGCTCATGGATTGGCAGGATCAAGATAGTAAAAATGGCCATCTTTGAAAAGCAATCTACAAATCTAATGAAATCCCCATCAAATTTTCCAAATCAAATTTCCATAGAGTTAGAAAGTGTAATTTGAAAATATATTTGGAATAACAAATAATCCAGGATAGGAAAAAGTATTCTCAACAATATAGGAACTTCTGGGGCAATCACCATCTCTGATCTCAAGCTGTATTAAAGAGCTACAGTCATAAAAGCTGCATGATATTTTTACAGAGACAGGACGGTAGATCAATGGAATAGAAATGAAGAACCAGAAATGAACCCACACACTTATGGCCACTTGATCTTTAACAAAGATCCTTTAACAAAGGAGCTAAAACCCTCCAGGGGAAAAAAAGAGAGCATTTTCAACAAATGGTGCTGGTCCAGCTGGTGGTCAGCATGCAGAAGAATGCAAATCTATCTATACTTATCTCCCTGTGTAGTATAAACCTGCTAGAGCCAGAACACAGCTGCTGCTGCTGCTGCTGCTGCTGCTGCTGCTGCTGCTGCTGCCACAGTTGCTGGCTCCTAGTTCCTGATTGCTGGTTGCTGGTTGCTGGATGATGCTTGCTTCTTGCTTGTTGGAGATATCCTGACAACAAAAATAATAAGGAACTTGATGCCCCTAATCAGCAGAAAGTAGGCTAAGGGGTGGAGACCTCTTTTCTCCACTATTCTTTCCACTTACTGTTAGAGATTGGAAGGGATAGATGTGGATAAGGGTGATAGGAATAAGGACTCATAAAGTAGCTTAAAGTAAGGTTAGAGTTCTCAGTCTTTGAATTGGATTTCTATTCTTAAGCACCCTAGACCACGTCAAATATATACTCTGTAATCACTGGGTCTTTGTTTACAAGCTTTTTGTTTGATCATTCTGTAAGCACACCTTGCACAAGGAACACTAATGCATAGAATGAAAGTTTGTCAGCAATGTAGGATGTGTGTCGATGGAAAAAGAAAAGTTTGGATGCCTTAGTTTTGCATGTTATTAAATTAAAATGTTATTAGTTCCTTGAGAATATTGTACTGTGTGTTTTGATCATATTCACCCTTTTCCCAATTCTTTCCAGATTGACCCTCTTTTACCTTCCCAGACTTAATTTTTTTTTTTATCTTTGCTTCCATGTTCTTGGGAAGTGGAATTCTAGTGGAATGTAATCAGAGACTAAAGTCTTAGATAAAATTCACTCTTGTTTTTCCCCAGACAGTATCAATTGCCAGTAGCTCTTTGGCTACATGTAGAGCTTCATGTCCAACTCTAATCCCCACCGTGCAGTTTAGTCTTACTTGGGCTACCAAAGCACTTGTTGACACTGTATGTAGCTGTCCAGCTTTGTCAAAATACACTGTTTCTTTGTAGTCATCTACTGCTTCTAGCCTTTATACTATTTCTGACCTGCCTTCTGAAGGATCTCTGTGTCTTTCAAAGTGGGGATGTAGTAAATATGTTCCATGATTTCATTCTTATTTAGAAATTGACTAAAATAATCATTTTTGTCAGCATTTTAGCTCTGGTTCCTTTGTTTCAGTATAGTCTTAAGTTTGATCTGAGAATTGAGCACCAAAATAACTAAAGCTAGACAGTGGGCTTGGAAGTTAGTCTCCATAAATTTATAGTGTTTGCCTTGTCTTACTTCAGAGTCTCAGCCAGAGGCACAAAGGCTCCAAAGCATAGCATATATCAGCTTGAGCTCTGGGATAATATAGCAGGTAATCAAAGAAGGCTTTACAGCAGAGGCAGTGCTAAGTGTGTACATGTGTATACTTCTGGATAATAAAAATGAAGTTTATAGTTCTCCTGCAAAATAAAATCTCTACTTCCTTGTTCTCTACCTTTCTCCTGTCCTTTATCCATTTTGGTCCTCTTTAAGACCACACAAAGTAGGCAAACAGCAAACACTCAATGTCCCTAATGAATTCCTGTCACCTTTTCCAACATAAAATAAAGAGAATGGGATTGAGAAAGCAGATTGTTAGTTGTAAAAAAAAAAGCAGCAATTCAAATGGAATCAATGTAAGATCAGTCACTATAAAAGAACATTTAGAAATTTGGTTGACAATGAGAAATAAAAACAAGTGTTTTTAAATGTGAGATTTTTCAAAATTGGATGTTTGATGGTGGACTTTCTTAATTTTGCTCGAAGGAAAACAATAATGGACCATTGTGGAATAATATCAATAGTATTATGTTGATAGACATGGAATAATTATATCTATTTGGGAAATAGAACATTAAAATATAAATGAAATTCTATTAGTTATTTTCAAACATAATTACTCTGGTATTGAGTTGGCTATACTCCAGTCTTAAAGAAGCAATCATTTAGTTCAGCTTGGGTTTTTTTTTTTCTTGTGCCCCAGCTGTGACAACCTCTGACTATTAGGAATATACATGTCTGTTTTAAACAGGCATGTGTCTGGGTAGGCAGGTCTGCAAAAAACACATTGATTAAAGGGTCTGGCATCTATTAATAGGATCACAGATGGAGACAGAAGTGTTTTAATTCAATTATTCTTCAAGACCTAAGGAAGTGACTTTTATTGATCCTCCCAACTGTCACTTTGGGTACTCACAAATGGAAACAAAATATTATCTTTTCTCTCTCTGTGAATCTTTTATGGTCCTGTAATTATTGAAAACCTGTGGTGTGTCAGGTAATTTACAATCATTCTAAGAACAGCAGGCAATATCTTAATGATAATATACATAACATTTTTATTGCTAATAGCTAATAATCATGGAATTTTTTTCCACTTTAAAGGAGAATAAAAGATATATCTAACAAATTAATATACTAAGTATTGCAGGAACAGCAAATTGACAGAAACACACATACACACACAGTCTATCATTCAGTATATATATATATATATATATGTGTGTGTGTGTGTGTGTGTGTGTGTGTGTGTGTGTGTTCAATTCACAATGTAAAACAACTTGACAACTTCAAGAGAATGCCTGGAAGCAGACTGAATTTTTGACTAACTGAATGAGGTAACTCTGATGACATTATCACTGTGAAATATAATGCTGACAGCAAGGTAAACAAAGTACAAACTGCAGTGAAATTGCAATTAGAGGAGATACAGAAACCACAGCTGTTCTCTGAGACTCTGCTCTCTTGCCTTGAAACACTTAAAGAAATCCAGTAAAGGTGCATTCTTTGATAGATTTTAGCATTAACAAGACTTTGGGGACAAAGGTTCTCCAGTCCAGTCATTCAAACCATAGTAGAACATAATGTTTCCTTTTCAATTTGAACCTTAACCACTAACATAACACATTTGTACTTTTCTTCATGGTTCAAGAAAGTGTATAACAGAGTGAACCTATCTAATTCAATGAGTCTTAGAAGTGTCACAGAACTGAAATTCAGCAGGATAAGAAGAGGTGTCTAGGCAAAGGAAAATGTAAGTGCACAAGGAAATTTAAGAGAGAGAGATAAATGGCAAAGTCTTGAGGTATGCTCTTTTTCTTTCCTTTTTTTTCCCTTCCTTTTCTGGCTGGTTCTCTGTCTCTCTGCCTCTCTGTCTCTGTCTCTGTCTCTCTCTCTCTCTCTCTCTCTCTCTCTCTCTCTCTCTCTCTCTCTCTCTGTGTGTGTGTGTGTGTGTGTGTGTGTGTGTGTGTTTGTTAGAGAGAGTGAGAGATGGGGGAGTGAGTTTGTGTGTATGTCTTTCATTTTAGTACTCATGTTTGTGATTATTTGGTCTGTACACAAATGTGTGTATATTTATGCCTCAGTACTTGTATTGAAGACTGAGGACAATTGTGTACCTTATTCCTTGTTTTTTAGCCTTTCAAATCTGGGACATTTGAGTTATCTCCCAGGGCCTTCTCTGTGATATACAAAACATCCTAATCTAAAGTAAGTGACCACCATCTTATGTCATTTTAAAGTAGTTTTGTTTTTTCTTGTTCTCTAATTTTCCCAGGACATAAAAAAAGTTGTCTTCAATACTTTTTTGCAGATCAATCTTCTCTAAATGAGCAAGTTTATTCTAGCACTCCTAGATGTTCATTGAACTTGTACCTAGCTGTCAATCATTGGCAGTTCAGCATTTTTGCCTTTTTCATTACTGCATCTGAAATCCCATGAAATAATAAAGTGCACCTGGGTTTGTGTTTTTAAAAATGTGTGTGTGTGTGTGTGTGTGTGTGTGTGTGTGTGTGTTGATACTGATTTTAGGAGTATTTTTAGTTCTGTGAATAATTTCCGTATTTGGACAGAGATTAAGTTCAATCTGTAAATCAATTGAAAACATGGCAATTTTTACAATTTTAGTTGTTAAAATATGAGCTATCTGTAGATGCTTGGGCCATTCTTTCAGAGCATTGTCTAATTTTTTCTTTAAACATGCATTATTCATTTGGATAAACTTGCTGTAATATATGTGGTTAGTTTTTATAAGCTATTTTAAATGTGATTGATACATTTGGAAATATTTATTTTAGACATATTTATATTATTTCAAGTCTTTCCTGTCAATGATTTCTTCCAGCACTATATTACAATATTTAGAAAATTACTTATTATGATGAATTATTTTATTTTATTAACCAATATTACTTCTTTGACACAGGTATTACAATGCTATAAGAAAATTAATTATTATGACTAATCATTTATTTTATTAATCAATATTACTTCTTTGATTCAGGTTTTCACTATGGATCAGGCTATCCAGAAGTTTATTGTATAATCCAGGCTTGCCTCAAAGTTCATGATTTTGCTGCTTCAGACTGTCAAATGTTGAAAATAAAGAATGACTTGAGTTTTACATTGTGGGCAGTTATATGATAGGTTTTTGAGAATGGTTTCTACATTCTTCAGAAGAAAGTGAGTTCTGTATGTATGGGAGTGAATGCACAGTAAATATCAGAGCCATCTGATGAACATTGATTTTACATGGATTTTCTGTATAAATAATGATCATCTCTTGCCCAAAGAATAATGGATAAATTAACACA
This sequence comes from Micromys minutus, assembly GCF_963924665.1. Lineage (NCBI taxonomy): Eukaryota > Metazoa > Chordata > Mammalia > Rodentia > Muridae > Micromys > Micromys minutus. Next base: position 5,300,014 of record NC_137952.1, read on the forward strand.
ATTATTGTATAAAAAGCATTTTTATCCTTTTAATAGTTTTAAAAATATATTAAGATGTTTCACTATTGAAAATATGTGTACATGTATATACTTATATTTGTGTATATTCAATAATCAGATATGTATTCAACACACATATCTTGCTATAAAAATTCATTGCTTATTTTCTGATCTTTCAGTTGATTTTATTACTTTCTATTGGTCTTGTTTTGAGGTTGAATGAAGGTCTATAGCAATAGATTTTATTTACCATGATATGTATTGTGTATATATTATATAATTTTTTTACTTGCAGGTAGTAAAGTAGTTACAAACACCAATTATATCAAGTGAGTTTCAAATGATAGCAAGTTAACTGTGATAAAAAACTCAGAAAAATCTGGATACTAATCAGACACTTTTATCCTGGTCTTTATGTTCTTCTATAGTTTGTAGAAACATTTTATACCTCTCTTTTTTCCCCCTCATAAGTTTGTATATTCTCAGCTGTACTACCTTTGAGCTCATTTGTATGTATGTTGAAGGGGTAACTGTGTAGCCTGCTTTCTGAGGTATAATCATTCTCTACATTCAGACTGCAATCATATTCGTGAGCCTCCAAAGCATAGGTATTTGTGGCATATTCGAGTATACCAGGCTCTTGTTGAGTTCTTGTTGATATTTGATAGAATATCTTCTTTAATTTAATAAAATCTTCATGCAAAACTTCTGCTTACCATTTTGAATTCTTTTGAGCTACTTTTCACTCATAAAACACTGTAAAATTTTCTTTACCTGAAATTCATTCAATTTCATAAAAATAGCTACTTGGAATATCTTAAATTTCACACATATCAGATGGTTTATGATTGTTCTTGGTACTTTCCTCCTTACATGTTATCACATTTCCTTAATATTTGCTGCTTCTTATTTTATGACTACCTGTATACAATGAAGAAATAGTTATTTGTTCTAGTTTAAATACTCTGATTAGTTTGTGTCTATCCTTGTAGAGATTCTACATATACAGTTCTCTCTGATTTGTGAAGTACTGCTGTTTCAGGATTCTCTAAATCTAAAGTTGCCATGAATACTTGGTCTTTTCATGTTTATCACTTAGCATTGAAATCAATTCAACTCAAATTTCAAACTCTAGTTAACTGATATCATAAGATGGATTATTGGACTGACTGGACAGGGTAATCTGTTCACAAACCTGTGCTAAGGCAGATATGGGTATCTCATGGGTGGATACTGGCCTGTCATCAGAAATTATGGGATTCTTCCCAGCAACGGCTTCACAAAATTTTCTACAAGTCATTTGTTCTTACATAAGAAGTGATATATTTTAAATATATAAAAGGCAAATCATTTGGAACAAGCAGTGATATTGCAAGCATTTATTCCCAGCAGTGAAGAGCCAGAGTTAAGAGAATTTCTGGAGATTTGAAGCCAATCTTATCTATAGAGATATATCCAGGACAGCTAATGCTACATAATATAATTTTGTCTTGAAAAAACAAAAAATCAAATACATAAATAAATGAAAATAAATAAACAAAATAAGACCAGATATAAATGACAAATCCAGGTCTAAGCACATATCTGTTCTTCTCAAAGTTATTAATCCAAATTAATTTAAAATATACTTAATTGAGTAAAGATTTAAATTATAACCTTTGCAGGTTAACTATTCATATTTTTGTGTTTCATCATAAAGAACGTTGCTTCAAATCTAGCCACCGTTCTGAAAACTGTGGGAAGCAATGGACAACATCAACAAATTTATTGTGTTTCCTTTCACATATCTGCTTCACAAGTGTTATTAGTAATATTTACCATAATCATTTTAACATAGCTATGTCTTCATTACATTTACCCAGTATAGGGGATGTGGGAGTTGACCTGTGAAGAAACAAGTGGGATGGAGACCTTGGTGCAACAGGCTAGGCTCCTGGAACTGCTTGAAGATTCCTAATGTGTCATAAAGAACATTAGATCTCAGATAGCTCCTGGCTAAACTGGTGAGACAGCACAAAGAAACAAGGTTTGCTCTGTACCCATCTTTAGTTGGTTCTTTGCCTCCTAGAATAAATTATTTGCACTAGGATAAAGTGCCTCTATTAATTTTTTCACAAAACACATTTTTCTCCAAATGATAATTCCATTACTGAAATTTCGACCTTTGAGACCTTCTAACATTGTTATTATTAGCAGTGACAGATGTCCAGCCTTTATCAGCAAGTTCTGACAGACAAATTTCTTCTTGCTTGACAAGATGCATGTTTTAAATTAAAGAACTGTATTTTAAAAATCAGAGATAAATGTACAGATTTTAAAAGTATTTTTGCATGAAACTATATGAGTATATATTTTTATCAATACTTGATTTTTTTAAAGGTCTGATAGTATGCATTGAAAACTTACTATTTACAATGAGCATAAAGAACACATAAACAAAATATGACACGGAAATAGTTGTAGTTTTCTTGGTGTGTAAAGATTGAACATAGTGATTTTTAAATAACAAGGATTGGCACAGGGCTGCAATATTAGCTCTTGAATTATTAATGATGTAAGATCTAGGTGTACCACATTCTGAGAGCATGCTATATATTTATTTATTTTTCTAAAAAGGAATGAAGATTTCACATTTTTGTCGTCCTTTTTATTGAGCTTCATATAGTCTGAGAGTTGTTTCTTGGGTATTTAGACCTGTGTGTGGCTAGTATCCAATTATCAGTGACTGCATATCACGTCTGTTCTTTTGTGACTGGATTACCTCACTCAGGATGATATTCTCTAGTTCCATCCATTTGCCTAGGAATTTCTTAAAGTCATTGTTTCTAACAGCTAAATAGTACATCATTGTGTAAATGTACCACTAATCCTGTATCCATTCCTCTATTGAAGGACATCTTGGTTTTTTCCAGATTCTGACTATTATAAATTAGGCTGCTATGAACATGTTAGATAATGTGTCCTTATTATATGTTGGAGCATCTATGGGGTATATGCCCAGGAGTCGAATAATTGGGTCTTCAGGTAGTACTATCTGCAATTTTCTAAGGAACTGCCAGACTGATTTCCAGAGTGGTTGTACCAGTTTTCAATCCCACCAACAGTGGAGGAGTGTTCCTCTTTCTTAACATCCTCCCCAGAATCTGTTGTCATCTGAGTTTTTGATCTTAGCCATAGTGGCTGGTGTGAGGTAGAATATCATGGTTGTTTTGATTTGCGTTTCCCCGATGACTAGAAATGTTGAGCATTTTCTTAGGTGCTTGTCTGCCATTTGATATTGCTCAGTTGAAAATTCTTTATTTAGCTCTGTACCCCATTTTTAATAGGATTGTTTGATTCTCTGGGGTCTAACTCCTTGAGTTCTTTGTATGTATTGGATATTAGACCTCTCTGAGGTCTGAGAACTCCTGATGTGACCTCCCTGGGCCTAGGCCTCAGGTTCACCGCTGGTCCATGTAAGATACATTTTACAATCCAATATCTACAGCTTTGTGAGAATCTCTGGGACTGCCTTATGAACATATTTAATTTCCATTGATAGTATCAGTGTAAAAGATATGTATGTGTGTGTTATGAATTTATTAATCTGTATTAAGTACTTTGGGGTGATGTTCATTTAACCATGTTATTGATTTTACAGTTATAGATTTTACACTGTGACTTAGCCATTAAAAACTATATTGTATTTCTTGTATTCGTGTTTTATACATCTATTTTTTCTTAAAATGAGTTTTTAATGTAACAGTATTTCAGAGCAAATCATTGTGAATAACTTCAATGAAACATTATCTTCTAGAAACAACAATATGGTGCACATATGAAGGAGGAGACTGTGGTAACACACATGAGACTTATACAGGTTCAAGTTAGGCAATATTTCAGGATTGAAAAGATAATGTAGTCACAGAGCTCCACCCCTAACCAAGAACGTTCATGTCATTGATGTAATCATTTTCTCTAAACTTCACCCCACAGTTACGTGGCAACAGCCAGGTGATCCTGATTCACTATAAAGGGGGATGCTTGACCCTCCTGTTTCTCTTGCTTTGCTTTTGTGCACCAGCTCTCCCTTTTCCCCCTTTTCAGTTCCCCTCTCTTTCCTTATTCCATCTCTTCGCATACAAAAACATGCACATGGCTGGCCTCTACTTCTCTACTCTTTCTTTCCTTCTTCTCTGTCATTTCTCTTCAGTCTTTTCTCCCCCAAAATACCTCTTCTCATCCAACGAGCTGCCATTCTAACACAACAATTGATACCTTCTAAGAAAAAAGAAAAGAGTTTTCTACAATGAAGAGTATGCATCTTTTGATTTGCTTCATTAACTCATTTTCCTAAGCAGACACTTTGAGTCATCTATTTCCTATGAAATATCCTGAAACATAAGCAGTGCCGTAACTGACAGTAATGTGAACAGTATTGTTACATTTTTAGAATTCAGGAGCTTTTTACCAAGGGTTGAGGATAGAACTGAGGACATAGAAGGAAGACATTAGAAATCTCCTGATCAGTATGTGGTTTATACTCAATGATGAAATCTTGTGTCATTGAAAAACCTGAAAACAGTAGATTCTCAGTGGTTCTCAATTAAATTTTACAACAGAGAGATACAGTTTTCAGTTCATTACTTATAAACTATTAAATGTTTTGATATATCTATCTCTATATATCTAGCTATGGACCTGGGGTGACTATATCGAGCTAATTAATATATTAATTATAACACATTTGTGCTTTTTACATTTATTTCTCAACTTTCTGCATAAGTTTTCTAATCCTGAAAATGTACTTAACATCTTCAAGAGCGTAGAATATAGAAATAGTGCTAATAGAAGTGTACGAAATGTCTGTGGAATTTCCAGTGCTGAGGTACAAGGACCACTGCCAGGCTTTTGTTGGTCTGTTGCCATGCCTATACTCAGGATTGTTTTGATCATATCACTAGAGTAGCTTGGTGAACTTATAGTTGTCCCTTCTGTGTGTTTCTGGCAAGTAATCTGACCTGTGAACTGAGTAAACTTCATCCATATAGTGTTCAAAAACTAAAATAATAAGAAGGATTACATGCAGTAGATTAATCACATCTGTAAACTCTATGCAAATAATGGGAAAGTCCTCCTTGCTTATCTCCTTTTTCATTTTCTGTATCCTTTGTTTTATTTTTATATATTGGATAGTTTATGTATTTGCATTCCAAATTATCCCCTTTTCCAATTCCCCCTCTCCCATCACCCTCCCACTGCTTCTATGAGAATGCTCTCCTTCCCAGGGAACCTCAACACCTTGACATTACCCTACACTGAGGAATGAGCCTTCACAGGATCAAGGCTTCTCCTATTGATGTCAGACAATGTCATCCTCTGCTACATATGCACCTGGAGCCATGAGTCCCTCCATGTGTTCCTTTTGGTCATCGGTATAGTCCTTGGGAAACCCTTGAAACAGTCAACTAGGCCTTCCCATTCACACCTGTACCTGCAAAGATCAGAGCCGCAGTATGGCACCTGATACAACACACCCCATTCTCCATTTATAGTTCCTTCTGCTAGATAACAAGATCACAAGACCATAGGCTTGTAGGCTCACAGAAAGCACAGGCTCCATTCACAGAATGCAAGGACAGTTAACACCAGATATAACAAGATAGAAAGAGGAAATCACAAGAACATAAGCAACAGAAACCAATTTGACATGGAAACATCAGAACCCAGTTCTTCCACCACAGCAAATCTTAGATATCTCAACACACTTAAGAAATAACATTCACATTTAAATTCTCATTTAATGAAGATGATAGAGGACATTCAATGGAATAAAAATAACTCCCTTAAGGAAATACAAGAGAATACAGGCAAACAGGCGAAGGAATTGAACAAAACTGTCTAGAATCTAAAACTGGAAATAGAATCATTAAGGAAAAGTAAATGGGAGATACCCCTGGAGATGGAAACCCAGGGAAGAAAAAATGGAGTCACAGATACAAGCATCACTAACGGAAAACAAGAGATAGATGAAAGAATCTCGGCTGCAGAAGATACAATGGAAGCATCAACACACTGATGAGGAAAATTCAAAAAGCAAAAAAGTCCTGATTCTGGCCCAGAGAAAGAGCCGGGCCACCACCATCAGGTCCCAGGCCTGCAGACTGCGGAGCTCCCAGAAGAGCCTCAGAAGTAATATACCACCTGAGCCCACAGGTGAGCATGCCTCTTTTGCCTCATCGCAAACATGCTGACTATCCAGAGGGAGACTTCTGGAAACTCTCAGGGTGCAGGTAGCATAATGGTTCTGGAAATGGGTCCATTCCAGCCCAGAGAGAGCACTAGGTCACTTTTATCAGGACTCATGGCCTGTCCAGAGGCTGCTGAACACCCAGAAGAGCTTTAGAAGGGTTCTCCCACAGAAGCCCACAGAGACAGAGCTAGGTCACAACCATCAGAACTTACTGCCTGCCCTCAAAGACCTTAATACCCAGAAACAATCTTCCTCCTGAGCCCTCAGGCACTCAAACACACAGGAGAGAAAAGCTCCAGTCGGACACAAGATCACTTAACATCACAGACAACAAGATGGCAAGAGACAAGCACAAGAAACTAAGCAATAGAAACCTAGACAACCTGGAAACATCAGAACCCAGTTCTCCCCCCACAGCAAGTAGTGGATTTCCAATACTCCAGAAAAACAAGATATTAACTTAAAATCATACTTCATGATGATGATGGAGGTTCTCAAGAAGAGCATGAAATAATCAGCAGCCATAGATGCAAGCATCCAAAACAGACTATAAACGATGAAAAAAAAGGATCTGCGGGGCAGAAGATAACAAAGAAAACATTCACACAACAGTCAGAGAAAATGCAAAAATCGAAAAACATTCAGGATATCCAGGACACAATGAGAAGACCAAATCTAAAAATAATAGTTGTAGAAAAAAGCAAGGACTCCCAACTGAAAGGTCCAGTAAATATCTTCAACAAAATCATAGAAGAAAATGTTCCTTACCTTAAGAAAACGATGACCATGAGCATGATAGAAGCCTATTGAACTCCAAATAGATTGGACCAGAAAATAAACTCCTCCTGACACATAATAGTAAAAACACCAAATGTTCAAAACAAAGAAAGAATATTAAAAGCAGCAAGGGAAAAAGGACAAGTAGCACATAAAGGTGGACCAATCAGAATAACACTATACTTCTCAACAGGGACTATAAGAGCTAGAAGATCCTGGACTAATGTCATACAGACCATAAGACAACACAGATGCCAACCCAGTTTACTATATTCAGCAAAACTCTCAATTACCATAGATGGAGGAACAAAGATATTCCAGGACAAATGCAAATTTATACAATATATGCTCACAAATCCAGCAATAAAAGGATAATAGATGGAAAACCCAACTAAGGAGGGAAACTACACCCTAGAAAAAGCAAAAAAAAAAAAAAAAAAAAAAAAAAAAAAAAAAAAAGAGAGAGACAGAAAAATCATGAAAGAAAACAGAAAGAAGAAAAGCACACAAACATAATTCTACCTCTAACAACAAAAATAACAGGAAACAACAACCACTATATGTTAACATCAATGGACTCAATTGCCCAATAAAGAGACATAGACTATCAGACTGGATACATAAACAGGATTCAGCATTTTGCAGCATAAAGTAAACTCATGTCAGAGGAGAAGAGAGACACTACCTCAGAGCAAAAGGCTGGAAAAAACCTTCCAAGCAAATGACCTCAAGAAACAAGCTGGAGTAGTCATTCTAATATCGAATAAAATAGCATTTCAACCAAAAGTTATCAGAAAAGACAAGGAAGGACCTTTTGTACTCATCACAGAAAAATCTATCAAGATGAACTCTCAATCCTGAATATCTATCTATACTCCAAATATAAGGGCATACACATTCATTAAAGAAACTCTACTAAAGTTAAAAGTATATACTGTACCACACACAATAATAGTGGGAGACTTCAACACCCCAATATTATCAATGGACAGATTATAAAGCAGAAACTGAATGGAGACACAATGAAACAAGCAGAGATTATGAACCAAATGAAATTAAGAGACATCTACAGAACATTTCATCTTAAAACAAAAGAATATACCTTCTTCTCAGTACCTCATGGAACCTTCCTCAAAATTGACCATATAGTCAGTCACAAAACAGGCTTCAACAGAGATTAGAAGATTGAAATACTCTCATACATCCTATCAGATAACCATGGACTAAGGGTGGTCTTCAATAACAATAAAAAGAACCAAAAGCTCACATAAACACTGAAGCTGAACAATGTTCTTCTAAAAGATAACATGGTCAAGGAAGAAATAGAAAAATATATATATAATTTTTTTTTGGATTTAATGAAAATGAAGGCACAATGAACCCAAACTTATGGGATGCAATGAAAGCAGTACTAAGAGAAAAACTCATAGCTCTGTCTCCAAAAGGAAACTGAAGAGAGCATACAGTAGCAGCTTGACAGCACAGCTGAAAGTTCTAGAACAAAAAGAAGCAGATATACCAAAGAGGAGTAGATAGCAAGAAATAATCAAACTCTTAGCTATAATTAACCAAGTAAAAAAATATTCTATACAAAGAATAAACAAAATCAGAAGCTTGATTGAGAAAATCAACAAGATTGATAAACCCTTAACCAAAATAACAGATGGAACTGGGAGAGTATCTAACTTAAAAAATCAGAAATCAAAAGGTATACATAACAGTAGAAACTGAGAAAATTCAAAAATCAAAAGATCCTACTACAAAAGGCTATACTCAACAAAAGTGGAAAACCTATAAGAAATGGACAAATTTCTAGACAGATACCATGTTGCAAGTTAAATCAGAATCAGATAAATCATTTAAATAATCCCATAAACTCTAAGTAATTAGAAGCAGTCATCAAATTCTGCCAAACAACAAAAACAAACAAAAAAAAAATCTCAGGATCAGATGGATTCAGTGCACATTCTTATCATACTTCCATAGAAAACCTAATAACAATACTCTTAAAACTATTCCACAAAATAAAAACAGCTGGAATACAACCCAACTCATACTTAGAAACACAATTATGCTCATACATAAACCACAGAAAGACACTACAAAAAAGGAGAACTTCAGACCAATTTTCCTCATGAACATCAATAAAAAAATACTCAACAAAATTTTTGCCAACCAAATCCAAGAACATATCCAAACAATCATTTAACCTGACCAAGCAGGCTTCATCCCAGAGATGCAGGAATAGTTCATTATATGGAAATCCATCAACGTAATCCACTTAATAAAGAAACTCAAAGGAAAAAAAAATTACATGATCATTTCATTAGATGCTGAGAAAGCATTTGGCAATATGCAACTCCTGTTCATGTTAAAAGTCTTGGAAAGATCAGAAATTAAAGGCCCATATGTAAACATAGTAAAAGTAATGAATATATAGAAAACCAGTAGGCAACATAAAACTAAATGGTGTGAAACTTGAAGTAATCCCACTAAAATCAGGAAGTAGACAAGGCTGCCCAGTCTCCCCCTCCCTACCTTTTCAATATAGTACTAGAAGTCCTGGCAGAATAATCACACAGCAAAAAGAAGTCAAAGGGATAAAACTTGGAAAGAAAGAAGTCAAAACATCACTATTTGCAGATGATATGATAGTATGTTTAAATGACCTTTAAAATTCTACCAAAAAACTGATACTGCTGAAGGACAACTTTTGCAACATAGCTAGATATGAAATTAACTCAAATAAATCTGTACCCTCCCTTTACTCAAGAGATAAAAGAGCTAAAAAAAGAAATTAGGAAAATGACGCCCTTTCCAATAATTACAAAAATATAAAATACTTTGGTGTGACTCTAACAAAGCAAGTGAAAGATCTGTATAACAAAAACTTTTGATCCCTGAAATATAATTGGCAGAAGATCTCAGAAGATGGAAAGATCTCCCATGCTTAGGTATTGGCAGAATTAATAGTAAAAATGGCCATCTTACCAAAAGCAATCTACAGATTCAATCCAATCCCCATCGAAATTCCAACTCAATTCTTAATATGGTTAGAAAGAACAATTTTTAAATTTATTTGTAATTACAAAAAAACCTAGAATAGTGAAAATATTTTTTCAACAATAAAAGTTACTATCCTTTAACAGACATTATACTGTACAGTAATAGTGAAAATATCCATATGGTATTGGTAAAAAAAAAAAAAAAAAAGGCAAGTAGATCAATGGAATAGAATTGAAGACTCAAAAATGAACCCATGCACTTATGGTCACTAGATCTTTGACTAAGGATCTAAAACTATCCAGAGAAAAAAATAGGTAACATTTCCAAGAAATGGTGCTGATTCAACTGGTAGTCTGCATGTAGCAGAATGTAAATTGATCCATTCATCTTTCATTGCAGAAAGATTAAGTCCAAGTGGATCAAAGACCTCCACACAAAACAAATTACACTGAAACTAATAGAAGAGAAAGTAAAGAAGATCCTTGAAGATTTGGATACAGGGGAAAACTTCCTAAACAGAAAACCACTGGCTCATATTTTACTAGCAACAATCAGAAAATGGAACCTCATAAAATTTAAAAGTTTCTCTAAAGCTAAGGACACTGTCAGTAGGAAAAAATGTCAAACCACAGATCAGGAAAAGATATTTACCAACCCTGATAGAGGGCTAATATCCATGCAAAGAACTCAAGAAGGTATAATCAAGAGAACCAAATAATTCTATTAAAAAGTAGAGTACAGACCTAAATAGAGCATTCACACTTGAGGAATCTCAAATGGTTTAGAAACACTTAAAGAAATGTTGACCATCCTTAGTCATCAAGAAGTACAAATCAAAAAGACCCTGAGATTTCACCTAACACTGATCAGAATGGCTAAAACCAAAAAATCAGGTGACAACAGATATTGGAGAAAGAATAACATTCCTTCATTGCTGTTGGGACTGAAAGCTAGCAAAACCACTTTGGAATTCAGTCTGGTGATTCCTGTAAAAATTAGAAATATTTCTACCTAAAAACCCAGGTATTGGTAGGTGGGAGACCTGGGCTGCCAGGGACCAGAGAGATCTCTGCGAAGTGCACACGGAAAGTGCACCCCCTGCCTTGCATTGCCCTGCCCTGCCCTGCCTGATCCAGGGAACAGGAACAGAACTTTGGAACTTCTGTTACCACCCTGCAGCGACTTCAGGACGCAGAGCGGAGCCTAGCCCATCTGCCACCCAGAATGGCTGCTCGTAAAGGCTGAACAACTGGTGAGTGGGAACCTAGGCTGCTGGGGAGCTGAGGGATCTCTGCAGAGTGCACACAGAAAGTGCACCCCATGCCTTACCCTGCCCTACCCTGCCTGATCCAGTGACCGGGAGCAGAACTTAGGAACTTCTGTTTCCACCCGGCTGCGACTTCAGGATGCAGAGCAGAGCCTGGCCCATCTGCCACCCGGAAGGACGGCTCGTGGAGGCTGAGCAACTGGTGGGTGAAAGACCTGGGCTGCCAGGGAGCAGAGAGATCTCTGCGGAGTGCACACGGAAAGTCCACCCCCTACCTTGCCCTGCCCTGCCTGCATGATCCAGCGACCAGGAACAAAACTTTGGAATTTCTGTTCCCACTCAGCGACTCTGAGGCATAGAACAGGGCTCAACCCATCTGCCACCTGGACCAGTGAAGATCCAGGTACACAGACAAGGGAAAGGCAAGAACATATCACTGACAACAAAATGGCAAGAGGAAAGTGAAAGAGTATATCCCAAGGAAACCAAGACAACCTGGCAAAACCAGAACCCAGCAATCTCATAACAGCAAACATCGGAATTCCAAATACTCAAGAAAATGAAGACACAAACCTGAAATCATACCTCAAGATATTGATAGACATAATTAAACAAGAACGGGAGGAAAAGCAAAAAGATTCAGAAGCTTTTAAAGAGGAAACAAAAAACCTGAAAGAACTACATAGAAACACAACCAAAGAAATAAAGGAATGGAAGAGAGAACTTAACAAAGAAATTGACACAATAAAGAAAACACTAAAAGAGATAACCCTAGAGGTAGAACACCTAAAAAAAGAAATCAGGAGTCACAGAAACAAGCATTTCCAATAGATTACAAGAGATGGAAGAGAGAATCTCAGGGGCAAAAGACAACATTGTAAACATAGAAATAACAGCCAGAGAAGATGCAAAAAACAAAAAGCTCCTAACCCAAAATGTCCAGGAAATCCAGGACACAATGAGAAGACTGAACCTAAGGATAATAGGAATAGAAGAGGGAGAAGAGTTTCAACTAAGAGACACAGTAAATATCTTCAACAAAATCGTAGAAAAAAACTTCCCTACCCTCAAGAATGACATGATTATGATCATAAAAGAAGCCTTCAGAACTCCAAATAGGTTGGACAAGAAAAGATACCTTCCGACACATAATAGTAAAAACATCAAGTGCCCAAAGAAAGGAAAGAATACTAAAAGCAGTAAGGGAAAATTGTCAAGTAACATATAAAGGCAGGCCAATCAGACTCACACCCAATATCTCAACAGAGACTATGAAAGCTAGAAGAGCCTGAACAGACATCATGCACACCCTAAGAGAGCACAAGTGCTAGCCCAAGCTGCTATAGCAAGCAAAACTATCAATCACCATCGATGGAGAGATGAAGATATTTCAAGACAAATCAAAATTTACACATTATCTGAGCACAAACCCAGCACTACAACGAATTATAGGTGGAAAACCCAATACAATGAGGGAAAATACAGCCTAGTAAAAACAAGAAAACGCCTAAACAAGAAAACTAAAAGAAGAAAAAGACTCAGACACAATTCAACCCACAAAAGCAATAATGGCAGGAAACAGAAACAACTATTCCTTGATATCTATTAACATAAAAGGACTCAACTCCCCAATAAAGAGACATAGGCTATCAGACTGGATACATAAACAAAATTTAGCCTTTTGCTACATACAGGAAACTCATCTCAGAGACAAAGACAGACACTATCTCAGAGTAAAAGGGTGGGAAAAAACTTCAAAGCAAACAGCTCCAAGAAGCAAGGTGGAGTGGCTATTCTAATATCGAATAAAGTAAATTTCCAACTAAATGTTATCAAAAAAGATAAGGAAGGACACTTTTTACTCATTACCAGGGAAATCTGTCAGGAGAAACTCAATCCTTAACATATATGCTCCAAATAATAATAAATAAAAAAAAAAACGCCCACATTCATAAAAGAAACCCAACAAAAGATCAAAGAATACATTTCACCCCACACAATAATAGTGGGAGACTTTAATACCCCACTCTCACCAATGGACAGATCATGGATACAGAAACTGAAAAAGGACACTGCAAAACTATCAGAGACTTTGAACCAAATAGAATTAATAGATATATACAGAACATATTATCCTAAAGTAAAAGAATACACCTTCTTCTCACCAGCCCAGGGCACCTTTTCGAAAATTGACCACATAATTGTACACAGAGTGAACCTCAATCGATATAAGATGATTGAAATACTCCCATGCATCCTCTCAGATCACCATGGTCTACGGCTGGTCTTTAACAACAACAAAGACAACAAAAAGCCCAAATACACATGGAAACTAAACAACGCTCTATTAAACGATAGCAGGGTCAAAGAAAAATAAAAAGAGGAATAAAGTATTTTCTAGAATTCAACGAAAACGAAAACACAACACACCCAAACCTATGGGATGCAATGAAAGCAGTACTGAGAGAAAAACTCATAGCCCTAAGTGCTTCCAAAAAGAAACTGGAGAGAGCTTACATCAGCAACCTGACAGCACAGCTAAAAGTCTTAGAACAAAAAGAAGCAGATATACCCAAAAAGAGTAGACGGCAAGAAATAATCAAAATTAGGGCAGAAATAGACCAAATAGAATCAAAAAGAACCATTAAAAAAATCAACAAAACCAAGAGTTGGTACTTTGAGAAAATCAACAGGATTGATAAAACCCTAGCCAGACTAACTAGAGGGCAAAGAGAGAGTATACAAATTAACAAAATCAGAAAGAAAGTGGGGACATAACAACTGAAACTGAGGTTATTCAAGAAATCATCAGATCCTACTACAAAAACATATACTCCACAAAATTGGAAAATCTGGAGGAAATGGACAAATTCCTAGACAGTTACAAGATCCTAAAGTTAAACCAGGACCAAGTAAACCGTCTAAATAACCCTATAACACATACAGAAATAGAACAAGTCATTAAAAGCCTCCCAACCAAAAAGAGCCCGGGTCCAGACGGGATCAGTGCAGAATTTTATCAGACAATTATTGAGCATATAACACCAATACTCTCCAAACTATTCCAATAGAAAGAATCAGATGGAATACTACCCAAATCATTTTTTGAGGCTACAATAACCCTCGTACCTAAACCACACAAAGACCCTACAGGAAAGAGAACTTCAGACCAATCTCACTTATGAACATTGATGAAGAAATACTCAACAAAATCCTTGCAAACCGAATCCAAGAACACATCAAAACGATCATTCATCATGACCAAGTTGGCTTCATCCCTGGGATGCAGAGATGTTTTAATATAAGAAAATCCATCAATGTAATCCACCATATAAACAAACTCAAATATCAAAATCACATGGTCATCTCACTAGATGCTGAGAAAGCATTTGACAAAATACAACACCCCTTCATGTTAAAAGTACTGGAAAGAACAGGAATCAAAAATCCATACTTAAACATAATAAAAGCAATATACAGCAAACCAACAGCCAACATCAAACTTAATGGCGAGAAACTTGAAGCAATCCCACTAAAATCAGGGACTTGACAAGGCTGCCCACTCTCCCCCTACCTATTCAACATAGTACTGGAAGTCCTGGCTGCAGCAATTAGACAGCAAAAAGAGATCAAGTGGATACAAATCGGAAAGGAAGAGATAAAAACATCACTCTTTGCCGATGACATGATAGTGTACTTGAGTGACCCCAATAATTCCACCAGAGAACTCCTACAGCTGATAAACAAGTTCAGCAAAGTGGCTGGATACAAAATTAACTCAAACAAATCAGTAGCCTTCCTATACTCAAAGGACAAATGTGGAGAAAGAAATTAGGGAAAAGGTACCCTTCACAATCGTCACAAAAACTATGAAATACCTGGTGTGACTCTAACTATGCAAGTGAAGGACTGTATGACAAGAACTTCAAACCTCTAAAGAAAGAAATTGAGGAGGATCTCAGAAAATGGAAAGATCTCCCATGCTCATGGATTGGAAAAATCAACATCTTAAAAATGGCCATCCTACCAAAAGCAATCTACAGATTCAATGCAATCCCCATTAAATTCCAACCCAGTTCTTCAAGGATTTGGAAATATCAATGTGCAATTTCATCTGGAATAACAAAAGACCTAGAATAGCGAAATCCATCCTCAACCACAAAAAAAACATCTGCGGGAATCACTATCCCTGACCTCAAGCTATATTACAAGGCAATTGTGCTGAAAACTGCATGGTACTGGTACAGAAATAGGGATGTGGATCACTGGAATAGAATAAAAGATCCAGAAATGAGCCCTCATGTATATGGTCACCTGATTTTTGACAAAGGAGCAGTAAACATTCAATGGAAAACAGACACAGCCTATTCAACAAATGGTGCTGGTCCAACTGGCACTCAGCATGCAAAAGAATGAAAATAGACCCTTTCTTAACTCCTTGTACAAAGCTCAACTCTAAGTGGATTAAGGATCTCCACATTAAACCAGATACACTGAATCTATTAGATGAGAAATTAGGGCAAACCTTAGAACACATAGGCACTGGAGTAATTTTCCTGAACAAAATACCAATGGCTCAAGCTCTAAGGTCAAAGATTAATAAATGGGACTTAATGAGATTGCAAAGTTTCTGTATGACTAAGGACATTGTCAAGATAACAAAACAGCAACCAACACAATGGGAAAAGGTCTTTACCAACACCACATCAGATAGAGGCATAATATCCAAGGTATACAAGGAACTCAAAAAACTAGACACCAGAGAATCAAATAACCCTATTAAAAAATTGGATACAGAGCTAAACAAAACGTTCTCAGTTGAGGAACACCGAATGGCTGAGAAATATCTTAGGAAGTACTTGACATCCTTAGCCATCAGGGAAATGCAAATCAAAACAACCCTGAGATTCCACCTCACACCAGTCAGATTGGCCAAGATCCAAAACTCAGATGACATCAGATGCTGGCAAGGCTGCGGAGAAAGAGGAATACTTCTCCACTGTTTGTTGGGTTGCAAACCAGTACAACCACTATGGAAATGAGTCTGGCGATACCTCAGAAAATTGGATATATTACTACCTGAAGACCCAGCTATTCCACTTCTGGGCATATACTCCAGAGACACTTTAATACACAACAAAGATATATACACCACAATGTTCATAGCAGCTCTATTTATAATACCCAGAAGCTGGAAAGAACCTAGATGTCTTTCAGAAGATGAATGGATACAAAAATTGTGGTACATTTACACAATGGAATACTTCTCTGCCACCAGAAACAATGACTTAACCAAATTCTTAAGATAATGGCTGCATCTAGAGAATATCATCCTGAGTGAGATAACCCAGTCACAAAAGAACAGACATAATATGCAGTCACTAATATTGGGATGCTAACCTCAGAGGCTTGTACTCCCCCGAAACAACTCACAGACTTTATGAAGTCCAAGAAATAAAGAAAACAAAACAAAACAAAATATTTACAAAACAAGAAGACTTTGACTCTTTCCATTTTGCGTTTTGATTTGCATGTACTTTAAGCTCATTGTAACTATTAGGTTTTCAATGCATTCTGTCAAGCCTTGAAAAAATCAAGTACTGAATAAAAAATATATTCATATAGTTTTATGTAAAAATTATTTTAAAATATGAAAAAACAGTACTGACAAAAATGTATAATTTTAAGCAAAAAATGTTTAAAATCTGTACATTTATCTTTGTTTTGTAAAATAAAGTTGTTTAAAAAAATACCTTAATTAATTTAGAAATTTAGAAAGGGTCAGAGTTCACATGACAGAACTCTTAGAGTAAAAACCTCAATTTTTGTCATATGGTACATGGTTGTCATAACAGGGTTTTGATGTATCATTATTAAACTGTAATGCTAAACTACAAAAAAAAAATACTTGTATACAGTTGTGTTTAGATTTACCTGGGATTATAAACCTTGAGACCTATAGAATATCTATTTTGACATACGCCAAGTGTATTTTGTATAGTTTTGATTATTATACTAGCTCTATCTAGTGTTGAAATACCAATAATTACACTGAACTAATAAATATAAATTAACATTCTAATTTACAATTTATTATTTTTTTTTATAAATTGAATCCCAAATATGTAAATTGTACTAAATTTGAATTACATGTCATTTTTTTGTGTAACATATATTTTGCTAAGGTTACATTTTGTTTTGCCTCATTTAGCATAAGGACTACTTTTGTTTGAGGACAGAGTTCTGTCCTCAATCACTAGAACAATGCGACAGTGAAGTCCTCTAAGCCTGAAACATGCTTCCTAATCGAAGGATAATGAAAAGGAAGTAGAAATTTTATTTTCAATACCACCCAATCTTTTCTCCTTCAATGTGTTCATAACAGAAATAATAATTAGAGATGACTGATATGAAAATTGTGTCACCTTTGGATATACACTTTGGACATTGATTCTGGTGTATAATGTTATTTTCAAATAAAATGACTTAGAGTATATGGCAGCTCATAATAAAGTTTAAAAGTAAAAGAAAAAAAAATAAACCAGGTATCCAGCTCTAGGGCATCTAACCAAAGATGCTCTATCATATAGCAAGGACACAAGCTCCACTACATTCGTTGCAGCCTATTTTATAGTAGGAAAAGCTGGAAAGAATCCAGATGTCCCTCAACAGAAAAATGGATACAGAAAATGTGGTTCATATACGCAGTGGAGTACTTTGTAGTGATTAAAAACAATGACTTTATGAAATTCATAGGCAAATGGTTGGAACTAGAAAATATCATCCTGAGTGAGGTAACCCAGACACAAAAGCACACACATGCTATGTACTCACTAATCAATGGCTATTAGTTCAGAAGGTCGCAATGCCCATAATACAACCTACAGACCATATGAGAGTAGAAGGAAGACAAGATTAGTGGTCCTTCAGTCCTGCATTGGTGGGAAATGGGACAGTTTTGGGAAGTGGAAGTGCAGGTGGACAAGGGAGCAAGAAAAAAGGGGGAGGAAATAAGGGTGACAATTTCAGAAGCTGGAGGAGATGTGAGAGGGCTCAGAGGGTCAAAAATTTAAAAAAAAAAAAATAGGTAGCAAGGGGGATTAGGTACTGGGAATAAATACTGGAGGCTTTCAGACACCAGAGAAACGTGAGGCTTTCTGGACCCAACAGGACTGACTTTAGCTGTAATGGGCAGAGAAAGAGGAGAGGGAACCATAGGGACTACTTCCAGTTGATAAGCATGGCCCCTGTTTAAGGGATGGGGTCACCCACCCATTTCCAAGTTTTTTTGTTTGTTTGTTTGTTTTGTTTTTTGTGGGTTTTTTTTTGGTTTTGGTTTTGGGTTTTTTTTGTTTGTTTGTTTGTTTGTATTTTGTTTTTTTAATGCAGAAATGTTTCTGTGCAAAGGAAAAATAATGACAAAAAAAAAAAAAAAAAAAATAGGATGCCCCACGTGGGGACTCTTCCTGTCTGTAGACACCAAACCTAACATTGCATTCAAAAGATGCTTGCTGATTTTGGAACCTATTGTTCCTTGAGAGGTCTGGCCAGCCACTGAATAATGCATATGTAGTCCCTTGGAGCCAATTATCAGACTGAACTCAGGGAACCTGGTGGGGAGTTGAAACAAAGATTAGAGGTACAGAGGGGGATTTCAACACCATTGGAAGAACAGCAAAGTCTGGTCTGACTACCCAGTTCTCCCAGAGCCTAGACTATCAGCCACGGAGTGTAACAGGAGTGATCCATGGCTGCAGATACATATGCAGCAGTGATGGCCTTGCCAGACAGCAACAGGAGGGGAAATCCTTGGTTCCAAGGAGCTTTGATGCCCCCAGAGTAGGAGGATGCTGGAACAGTGGGGCAGGGAGAGTGGGTGGGTCGGGGAGCACCCTCATACAGGCAAAAGGAAGGAGGAACCGGCTAGGGGTTAGGGGTTTGTGGAGAGTAAATGGGAAGTGGGACATCATGGGATAGGGAGTTGGTGGAGAGGGTAACCTGAAAGTGGAGTATCATTTGAGATGTAAACGAATGGAATGATTAATTAAGAAAAATACATTCAACTTTATTTCTCGTAAGATTAAATGATGAATCTGAAATAGTCTATTATGCCTTAATGTCATTAAAGTATGCTTGAGATCTTAGAGTTACATAAACCTCAACAGACTTAATTACATTTCTCCTTGATGACTGAGAATATTCTATAATATTCCCATCAGAGGGTAACTTACCTTTTGTGGAAATGTCTCAATTATGATAATTCAATGAACATTTGAGAGCAGGAAGTAAGTCACTTAAAAGCTTTTCCACTAGCACTTCTTCAAAATAAGAAGGAAGCCACAGTCAAGAGGATAAATGAACAGCCTGCAGCTGTGGTCATTAGAGACAATGTTATTGCTTGGGTTCAGTGGTTTCTCCCCAATACCTCTTTGCATTTTCCAAAGGCATCAATAATAGGCCCTGACTGCTAGAGTCTTTCCTTATAATGAGATTAAATTTATCTCTCTGAAACCTTCTTGTTTCATTGGTCTCTAAAAGGAGAGGTTTGAAAAATGGGGTTAATCTTTCTTTGAGATGATCCCCATTATTTAGTTTGTGCAGCTTTTCCATCATGTCTCCTCAAAGATGAATATTTACCTAATTTCTTTAAGTTAGTCCTTCTATGTTATCAGTTTGTCAGACACCCTCTCACCTCTTGACAGTCTCCTGTTTTAATTGTGGTTTAGTTTTTCCAGAAATAACTAGAAGTGGCTATGACAGTGATGCCCTGTCTTCACCACCTTAGAATCTGTCTCCATAGTTCTCATAAATACTGAAATGTTTGAATCTGACATAAAGTTTGGCAGGTATCTTGGTAAAGTGGAGGCATCAGCATGAATAATCTCTGCCGATCATCGTCTCTGAGATAGAGTAATAAATACATTTTTAGAAAGTGCTACTATCCTTGGCCACACAAGATATCCTTTTCTAATATTTTTTGGAACATCGTGGAAGTCATTTGAACACTTTGACCCTGTGTCCAATCATGTGTGTATGTATGTGTGTTTAATGGCTCTAATTCTCAAATCCAGTGATCCCTAAAAATACAGAAAACATGCTATATTGTAGTTACAATGGTCTATGATTCTGAGTATCTCACCATTCATGTCTATGTGGATTTCTGTTAGCTCCTTCTGTTTCCAGTGTTTTGTTCCATAAAATGAATGTGTGAATGTTAGGGTGAAGGGGAAGAAGAAGAAACCTCTATAAGTGGATTTTGTGATGGTTAAATTACATCTGAACCAACAGAGAACACCTTTTAGTTATGCCACTATCTAGTTCACAACCTTTTTAGAAGTTACGTCTTGAAAGCCACCAGCTCTATCACATGTATATCAGAAGTTACAGCTTTTGTTCAAAGATAAAAGATCTTTTGTTCAAAGATCTGCATGTCCACTGTTTAATTAGTCCTTGATTGAGATTGATAGATCAAGCATTCCATATAATTTCAGAAAGTGCAGAAAATGATTCCCTTGAGCAACTGTTATAAAAAGCCAGCCACCAAGACATCTCAACATGATCTCTTCCAATAATGAGCTGTTTCTAACTTTATCCACATCACAGGCACTCAGCCCATTAGCTGGTTTGAAGAACAGGTTGGAACATCAAAGACCATTATGTGTGATCATTGATTTTTTTAAAGCTGCATCTGGGGATTATCAACCCAGCAGGTAGCAGGACACAAACAGTAGATGTCTTTCTTTGGTTGAATATCAAGATGACCTAGCTCAGGTTAGACTCAGACAGTTGAAAGGAGAGGTTTTCTTGCTTTTAAATATCCAAAACCACCTATTTCCAAATGCCTTAAAGTTGCTACCACTCAGGGCAATGACCCATGACCTTTTAATTAGAAATGAAGATGTTTCCCTTCCATCTTTTTCTCTCGTGTTGACTTATCCTGCTCCTTCACAGTTTATGTCAAGGCAAGAGCTGGTTCAATAAAATGTCTATAAAATAGTCCAGTGGTTGCCCCTTTTTCCTATCCCCTGAGACGTCTGACTGTGAACTTTGGACAAATAACCCCTCAGTGCTTACTTCTAGTGACTCAGAGGCCTCAAGAGAGGGAGTAGTTTTCTTAGATTTTTACTAGATTATATGCATGTTTGATCAAAAATTGATGAGCAAATGTCTGACTGGGAAATTTTAACTGCAGTGTGTACATGGGATCATCAATGCTGAGGTAACCACAAGACAAAATTAACAACTGACAGTTCCCTGGGCACTGTGTCCTGGTACTATTACCTTCATGTTTCGTATGGCTCATCCGGTCTTAAATGCCTTAATGTCACAACCAACATGTTTAATCTCATCATGAACATTATGGGATGACCTCAAAATGGCTGCCTAATATTTCAAAATGTGTGACATGGAAGAAAGTCTCTTTTTGACTTTCTGTGCTGTAAGTTATTACAGGACCCATTCCACAAGGAGCAAACTGAGGCAGAGAAATTTGATCATACGGGAAGACCTATGTCTATGCACCACAGATTTAAAATTCTAATATGTTTCTTTTTTCTATTGTTTGTATGGAAAATATGCCATTCTTCAAGAATAAATATCTTACAAATTTTCAGTGGTCTATCTAAACAAACCATTTAAAGAAGGTATTATCTCCATTTTAAAGATAAGAAAATTAAATTTAAGGGGATTAGTTTACTTAAAATGATCTATCTAACAGAGTGTAGAACCCAGTTTCCAATTGAGAAAGAGATCTTTGGTATTTAAGATCTTTCCCTGAGAATACCTGTTTCTCAGTGGAGGTAATTATGCACTCCTTGGTTTCATCCTTTACTTAATCCTTTTGAAGTTAATAACACTTTCAACCCAGCTGTTTGCTACACTCACTCTCCTGAAACAGAGAAGTGGGATAATGACAAAATCCATCGCAGAGGACTGTGTTGGATGAAATTACTTCTTAGGCCTAAAGCTGTACAGACAGCTGTTTGGTATACAGAGCCACAGAGCGAGGCCTTCAATTGTTTTGCCATTGTTGCTGGTGTTCTCTACAACATTGTTGTTTCAAAAGTCATTGTTTCAAAAGTCTTATGTACTAGGAAGCAAGACTCTTTCGGGTGTATACACTTCATCTGTGCCAATAAAACTCCTCACCTTCTACTGAACAAGTGTTGAAAATGTGATCAACAGCATAAAGTCTCCCTCTCTAAGACTCCCCCAGTGCCTAAAACATCGCACTTCTCAAGGTGGCCTTGTTATTATCCCTATCCATCTGCACTGCTTCTTCCTGAGTGTCCAGCTGTCACAGGGAAGCTGACAAGTTCTGACAGGCTGAGAGGTTTCCCCAGGGAATCTCCAGCCAGCCGGTCTCTGCCATTAACAGTCGCAGTGTGAGTGCTGTGTGCTGGCTCCTTACAAGTCAGGCAGGTCCTTGCTTCACAGTCAGGCATTCCCTGGTGTCTGCAAAGTGACAGGACAGCACAGCATGCCTCTCTTGTGCCACAACCCAATCAAGCCAAAGGTCTTTGCAACCAAATCAGGATTCTTCATGCCTTCAGCAAGAGAACTCATATCCCCCCTGATGTCCTTAGGTCTCTAAGTTGCTTGTTACATTTCTGCATATAATACTCTCATTCAGATGTCAGAAGGATTCTTAGGGGAAAACCAAGTCAAACTGAGAAAGACATGGTGAATCTTTGGGTGACAGGACTCAAAAAAAAAAAGGATCCTCATTTACCTAGGCAAGGTGCAGATTTTGTTGCTAAAAATTATGAGATAGTCTGTCTAAACTAAGTAGCAGAAAATACCAAAGTATTTAGATATAAATAGTCATCTTTTTCTTAATTTAGGTAGTTGGAAAATCTTTTGGTGACATCATATTAATCCATCCCAAGAAAGTCTTTTTTCCAGTAGTATTTTGCATGGATTAGAGACTGCAAGCTTGCATCTGGGTTGCTGCTCACAGCACTGTGAGTGTAGATTACGTTAGAAACTCTTCTCCATGTTTCTTAATCAAGAAAGAAAAAAAAAAAAAAAAACACAAGTGGACTTGAGACTAGGAAGTGGCCATGATATTTGAAAATGTATGTTCACATACCTGATACCTGCTCAGCTGAACTGTTTCTAAAACCATAGGTGACATTCCCCTTCTTCCCTATCATGGGATTTTGGACTTCTCCATTTACCCATTTTTGGCACCTGTCACTTTTGTAAATAATGTTGTTGTTGCTGTACTTATGTGTATATTTAAGATTGCTGGGTTTCTTTGTGTTTCTTTCTGTGTGCTTCTCTCCGTCTTCTGTATTGTCTATACATTTCTCTTTCCTTCTTGCTCCCTACCTTCCTTATCCTCTAAATGTTGAAAACAGTACCTGACATGGACAGGCAATAACTTAAAACTGTGAATGGCTTAAAGAAGTCAGGTGTATCTTGTAGGTGCTGCAACAAATTTCTATCAGTTTGCTGCCTTTTGATAGCCAGTTTTCATGCCCTTAAGAATTCTTCTAGCCACAAAGAGAGAATAAATAAGACTAAGCAAAAGTTAAGGGCAGAGCAGGTCTGTAGCTTCTGAGCCTCCCAGGCATACAGCTTCCATTATTTTACTTGCCTTGTATAAATGTATTAGGTTCTCTTGTACTGATTGCCCCAATCCCCTTTTCTCTTTCTCATAACGATGCAGACTACTGATTATGAGCTCACACATACTTCGGGTTAATCAGCTCATTTCAAGCTCCCTAACATAGTAATTTCGAAAATGTTTTATTTTGGTAGAAAAATTAATATCAGTAAGTTGCAGAGACTGGAATATGGATTTAGCATAGCACACCTGATTCACTGCTGTAGGTTAATTCTTAGCACTTCTTCCTTCTGCCTCTGTTTCTGCCCTGCTATCAGTTTATACATCTTTCCCTCTATCTTTTAGCCCATCTAGTCCCCTATACATATTTTTCATTCTGCCATTCTTTGTTTTTAAAAGAATTATTGGAACATAAGAAATCAACTCATTTGCTGATATGCTCTCCATTTTTTCTACTCACTAAATAAATTTTACAAAATAAAATTGAAGGCAACAGGTCAAAGACAACCAACACTATATTGGGGAACAATGAATACCTTTAATATCATTTTATTTTAAGGCTATAATTACCATTAGTTTTTAGCCCTTAACAGTACTCTTCTTAATAACACTTAGTGAATCCATAAGTAATTATCAAAGGCAATCTGTGTTTTGGTGAAGAGGGCCAAAATAATTATAACAGTAATCTAAGATGCCAATTGCTAGGCAATTATTCAGCCACTACCTAATAATTAACCTGTTTTACCTGAATGATCAATTAGATAACATTTCAATTAGAAATCAGTGTGTATTACTTAATGTCCTTGAAACACAGAGAGACAACGCACACTGAGAAATTTACACCAAACAGTGACTACTCATATTTAAATGATTAATAACACTGTGTTTCACTCATAATACTATATGGTAATTTGAATGATTGGAATGATTGGTATCTCAGGTAATTTAAATTAATTTATTATAGTTTTAATTCTGATACATACACACACACTCACACACACACACACCACACATGGGGGGGGTGAGAGAAGAGAGAGAGAGAGAGAGAGAGAGAGAGAGAGAGAGAGAGAGAGAGAGAGAGAGAGAGAGAGAGAGAGAGAGAGAGAGAGAGAGAGAGAGAGAGAAGAGAGAGAGAGAGAGAGAGAATAAAATTGGCATTTTTTCACATAAATAAAGTCACCTGTCAGCCAACCCTTAAGACTAAAGAGTTGACTCATTTTCCAATTATAGATGGCAATAGAAAAGAGAAGTTTTGAGTTTCAAAGAGAATGGTGTTCACTAATTTCTGTCTTCTACTTTAGGATTTCTAGGACAGTGGTAGTTTTTGATGGCAAGTGATTACTGAAAATGCTTGAAAAAAGCAGTTTAATGTTATTCATCAAGAATAATCAAGAACAGGTCTTTCTTTCTAAGCAGAGGTTTTAGGGTTAAGAAGCTAAACAAGCATCATTAACTAGGCGCTTATTTCTTCTATTTATCTTGTTGGGTTGGTGGGGGCGTTACCACAGAGAAAGGTAAGAATGAGAACAGTCCCTCCCTACTGATGAAGTGCCAAAGACCCTAATCTTCCCTTGCTGATCCAGTGCGCTAATTCTCTTCTGGTAAAAGGGCCTGCCCCTGAGCAGCTGATGGTGAGAGTGGATGTTTGTAACTAAACTTAAACTGAAGATAGTCATATTGAACACAGTAGAGATGGAGAGTCTGAAATCACTGGTTGAGATGTCTACAAAGAGTAGGTAGCACATTTCTCTCATCTTGTTGTTCAACTATTGCTTTTGATGAGGAAAACAAGAGACAATTGTAGAGAAATTTTAATTCAGCAACATAGCTGCTTTGGGAAGGGATCACATCCAAAGATATGATCTGCTCTGAATGCAAACCTTCCCTGCATTGCAGTATGATCTGTAGGAAATAAAAATACACCTTTAATCCCTAGGTGCATTTGTAGAAAACAGCAGTCATGTTTGAATGTGATGTCTAATTGTGTACACAGAGTGAAGAATCAGAAAAAAAATTGACAGAAAGAGCCAGAGTAATAGATGCTCACATTAGAGCAACACAGAAAAGAGAATTTACTTACAAGCAATGAGAGAGAGAGAAAATGGTGTTGCAATGCATGGAGAGTAGGGTGAATATATAACAATTTTACCATAACAGGTTTACAGAGACACGTTACAAAGAGAACAAGCTAGACACAGGAGAAGACAGAATGAACCAGAGAATGAGAAGGATCTAGCAGATTAGAACATATTACTAAAATTAGTATGAGGCCAGACAAAACAATTCTGTCAGAAGCTGAGAGAAGCTGGCTTGAGTCAGTCATTGTGGATAATTAGACTCTATAGAAACTAGAAGCTTCCAGACTTGGACTAGTGTTGAGATTCTGCAAACCCCACTCCTCAGTTACCTGACAATATAGCCAGGTATACCCCATTCCAAAGCTACCCAGCAGTATCCAGGTATGCTCTGCCCCAGCTACCTGACACTGGAAAAGGGCTGTTGACCCCACCTCTCGCTCTTGCTCCTTGTTGCTCTCTTGGCCTCTTACTCTTACTTCACTTGCCCTTCTCTCTCTATTCCCTTCACCCCTCTCTCTATGTGCCGGCCTCTATTCCTCTAATTCTCTATTGCTATCTTTTCTTTCTCTGCTTCTACCACTTTCTTAAATCATCCATGATCTGAATAAACTTTATTCTGTAATATACCATTGTGTGGTTGGTCCCTTGGGGGAAAGGGATTCCCAACCTGGGTCCCCCAGAGGCATCTCCTTTGCCTCCAGGCCTCACTGCACCACCATGGTATCCCCATACTCTCTTCATCTTTTTCCTAACACCTAAGATGGTTAGAACACAAAAGCAAATGCCAATAATTTTATTTTAAAGCTATAATTACCATTAGTTTTTAGCCCTTAACAGTACTCTCCTTAATAACATCTAGTGAATCCATAAATAATTATCAAAGACAATCTGTGTTTTGATGAAGAGGGCCAAAATTAATTATAATAGTAATCTAATATACCACCCAAAGCCATGTCCATATATCCTGGATAGAGCTCTTATCTCATGACTTCATCTGAGGAAATTAAAGTGACATTTACAGAAAATATATTGATAAATTTACAGAAAGTTGTATGAAGGATATCGATTTAAGATTGTTAGCCTAGGAACTGAGGCAAATTTTGCTCTTAATAATAACAACTCTTTCATTTCTTGGTCTAACCCTTTTTATTTTCCATGTATTACTGTTAAGATCCAGGAGTCACCTCAAAAAGCACATAAAGCCCAGATCTCAGTCATACAGTAATATGTTATTCAGCATTTTCCCTAGGACTGATTGATCAGGGCCAAAAACCAGACTTGGAAGCTGATTAAGGCACCTAGTCAAGATCCTTCAGAGCTTTTAAACCTTTAAACATCTATGCCAAGTTATTTCACCAAACAGGATTTAGGAATAAAGAACTTCAATAGAAACATATCTTCATTGCACATTTATTTTGTCCCTATTGGTTGGGGTATTCAGTTGTGGTGGATGCCTTGCTTTGAATAATGTTAATGTCTTAACTTGCTAACCAGGATGTCAGTTACTCACACGCACATGTCTCCTCCCTCCAAACATAATAACAATTTCTATGGAGGTTTCAGGAATTGAGAACTTTACTCAACCCAGACCCAAAATGGAAGTTCCATTCAAATTGTCTTTCTAGACTGGTGCAGATGTCCCTCCTGTGCTGAGGTCCATGCAAAAAGCAGTTTATGAGTACAAAATCCATAAACACTTATAAGCAGGTGCAGGAGAGTCTGCCACGCAGTTGGGTTGTGACCTGGCTTATTGTCGCTAACTATAAAGCAGTTCTAGAATATGCAATTACCTCAGGAATGAGAAAGTTTCCTTGTTATATGAGTGAAAACATAAAATGCCTGGCTAGACAGGCAGCAGTTACCTAGGTATTAACATTATATAGTATTGTGAAGAAATTGATGAAACCAGCAACACCTGGAGAGAAAAGATGGAGTCCTGACTAAGTGTGCATTATTGACATCAGCAAGGTCCATGTGAAGAACCCCCATTTCCTAGAACAAGTTCAGTAAAATGACAAGCCTTCTTCTGGTTCAAATATAAATGATATTGACAATGAGTTTATAGGATGAAATAGCTCCCCTACTGTGCACGAAGTATATGTACATTCACACTAACCTAATAATTGATTTCCTCTTCCATGAAATAATTATTACAAATAAACTCCCTAGAACAAGCAAACTGATAGCAGTAATCTAGAGCTCCCCTGGGGATGCTGAGCTAGCAATCAATGACTGACGAATCCTCACAACCTTGTGCCATAACATATCAAAGTTCCAGGTTGCTTTTTAGGTGCCCAATGTCATGTGTTCTATA
The DNA here is from genome assembly GCF_963924665.1 of Micromys minutus. Taxonomy (NCBI): domain Eukaryota; kingdom Metazoa; phylum Chordata; class Mammalia; order Rodentia; family Muridae; genus Micromys; species Micromys minutus. The sequence continues at coordinate 5,328,259 of NC_137952.1, forward strand.
TGTGGATTCTTGACTTTGAATTACTATAACACCACAGTCAGGATTCTTGGACCAAACATACAAAATGCAACAAACATCAGAAACAGAATTTATAAAAGTATAATTAACCATAAAAAAGACTTGAGACCCTGAATCTATACAAAGAAGGATTATTTTGTTCTCATTTTATAACTACTCAAGCTTGTTACTCAAGCATACATCACCAAGTTCAAATTCTTGTTCAATACTTATTAGTAGAATGGATTGGATAAATGCTTCAAGTTTATATTCTTCTTTATAAAATATTGGTGTATTTCACCACTTGCTACAAGAAATTAGTGATATATGGAAAGTGAAGACAGCCACATGCACATATATGCTCAGTACTTGGTAGCCATTGTTACCATAATGTCTTTATTGTTCGTAGGAGCATATATTCCTTCTTCCTTGCATGGTGGAATATCTGAGATACTAATTAAAACGTATGTCATAGATTAATATTTTACTTATAACACTGACTGAAAAGTTGAATTAATCTGCCTTTTTCCACTGTATGTTTTGTACCTTCAGAAACGGTGATGAAGTTTTTAGCTTTCTGGACCAATCTTAAAATGGTTACTAAAATACTATAGCATTACCAAACAGACAGTAGTATATTTGTATACTATTTACTTGAAGTTAACTTGACACAAAATTCATAAATTATAATAAGAGAAATTTGCTTGGACTATTAATTGCATCAGGTTGGTCTGTGAAGCATTTTTTGAGTAATGTGGTAAGGTCCAACCAACAGTAGTTAATACAGACCTAGAGAGGTTGCCTTGTGTTAATAAGAAAGCAGACTGAGCCAACCATGGAGTGAAAACCATTAACTAGGATTCCTCTATAGCCTCAGATTCCCGTTTTGTACTGAGTTATTGCTTTGTCTTCTATCAGTGATGAGAGTGATGTTTAAGTGTAAGCTAAGTATACCATTTTCTCCATCAGTTTGCTCTCGGCCAGTATTCTACACCAAGGGAAAGTAAATGAGACCAAGTCCTCCGAGAGATGAAAGACATGAAGGAGCAAATAGATGACCTCATTGTGGGTAAACGCAAGTTCAAACAAGTAAGATATGTACATGTTTAGGATCAAAGATAATACTCAGACAATGATGCCTACTCTTGGAGAGTTTATTAAATATTTAAATGGCACAGAAAAGAAGTGTATAGAAGAAGGTTCTGGGAAGAAGAAAGTCCAATTGGTTTATACAGATGCTGTTGCAGTATACACGTACCTAAATGCACACTATATACACAGTACCACTCGTAGGCTTACTCTGATTATAGATAAACACATATAATCTATAAAGTGAGGAATATTAAGAAAGAAGAGACAAGATAATAAGAAAAATCATATCAAGCTAGAAAAAGACATTTACTTTTTTTAAACAAATTTATTTTACAAAACAAAGATAAATGTACAGATTTTAAACATTTTTTGTTTAAAATTATACATTTTTGTCAGTACTTTTTTTCAGATTTTAACATAATTTTTACAAAAAATATATGAATATATTTTTTAGTCAGTACTTGATTTTTTTCAAGGTTTGATAGTATGCCTTGAAAACTTAATAGTTACAGTGAGCTAAAGTACATGTAAAACAAAATGTAACATGGAAATAGTTAAAGTTTTCGTGTTTTGTAAATATTTTTTTGTTTTGTTTTGTATTCTTTATTTCTTGGACTTCATACAGTCTGTGAATTGTTTCAGGGAGAGTGCAAGCCTCTGAGGTTAGCATCCCACTTTCAGTAACTGCATATTATGTCTGTTCTTTTGTGACTGGGTTATCTTACTCAGGATGATATTCTCTAGATGAAGCCATTTTCTTAAGAATTTGGTTAAGTCATTGTTTCTGGTGGCTGAGTAGTATTCCATTGTGTATATGTACCACAATTTTTGTATCCATTCATCTTCTGAAGGACATCTAGGTTCCTTCCAGCTTCTGGCTATTATAAATAGAGCCGCTATGAACATTGTGGTGCATATATCTTTGTTGTGTATTAAAGTGTCTCTGGAGTATATGCCCAGAAGTGGAATAGCTGGGTCTTCAGGTAGTACGATATCCAATTTTCTGAGGTATCGCCAGACTAATTTCCAGAGTGGTTCCTCTGTGGAACAGTGGAGAAGTGTTCCTCTTTCTTCGCAGCCTCGCCAGCATCTGCTGTCATCTGAGTTTTGGATCTTGGCCAATCTGACTGGTCTGAGGTGGAGTCTCAAGGTTGTTCTGATTTGCATTTCCCTGATGGCTAAGGATGTCGAGCACTTCCTCAGATGTTTCTCGGCCATTCGGTGTTCCTCAACTGAAAACGTTTTGTTAAGCGCTGTACCGCATTTTTTAATAGGGTTATTTGATTCTCTGGTGTCTAGCTTTTTGAGTTCCTTGTACACCTTGGATATTAGGCCTCTATCTGATGTGGTGTTGGTAAAGACCTTTTCCCATTCTGTTGGTTGCCGTTTTGTTTTCTTGACAATGTCCTTAGCCGTACAGAAACTTTGCAATCTCATTAAGTCCCATTTGTTAATCTTTGATCTTAGAGCTTGAGCCATTGGTGTTTTGTTCAGGAAATTTTCTCCTATGCCTATGTGTTCTAAGGTTTCCATACTTTCTCATCTAATAGTTTCAGTGTATCTGGTTTAATGTAGAGATCTTTGATCCACTTACACTTGAGCTTTGTACAAGGAGATAAGAAAGGGTCTATTTTCATTCATTTGCATGCTGAGTGCCAGTTGGACCAGCACCATTTGTTGAATAGGCTGTCCTTTTTCCATTGAATGTTTATGGCTCCTTTGTCAAAAATCAGGTGACCATATACATGAGGGCTCATTTCTGGATCTTCTATTCTATTCCATTGATCAACATGCCTATTTCTGTACCAGTACCATGCAGTTTTCAGCACAATTGCCTTGTAATATAGCTTGAGGTCAGGGATAGTGATTCCCGCAGATGATTTTTTGTTGCTGAGGATGGATTTCATTATTCTAGGTCTTTTGTTATTCCATATGAAATTGCACATTGATTTTTCCAATTCCATGAAGAACTGGGTTGGGATTTTGATGGGGATTGCATTGAATCTGTAGATTGCTTTTGGTAGGATGGCCATTTTTAAAATGTTGATCTTTCCAATCCATGAGCATGGGAGATCTTTCCATTTTCTGAGATCCTCCTCAATTTCTTTCTTTAGAGGTTTGAAGTTCTTGTCATACAGGTCCTTCACTTCCTTAGTTAGAGTCACACCAAGGTATTTCATAGTTTTTGTGATGAATGTGAAGGGTACCTTTTCCCTAGTTTCTTTCTCCACATGTTTGTCCTTTGAGTATAGGAAGGCTACTGATTTGTTTGAGTTAATTTTGTATCCGGCCACTTTGCTGAACTTGTTTATCAGCTTTTGGAGTTCTCTGGTGGAATTTTTGGGGTCACTCAAATACATTATCATGTCATCGGCAAAGAGTGATGTTTTTATCTCTTCCTTTCTGATTTGTATCCCCTTGATCTCCTTTTGCTGTCTAATTGCTCCAGCCAGGACTTCCTGTACTATGTTGAATAGGTAGGGGGAGAGTGGGTAGCCTTGTCCAGTCCCTGATTTTAGTGGGATTGCTTCAAGTTTCTCGCCATTAAGTTTGATATTGGCTGTTGGTTTGTTGTATATTGCTTTTATTATGTTTAAGTATGGACCTTGGATTCCTGTTCTTTCCAGGACTTTTAACATGAAGGGGTGTTGGATTTTGTCAAATGCTTTCTCAGTGTCTAGTGAGATGACCATGTGATTTTGGTCTTTGAGTTTGTTTATATGGTGGATTACGTTGATGGATTTCCTTATGTTAAACCATCCCTGCATCCCAGGGATGAAGCCAACTTGTTCATGATGAATGATCGTTTTGATGTGTTCTTGGATTCGGTTTACAAGGATTTTTTCGAGTATTTTTACATCGATGTTCATAAGTGTGATTTGTCTGAAGTTCTCTTTCATTGTAGGGTCTTTGCGTGGTTTAGTTACTAGGGTTATTGTAGCCTCAAAAAATGAGTTGGGTAATATTCCATCTATTCTATCTTTTGGAATAGTTTGGCGAGTATTGGTGTTATATCCCCAATAAATATCTGATAAAATTCTGCACTGAACCCATCTGGACCTGGGCTTTTTTTAATTGGGAGGCTTTGGATGACTACTTCTATTTCTTTAGGTATTATAGGGTTATTTAGATGGTTTACTTGGTCCTGGTTTAACTTTGGCATCTTGTATCTGTCTAGGAATTCGTCCATTTCCTCCAGATTTTCCAATTTTGTGGAGTATAAGTTTTTGTAGTAGGATCTGATGATTTCTTGAATTTCCTCAGTTTCAGTTATTATGTCGGCACTTTCCTTTCTGATTTTGTTAATTTGGATACTCTCTCTTTGCCCTCTAGTTAGTCTGGCTAGGGGTTTATCAATCTTGTTGATTTTCTCAAAGAACCAACTCTTTGTTTTCTTGATTTTTTCAATGGTTCTTTTTGTTTCTATTTGGTCTATTTCTGCCCTAATTTTGATTATTTCTTGCCGTGTACTATTTTTGGGTATATCTGTTTCCTTTTGTTCTAGGTATTTTAGCTGTGCTGTCAGGTTGTTGATGTGAGCTCTCTCCAGTTTTTTTTTTTGGAAGCATTTAGGGATATGAGTTTTCCTCTCAATACTGCTTTCATTGCATCCCATAGGTTTGGGTATGCTGTGTTATCATTTTCGTTGAATTCTAGAAAATCCTTAATTTCTTTCTTTATTTCTTTTTTGACCCTGCTATCCTTTAACAGAGCGTTGTTTAGTTTCCATGTGTATGTGGGCTTTTTGTTGTCTTTGTTGTTGTTAAAGACCAGCAGTAGACCATGGTGATCTGAGAGAATGCATAGGAGTATTACAATCTTCTTATATTGATGGAGGCTTGTTCTGTGTCCAATTATGTGGTCAATTTTTGAGAAGGTGCCTTTGGGTGGTGAGAAGAAAGTGTATTCTTTTATTTTAGGATAGTAGGTTCTGTAAATATCTATTAATTCTAGTTGGTTCAAAGTCTCTGCTAGTTTTGCAGTGTCCTAGTTCAGATTCTGTTTCCATGATCTGTCCATTGGTAAGAGTGGGGTATTAAAGTCTCCCACTATTATTGTGTGGGGTGAAATGTATTTTTTGAGCTTTAGTAGGGTTTCTTTTATGTATGTGGGTGATTTTTTATTTGGAGCATATATGTTAAGGATTGAAAATTCCTCCTGACAGATTTCGCCGGTAATGAATAAAAAGTGTCCTTCCTTATCTTTTTTGATAACTTTTGGCTGGAAATTTACTTTATTCGATATTAGAATAGCCACTCCAGCTTGCTTCTTGGAGCTGTTTGCATGGAAGTTTTTTTCCCACTCTTTTACTCTGAAATAGTGTCTGTCTCTGTCTCTGAGATGAGTTTCCCGTATGCAGCAAAAGGCTGGATTTTGTTTATGTATCCAGTCTGATAGTCTATGTCTCTTTATTGGGGAGTTGAGACCATTTATGTTAATAGATATCAAGGAATAGTTGTTTATGTTTCCTGCCATTATTGCTTTTTTGGGTTGAGTTGTGTCTGTGTTTTATTCTTCTTTTAGTTTTCTTGTTTAGGAGTTTTCTTCTTTTTACTAGGCAGTATTTTTCATCATTGTATTGGGTTTTCCACCTATAATTCGTTGTAGTGCTGGGTTTGTGGTCAGATATTGTGTGAATTTTGATTTGTATTGAAATATCTTCGTCTCTCCATCGATGGTGATTGATAGTTTTGCTGCGTATAGCAGCTTGAGCTGGCACTTGTGCTCTCTTAAGGAGTGCATGATGTCTGTCCTGGCTCTTCTAGCTTTCATAGTCTCTGTTGAGAAATCGAGTGTCAGTCTGATTGGTCTGCCTTTATATGTTACCTGACCTTTTTCCCTTACTGCTTGTAGTATTCTTTCTTTGCTTTGGGAACTTGATGTTTTTACTATTATGTGTCGGGAGGTATTTCTTTTCTGGTCCAACCTATTTGGAGTTCTGAAGGCTTCTTTTATGCTCGTGGTCATCTCATTCTTGTTGGTAGGGAAGTTTTCTTCTATGATTTTGTTGAAGATATTTACTGTGCCTCTTTGTTGATAATCTTCTCCCTCTTCTATTCCTATTATCCTTAGTTTCATTCTTCTCATTGTGTCTTGGATTTCCTGGACATTTTGGGTTAGGAGCTTTTTGTTTTTTGCATCTTCTCTGGCTGTATTGTCTATGTTTGCAATGTTGTCTTCTGCCCCCAAGATTCTCTTTTCGATCTCTTGTAATCTATTGGAAATGCTTGCTTCTGTGTCTCCTGATTTCTTTTTTTGGTGTTCTGACTCTATGGTTATCTCTTTTAGCGTTTTCTTTATTGTGTCAATTTCTGTTTTAATTTTCCTTTTCCATTCCTTTATTTCTTTGGTTCTGTTTTCCTCTAGTTCTTTGAGTTCTTTGAGTGTTTTTCTTGTTTCTTCTTTAAAAGCTTCTGAGTCTTTTTGATTTTCCTCCCTTTTTTGTTTAGGTATCTCTATCAGCATCTTGAGGTATGATTTCAGGTCTGTGTCTTCTTTTTTGGAGTGTTTGGAATTCCGATGTTTGCTGTTATGGGAGAGCTGGGTTCTGGTGTTGCTAGATTGTCTTGGTTTCCTTGGGATATACTCTTTCTCTTTCCTCTTGCCATTTTGTTGTCAGTGATATGTTCTTGCCTTTCCCTTGTATCTCGTCTGTGTCCCTGGTTCTCCACTTGTCCAAGTGTCAGATGGGCTGAGCCCTGTTTTATGCCTCAGAGTCATCGGGTGTGAACAGAAGTTCCAATGTTCTGTTTCTGGTTGCTGGATCAGGCAGGGCAGGGCAGGGCAAGGCAGGGGGTGCACTTTCAGTGTGCACTCTGCAGACATCTCTCTGCTCCCCTGCAGCCTAGGTCTCCCACTCACCAGTTGTGCAGCTGTTACGAGCTGCCGTTCCGGGTAGCAGATGGGCCGGGCTCCGCTGCGTCCTGAAGTCGCCTCTGGTGGAAACAGAAGTTCTAATTTTCTGTTCCCAGTCGCTGGATCGGGCAAGGCATTTTAGGGCAAGGCAGGGGGTGCACTTTCTGTGTGTACTCCGCAGAGATCTCTCTGCTCCCCGGGATCCCAGTTCTTTCACTCACCAGTTGCTCAGCCTCTACAAGCCACCGTTCCGGGTGGCAGATGGGCCAGGCTCAGCTCTGTGTCCTGAAGTTGCCTCCGGGTGGAAACAGAAGTTCTAATTTTCTGTTCCCAGTCCCTGGATCAGGCAAGGCAGGGCAGGGCAAGGCAGGGTGTGCACTTTCCGTGTGCACTCTGCAGAGATCTCTCTGCTACCTGGCAGCCCAGGTCTCCCACCCACCAGTTGCTCAGCCTCCAAGAAGGACATTTTCAAGGAACCCATTTCTGTTGAGGTATGCTTCATGGAAATTCTATGAGGCATAAGGATATGAGGGATACCTCTGGTGGACCCATGCTGAGGCATCTCTTCCCCTGAGGAACCAGACACTCAACAATATAGTATAGAATAGAGTTTATTCAGGGCATGGGGAGGGGAGTTAAGAGGGTATTAGGGGCAGAGAAAGAAGAGTAAATTAGAGGCCAGTCATGGACACCTCGAGAGGGAGAGGGAGAAAGGAAATGGGGAGAGGAAGGACAAAAGGGCAAGAGAGCAAGAGGTCAAGAGAAAGAGGAGAAGGCAAGCACACTCTTTTATAGTGCCAGGTAACTGTGGAATATAACATACCTGGCTGTTGTCTAGGTAACTGTGGGGTGGGGTATAACTGGCTGTTGCCAGGTAACTGTGTGGTGGGGTTTACAGAATCCCAACAATCATGGCAAGAAGTATGCTAGTACATAGGCATAAATGGTGCTGAAAGAGCCAAGAGTTCTATGTCTTAATCAGCATCAAAAGGTGGCTTTTCCACACTGGGCAGAGCTTGAGCATATATGATCTCAATGCCAGCCTCCACAATGACATATTTCTTCCAACAGAGACATACCTATTCTAAAAAGACCATACCTTTTAATAGTGACACTCCCATGGGCCAAGTATTCAATTTCATGAGTATTCAAATATCTACCATATCTGGTTTATTATTATTCAATTCTTGTAGTAACTCTTTGCTAACTCTACAAAAGAAGGAAGGGAGGTTATAAATCAGACACTTTTTCTGAAATCACCAAGTTCAGGCAGCTTGGGCCATTCCTAGAAGAATATCTTTGGATGACTCATATCTGATATAATCAGAGATGGGACTATCCCCAGTATCCTTCTTCTTGGAATGTTTCTCCTTCATAGCAATTTGCTTAGGGGGAGAGAAAAAAAATGGATGTGTGTGCTTGACCTGAAACCTTTAAGGATCCAACCAGATAAGTCACAATAGCATGATGTAACAGTATGCCTTAATCTAATCTATCTTGATAGATTATTCAAATAATTGGTTGTTGATAATAGCTAGAAGAGCAGACTCTGAATATCATTCATTAGGTGAAATAATGAAGATTGAACATTATTACTGCATAATGACTTCACCCTCTATCTACTTTCAAATAGTTTGTCAAGTGACTCCACAAAAAGTACTCTTTGAACTTATAAGGTATATCACATATGTATAAAATGTATGCACATTCTACTTCTCAAGTGTGTCTGATGGGGGAGGAAATTAAGTACAGTTGCCTGAGTGGAGTGAGAACATGTCGAGTCTCTTTGTAGTTCAGACTATCATCCAAGAACTACATTATTTGCTGTTTTGGAATTGTCTTTTTTTCATCTTCATTGAGCTCACATTAACTCTCTAAATAGCACTGGCCTTTGGCTTCCTGCTCTGATCAAGCTACTGCCACAGCCATCAACACTAGGTAACTGTCAGGGTTCAGCACTCCTGGGGGAATATTCTACCTGGCACTCCTTAGCATCCTGAGAGCCTGACTACAATAGCAGAAGCCTCTGGGAAAACAGCAGGAGAGAAGTAGAGGAAAGCCATGTTACACAACACCCACCAGCTCAAGTTTTTGAACTCCAGTTCACAGGTTTTCAGAACAATATTGAAGAGACAAGGAGGAGGGAGCGTTGACATGTGGCCTTGAGGTTTCTTGATGAGGATGGACAGCTTGTTGTGCAGAGGTCTAATTGAACCCAGTGGCTGCAAAAATGAAAGCCAAGTGCTGTAAGCAAAACAGAAAGAAGTGCCTGCTGGGCTTACTGTCTTAATTTTCCCACCACTGTCCAAGGAAAAGCCACTTCGGAGGGGCTTCTCTTGCCAATGGGTATTTTAGTCTTGTAATTAATTCCTGGTTACTGTCCAAAGTTCCCAGCAAGATGCAAATTACGTTAAATAAGACAACGGGGCCTATAACTGGTTTAAAGGACTAGGCATAATAACCTGGTACAAGAAGGACTTATATTCGACTGAACCAGAGCCTGCCTGCAGAGAGAGTACTCAGGAATCAGGAGACTAAAGAGAAATCTTTCTCACAAATCTGTCTAATGTTTTCAAATAATTGTCAGAATGGTGTAACATGCTTTGCATAGCAATTTCTTCTCCATCACAAAACTAAGATTTAATCATTTCTATTCCAGTTGTAGATATGCAGAAAGAAATAAAGCTTTGGTTCTCAAAGAAAAGTCATGAATAGTGAGTAACATGGTGGAGTCTAAGCAGACACCTGAGTTACAAAGCTGTACTATATGTACTAAGATACATCTGCTCTCAATTGAGAATGCTGACAATATATTCACAGGAAGTCCAATAAGTATGTGAATATGACAACTAATGATATCAAAGATGATGTAAATCTGATTTATGATCACATGACAGTATAATAGTCTTGAGATAGTGACATTTTTTTTCTGTTATTGGATGCCATCCTTGCCTTTTTCCCTGTTCTAATTGAAAGTACTCCTGTTTTATTCCTAGTCAAGGGATGCTCCATTGGTGAAACAGAAATATTTGCACTCTGGTTATAAAGTCCCCTCAAAGAGAGAAGATGTGGGGTATTCATAAAATATCTCTGGTATGAGAAAGACGTACCCCAGTGAAGAAAAAGATAGCAGAGAAAAGTCACTGTCTTATAGTGAGGTAAAATAACAATCAGGCATGGGCACACAATGGCCTTTGCAGCAGAGTGTGATGGGAAAAAACATGGCTTGGATACTGTGGTTGTAATGTGCCCTCCAAAAATTCATGTGTTACAAACCTGATTCCAGATTCTGACAATAGAACTTAAGTGAGGAATATATAAGGGCGGATGAGTCTGAGATCAATGGCTTTGAAAAAAGTAGTTTTGGACCCTGTGTTTCCTCACAGTGTTAAACCCTTTGCCTTGGAATGATGGATAAGAAAATCTTTGTAACTATAAGGAAATAAATGTTTATTCTTTATTAGTTACACAATATCTGTAATTGTAGAAGTACCCAACAAAGACTCAGACCATACACAATACTTCAGTCCATGTAGGAGAGTCCCTGAAATTGTAATGAGTACACTGATGAGAAAAAAGGATGCAGTATTACAAGTACTAGTGGGTAACCAATGACTTGGGACCAGATGGAAGTATCTCTGAACTAATTCAACCAATTTTTAGCAATCAAAAGTTTGGAGTAATCATACAAAGTCAATCTCAGCTTAGTGGACAAAGTCTAGAAAATAAATTCTAAGTTTAAGTTTAACGAAAGAAATGAAAAAAAATGACTGATTGCATATTTGAATGTATAGACTAAAACTCAAACTTTTGTGAAAAGAACAGTCACAACTATCGACCTTCTAGAGCTCTGAAAAATGTATTATCACCCTCAGAAGATTGTGTCAAGTGCTTTAAAGTACAGTTTACTTCTCCAGAGTCATCGGAATAGATGATTTTATTAACATAAATTCTGTGGTGAAGGAATCAAATGCTTGGTGTCTTTTCTAAGCTTCTAAGATCATAAGGTTTTAGTGACAATGTTTGCCATTGGGTCACTCTAGTGATTTTTTTGTCCTGCTTTATTCTTTCAGTGTAGGACAATAGTGCCTTCAATTGTCCACTTGTGTTAACAGTAGTATTAAAAACCTTGAAGCTCTCTATCATGGGTGGCAAACAATAAGATAAAAAAAAATTTCTAAGAAAATTCAACGTGGAATTGCTACACAGGTTGTTTGTTTGTATCTTTAACAAAGAATCCAAGTTCCATTCACATTTATATTTTAGTCCAATGCTTTGGGGTGGGAAGAGGTGATGAGATCTTATGTTTAAACATGAGGAGGGCAGATTACATTACCTTCAGGAGACATTAGTGCCCCCTGCCTCCCTCCCTTTTTCTCTACCCTGCCCTACCTATTCTGAACTTGGTATGGCTGACATGTTAGAACAGATATGGTAGACTTCTCTCCTGATGATAACTTTGTTGCCAGGATCGGAAATATATCTGCATCCATCATAAATCCTTTTTTTACTTGAGCTATGATCTCAAATATACAAAAATAAAATGTAACTATCTTCAGATTTTAAAAATATATATCTACATTAATCCCTAGCTTCAATTCTGAGATGGCCATAAGCTTGGAAGCAAGAAAGAAATGTTGATGCCCGTATGAATTTGAGAGTTTATGAATTTTTTTCAGTCTTTGTTTGCTTGCTTACTGTCATATGAAAGGGTAACTGGTAAGTTATTTAATTTGAAAGAATATACAGCAGACCACTTCTTCATTTTTCACTCATGGATTAAAATTGGTGAAATAAACTATGAAAATGAAGTCTTCATATATGTTATGGATACATTTTTTATGTTGTATGTCTTTCTAGAGAACTAGAAAAAAAGAATACAATTTTATTTGAGAGTTGTCTCTTCCTAGGAAAAGGCCCACACAAAGAAAGCAATGAACGGTACCATGTCGACTCATTTTATTGAGCGAGCCATTATTATGTAGTAGAAGTCTCAGTGAAAATATTTGGTGACAAATAGACCAAATTCTTTGTTAGCATTTTCTTTCTTTACTCAAAAATGTAAATAATCATGTTCACTACTCAATGGTAAAGTTTCATCTCACTCATCACAAACATCATGTCTATTGATTTGCTATTAAACATGATATCTTTGGGGTATAAAAATGCAAACCTACAGGAAACATATATGCTGTAGATTTAACAGTATCACTAAAGTCAAATATTCAAAATTAAATATACAAAAAAACATTGAAAACTATCATAAAATTAATGTACATTGAAGATATAATATGTTCAATTTTATTTTAAATTGTTAATGCTATCAGAGACCAAAACACAGCATGCAGTGTTAGTCCTAGGGATTTAACACTTATGACTTTAGATGGCACCCTGGTCTCAGTGGCTTTGCTTGCTCTGTTTTAGTGTTTCTATTCTCTGTCTCCATTTCTGCCACTATGCTTCTCTCCTACACACATGCACGTGTGCACAAGTGCGCAGATGCAGGTGCACACACAAGGGGGGGGGGGGTTGAGGGATGCGGGGGAGAAAGAGAAAGAAAGACCGAAAGAAAAGAAGAGAAGAGAGAGGAACAGAGAGAGAAGAAGACAGAGGGGGAGAGAGAGAAAGAGAGAAGGTGAGAGAGAGAAAGAGGGAGAGAAGTGGGAAAGAGAAAGAGACATAGACACAAGGGAAGAGAGGGAGAGGAAGAGGGAGAGACTGATTACTTGACGAGAAGTAACAGCTAAAATCTGTGTAATGTTACATATAGATTTGAGTCTGTTTTTCCTGATAACACAGAAAGAGGCCTGAAACACAGCAAGGTGATATTCTCATTGAAAAAAGATTTATTTTTTAGAAAACTTTCCAGCTGCTTTCACATTTTGGGCTTAGGAATGTGTAAGAAAGGGGACAGCATAGAACAACATGCTCTCCACAAAATCTGAAGGCTCTTTCCAATCCTGTGGAACGCAGCCTGGATGCTCAGAGCAGAGGGTTTCTTCAATCACCTGGCAAATATCCTCTCAGTCCAATAGTCTAACGTGTAAGAATAACTGAAAATCTATAAATGTTTAGATTTCATGGTACTGATTTTTTCCCCAATATGCTGGTCAATGGGTCTTAAAAAGCCTCAGCTACAAAATAAAACGTTTATATCTAGATAAATAAACCTTACTCACTTCTAACCCTCCACAATTTTTTTCATTATAACAACTTCACATATACCAACATCATTATAACAACTTATAAATAGGTATTAATATAGCACTGATTCTCATATAAGCAAATATCAAGGTATTAGAGAAAGTTCGAACTTTTACAAAAAGCATACACTGTGTCTTTTCACTGTATTAGACTATGAAAACTTATATCTACGTAGAGAAATTAACATTGAAATTGTATAAAAGGAAGGAATTTGAGTTTAATCTACTTTCTTAAGATTAAAACTCTCTCTCTCTCTCTCTCTCTCTCTCTCTCTCTCTCTCTGTGTGTGTGTGTGTGTGTGTGTGTGTGTGTGTGTGTGAATAATAGGTACATTTTGGTGAAGTTAAACTTGTAAGTCTAAAACCAATGAGGTAAAGCTGCTTTACTGAGTTGGTACAGTATATGCATAATACTCGTTTGCTTTCAAAGGGGTCTTTGTTTAAAGATAGTCATGATTGTAGGGCTAAGACAATTGACAGAGCTCATCTATGCCATCATTTTACAAATGGGAACCATTTTAAATCTCTTTTTATCCTTCTACCATACTGAGTTTGGTTGAAGTGTATACCATATTACTGCGTTGATGTCACTAGCAACAGAAGATGAAGGGAGCAGACACTTGATGACAAAATACTGTTCAACACTGACAGACAATACTATTTCTGTCTCAGTTTCAAGGCATAGTAAACATAGTAAGGATTGATGTTTCCCTTCAGAGATGAAAGGATTGAACTTTGAGCTTCATGAAGGTTGAGCTAGCACATCTAACCTGCTAGTGGGAGATTCAGGACTGGAGACCATCCATCAGTATTTTACCTCCAAACATCTTGCTCTTTCTGCTGTTGCATTATTCTAGGACCTAAACATTACTATGTAAAGAATGTATACTTCATGAAACTGCTAATAGAATTTTAGTTCTCCTCTTCCTCATCCTCTGTGGGTACCCCAGTTATTTCCTTTTTTTTCTCTTCATTTGAAGGTACCTCTATGTACAAAAACAGCGATTTATTATATACAGTACTTGGTCCAATTAGATAATGATCTTACATGTCTCAGAAGCTTTAAACTGCAAAAGCTCATTTCAAACATTATGTCTAGTCTATTTGAGGACAGTAGCTCATGAGCACTAATTCTACAATGAAATCAGGAAGAACAGCAGCCATAAAGATAGGAGAGAACAGAAATAAACTGATTCCTGTGAGTATTCATGCTTAAGATTTGACCTTTGTCATTCTGGCTGGTGTGAGGGGGGATCTCAGGGTCATTTTGATTTGCATTTGCCTGATGACTAAAGATGCTGGACATTTCTTTCATTGATTCTTGGCCAGTTGAGATTTCTCTGTTGAGAATTCTATTTATCTCTGCACCTTATTTTTTATTGGGTTATTTGGTTTGCTGGAGTCTAACTCTTTCATATATATATATATATATATATATATATATATATATATATATATATATATATATATATTGAATATTAGTCCTCTGTCACATGAAGGGCTAATGAAGATTTCCAATATGTAGACTGACATTGTGTCCTGTTGACACAGTGTTCTTTGCCTGAGACAAACTTTTCAGTTTTATGAGGTTTCATTTATTAATTGCTGATACTAGAGTGCATGTCATTGGTGTTCTGACAAGAAAATTGTCTCCTGTACCAATGCATTCAAGTTTATTTTCTCCTTTCTCTTCTATTAGATTACTGTATCTAATCTAATAGTGTAGCTGGTTCTACACTGCTATTAATGGATCTGGTTTTACGTTGAGGTTCTTGATCTACTCGGACTTGAGTTTTGTGTACTTTATAAATATGGATGTATTTGCATTATTCTACATACAGATACCAGTTAGACCAGCACCATTTTTTAAAGATGCTCTCCCCATTGTTTTGTTTTATTTTTTTGTCAAAAAACAAGTGTGGATAGATGTATGCACATGCTAACAAGGATGTGGAGAAAGCAGAACATGCCTCTATTGCTGGTGGGATTACAAACTTGTACAAGCATTATGTAAATTATTCTGGTGGTTTCTCAGAAAACACCAGAACACACTGGTTTCATTCCACAAAAATGGTAAGATATTTCAGATTGAGAAGACAAAATGTTGTTTCAAACTGTTTATTTTCTTACACCCTCCTAAGCAATATTATCCATGACCTAAAAAACAATAAAGAATAAAAAAAATAAAAGTACAAAATTTAAAAGGTACAAAAGTATAAGTACTCATAATTTCTGTGCTGGCTTAGCTCATCAGAGTTAATGGCATAATCACACATAATGTTAATGATGGGGGGATAAACAATTATAAAGTCCTAGATACTGGAACTTGAGCAGCAGAAATGTACACCACTTTGGAATACCCTCAATCATGTAAAATAACCTACATGGAAAGAAAGACTATAAATGAAAATCAAAGTTATAAGATGACAAATGTAGCTGACATTGTTGATAGGACATATAGCTCACTATATTCTCAGAAAGTAAGAATATAGAAAGAATCATTACTTTAAAACCTAGATAGTGTAGAGGCATTAGAAACATTTTCCTAGAAAAGCAAAGTAAGTTTTGATGTTTTAATTTTCAATTCTGAGGGACATTCTTCTGTGTAGCATCACTCCTCTGATGAGTAGAGTATGAAAAACTATAAGGGTAGAAAAACAAATACCAATGATACCAACTAATCTCAAGAGCTCTCTACCCATCTGAGACTTGTCAGTAGCACAGAACTGCTGCCCCAATTACTCAGGAGCTTATAGCTAGAAGAATGTTTTAGAGAAGCAGCTGGAGGATAACTTAAATGTTTCAGTTAGACTCTATTTCAATAACAAACAATCCCCACTATATAATCTATTCCAGTTGGTTGCCTATCATGAGGAAAAGCTTTTGTGCATTAGTGTCCAAGAGTAATTGTTTTACTGATTCTCAAAATGGCAATCAATGATTGCTCAGTTCCCTTCACAAAGGTACCTAAAACATATATGTGAATGCATCTTAAAATGGCATGCCCCTGTTTCTTAGTGAATGTTAAGTTATATTATATTTCTATGAGGATGGAAAAAGTACTTAAATTCAAGCCTGGATTGATCTAAGGAAAGGTAATTTAAATGAATAAAAGTTGAATTGAATTTTAATTAATTATACATCAATGTTAATATCTCATATTTGGTAGGTTTTGATTTTTCAAAAGTGTCCACCTAATATCTGGCAAGAATGTTTATTTCTAAAGACAGGTGTTCTTAGCACTATAGTACCACAGATTGTAAAGTAAAAGGTTTCCTGGGAAGAGTGAAGAAAATGAAGGACAGTCAGCTAGAACCCTTCTAGTTTTCATAGACTGTGGAAAAAGACTTAATGGGAGTTGAAGATGGGTTTAGGCATTTGTAAGCTTAACTGAAATAAGACGTGCTGAACTGGGAACATGTAACAGTCCCAGAGACCTCATGTTGGCATAAAGAGCAGCATTTAAAGGCCACATTTCTGGTAAAGAGCTATCATGACATCATTTCTTCTGTTTCTGTTTTACTTCTTCACTTATTTACTTGTGCCCTTGGACAAGTTCCTGTAAGTTTATTATATCTATCTTTCTCTAGTGTGGAAGGGTAAAATTTTAATAGGACCGACTTGCAATATTGTTCTTAATTATCTCCCCATGTGAATATATGTAAAAACATTATTTCTGTGTGAATATATTCTTTTATCAGTGAAGACATAGCTAGCCCCTGCCACTAGCCCCCAGTTAGTGTTACACTGATCATATTTACTCTCAGGAATGAGTCTGCATTAACTTGTTAGGATGGATGATACCCAGTGGAACTACAACAAAATAGCAACACTCAGTGAGAATCTGGGGCATTTGAATACTTCAACATTGTCATTTCAGATTAAAAAAATCATTTAATCACTCAAGAAAACTAGATAGAAATTGTCTAACACATTAAGCATAGAGCTGCACTTTCTTCCTGAATTCAAACTTTTGAATACATCCCTCTATATCTAAACTCAAGGATGTCATAGATCTGCCCATTTTGACAGTGTCTATGGCAGACAAAACAGAGAAGGAAACCCAAATGTCCTTCAACCATAAACAGAAGAATAAACAAAACATGGTATGTGCATGTAGGGAACGCACGGAATTCAGCCTTTGAAAAGAGAAAGGGTGAAATCTAACTATGTAGAAAGGCATGAATGAATGCAGAAAACATGGTACTAAGTGACACAAGCCAAGCATAGAAGACCTATGGGACTAATCCTACTGTGCGCAATATCTCAGTCATTCTTCTAGAAGCAAAAGAGAGAAGGTTAGTTGCCTAGAGCTTGAGGAGAGAACCTGAAAGTTATTTTCTAACAAATATAAAGTTGCAGTTACACAGAATGAAAAATGTCTGTTTTGCTTTGCAACACACTGCCTATAGTTAGCAACAGAGTGCCACACAGTTGAATTGAAACTAATTTAAATTAAATAAATGGGTTTTATGTGAAAGGTTCCTTTCACAAATCATTTTTTAAGGCACCAAAAGACACAAGAAAATTTTACAGGTGACAGGTATGTTTATTATCTTGATTGTGCACATATTTTACCAAATACTATAAGATATTTGCACATTACATTTTATCAAGTGATTATATATACAGAAGTATTTATTATATAATTATACAATAAAGCTTTTTTTAGGGAGCATGTTTTTTTTAATAGTTGTAAACACTCTCCACTATTCATGTTGAAATTAAATATTTCTCGTGGAAACAAATTATTTCATAAATATATAAAATGTTTCTACTGCCCAAAGTTTGGGTATATATTTGAGAAAGAAAGAAAGGGGGAGGAAAGCTAATGACATTTTATTTCTTACTTCTAACTGGAGACAGAGAACAGTCTCAAACATTTGTTTCAATATTTTCTATGGATAAATGAGACAAAAAAAACTTACATGAATATTAGGTTTTAAGTTTCTCAACTTAGCATCTATCAAAAGTTCTCAATTATGGGAGAAGATCCATTTTGATGTATTTGGACACAGCTTACTTGCACACATCAGGCACTGAGGAAAGATAAAAGATACCAAGTCCACTCAGCCTCACGGCAGGTCTGCCCTGCCTTAGCTTGAAACATCTGTAGAGCAGTTAATGGACACCGTTCTTTTTGTGGCCTCCCAGGAGGGTAGAGGAAGCTGCCATTTATTATTCTTTATTCTTCACGTCTCTGACTGTATCTATAAATGTTAAATGAAGACTATTCTGGAAAGGAAACAAAGTGCTCCTGTGTTGCTCACAAAAGTGGGTGGCCACCATTTTTCTCTAACACAACAATAGTTTAATCATCTTCCTAGTGCAAAATGTGATTGAGTACACAAAACCACTTTTCAAGGGTGTCTGCCCAACACAAATGCATTGAAAACTGATTAAAGCAAACTTTCTCCTTCTTTCTCTGCCTTTTTCCCCCTGCGCTCTCATCCTGTTTCTTTTTCCTTTCTTTTAAGAAAATAGGGCAAGAAGATTCAAAGCATCACGGTTCTGTATTTCCAACCATTCTAAAGTCCTGCATATTCCTGCTTTTGTCTACCCCCTTTTTCTTTAAGAAGGAATAAGTCTTGCTGTTTAGTTTATGTTCCTTATTGATAATTTCTGATCTCTGAATTTTAGGGTTTTGACATGGTGTCTCTCTCAAAAGCTTAAGTTAAGAGTTTGGTCTCCAGATAGAGCACTCTTTTGTGAATGCTGACAAGGGAATGAACTAGAAGTATGTCATTGGGCCTAGGTCTTTAAGAATGTGTTGCATTTCAATATTTTCTGTCTCTCAGTTCTTTACTTTCTATCATGAACTGTCCTGCTTAATACCTTCTGACTGTAGTGTGTCAAATAATCAAGGCTGAGGCTTCTGAAACTGTGCCTAAGTAAACCTTCTTTCCATTTAGTTGGTTTTCTTGGAACGGTCACATTTATATAGTAGTAAATAATACATCATGTATTACATCTCACCTTAATGTCTTTGCTACTTAAATAGATTCATGGTCTTGCACTACACAGAAGGTTACTAAATAATGGTTACACTGAATTAGAAAAAATAAGGAATATTTTAGTATTCCAGAAGGTAGAAAATGTATTTATTAGTGTCTAGTGGATGTAAAAATAACTTCCCCAATAATCTTCCATTGCATCAACAATGTTTGGTCTTTGAGTTGTTTCCATATTTTAGGAAACTCTATCTTGTATTTCTTTAAGAAAGGAATGGATGTACCAAAGAGAAATTTTTACCTAAGCACATTCCAAACTTCTCTTGCTTCACTACCTCAGGAGACTGATTCCTATTGAGTTTGATGGTCCACACATAATAGTCTGGCACTTGTAAAGCTAGACAGATGGCTCACAAGTTCAAAGCCAGCCAACTCAACACATTGAACTTGAGGCTGGTATGGTCTATAAGGTGATACCTTGTCTTTAAAAAGCTGTAAAGAAAAGAAAGTCCTTCCCTAGGTTTACCTCCATCAGGGCTGCTGTATGAATGAAGCACGTATGCTGGGCATCAGAATCTCCAGTAGCTGCTGTTGCGTGGAGTTACAGTGGACACTTTGAAATGTAGGCCTCCTGTACAGTGGATTTGAGTCAGAGTTGGGAGGGGAAGAATGCTGTAAAAGAACATTATACTAAATTAAATTCCAACCTTCTACCTCATGGCGAAAGTATTTGTTTATGCCGATATAATATGATTCAGTAGTATTGGTTAATTTTTATTGTGTCCTTTTCCTAGGCATATAAATATTATTACCAAATTCTTTAAATGGACTTTCTGTATTCCAGTCAGCCTTCTCTGCCCTCTTGTTTAACTGGTTACAGCATCTGTTTGTTCCATGTAACCACTATGTTACCACTACTAAGCTAAGACATCTCTGTTTCTGGAGTCCTTTAAAAGTGGCTATGTGTGCCCTCTCACTTATGAGGTATTCGTGTCCTGCTTTCCAGCACCTGCAGTGACAATGTCACACTCATATCTAGTTAAACACCCCAACTCCAAGAACCCATGAGTCTTCTTTGATGTGGACATCAGCAGGGAGCGAGTTGGACAAATTGTTTTAGAATTGTTTGAAGATATGTTTCTAAAAGTGCAAAAAAAATGTTCACGCATTGTATGTTGGAGAAAAAAGGCCCTGGATCCACAACTGGAAACCTCTCTATTCTAAAGGATGTACTTTTCACCAAATTATTAAGACATGTATGATTCAGGGTAGAGACTTTTCAAATCAGAATGAGACAATTGGAGAAAAATGTTTGTTGTGAAAAAAATGAGATCAGAAACAGAGGAGATCCAGGGACACAGGCATGGTGAAAGGCTTTCTCAATAGCCAGGGGCAGAGAGATCTCTGCCGAGCACACGGAAAGTGTGCCCCTGCCTGGCTTAATCCAGGGAACCAAGAAGCCTGCATTGGGCTCTCTCTTCCCAGCTGGCGGCTTTTGGGTGCAGAACAGGCACACGGACCATCTACCACCAGGAACAGAGGAGATCCAGAGACACAGGCCTAGTGAGAAGGTGTTCTGAGTAGCCAAGGGGCAGAGAGATCTCTGCCGAATGCACAGAAAGTGCGCCCGTGCCCAGCTTGATCCTGGGAACTAGGAACCCAGCATTGCGCTCTCTGTTTGCAGCCAGCAGCTTTTGGGTAAAAAACAGGCAGTCAGACCATCCACCACCAGTAACAGCAGAGATCTAGGGACACAGGCCGGTACAGGGGAAAGGCAAGAACAACCAATCACTGACAATAAGATGACAAGAGGAAAGCAAAAGAACATACCCCCAGGAAAACCAAGACAACCTGTTAACACTAGAAACCAACTCTCCCATCATAACAAACAGCGGAATGACAAACACTCCAGAAAAAGAAGACTCAGACCTGAAATCCTATATCAAGATGATGATAGAGGTTCTTAAACAAGAACGGGAGGAAAAGCATAAAGAATTAGAAGCTTTTAAAGAAAAAACAAGAAAATCACTCAAAGAACTCAAAGAACTAGAGGAAAACAGAACCAAAGAGATGAAGGAATGGAAGAAGAAATTTAAAACCGAAATGGGCACAGTAAAGAAAACACTAAAAGAGATGACCATAGAGGTAGAAAACCTAAAAAAGAAATCAGGAGACACAGATGCAAGCATTTCCAACAGACTACAAGAGATAGAAGAGAGAATCTCTGGGGCCGAAGACAACATTGAAAACAGAGAAAACAGTCAGAGAAGATGCAAAGATCAAAAAGCTCTTAACCCAAAAAGTCCAGGAGATCCAGGACACAATGAGAAGACCAAACCTAATGATAATGAGAATAGAAGAGGGAGAAGAATATCAACTAAGAGGCACAGTAAATATCTTCAACAAAATCATAGAAGAAAACTTCCCTACCCTTAAGAATGAGATGACCACAACCATAAAAGAAGCCTACAGAACTCCAAATGGGTTGGACCAGAAAAGAAATTCCTCCTGACACATAATAGTCAAAACACCAAGTGCCCAAAGAAAAGAAAGAATACTAAAATCAGTAAGGGAAAAAGGTCATGTAACATATAAAGGCAGACCAATTAGAATCACACCTGATTTCTCAACAGAGACTAAGAAAGCTAGAAGAGCCTGGACAGATATCATGCAGACCCTAAGAGAGCACAAGTGCCAGCGCAAGCTGCTATACCCAGCAAAACTATCAATCACCATAGATGGAGAGACTAAGATATTCCAAGACAAAACTAAAT
Organism: Micromys minutus; assembly: GCF_963924665.1. Taxonomy (NCBI): domain Eukaryota; kingdom Metazoa; phylum Chordata; class Mammalia; order Rodentia; family Muridae; genus Micromys; species Micromys minutus. The sequence goes on from NC_137952.1 coordinate 5,350,132, forward strand.
TTACAAAATATCTGACCCAAAATCCAGAACTATAACCAATTATAGATGGAAAACCCATTACAATGAGGGGAACCACTTCATAGTAAAAACAAGAAAACTCCTAAGCAAGAAAACCAAAAGAAAAAAGACACACAGACACAATTCAACCTACAAAATCAATAATAGCAGAAAACAGCAACCACTATTTTTTGATATCTGTTAACATAAATGGACTCAATTCCCCAATGAAAAGACATAGGGTATCAGACTGGATACATAAACAAAACCCAGCATTTTGCTCCATACAGAAAACTCATCTAAGAGACAAAGACAAACACTATTACAGAGTAAAATGTTGGGAAAAAAAACCTTCCAAGCAAATGGCCCCAAGAAGCAATCTGGAGGGAAAAGATACCCTTCACAGTAGTCAAGAAAAATATGAAATACCTTGGTATGACTCTAACTAAGCAAGTGAAGGACCTGAATGAAAAGAACTTCAAACCACTAAAGGAGGAAATGGAGGAAGATCTCAGAAAATGGTAAAATCTCCCATGCCCATGCATCGGAAGGATCAACATTTTACAAATGGCCACCTTACCAAAAGCAATCTGCAAATTCAAGGCAATCCCCATCAAAATACCAACACAGTTCTTCATTGAGTTGGAAAGAGAAATGTGAAATTTCATCTGGAATAATAAGAAACCTAGAATAGCGAAATCCATCCTCAACAACAAAAAAACATCTACGGGAATCACTATCCCTGGCTTCAAGCTATATTACAAGGCAATTGTGCTAAAAACTGCATGGTACTGGTACAGATATAGGCACATGGATCAATGGAATAGAATAGAAGATCCAGAAATGAGCCCTCACATATATGATCACCTGATTTTTGACAAAGGAGTTGTAAACATTCCATGGAAAAAAGACAGCCTATTCAACAAATGGTGTTGGTACAACTGGCACTCAGCATGCAGAAGAATGAAAATAGACCCTTTCTTATCTCCTTGTACAAAGCTCAAGGGTATGTGGATCAAAGATCCCCACATTAAACCAGGTATACTGAAACTATTAGATGAGAAAATAGGGAAAACCTTAGAACACATAGGCACAAGAGAAAATTTCCTGAACAGAAGACCAATGGTTCGTGCTCTAAGGTCAAATATCATAAAATGGGACTTAATGAGATTGCAAAGTTTCTGTAAGGCTAAAGACACTGTCAAGAAAACAAAATGGCAGCCAACTGAGTGGAAAAAGATCTTTACCAACCCCACATCAGATAGAGGCCTAATATCCAAGGTATACAAAGAACTCAAGAAATGAGACACCAGAGAATCAAACAACCCTATTTAAAATAATGGGGTGCAGAGCTCAACAAAAAGTTCTCAACTGAGGAGTATCGAATGGCTGAGAAACATCTAAGGAAGTGCATGTCATACTTAGCCATCAGGGAAATGCAAATTATAACAACCCTGAGATTCCACCTCACACCAGTCAGATTGACCAAGTTCCAAAACTCAGATGACAGCAGATGCTGGTGAGGATGAGGAGAAAGAGGAACACTTCTCCACTGTTGGTGGGGTTGTAAACTGTACAACTGCTCTGGAAATCAGTGTTTCCTCATAAAATTGGACATAGTACTACCTGAAGATCCAGCTATTCCACTTCTGGGCATATACCCCAGAGACACTCTAATATATAACAAAGATACATGCACCGCAATGTTCATAGCAGCTCTATTTATAATAGCCAGAAGCTGGAAAGAATCCAGATGTCCTTCAGTAGATGAATAGATACAAAAATTGTGGTACATTTACACAATGGAGTACTACTCAGCTATCAGAAACAATGACTTAACGAAATTCTTAAGAAAATGGCTGCATCTAGAGAATATCATCCTGAGTGAGGTAACCCAGTCACAAAAGAACAGACATAATAGGCAGTCACTGATAATGGGATACTAACTCCAGAAAGCTCTTAATATCGCAGAAACAACTCACAGACTGTGTGAAGTTCAAGAAAAAAAGAAAAAGAAAAAGAAAAAAACATTATGCTCAATTCTTACACACCAAGAAAACTTTGACTAATTCCGGGTTACATTCTGTTTTACATGTACTTTATGCTCACTGTAACTAGTAAGACCTTAGTGCACACTGTCAATCCTTTGAAAAAAAAAATGAGCCAAGCACTAACAAAAAATGTATTCATATACTTTTATGCAAGAATGCTTAAAATTTGTATGTTAATCTTTGTTTTTTAAAATGAAGTTGTTCAAAAAAAAGAAAAATTTGAAGATAAGAATTTTCAGTATAAGTATAATTGGGAAGGTTTGCTGAAACTGGGAGATGCAGGCCCCAGTACAAGTGGTTCTCAGTTCTGTATTACAGCAGTTTTAGCTCCACATTAAGATGGGAAACATGTGATATTTGGTCAAGTAATGAAAGGACTAGGTGTGGCAAAGATGCTCGAAAATGTAGAAGTGAATCGTGAAAACCCTGCCAAAGTGTGTGTTTGCAGAATGTGGAGAACTGAAAGAAGGGGACGATTCATTCTCCAAAGATGGCTCTGGTGACAGTCATCCAGATTTCCCCTAGGAATCAGACATAGATTTAAAATATGTAGAGTAAATTTTATTAACATATGAAGACTTAAAAAAATCGGAAATACTTTTTTTTCAAGTCTCAGGACTGGAAGATGGATTTTAAAAAATAATCGAAACTTTTAATGTGCATGGGTAGTTCAAAGGCTGTGATTGGGAAAGCAGATACATCCCGCCTGCAACCTGTTGCCTTAAGTTGTGTGCTAAATATTGGTGCTTGTAAATTGAAGATGCCAAATTGGCAGGTGGCAACTGACAGTTGCTTGGGGGCTCATAAAATGCACCCTCAAATACTAATGCACTGTATCAAAAAGCTCAAGGATGGCAAGGATTAAAAGAATGTGATCAAGCATAGGTTGTCCTGAAAAGGGACAGGGGTTTGCCCCAGAAGATAAAACTATCGAGGCAGATTTGCTTAAAGTCAAACAAATAATAAAGGCACAGAAAGAGAAGGCAGTATATGCAAAAGTGTTTGCTTAATAAGGATTAAACTTTCCTTAACTGTTATACATTTATTATATAAAGAACAATGTATATCACTGTCTACATGATCCCTGATGTGTTTTCTTTGATCTTTGTCATTGTTTACATAACAGGACAGACATAGCTTCCTTCTTAATAAAGTGCAGTGGGAAAAAAAAGGCTCAGTGTAATGAGCTCACCTTTTCCTTTGGTACGTTCATGACACTGTTTCTTACACAGAGTAGATGTTTAATTTTTGTCTAATGAATTGAAAAAAAATGTTTTAAATACCTTAACGTTTCTTCCTCTAATGTAGAAGGTACTTGAAAATTATTTCTGTCAATTTAATGATAGGAAGCATATCTATTTCAATACAATGAGAACACTCAGGACTTCCTAAGGATAACGTAAAATGGGACTACAACCCTAAGGCTGAGATTAGAGCTTCAGGACAAGACTGCTTGTTTTCTACAGGGACATTTTAGCTTGACACTTCTTTAGGGAGATTGATTTTCTCAGCCTCCTAGGTTTCTGTGCCACAAATTGTCGGCCAGTCTTGGCCACTTCTGTGGTTGTCAAAAACACTGGCCTATGCCAGTCAGAAAGACTGTATAGCAAGGGGCTCCCATGTAAATGTGCACTTAGAGAAATGAATTTGGAGAGCTGGCTAGGCAAGTTCAAAATAGGTATAGCGCACCTTCAATAAAGGCACAGCCTTCAGTGTCTTGACACAGGTGGAGTTTCTCCTTGTCCAAGAAAGCCTTCTGCCTACTCAGATATCTTTAATGGACTAAAACCACTTAAGGTTATCCAGAGACTCTTAATGTAAGTGGACTGTTTACATTAGTCTCATCTACCCATAATGTCAGCGTAATAACAGAAACATTAGTGTTTGAGTGTTGTGGGGGAAGGAAGCTGTGCTAAGTTCATATGTGTGAACATGTCTCACTGCTCCTGGTCCTCATGTAGTCAGAGACTTTAGCTTGTTGTTGTAGTTGTTCTTAGTCTCATTCTTTTAAGTTAATGAGCAAAAGTAAAGACGTTATTGGAAATTAACAATTAGTAATAACAAGGACCACCATGAGGACTGCAGATATTCTCCTTTTGCAGACTGAAATTTCTCTAAAGATGTGGGCAAGTGTCCAGCAAAGGAAAATCTTGCAGACCACCTTTCCTTCATTCACTTTCTTTCTACTACCAGAGCATCCATACCACATGACTCATGTCAATTCCTTCCTTGGGCAGAGATTATGTCTACATAATAATGAAATTCATATGGATAAAAATGTTTACCATGCACCACAAAAATGTACTGTATATTTTTTGCATTTGTAATTCTATTGAGAATAGAAGAAAGCTGATTAAATATAGCATGATCATCAAATTCATCAGCTCTTTCTATGTTAATCAAATATTAAATACTTAAGGCACAAGAGGCAGCAAACATCTTTAATCCAGAACTAAGGAGGCCGAAACAGGTGAGTCTCTGTGTTCAAGACCAGCCTGGTATACATAATTAGGTTCCAGAACAGCCAGAGCGACCAAGGGAATGTGTTCCAAATGACATTTTACGGTATAGGCATCACATAACAGATTCTGCACATGTGTTATACATCTCTGATTTGTTTCAGTGCTGCAGGGCGTCTGTCTTATAGTTCTTTGCACCTAATGCAATTGATAAGATTGTTTGGTCTGACTATAATAGAAAAGGGGCAGAAATCTTAAGAAGGAAGTTCCTAAAAGAATTAAAAAGTTACCGTAAAATAAATTTTAAAAAGTAAATGTAGATTCAATGTCTTTCATTTATACTTGTAAGGACATCTTTTCAAAAGGACATTGGGTTAAATAGTTCCATGTTGCTCTTTTGTCATTGTCTTAATCCTATGATGAGGCACAGAGCTGCTGAAAATGGAAATGTGTTTTATGTATGGACATAAGATGGACAAGAAAACTGCAATGTTATCATAATGCATGTGCTGCTTTCTGTCTAATAGGACATCTGAAATCTATTAGAGAGAGGAAAAAGGTATTTGAAGCACACGGCATATCCTCAGTCCAACAAAGGATGGAACCACAATATCAAAAAGCAAAGACAATATATAGGAAATAGAGGTGTATTCAGGCCTAGGAAAATGTGCTGTGCATATGTCCAGGATCCTGAAGCTAAACAATGTGGTTGACCTTGATTAGTACAGACCTTTACCTGCTAGCATAAAAATTATTTCCCCCAAAAAATTAGAAGTTGTGCCCTGAACTAGCACTTACCTTATTACAACTCACCAATACTTCCTATAATAAGATCACTAATTTCTCTGCTAACCCTTATACATGTGCGACAGGAACAAGTGGGAATCCATGTAGAAGACAAGTAAACTATTTTGAATGTTTAAGCCATGGGCCCTTGTCAGAAAGTGCAAGTAATTTTCAGTTTTGTTTCTCATTTTCTCTTCTTTCCATTTCCCTCATCATTGTGAATTTGGAACTTAACATCATAATATTGGATTTTAAAGTAATGCTGTCAAGAGGAAATACTATCAGACAAAAGACATTAACCTGGTGCAGAGATCAGCAAACAGGGCTTCCTGTGCTTTGTAAAATAATCTTCATGTCAATAAAACTTTGGTCATTTGTTTACATTTTATCCGTGGCTACTTTTCTGCTAAGAGTATTAAATGGGGGTGAGTGGGACAAAAGTTTTCTTGTCAGAAACTGGCAAACATATTTTTAATCCTTTGTACTTGGGTTTGTGTGTTGGAAAATATATAAACACAAATAGCTACTCGGATAGAAGAGGGTGTGTGAACCTCCAAAGTGGAAATAACAGGCTGTGGACCACCTCATATGAGACTCAGGGTCTTAGATTGATTAACATCAAGGCTTCTCGGCAATGGTCCCATTAAATATTTAAACATGACATTTTTAACCAAGAGACAAGAATGCTCATCAAATGATCATATTTAAAGTTGTTTCAGGTTAGGGCTCATGATATGGTAAAACTCACTTCTAAATATTTATTCTTATACACATATACTAGGACTACTTCCAGCCTGGGTCAAAAAATATTACTTATGTATTGTGGGTAATTCATAAACTCATCAGTGATTAAAATGCTGAGGTTCTTAACAGGGACCACTGTGGATCATCAACCAATGAAAGATTGCAAATATGTGATGAATATATAAGTGTATAAAAGTACCAGTGAATAAAGAGGAGAGCCATGATGTCACATCTTTTGGACATGGCATGATCACTGTTGTCATGAAGACACATCTCTAGCTACCTATGTAAGATTTGAACAGAATAGAAGAAAAGAACACACAGGCATGGGGGTAGGACAGGGGATATTTGGGATGAAATGTATCAGCAGGAGTTAAAGGGAGATAAGAGCTGATAATAGGTATAAAATTATTTGGAAACATTGTGTGGATACGTGTGGAACTATCCATGAACGAATGAATGATTGAATGAATGAATAAACAAACAAGTAAGCTTCAGGTTTACTCAATCACCAGCAAAACAACAACAACATTCCAAACAAACAAAAAAGCAAAAAGACTTCCTTTCAGACAAGGAAATCTATTTAAATGACCTAAAGGGGTTTTCAGGAAGAACTACAGTTGGAGGTTCTTGTGTATACAGACAGGTGTAACATTCTTAGAAACAGTTTCTTCTATATCTGTTTGTGTTGGTGATGAAGTTATGGCTACATTAAGCATATGTCCAGAACTTTACTGCCATCAAGGTACATATTTACATAATCAACTGTTTTTTCTTAGGTGAAAAAAAAACATTGCAGCCATTGAAACTAATTCTTTTTATATTCCGAGAAAGACATATTATCAGTCTGTAAAATGTAGTGGTAAGAGAAGGTTGCCCCCTCCTTACACGTGAATTTAGAAGTGTATAACTTGCTAGTTTTGCAAAATTGCTGGAAAACTATATTTTCAGTTTATGTTTTTCTTTTCCCACCCTCCTGAAGTCTATCCACGTAAACATCATGACAGAATATAAATTCAGGCTGGAGGATATTGGGGAGGGGCCTCTATAGAAGTTTAAAGAAATATCAACAGCTCATAGGGAAACTCAGGAGGGAGAAGAATGTATTCGTGCTTCTTCTCCAGATATGAGGAAAATAAGAATGAACAAACGGAGGGTGGTTAGAGACAATGATTCGATGTGCAGTGTGCATGTTTCAAATTATAAGACATATTCCACATTTTTAGATCTCTGCAAGCATGGATATTTATGAATACATATTATCTGGGGATTCCTAACAAAAATGTGGCTCAGTGAGATCTGCTGATGTTTGGAACAAACTCCCCAACAGAGGAATTGTTGCTCTTAAACCAGGCTGTATGTGAATGACGCTTGAGAATCACTAAGAAGTGCAGTATGTGCTCAGTGCGCAAGAATGCAGAGCATGAGAGGCCAGTCTGTGGCTATCTTCACCTGATGTGTCTCTCAGGAAAAACAACATCTTTCCATTCTGCCCTTCATCCATTTCCCTCCGTCACCTCCTAGCTTTTGAGTACCTAATCTAAACTGTGATATTCAGTTATGCATTTAGATAAGGGATGACAGATTTCAGAATGAACCTCCCATTTACTTATTTTTAAGTGCTCAGAATATGAACATTTAAAATGATTCATTAGTTTGCTTATTTCTGTCATTTATTTACTTAAGACACACTTTGTCTGCTACCAACACAGAACTAATTTGTCTTGCCTTCTTCCTAGGTATTTACTATTTTGTATATTATTACCTGGGTCCCATACAGAAGGGCAGCTGTAAGCATCAGAGAGGCCAGAAAGGCTGAAACTCCTGGTCCCATTATTCTAGTCTACTTAGATATGTGTCATGAAGAGTAATGCAAACCCTTCTTAAAAGCGATTAATGTTATTACTAAAACACAAGTTTGCCCATACTTATGAGTTCTGTACAAAACTCCTCCTGTCCAAATAATTGTATGTTTGTTGGTTTAACCAATGAAATATATGATATTTATAGTTTTAGCATTAAAATATTATCATAAATTTAATGTAGCTAAAATCAATATTATAATCCAGTATAGGAGAATGCCTTCATTTATGTGGTTTTCTAGCCTGGAGAGCCAGATAACTTTCATTGGCTTATATCTATTTTCAACATCTTATAAACCATCAGTCCAAGAAAAAGTTTTCCATGTGCAGTTACTTCTATCTTATGTTCTACCTTGATTGCTATTTTATGTATAATTTGTACTTTCCCATCTTCAATAGTCCTGTCCTTATTGTAATGTCAATTGATCCCAATCCTGTATACTCGCCTGTCATCCTAATTTTCCCTGGCCATATTTATGAGGTCAGTGATCATAATGAAGGAGACATGTATGAATTCCATAGCATTATACATTTGTGAGGTGACTTGTCTCTGAATACTATATCCCTACCTCTAACACATACCTCATAAACAGAGGGGTCTACATGCATTTTCTGTAGAAAAGATTGAATTATGGAAATGTCTGCATGATGAACATTTAACAAACTATAATATGCATTCACACTGACAAGTGAATGCCTATTAACTATTGGTTGCTTGTTAATATTTATTATTACTGCTCAAACAACTGTTTACTTTTGCAAGTTATTCATTGTCAGTTCTCGACTACCTCCTTTTGCCTTGCCCCCATTTTCACAGGATCCCTGTTTACACTCAAATAGTTCTGTCTTGCTTTAATATATTAATTAATTTCTAGACTCATTTTTTATGTGAGCTTTCCCACCTGAAGGGCATTAGGCTTCTCTACTGATGCTTCCTTTCCCTTACTCTTCACTTTCCTTTATCTTCCCATTGATTGACCAGTCAGGGCATTTTATCAGCCTCTGGATCAATAGTTGTGTAAATTACATAAGCCGATACTCCCTTTCATTGGCTGGCTGGTAAGACACCTTCCTGATGCAGTAGAGTCTCCAACTTCATGCACCAAATTTCCTGCTTCCAGGAGAAACAGGTGATTGATCCCAGATCATATTATTTGCTTATGTTGATCATCTGATGACAAACTCAACTGCCTGATAATTGCTTTTATTGGCTTTTTGTCTGTGTTGCCTGGAATGTACACCCATAAAAGTGTTTCTCTGATTTAAGTAAAAAAAACACTTTCAAATTGTAGTTGCCCGATAAGCTTGTGAGAAAGTAACATTTCAGGCACATAATCCTGGAGCCCCACTATTAAGGAAGATTTCATTTTTTTATCTTGTGCCTGGAATTAATTATTTATTAATTAATTTAGCTTATGGTCTTCTGGAGTAAAAATACATGTGAGGACCCCTTTTCTATTGTTTGCCTCTTCGCAAGCATTGCACTTGCTTGTAGGGTAAACTCAATGCTTGTTTACGAAGTACATACCTTCCAAGGAAAGGGGCTCTGACATTTGAATCTTAATTTACTCTTCACAATAAACATATTTTTTTAAAACTCTTTAATATTTAAGTTTAAAAGACTTATGCATGTATATAGTGTACATTGATTCCTAATGATCATGAATTTTCCCCAAGACCTGTTAAGGTCCATGATCAGGGTTGCAAAGGGGGGTCATGTGGATGTCTATGGTTTCTGCCGCCACCAGAGGCCACATGATGATTCTAATCTGTGGACTGGGACCATGTTTATGAACAAATTCTTTGTGACTGCTGAAGACCATAATGAGGTCCATGGTCTGTGCTGCCACCAGAGACTATGTTGATATCTGTAATCCACGTTGTGGCCATGTTGATGTTTGTGTGAATAGTTATGTTCTATGCAACCCTGGGAAACCGTATGGAAGTTCAGGAACTTTTACACCTGGGAAAAATGTGTGTGATTAGGAAACATAATGTGACATTTCCAAATAATCAATAAAACAGTATTGTGTTTGAATATATATATATATATATATATATATATATATATATATATATATATAATTTGCATTACATACTCAAAGTTTCAATCATTCTCAACACACTAACAGTATTTCTAGGTTCACTGTGTTTTCTTGGCCCAAGATCTTTGAGAGAATCAGCAGTTTTTCATGAAAGAGTTTTACCAAAACCAAACATGAAAATAGAAGTGTTTTAAAATATTCAGGACATGTAAGTTTACAACCAGGACTATGAATGTCCTTAAAGCATGATTCTTGTGTAGCAGAATAGAATGAAACCAGTCTGTGGGGATTGTTAAATCAGTGTGCAAGTAAGAAGTGTCCGTAATTCAGTTTTTCTCTACTTTGTAGCTTTTTAAAAACAAGCAGCTTGTGAATTATTTTACTTACTACAAACAAATTCTTAACTGTTGAGGTACATTGTATGACAGCATGTCTCTGTATATTTAACTGTAAATTATGTTCTGTCAGGATCTTGGTATTGCTGTTTCTATGGCCCATCACCATTCTCATATTTTGTAAATATCCATTCTTTCTTGTTTGCTTAAAGGTAAATTAGGTATAATAAAAATATGTCAGCCATTAGCTGGGCAGGAGATGGAGGGTAAAACTTCCCAAAATATGGGAACACTGGGATTGGAAATGAGATATGGGGGACTCACTAGTAGATACAGAGGTGAATGACAGACTGAAGCAAAGTAGACAGGTAGATCTAGGCTTGTGGTAGGACATAGTGCCAGGATTCTTTGAGCTTAGCTTGATAACTGGCTGGGCCACTACCTTAGCATTAGCCATCAGGGAAATGCAAATCAAAACAACCCTGAGATTCCACCTCACACCAACCAGAATGGCTAAGATCAAAAATTCAGATGACAACAGATGCTGGAGAGGATGTGGAGAAAGAGGAACACTTCTCCACTGTTGGTGGGTTGTAAACTGATAAAACCACTCTGGAAATCAGTCTGGTGATTCCTCAGAAAATTGGACATAGTACTACCTGAAGACCCAGTTATTCCACTTCTGGGCACATACCCCAGAGAAGCTCTAACATACAACAAAGACACATTTACCACAATGTTCATAGAAGCCCTATTTATAATAGACAGAAGCTAGAAAGAACCCAAATGTCCTTTAGTAGATGAATCGATATAAAATTGGGGTATATTTACACAATAGAGTACTACTCAGCTATCAGAAACAATGATTTAACGAAATTCTTAAGAAAATGGATCCATCTAGAGAATATCATCCTGAGTGAGAAAATCTAGTCACAAAAGAACAGACATAATATGCAGTCACTGATAATGGGATACTAACCCCAGAAAGCTCTGAACACCCCAGAAATAACTCACAGACTATATGAAGTTCAAGAGAAAAAAAAAGAAAATGAAAAACCATTAAGCTTAATCTTTACACACCAAGAATAATTTGACTAATTCCAGGTTACATCTTGTTTTACATGTACTTTATGCTCATTGTAACTAATAAGATCTTAATGCACACTATCAAACCTTTAAAAAAAAAAAACTCAAGTACTGACAAAAATGTATTCACATACTTTAATGCAAAAATGCTTAAAATATGTACATTTATCTTTGTTTTTTAAAGTAAATTTGTTCAAAAGAAAGGGTCTGTGTCATTATTTATATTGCTGGTGGGTCCAAAAGTTCTGCTATACTTCACATTTACAAAATAATTTTAACAGTGCTCTTGCATATTGTGGGAGAAAATAGGACCTGAGAAATGATGTAATGTATGATTTATCAAAGTTGCTTTTTTTTCTTTTCTGCTTTATCAGAGACTAGACTTTCCTCAGCCTTAGTTTTCTAGGGACAATTTTGCAAGTCTTTAGAATGCTGATTAATAAATTTATTTTTACTTTATATCTTACTAGCTTAAGAGTATTAGATGCCTAATTTCCCCCCTGTTGGGTCCTGGTTACCTCTTTGGTCTTTGGCATCTAAAACTTTCTAGTGACTACCTCCAGTTTCCCCTCCCCCACTGCTACACACATGATTTCAAATTCTCCCTGACCCTCTGAACTACTTCCCCATCTCCTCCCATATCTGAACTGGCCCCCTTTTTCTCTCCCCCTCTTCTTTCCCTCTGTAGAACCCATATTTTGTGGGATCTTTCTTCCTGAGTTTCATATGGTCTGTGAGTTTTTCATGGTTATTACAAGCTACTTTTTGGCTAATATCCACTTATCAGTGAGTACATACCATGTGGGATTTTTGTGACTGGGTTACCTCACACAAGATGACATTTTCAAGTTCCAATTTGCCTGTGAACTTCATGAAATTACTGTTTTTATCTGCTGTCAAAAGGAAATGCAGGGAAAAAGAGTGGAACCGAAACTGAAAGAAAGATCATCCAGAGAATGCCCCACCTAAGGAACCATCCCATCTGCTGACACCAAACCCAGACATGATTGGTAACACTGAGAAATGCTTACTGACAGGATCCCAGTATAGTTGTCCCCTGAGAGACTCTGCCAGTGTCAGACCGATACAGATATACCCGGCCAAACATTGGACTGAGTGCAGTGTTCAAATAGAGGAAATTAGGGCAAGAACTGTAGAAGTTGAAGAGCTTTGCAACCTCATAGGAAAATATCAAGCATCCAGAACCCCCTTCTCAAAAGCTACTAGGAACTAAACGGCCAACCAAAGAGTGCACAGGGTGGACCCATGTCTCTGGCTGCATATGTAGCAGAGGATTGCTTTGTCTGACCACACTGGTGAAGGAGACCCTTGGTCCTGTGGAGGATTGATGTTCCAGAATAGGAGAGTGCTAGCTTAGCCTCTAGGCAGGAGTGGATTGGTGGATTGGGGAGCACCCTCCTTGAGGTAGGAGGGAGAGAGGAGGGGATAGGGGAATGGGAAGCTTGTGGAGGGGAAACTGGGAAGGGGAATAACATTCGTAATGTAAACAAATACAAAAACCAATTTTTACAAAAGAAAATAATCTTATGTTTTCAACAAGTTTAAGAGTATTCTTCCACATTCAGAGATATTGTCACCTAGAACTTATTAGGAATTAAGCAAATGAGAAGAAAAATACAAAAATCGTGTAGATCATATAATAATAAATTTGGAACACCAGTCTAGACCAGGCCGAGTTGCTCAGTACTATTTACTAAGAGAAGACTTTCAGCAGAATAACACAGGGCTACACACATGAATGCTATAGCCAAAAACACTCATTTGGACCATTGAATAATAAAGTTTCTGATTATACCTAGAGACAGCAATCTCCTTCTTTTGGTTTCTAGGCAAGTCTCATTTGGGGGCCACAATTTACATCACTAATTCCAGCCTCTAGACTATAAGAAGCAAGTTAAATAGAAGAGAATAATGATGATGGTCCAACAGTTCAAAGGACTGGAACAGTTGTAGGCCCGTAGATCATGTACACTACATTATTGGTACATGAGCCATTTTGAGCCTGAGAATGGTGCAATCCTAAAATTAACTAGAATGTTATTTATTTGAGATTGATATGTTCAAATAAAACATTTTAATTCAAATATAAAAGTAATTTGAAAGAAATCAAACTTGCACATGAGGCAGGAACTTTCCTTTAGTATAAAGAATACAGAGATTTTTGGCCATGTTGAAAAGGGTTAGCAACTGGGTGCTGGTTATTTAATATAGCTGTACCTCATCTTGCTCACCAGTGAATGATGTGAAATGAAGTAAAGTGTCCTGTGAAATTTTTTTTTGTCCTTTCTGGATAGGAATGAAGAACAGAATGTATGAAACTAGCACAGTGCCTGTCATCTATGAAGTATGCAGTAATGACTCTGTGTTATCAATCTATTGAAATGATATGATATATTGAATCTTTTTTCTAGGGAGTCTGCAAAGTTATCACAGCATGCTTTGAAACTCTCCCTTTGATAGTGTGACCCTCTGATTTATTTGATGTTGAATAATTTACCAGCAGGTATGCATTACCGTCATAAATTTTAAAGCTGTAACTGTTGCAAGGAGAAAAAGAAAAGAGAAAGTGGGACATTTATACATAAGGCAATTGAGATGCAAAGATTGGTCTGAATCACAAGCTACTAAATGACAGCAGGGGAATCTTGTTTCCTGATGTTTGCCTCCAGGTATCTTGCTTTCCTGCATTACTGGGCATTGTTATTATTATGGTTTTGCTTCAGTAAGTTTTCTTTTATGTGCATTATATGCAGGGTATCTAAGGAAGAGTACAAGTTGTATATAAAATATTTTCTAAAATAACAAAGCCTTCTGTATGTCCAGTGAGCAAGATACTAATAAAGAGTTGTGCATAGACTCAAGTCTTTTATAAAGGTATTGATATAAAAATAAATACATCCAATAGCGTTGGAATAGGAAGGGCTTTCTTTATTCTTAGAGATTGGAAAAATAAAACTATTTTTTGGTTAACAATCAAATGTGAATAAGGACATGGAATCTTGAAAGAATCCAAGATAATACTGTCCATGAAGAACAGTCCAGTCAAGTATACAAAAGCATATTTCTAAGACTAATGAGATGTCTCGGCGGGCAATGGCTTTTGCTGTCAAGTCTACTGTCTACACTTGGATTCCCATGTACCATGTGGTAGGAGGAAAGCCCTGGCTCACTCTACATTTTGCAGATACTAATACTTTAAGAGAAAGACAGCAAAGAAATGTGGTCAGAAAGCACAATAAAAAAGGAGGAAAGATTCATGTTTTTTTTTTTTTTTGTTTTCTATTTTCTTTTCATGAATTTATGCCACATTGTCCCTCTGTAACTTAGCTCCAAAATGACAATTACAACAATTACACTTTTATAGAGCTTTAGTTTTAGCTGTAGGAACACATGATCCTCTCTCTGATTCTCTCTCTCTCTCTCTCTCTCTCTCTCTCTCTCTCTCTCTCTCTCTCTCTCTCTCTCTGTGTGTGTGTGTGTGTGTGTCTATCTGTCTGTGTGTGCACACCTATACATATATGCAAGTGTATGGGAAAACAAGAAGACTGCCTTGGCTCCCTCAGTGTTATCTGTGTTTTTATATTGGATTTGTCTCAGAGGATAGGATAACTGTTCAGTGTGTTCCAGGTCCAGAGATGCACCATTCTAAATATTCTTAGCACTCAGATTACAAGTAAGTACTTAGGTGCCTGGCTTTTATATTGTTATTGAGAACAGAACTCAATTCCTTGTGCTTGTAAGACAAATGGTTGGCTGACTACTTTTTTTATTCATTGTTGTTGTTTTATTTATTTTTTTCTATCCACAGAACATGTGACTTTTTTGTTGCCTCCTATAAGAGGCAGATACAAAAGCAGTTGGTGTGTTTGTAGATTTGGGCAGGGGGTATGAAGGAGATAAATTATTACTCCAGTCAGAATCCAGGCAAGATAAACAATGTTTCTGAAACGCAAGTCATGACCACAAGAATGGATGAATTATTACTTTGGCATTTTCTTTGTTATTTATGTCCAGAAATCAATCATCAGCTGAAGGGACAGAGTAATTTGTAAGTCAGGTGACATCAATAGCTTGTGGGCTCAACTGGTATAACCTGTCCGTGAATTCTTATGAGAGTTTATGACAGTAGAAAATAGTCTTATTACAAGACTGGCATTAATAACCTGCTACATGTTATTCTAACATGATATAAAATATGAATTAAAAATACAATGCTTCTGAAAATAGAAGTGCCAATAAGTATACAAAACCCATTCTCCCTCTTCATCACACCTTGTTTAATAAAAATAAATGTAGGTGATGAAACATATATTATGAAAACAAGTTAACCAAAAAGACCTGTCATTTTGATGGAAGAGGTTATTTGTTCAACAAAATATCCAAGCACACAAAGCAATCTGGAAATTCAATGGGGAGAACTGAAACACCCTGATTCCTGGCTTTTACCTTTCCCTGCCTGCCTTTTGGTCCAGAAATAAGTGTCTGAAGGGTATTGATTAAAAGTATAGACATAGTTCTATGAACATACTTTGCTTCATCAAACAAAGAAGGACTAGAAAGATATAGTGCACCTTGTAAGGGCAGAATTCAGAATGAAGCTCTTCTTAACAATTTGTCAACATTCAGATTTTTCAATCCTTCCTCTCCCCTGCCCCACTGTTGTCGTTTTTTTTAAACCCATTTTAATCAATGGGTCCATAGTCAGGATATATTCTTACAGAGCTCTGCTAGACAAATTAATAGAAATCTGAAGAGGTTTGGAAGAAGCTATTATAGCAACGTAGAAATGTTGTTGATGAAACAATGGTTCCTGATAGGTAGGTAACATAGTCTGTTTTACTATTGGCTACATAGAAGAGAAGATAATGGAAGGCATTTTGGAAATGAATAATCAGACCAGGACAAGTTAATAAATCAATATTGAATGTTCCTGATATCAACATGAGTTCCAATAAAATTATTTCCATAATATTTAAATAAACTAAAATAGATCTTAGTTTCATGAATAGAACCCTCCATTTTAAATAGTGTCTTCGTAAGCAGTGTTCATAAGAGTGGGCTCCTTACATTGTGCTACTGGGAGTTTTAAACATTGGTCTTTTCCAGGCTGTTAATTTGTAATTTGAAATGCTGTCCAGATGCTGGGAGGAAGCAGTGAGCTACAGCAAATCACAAGACAACAACAGTTACTGCTGATGCACAGTTTGCCTTGTGTTTTGTTGCTGTGTTATGATAGTTATTGGGGCATGTGTACTGATGCATTTTGATATATTATCAGTTTGTTGTGGGTTTAGTCAAGATGCAATCCTGCCATAAATTAAGAAGCATCCAGGACAACATCAGGAATCACTCTGAACTCTTTTGAGTCAGTTACTAGTTGGACTAGAGTACCACTGTTTTGGGAATTTAAAACAAAATGATATTGGACAATAGTGACAAGTTCATACTTCTACTAAAATATATCACTCTTACCCTATATCTACAAATTAATAAAAAAAACAATTCAATTGGTAGGTAAAGAAAAATGGAGCTGTGGATTCTGTTTCCTAATAACAAGTCTCTTTTTGTGTCAAGCATTCTCAAGTTTTTGCCCCATGTATAAGAGTGTAGAGAAACATGTGCCTTGGCATAATGGCATTACCTATGTCAAATGAAATATATCTCATTCAGATCCTGCAGATAATACAGTTTCCGAAAATGGGGTTTGCTCTACTGATTTTCTGGACTATGCCAGTAGCCATAATGTTATATATGTGCTTAGTCATTACTACAATGGAATGTACAGGCAGAGTAAATGTGCAGCCCTCTTTGTAGAAAGAACAGCCATGAGCTTTGTATAAGGCTATAAGAATGGATCGATTTGCATTCTTCTTCATGCTGACCACCTGTCGAACCAGCACCATTTCTTGAAAATGCGGTCTTTTTTCCTGATGGTTTTTACTCCTTTGTCAAAGAGCAAGTGACTATAGTTGTGTGGGTTCATTCCTGGGTCTTCGATTCTATTTCATTCATCTACCTGTCTGTCTCTGCACCAATACCATACAGTTTTTTGTTTTTTGTTTTGTTTTGTTTTGTTTTTTTAAATCATGATTGCTCTGTAATACAACTTGAAGTTGGAGATCATGATTCCCCCAGCATTTCTTTTATTATTGAGAATAGCTTTGGCTTTTCTTTTTTTTTTTTATTCCAAATGAAATTGCAAAGTGCTTTTTCTAACTCCATGAAGGACTGAGTGGGAATTTTGAAGGGGATTGCATTGATTCTCCCCCACCTGGGGATTCATCCCATATACAATCACCAAACCGAAACAGTATTGCAGATGCCAAGAAATGAATTCTCTCAGAACCCTGATATAGCTGTCTCCTGAGAGGCTCTACCAAAGCATGACATATACAGAAGAGGATGTTCCTAGCCAACCATTGAACTGAGAACTGATAACAAGGCCCTCAAAGGAGGAGTTAAGGGAAAGTCTGAAAGAGATGAAGGGGTTTGCAACCCTAACAAAGAACAACAATATCAAACAACCAGACTTGCCAGAGCTCTCAGAGACTAAAGCACCAACCAACTGAATATCTAGCAGAGGACAGCCTTACTGGGCATCAGCAGGAGGAGAGGTCCTTGGTCCTGTGAAAGCTTGTTGCCCTAGGGTAGGAGAAATCCAGGGTAGAGATTCAGAAGGGAGTTGGTAGGTGGGAGAGCACTCTCATAGAGGCAGGGGGAGGGGCTATGTAATAGGGAGATTCTAGGAAAGGAAGCCAGAACAGGAAATAACATTTGAAATGTAAATAAAGAAAGTATCCAATTAAAGAAAATCAAATGTCAAAAACAAGACATACAAAACAAAATAAAACAAAACAGAACGGACCGGCAGCTATCCTACTTAAGGAAGCTTCCACTTGCACATTTGGCCCACTAGATGAAGAATAAAGCAGAAATCCAAATATTTGCTTGAAGTGGTTTAGTTTGTTTCATTTTATTACTGTTGTTCAACATTGAAAGGAAATTATCCATAAACCAAAGATGGCATAGTTTGCTATTGTTTGTTGATCTTCATCTCAGGTAGGTGATTTATATCAATAGAAAGCATTAATAAGTTTGTTTCTGTGGAACATTCCCATTTTATAATCAGCATGAGTAATTGCAAGTTAAGCCTTATGCCAGTTAGTGTCACCAATCACAGACTACATGCTTTGACTATCAACTGAATACATTTTATTCTTTTTAGGTTATTTGGGCATGTATGCATACGTGCATATGTGTGTTTGTGTGTGTATGTGTGCTTATGTGTCTTTTTACCTATATGTGTGTGTGTGTGTGTGTGTGTGTGTGTGCGTATTTGTCTTTTACCTATATGTGTGTGTGTGTGTGTGTTTGTGTGTGTGTGTGTGTGTGTGTGTGTGTGTGCGTATTCGCTAAACCAGCCAGAATGTAACCAAACTGATATGATGTTCTTAAAACAAATTTGTCTTTATCAACATACATCCAACACATACAAACATTTTGTTCTTTCAGTGAATAAGGAGGTTGTTTATTTGTTTCATGAGCAAAATTCCAGTTTGACTAGAAGCACTGGAAGATCAGAGATGCAACCAAGAGTATAAGACTAGGAGGGGTGGTAGGTACGTATAATATCAGCAAAGGTGTCTGGTTTTATAATAAATGTAAAGTGGTGCCTGAAACCTTTGAAGTAGATGGATGAATTTTTATATGAAACACCTAGACTGTTAAGAGACTAGTACAAACATAACTGTCATGAACAAGAGCAGAGTTGAGGATAGAAGTTTATTTTTGGCCAGTTTATTATCATGGGTATGTGAGTTGTAGGGGGTGGTGTCATCCCATACCTGTAGGTTGATGTCAAGGTAATATATGACTGGATAGTAGAGAGTAGGGCTGGGACAAAAGTTTTGGTAAGGCAAAAGATAAAGAGAAGCAGCATATTCAAGATGGAGGTGACAGAGGAGGATGGTTCAAATCAAGGTGAACTAGATCACTTCTATCTTGTCTAGGTGGGTGGTTTATATCTTTATTAATTGGCAGCGAATTTCTTATTTGGATATATTGTGGATTGAGAATTTAACATATAAATTTGTTTGGTAAATTATTGATTATTGAGTCATGTTTTTACCAGGCTGTGGAGGACAGTATGTGAGCAATGGCTGAGTGGCAGCTGGAGTGTGGAGTACTAACTCTGTTACCTGCGTGCGATGAGGATGCGTGGGGCCCATGGAATGAGATGTGTGGGTAGCAGGCTTGATAACTAACCACGTAGAGAATCGTGTGGGACTGGGTTCCTGGATCCACACTGGAATCTGTTTTCTTATTTACGGCAACATGTACTCAACTAGGTTTGTGTCTGCAATGACACAGAAGAATAAAAAGACACATTCCATATATTGATAAGAAAAAAATGCACGATTTTTTTTTTGGATGACAGTTAACCTAGAATGGTAATATCATCACTTGAGATGCAGAGACAAGATTTATAGTGAAAGACCAATCTGTACTACATAATGCATTTCATGCCAGGCATGGCTCTATGGTGAGACTCTGATTAAAATGTTATTAGGCAAATTAGGGATTAGCAAGTGAACCATTTTTGTCTCTGTGGATGTCGATGGCTTCCTTGGGACCTGGGACTGGAAAACATTATCCTACCTTATTTATGTTACAAGATTTCCCATGAGCGATTGTGTGACATAGTAACTCGTGAAGCAAATGAGCATGCCATTGTTTTTTTTCTGTGTTTCTTTCTGTCTAGTGAGAGTAAATGTTAACTATAGTTCCAAATCTGCAAGGGAAATGCTAGTGTCATCAGATGTATTCCAGTCACAATACACAACAAATGGTGACTGCCAGTTATTAGGAGGTCATGAAAAATAAGGGATTGACACTGTCTGACTACATTGACTTTGGAGATCAGCAGTAACTTTTGGTTACTGTTAAACTTAACAACACTGCCAATTTTCCAGAGATGAAACCTAAAGTATATCAGAAAGAAAACTTAAATTTTATTGTAAGATATATCCTTTCAAGTGTGTTTTGCTACTATTTCTGCAGCCTGCCTACCATGACAATGTTATAGAACATAAACACTGATGGAAAATCCATTTCTATTTTGTGCATATTCTCTCTTTTCTTGACCTTCAAATGTATTTTCTGTTTTAGTGTTTTGTTTTGTTCTATTTTGCTTTGGTTTTTTAAAAAAAAAAATAGTTCCTGTTGGTTTACTGTGGTACTTGCTTATTTCCTTTAAGATATTGAAAATCTGTATGACACATTCCTTATTTTCCTCAAGTGTTTATCAAGACAACTAAATTTGATGTTAAGAAGCTTTCTAGGGTGTTTTACTCTTCCCAATTAATCTCAGTAAATTTCATTAGTAACTGTAACACAAAAATATCACCTTTTCTTAGTGTGCAGATTGCTGTGTGCATGTGGGGAGTATTTCTTAGGTTTCTGAAGCAAGCTCTCTGGTGCAGTAATCAGCACACTTACCCTGAAGAAGCTGTAGAGAATAGGTTTTTGTCATATTTCTGATAGAGATGGCAGTATACAGAAGCCTTTCCAATTATGTTCTTTCCTACGTAGGTTACTGACCATAGTCTTAGCATTGCAGGCTCCTGACTTCTATGAACGACCTTGCTCTCTTACGAAGTTTCGAATATGTTTAGTCCTTTAGACTTCAGTGTACGACATCAGGAACTCCGCTGGCTCTCAGAAGAGTCCACTAGAACATAATGTGCGAAACATCACTGCTTATGAGAATAGGCCACATACTAAAGTTGATGTGGAATAGGCCACAAGGCTTCCAGAGTCTCTCTGTTACAAAAGGAACATATAAGATTCAAATGAGTTGGCAACATCGTGAACATAAAATCTGATCTATTTTCAAAAATACAAAATGATTGGAAACAGACAAAAGTTGCTTTGAATTCAGTTTGATTCTGAAGTGGAGAGTGCTGTTAAGCTGAAGAGGTAGTGCCGCAGTTTAAACTGCTTTTGCTCTATCAGACGACCAGTTCATTTTGCAACAGCCATAATAGGTGGATCAGAGGTTTGGCACTGGCTTCTGGCTTCCCTGTACACACACACACACACACACACACAGAGAGAGAGAGAGAGAGAGAGAGAGAGAGAGAGAGAGAGAGAGAGAGAGAGAATTTTCTTAACTAGAGCAAAAGAAATTGTTGAGTTCCTTAACTCAAGTAGTAGCATATGGTTCCCCAAAACATGCTTGGCACCTGCCAAACATCTCTTCCAGTTTGGTCAAACAGCCTGTCAAGAAAGCATAAACTACATCTGGAAGTCACAGCCTTTAACACATACGCAGGAACCTAATCTAGTACTATGTTGTATGTAGGCCTCATGAGACTGTAGTTACTGATGTTGGATTAAAACTGGTTATATTCTTGTAGACTATTGAATTATTTTTTCTCTTAAGTACACAAAGCCAAAAGTTATCAGTTTTCTTAATGTTCACTTGTTATATTTACAGACACATTGATTCTTCTTCATCAAAGCTCACTTTTAATTTATACTGTTTCTTCATGATAAAAAAAAAACATTCTATTTTCTCTAGTTTGTATTGAAAATAGGTTTTATACACTCTGCTGTGATTAAGATGGTATTTCCCCTAAACTCTTCCTAGATCCTCTTCCACATCTTCTCTCACTCATTCCACACCCATTCTTTTGCCTTTCTCAATAGAAAACAACCAGACACCTAAAAAAACAATTAAATAAGAACAGAAGGAAAATGTCAAATGCTAAGCACAAGAAAAAGTTTAGAGATGTAACATATCCCGTAGTGCTCGCTCATAGGAGCCTGATATAAATGTCTCCTGAGAGACTTTGCCAGAGCCTTACTAACACAGATGAGGACACTGGTAGATAACCATCAGACTGATCATGGGGAACCCAGTGGAGGAGTTAGAAAAGACTGAAGGAGCTGAAGGGCTTTGCAACCCCTTAGACCCTTTCCAGACCACCTAGAGTTCCAAGAGACTAAACCACCAACAAACGAGTACATATTGGGGAACCAATGAATTGAATTACATATGGAGCAGAGTATGACATTGTCTGGCTTCAGTAGGAGGAGTAGCCCTTGGTCCTGTGAAGGCTTGTTTCTCCAGTGTAGGGGAATGCCAGAGTGTTGAAATGGGAGGGAGTAAATGGGAGGGGAAGCATTCTCATAGAAGCAGGTGGAGGGGAAACATGGAAAGGGGATAACATTTGAAATGTAAATACACAAAATATTCAATAAAATAAAAGGAAAAATAAAACAAGAAACTGTACTACATATGCGAAAGAACTCTAAAGTTAACTATGTCCTCACTAAAGATTAGAAGCTATCACTATTTAATCCTTAACATTTTTTCTCATAGTTAGCTCTCACTAGCACTGTATCAAATTAAAGAAAAAAAATGAGCAGGAACATTTCCTATGGGCAATAGAGTGAACCAGCTCACTATTTCACCAGGCATTGGTGTGATAATTTTTACAAGTCTGTGAAGTTTAAAATAGACATAGTAGTAAGTAGAAGACTTAACAACCATTTTACGTCTGTGATAGATCCTAGGCTACTATTGAAAAAAAATATTACGGCTTATATTTTCTGAGGTTGAGAGTCCACATGCAGAGTAAACTTACAGCTAAGAGTTCACATTTTGGTCAACAGCCACTATAAAGAACACTAAACACTAGGATTGGCTTTTCTAACACAAAAGCCACACCCAGTGACATACTTCCTTCAACAAAGACACACACCCTAATCCTTCCCAATCAGTTCCAATAAGAGCGGTTCAAGTATTGAAGTATATAAGCCTTAAGAGGCCATTCTCATTCAAACCACCACAGTAAATTTCAGTCCAATATTACACAAAGCATTCACTTAAAAATCCTTCTTCAAATAAGTGAAAAACTGATTGAAGTCAGAAGCTTTACTTTTAAAAAGATTTTCTTGTGTTTAGTTGTTTCACCTTTTTCTGTTTTTAATAATTTTTTTCATTTAAGATTTTTTCATATTTTTCTATGTTCTTTTTTTACTCTAGGTTATAAGATCCATAACATTAGAATAATTTGTTAAGTGTTTATTCTCTGTCTGTAAGAGCCACGTGGCTCACGGATGCTAGTAGGTTGTGCTGATTAAATGAATGAGTAAATAGTGAATTAGTCAAAGTATAAGGAATGCAAAATTCTGATGTAATAACTGGTGTGCTTCAGAAATCTAGAAAAATAGGAATAACAGATCAAATGTGGTTATGTCTACCTGTGTGACATATTTATAAATGAGAAGAAATATTAGATATAATATTTGTGTTCTATAATATTTGGAAACCACATTAAATAAAATATATTATTTATCTATGAAAAAAGATTACAATTGAAGGTAGATTGTGAAGTAATGCCAAGGCATGACAAGGTGATAGGTATTTTGAATGAATGGCTGCTAGCTTATTCTAGTCCTCTTTAAAAGAAGAACGTATCATACACAACAAGTAACAGCAAGACAATGTGAGTACGACAATGCAGTTGATCAACATTTTAAAGTTAATGTCCTTTTAGCTAACACAATATTCTTAACAAAATATAAATATATATAATCTTGGACAAAGTACTTCAGATTCCAATTTTTGCAAAATTACCATAAAATTAATTAATTTTCTGCCACTTCTCAGTTCTGTTTACAACGATTTTTTTTGCAAGCAGAAATAGAAAAATCTAAATAATAAACTGAGGTCATTTTGTTTGATTTAATCTTGGTTTGCTTTCTACAGGGCTTTGTGTGAAAGGAAACTTTAGAGGGCAAAAGGTGCGTGTTCACAGAAGAAGCCAGGAAAGATAAGCTTGCAGCTATCCTTCCAAGCAAATTTATATAAGCTGCCCTCCTCCTGTAATGTTAGGAATGAATATAGTTTACAGCCTGGGAATTTCTTTTTCCACCCATATTACCAAGAATTTGTTTTACTTATTCTAGATGCCCCCCTTATAACTTGAGCATTAATACCAGATTATGAAATTTATTTTTGTTAGATATGTCACTTGTACTTGACTAAGGCCTAAGTGACTTTTATGGTATTTTAGGGCCTGGTAAAACATGGACTCCTGAGGAGATTATGCTGACCTCAGTCCTTCTCCTAGACCCCTTCCCTAAGCTTTATTTTATAGTCAATAAGAACTTTTCTTATGGGTGAAGCTATGCACACTATGTAAAGACTTTTCATGCAGATATTTCTGAAACTTTGTTGCACTCACAGGGCTGAGTTAATTGTTATATTAAAACGTATTTTGCCCAAGTTTTACTGTGCTTAAATATAGCAAAAATGAACATGCTATTGGTTCAGCATCAGTTACCTATGTTGGGCTGACCTGTGTTGCATCATTCACTTACTCGAATTATATTCCTTGCACAGCAACCCTGTATCCCTTCAGTCTGCCTTTGTAGACATAGGAATTAAACAATTGAATTCAGGGACTGAATGCTGAATCCCATATGAGGTTGGCAATAGACATGAAAGGACCACCACTGACATCTTTGCCTAACAACTCTTGATACTAATGGGAATAGATTTGACTTCAATGATGAGAAGTGAAATAAAAAGAATTTCTGTATTACCATCAGCAATATGTGAGAATTTCTCATAAAATGTGTCTTTTTTTACAGGAGAAAAAAAATCAAGGCAGATGGGAAAGCTACATGTAACTACCCTTACAAGAATGATAGCAGCTGTAATTGAATTCACACAAGACAAATGGGTAAAGCAAGTGAGGTTCTGATGAAATATTCAATGGAACAATTACTTATCTGAGAATTGTTGATCTGAAGATGCAGAAATCATTGAGGAACTAGAGTGTGTGCTCTTAGCCAAAGCTAAATGACTTTAGATCTTTTCTCTCCTAACAGAGTAAGGAAGAAAAGGTGCTGCTTAATCAGTATAGCAAAATGACTTTTATTCTTTTCCCCTTATCTTTTAGATCTGTTAGAGCATACTTATGTTATTACACATTGGCATATTTTAAATATATTCTTGCTTTTTAAATTTTTTGAGACTGTAAATTATTTTGAGTCTGTTTCAGAAGAAAGTAGAATGCTGCTTTCATTTCATTCTCATTCATAATTATTCCTTCTGTACTTATTTATTCTTCTTATGAGAGGTCTCTTTGCATCCCTTCAAGTGTACTGAGCTGCTGCCTTATTGAATTATGCTCTTAGACAGGTGCAACCTGGAATGCCTCTCTGCTTGCATCCCAAAGTCTTGTTGTACTTATCTTTTTCCCAGCCCAGGCTTTATCATATAGCCTGGAGTTTACAGCCATTTTCCCCAGCACATGCCTAACCCAGCCTCACTGTAATTTCAGATGGCAGAAACCGTGACAGATAACAGGATGGATAATGGTGGAAAGTTCCAATGCATATTTTCCTATTTTAAAGATAGATGTATTAGGCTTCTGTGCTCTTTTTCCATTTAGCGAAGTCTCCATTGTGGTGGGAAATGGTGGTACAACCCAATTCTTTGTATTGAAAACATTGACTTAACCAGAAGTCTGAATCCTAATTGAAGCCAAGTCTGATGAAGTAGAATCCATCATTGCAAGGCTAGAAGTATAGGTCATAGAGAGACGTTTAGGGGGAATGACTCTTAAGGATCATAAGCTTAACAAAGGTGTATTTAGATATATGAGAGTAAAAAATAGAAACTGAAGAGGATATTACTGACCTTGTCAGATCCCAAACCAGCTAGTCTCACTAAGTCATATTTAATTCTTCTGTGTTAGGTACAACATTTCTCTTCCCAGTAAGCAACAGGAAAAGGGGAGTTTTTAACCTCCACCTAATTAAAAGAGTCAAAGGCTTAAGAAACCTGGCTATCATCTATATTTTTTATACAATTAAATTTGTAATTTGTAATTTTACCAATAAGATATTAATAGACATATATCAATCCTGTGACTTGTGGTTGATTTGCATGTCTTAATCACAGCCAACACACAAAATGAATGAGAAATGAACTTGCATTGTTAGCAATGTTGAAATGTTGAATTTAAAAAAATTGTAAACTTATATGCTGACAAACATCTTGAGGAGTGATTTAAAGATAAAAGTTGTGTATACCTAACATACACACACACATACACACACACACACACACACACAGACATATATATACATATGTATATATATATTGCCTACTTGAATACAAACACACACACATACACACACACACACACACACACACACACACACACACACCACACACACACACGTAACACACAGCTAATTTTTGTGGATATGAAGAGTGGGAATATAAGCTATGATAGAAAAAGATACACTTTTAAATTATTTCCTAGAACTATTTGTACAGACTTGGCAATAACAATATAGTAATCTTTTTTTTTTCTAATTTTCTTTGATTTCAGTTTATTCACAAATTATGAGTATAATTAGTTTTAATTAAATTAAGATTGCTTCCAGATAGCCAATCCCAAAGTATATGTGATTTGCCATAAGTTGGAGGAAGCTTCTAAATTTCAACTTGACTAAAGCCAGTAATGCCAAAACCTTTTTGTATCATAAAGTATGACGGGTAAAGAATATGAAGAATCCATTTGCATGTAGTTCTGCCTATTCCCATAATTCAGTTAGAAAAATTTCGTTATAAAAAATTAGCTATAGAACAAGTTCTTACCAGATGGTGTGTACCTAAGGCATAGCTATTTGTGACATGATCTGAGTGAAGCGTACTAGAGAGAGCTACGTAAATAGTTAAAGAAATAAACAGGTAATGTCCATCAAAATGGAGATACAGTGTGTGAGAGGTTTATTTTGTAGACAGAAGTCCATACAAAATCTGTTTATAATCAATTGGATAAGATGCTGTAAGTCTCTGTGAGGAGTGTCTCTCTCCCCACTTATTAGTCATGCAAACATGTGAATAGCACAGTTTACCTACAAATAGCACAGGAGCAGAACCCTGTTCAATCCTCTCAGATTGATGTTTCTTAAGTCATATTCAGGAGCTCACTGGCTAAAGGCCCTTCATGGATTTTTGTTTCTTCATTCCATACACTCTTGGATGTGAACTATAAGAAGATATGTGTATATCCTGGGAATGAGTGTTCTTGTAAAATGGAGGCTGAGAGATAGCTTAAGAAAATGGGATCCTGAGAACAGGCGCTCAGGCCATCTGCCACCAGGAACAGCTGAGATCCAGGGACACAGGCTTAGTGAGACTGTGCTGTGAGTAGCCGGGGCGCAGAGATGTCTGGGCTCAGTGCCCAGAAAGCATGTACCCCCATTGGTTCAGGAGAGCAGAAAATCTGCCTAAGGGTCTCGGTTTCCATCCGGCAGGCCCGTGCATGCAGAACAGGTGCTCAGGCCTGCTGCCACCAGGAACAGATGAGATCCAGGGACAAAGGCCTGGTGAGACTGCGCTGCAGGTAGAAAGGGCACAGAGAGGTCTTGGACAAGTGCCCAGAAAGTGCACACCCCACTCCCCGATTGGTTCAAGTGAATAGTAACTCTGCCATAGGGATCTGCTTTTGAACTGCAGTGCCCGTGAATGCAGAAGAGGCGCTCAGGCCATCTGCCACCAGGAACAGCTGAGATCCAGGGACACAGGCCTGGTGAGACTGTGCTGCAAGTAGCCAGGGCACAGAGGTCTGGGCCTAGAGTGCAGAAAGCACATCCCCACAATGGTGTAGGGGAGCAGGAAATCTGCCTTAGATACTTGGTTTCCAACCAGAGGGTCCTTGTGTGCAACACAAACACTCGGGCCACTTGCCACCTGGAAGAGTGGAGATCCAAGAACACAGGCCAGGTTCACGAGAGAGACCAGAATCAATCACTGACAACAAGACCATGTATAATCACATACAACAAGATGGCAAGAAGAAAGCAAAAGAACTTACCCCCCCCCCAAAAAAAAAGACAACCTGGCAACATCAGAACCCAGCTCTCACATCACAGCAAACAGCAGAATTCCAAACACTACAGAAAAAGAAGACTCAGACCAGAAATCATACCTCAAGATGATTACAGAGAACCTTAAAAAAAGAATGGGAGGAAAAGCATAAAGAAATGGAAGCTTTTAAAGAGGAAACAAGAAAGACACTGAAAGAAATCAAAGAACTAGAGGAAACCATAACCAAAGAAATGAAGGAATGGAAGAAGGAATTTAAAATAGAAATGGAAACAATAAAGTAAACACTAAAAGAGACAAGCCTGGAGGTAGAAAACCTAAAATAGAAATCAGGAGTCACAGATGCAAGCATCTCCAACAGACTACAAGAGATGGAAGAGAGAATCTCGGGGGCGAAGACAACAGTGAAAATGTAAAAAAAAAAAAAAAAAAAAACAGTTAGAGTGGACCAGAAAAGAAATTCCTCCTGACATATAATAGTCAAAACACCAAGTGCCCATATCAAAAAAAGAATACTAAAAGCAGTAAGGGAAAATGGTCATGTAACATATAAAGGCAGACCAATCAGAATCACACCCAACTTCTCAATAGAGACTATGAAAGTTAGAAGACCCTGGACAGACATCATACAGACCCTAAGAGAACGCAAGTGTCAGCCTAAGCTGCTATATCCAGAAAAATTCTCAAACACCATAAATGGAGAGACCAAGATATTCCAGGACAATATGAAATTTACACATTATCTGATCACAAACCCAGCACTACAACAAATTTTAGGTGGAAAACCCAATACATGGAGAGAAACTACATCCTAGAAAAAGCAAAAAATAAAAAACCTAAGCAAGGAAATCAAAAGAAGAAAGACACACAGGCATAATTCTACCTCTAAAGGCAAAAATATCAGGAAACAGCAACCACTATTCCTTAATATCTGTTAACATAAATGGACTCAATTCCCCATAAAAAGATATTGGCTATCAGACTGGATACATAAACAGAATCCAGTATATTTCAGCATACAGGAAATTCATCTCAGAGACAAAGACAGACACTATCTCAGAGGAAAAGGTTGAAAAAAAAACCTTCCAAGCAAACAGCCCCAAGAAGCAACCTGTACTGGACATTCTAAATATTGAATAAAGTAGATTTTCAACCAAAAGTTATCAAAATCATAAGGAAGGAGACTTTTTAAACATTACAGGGAAAATTTTTCAGAAGGAACTCTCAATCCTTAACATATATGCTGCAAATACAAGAGCAGCCTTATTCAAAAATGAAACCCTACTAAGGCTCAAAAATACATTGTACCCCACACAATAATAATGGGAGACCTCAACACCCCACTCGCATCAATGAACAGATCATTGAAACAGAAACTGAACTGAACAGAGTGAAACTAGCAGAGGTTATAAACCAATAGGAATTAATAGACATCTACAGAACATATCACCCTTAAAAAAAAAAAAAAGAATACACTTTCTTTTCAGCACCTTATGGCACCTTCTCCAAAATTGACCATATATTCCATTACAAAACAAGACTTAATAGATTTATGAAGATAAAAATACTCCTATGCATCCTATCAGATCACCATGGTCTAAAGCTGGTCTTTAATAATAAAAAAGATAACAAAAAGTACACGTACACATGGAAACTAAACAATGCTCTATTAAATGATAGCATGGTCAAAGAAGAAATAAAGAAATTAAGGATTTTAAAAATTTAATGAAAACCAAAACACAATATACCCAAACCTATGGGATGCTATGAAAGCAGTATTGAGAGGAAAACTCATAGCTCTAAGTGTTTCCAAAAAGAAACTGGAGAGACCATACACTAGCAACTTGACAGCACAGTTGAAACCTCTAGAAGAAAAGGAAGCAGATACACCCAAGACAAGTAGAAAGCAAGAAATAATCAAACTCAGAGCAGAAATTGAACAAATAGAAACAAAAAGAACCATTCAAAGAATCACCAAAACCAAGAGCTGGTTCTTTGAGAAAATTAAAAAAATTGATAAACCCTTAGCCAGAATAACTAGAGGGCGAAGAGAGAGTATCCAAATTAAAAAAATCAGAAAGGAAAGTGGAGACATAACAACTGAAACTGAGGAAATTCAAAAAATAATCAGATCCTACTTGAAAAGCCTATACTCAACATAGCTGGAAAACCTGGAGGAAATGGATAGATTCCTAGACAAATACCAGATACTAAAGTTAACCCAGGACCAGGTAAACCATTTAAATAATCCCATAACACCTAAAGAAATAGAAGCAGTCATCAAAATTCTCCCAACAAAAAAAAGCCCACATCAAGATGGGTTTACTGCAGAACAGTATTAGAATTTATTGACAAACTAATTCTAATACTCTTCAAACTATTCCATAAACTAGAGTCAAAGGGAATACTACCTAACTCATTTTTTGAGGCTACCATAACCCTCATTCCTAAACCACACAAAAGACCCTACAAAGAAAGAGAACTTCAGACTAATCTCACTTATGATCATTGATTTAAAAACACTCAACAAAATCCTTGCAAACCAAATCCAAGAACACATCAATACGATCATTCACCAGTATCAAGTAGGCTTCAACCCTGGGATGCAGGGATTGTTGAAAATACAGAAATCTATCACTGTAATTTATCAAATAAACAAACTCTAATAAAAAAGCCACATGGTCATCTCACTAGATGCTGAGGAAGCATTTGACAAAATCCAACACCCCTTCATGTTAAAAGTCTTGGAAAGAACAGGAATCCAAGGCCCATATCTAAACCTAATAAAAGCAATATATAGCAAACCAATAGCCAACATCAAACTTAACGATGAAAAAATTCAAAATTTCAGATGACAGTAGATGCTGGCAAGGATGTGGAGAAAGAAGAACACTTCTCCACTGTTGGTGGGGTTGTAAACTGGTACAACCACTCTGGAAATCAGTCTGGCAATTCCTCAGAAAACTGAACATAGTACTACCTGAAGACCCAGTTATTCCACTTCTGGGCATATACCCCAGAGAAGATCCAACAAACAACAAAGACACATGCACCACAATGTTCATAGCAGCCCTATTTATAATAGACAGAAGCTAGAAAGAACCCAGATGTCCTTCAGTAGATGAATGGATACAAAAATTGTGGTAGATTTATTTACACAATGGAGTACTACTCGGCTATCAGAAACAATGACTTCATGAAATTCTTAAGAAAATGGATGCATCTAGAGAATATCATCCTGAATGAGATAATCCAGTTACAAAAGAACAGACATAATATGCAGTCACTCATAATTGGATACTAACCCCAGAAAGCTCAAAACTCCCCAGAAACAACTCACAGACTATAAGAAGTTCAAGACAAAAAAAGAAAATGAGAAAGCATTAAGCTTAATCTTTACACACCAAGAAAACTTTGACTAATTATGAGTTACATCCTGCTTTACATGTACTTTATGCTCATTGTAACTAGTAATATCTTAATGCATACTATCAAACCTTAAAAAAATCAAGTACTGACAAAAATGTATTCTTATACTTTTATGAATAAATGCTTAAAAATTTTTACATTTATCTTTGTTTTTTTAAAATAAAAATTTTTCAATAAAAACGTAAGAAAGAAAATGAGATCACTTTCACCTGAAGAATTCTAACATAGAATGAATTGTAAAATTAAGATGCCTGATCCTGAGCCTAGTGATTGTGTTACTTATTGATTCTAAACTAAGATTGTGTTTTTTTCCTTCTGTGATTACTCAACTGAGTTCCAGAATGAAAGGTGCAACAGAGCATGGTATTTATTAATCCTTGGAAATTTGGAAGTGTGTGACATGCATGGTCCCAGCAATGGAAATTTAGTGAGACAGGAGGAAAGAACCCTGGTTAAGAGGAAAGAATGTGGTCTCAGCCTGTCCACTCTGCTTGAGACAGGTAGAGGGCAGCATGTATCATATACCAATCTCACTACAAAGCACTGTGCCCATGTCCACTTTTCTATCCCAGGATCTGGCCCTGTATTAATCAGTTGACAGTGAATGGTCCTTTGTACTTTGGGGTGCTCACCTCTGGATCCTGAATTAGGCACGGACCACACCCAAACACCAATATCAAGCACAAACCAAACTCAAAGTGATCTTTTATTAAGCAAAAAGACAAGGTGGCTGAGTCTGAATTGGGCAGAAAATGTGTTGCAAGTATTAATTTTGAGGAAAAAGGGGGTATTAGAATGAGATAATATGAATTGTTAAGTTTTGATTGGATATTTTAATTAAGTTAGTCAAAACACTTAATTTTGATTTCTGAACCTTAATATTTTATAGCTAGATCTTAGTGATCATTTTAAGGAATAAGTCGACAATAACAAGACAACTAAATAAGAGAATGGACTGTGATGTCTAGCTTTAAGAATGTAATCTATACATCTCTGTGAAAATTTTATTTCCCCTTCTTTGTGAGATTTGTGCTTTTTCACTTGTGAATTCTTCATTACTTACTTTCGTTAGGTCTGTAGATTGTAGTATGTCTATTCCGTATTATTATACCCCATGTTTACCTATAAGTGAGTATATACATTTTTGTCTTTCTGGATATTGCTTACCTCACCCAAGATGATGTTTTCTAGTTCCATCAATTTGCATGCAAATTTAGAGCAGCTGAAAAGAGGAAGAAAGATGGGGATTGGGTGTGTAGAGCAGTCTGGTGAGAGTGTTGGGTGTGAGAATGAAAACTTTAGGGGTATCATTCGGATTAGATAGAGATTTGGGACAGGGAAGTTATCTTAGTCAGTGTTTCTACTCCTGCACAAGCATCATGACCAAGAAGCAAGTTGGGGAGGATAGAGTTTATTCAGCTTACACTACCACATTGCTGTTCATTACCAAAGAAAGTCAGGATTGGAACTGATGCAGGTTCGGAAGCAGGAGCTGATGCAGACGCCATGGAGGAATGTCACTTACTGGCTTGCTTCCCATGCTTTGCTCATCTTGCTTTATTATAGAACCCAGGTCTACCAGCCCAGGGATGGCACCACCCGCAATGATCTGGGCCCTCTACTCTTGATCACTGGTTGAAAAAATTCTTTAGAGCTGAATCTCCTGGAGGCATTTCCTCAACTGAGGCTCATTTCTCTGTGAATAACTACAGATTGTGTCAAGTTGACACACAAAATCCAGCCAGTATAGAAGTATGGAAGTTTATGAGGTGATATTAGTTGAGACTCCTATCACAGGGCATATGGAGACTGAAGTGGCCATCTCCTGTTGCCAGGCAGAACTACTAGTGGTAAGAGGGGGACACTAACCTACTCACAAATTTAAGTGACCTTAAACTATTATAGCAGGCTTTATTTAGTGCCAGACAGGTGGTAGAATTTCTAATTCTAACTACATCTTGATCAGGACTTTGTACCAAGCACTCAATTTCCAAGGGCTAGCCTCATCTTGGAAAGGAAGTTTTGAGGAATAAGTGATTGGAAATGGCAGTAGAAACAATTTCAAGTTAGTAATGGGTGCAAGCTGACAACTCTGTCTTCTGCTTAAGACAGCTCTCTAAACTGCTCATCTAGATAGCACAGTTTTTCCAGTCCTAAGCTCAGGCTTTTATTTACATATCAATTCAATTGTTACTCAGGTTCCTTTTTGATTATCCCACAAACAAGCATTTTATAATCTTGGTCCCTTGATTCTTAGAAATAGACAGAAAATACACTTTTCAAATTAGGAAATGAATTCAGAGATCTTTCTGTCTTTGTAAGCATAAAGCTGGCTGAGTAGGATCCCATACTGAAATCATCACGCTCTCACTTGCTGGTGCCCCTTTATTACCAGAACCATGAGACTTGTTTTGTTGTTTTGTTTTAAACTATTTCTTTCCCTTGATCAGTTCATTAGTGCAGCTGCCTCTGTTCTTTCTGGTCTGTGAAGTCTTTGATATAATTTATATTTCATACTGATATTTTGTATAGTTGAAAAATCCTGTTTATATATTCTTTTTTTAAACGACTTTATTTTGCAAAACAAAGATAAATGTAAAGATTTTAAACATTTTTTGCTTAAAATTATACATTTTTGTCAGTACTGTTTTTTCAGACATTAAAATAAATTTTACATAAAACCATGTGAATATGTTTTTTAGTCAGTACTTGATTTTTTTCAAGGGCTTGACAGTCTGCATAGAAAACGTATTAGTTGCAATAAGCGTAAAGTACATGCAAAACAAAACGCAACATGGGAATAGTCAAAGTCTTCTTGTTTTGTGAATATATGTATATTTTTTGTTTTCTTTAATTCTTGGACTTCATACAGTCTGTGAGTTGTTTCTGGGGGAGTGCTAGCCTCTGGGGTTAGCATCCCACTATCAGTGACTGCATATTATGTCTGTTCTTTTGTGACTGGGTTATCTCACTCAGGATGATCTTCTCTAGATGCAGCCATTTTCTTAAGAATTTGGTTAAGTCATTGTTTCTGGTGGCTGAGTAGTATTCCATTGTGTATATGTACCACATTTTTTGTATCCATTCGTCTTCTGAAGGACATCTGGGTTCCTACCAGCTTCCAGCTATTATAAATAGAGCCGCTATGAACATTGTAGTGCATATATCTTTGTTGTGTATTAAAGTGTCTCTGGGGTATATGCCCAGAAGTGAAATAGCTGGGTCTTCAGGTAGTACTATATCCAATTTTCTGAGGTATCGCCAGACAGATTTCCAGAGTGGTTGTATTAGCTTGCAACCCCACCAACAGTGGAGAAGTGTTCCTCTTTCTCCGCAGCCTCGCCAGCATCTGCTGTCATCTGAGTTTTGGATCTTGGCCAATCTGACTGGTGTGAGGTGGAATCTTAGGGTTGTTTTGATTTGCATTTCCCTGATGGCTAAGGATGTCGAGCACTTCCTCAGATGTTTTTCGGCCATTCGGTGTTCCTCAACTGAAAATGATTTGTTTAGGAGTTTTCTTGTTTTTACTAGGCTGTATTTTTTCTCCTTGTATTGGGTTTTCCACCTATAATTCGTTGTAGTGCTGGGTTTGTGGTCAGATATTGTGTGAATTTTGATTTGTCTTGAAATATCTTTGTCTCTCCATCGATGGTGATTGATAGTTTTGCTGGGTATCGCAGCTTGGGCTGGCACTTGTGATCTCTTAAGGAGTGCATGATGTCTGTCCAGGCTCTTCTAGCTTTCATAGTCTCTGTTGAGAAATCGGGTGTGAGTCTGATTGGTCTGCCTTTATGTTACCTGACCTTTTCCCCTTACTGCTTTTAGTATTCTTTTTTTACTTTGGGCACTTGATGTTTTTACTATTATGTGTCGGGAGGTATTTCTTTTCTGGTCCAACCTATTTGGAGTTCTGAAGGCTTCTTTTATGCTCGTGGTCATCTCATTCTTGAGGGTAGGGAAGTTTTCTTCTATGATTTTGTTGAAGATATTTACTGTGCCTCTTAGTTGATACTCTTCTCCCTCTTCTATTCCTATTATCCTTAGGTTCCGTCTTCTCATTGTGTCTTGTATTTCCTGGATATTTTGGGTTAGGAGCTTTTTGTTTTTTGCATCTTCTCTGGCTGTTTTGTCTATGTTTGCAATGTTGTCTTCTGCCCCCGAGATTCTCTCCTCGATCTCTTGTAATCTGTTGGAAATGCTTGCTTCTGTGACTCCTGATTTCTTTTTTTGGTGTTCTGACTCTAGGGTTATCTCTTTTAGCGCTTTCTTTATTGTGTCAATTTCTGTTTTAATTTCCCTCTTCCATTCCTTTATTTCTTTGGTTCTGTTTTCATCTCGTTCTTTGAGTTCTTTGAGTGTTTTTCTTGTTTCTTCTTTAAAACCTTCTGAATCTTTTTGCTTTTCCTCCCTTTCTTGTTTAAGTAACTGTATCAGCGTCTTGAGGCATGATTTCAGGTCTGTGTCTTCTTTCTCTGGAGTGTTTGGAATTCCGATGTTTGCTACTATCGGAGAGCTGGGTTCTGGTGTTGCTAGATTGTCTTGGTTTCCTTGGCATATACTCTTTCTCCTTCCTCTTGCCATTTTGTTGTCAGTGATATGTTCTTGCCTTTCTCTTGTATCTGGTCTGTGTCCCTGGTACACTTTCCGTGTGCACTCCACAGAGATCTCTCTACTCCCCGGCAGCCCAGGTTCTGGGTGGCAGCTGGGCCAGGCTCAGCTCTGAGTGCTGAAGTTGCGTCCGGGTGGGAACAGATGTTCCTAAGATCTGTTCCTGGTCACAGATGCTCAGCCTCTCCGAGCCACCTTTCCGGCTGGCAGGTGGGCCAGGCTCTGCTCTGTGTCCTGAAGTCGTCTCAGGGTGGGAACAGAAGTTCCTAAGATCTGTTCCCGGTCACTGGGTCGCGGAGGACAGGGCAGGTCAGGGCAGGGGGTGCCCTTTCTGTGTGCACTTCGCAGAGATCCCTCTGCTCCCCCACAGCCTAGGTCTCCCACTCACCAGTTGCTCAGCCTGTTCGAGCTGCCTTTCCGGCTGGCTGTTGGGCCAGGCTCTGCTCTGTGTCCTGAAGTCGTCTCAGGGTGGGAACAGAAGTTCCTAAGATCTGTTCCCAGTCACTGGATCGGGGAGGACAGGGCAGGTCAGGGCAGGGGGTGCCCTTTCCGTGTGCACTCCGCAGAGATCCCTCTGCTCCCCCGCAGCCTAGGTCTCCCACTCACCAGTTGCTCAGCCTGTACGAGCCGCCTTTCTGGCTGGCAGTTGGGCCAGGCTCCGCTCTGCGTCCTGAAGTCCTGTTTATATATTCTTGAACTCAGGTTTTCAGAGTCTTTCTCACAGCCTTAAGAGCTGTCCCAAATGTCACAAAGTTTACCACCATGCTAAAAAACACCAGACACACCTTCACCTCTCAGACATGGGCGGTTTTAAATTATCATGGAGTCATTAACATAAGCAGGAAGAACAGTCCCCAACACCCATGGCACGAAGAATATTTCTCAAATGAGGAACGTGAAGTGTAATATATACATTATTATACAAATGAGCCCCATGCTGGAACACTATTAGCATCTTGGATGTCCATGTCCTACTTTCTCTGCTCCAGTGGCAGGAAAAGAACACACCACATTGTTCTTTCCATGGCCATAAAGGACTTGATACTTAATGACCAGAATTCAGGAGATAATAGATTACATGTTTTAAATTGTGAATTTATAGATCAGAATTGGGAAGGATAAGCAAAGGTAGGTTTGTAGGGAGCAGAATGAGGCATTAGCTTTTTGTTAGATTATCTGTATTTTGAAGCTCTGGGGTGCGGAGGACCAACCCCGGTGGGGGTCTAATATCTTTTTGAGACAGCAGAGGGGGAAGAACAACAGAAGACAATGAGACTTGATCTTATTACATATGTATGGTTGCTGTATAAAGCTGACAGAAGCCTGATATAGCTCTCTCCTGAAAAGCTCAGTTGGATCATAAGAAATACAGAAGCAGATGTTTGCAGCCAACCATTGAACTGAAAAATGGGTCCTTAGTGGAGGAATTAGAGAAAGAAAAAAAGAAGTTGAAGAGGTTTGCAACCCCATAAGAACAACAATACCAACTAACCAGAGCTCCTAGGGATTAAACCACTATCCAAAAAGTACACATGGATGGATCCATGACTCCAACTGCACATATAACAGAGGATGGCCTTGTTAGGCATCAATGGAAGAAGCCCCAGTGTAGGGGAATGCCAGGATGGAGAGGCAAGATAGATGGATGGTGGAACACCCTCATAGAAGCAGGCGAAGTGGGCGGATAGGATAGGGGATTTGGAGGGGAATACAGGAAATGGACTAACATTTGAAATGTAAATAAAATATATCCAATAAAAGCAGAAGAAAAAGAAGTTTACTTATCTTAGTCTTATTCACCTTGCTACTGTAGTTGACCTGACTTATGTGATCTTCTAGGGATAGAAAACTGCAGCTTCTGGCAGTTACCACCTCTTCCTCAAACAGCAAAGGATTAAGTAAATAGCCTTTGTACTATCTCAGCAGGAACTGGCCTGTTAGTAGAAAATAGTTACACATTAAAAAGTGATTATAAAGTTTATTACTAAGTTGAAAAAAAGTTTTCTATTAAAGCTATCTAATGAAAAGCAGAAAGATCCTAAGCAGGAAAAGGGAAAAATTCTAAGGGAAAAAATTATTCTTTCAGGAGGAGAAAAGGAAAAATATCCTCTAATGGAAAAGTTCTACTCTCTCTTCTTTGTTCTCAGTACTTAAACATCTTTCAGAATATATGATCACATGTTACAAAGTTCCTCACAAGTTCACACAAAAAACCCAATCATACATTGAAATAGGAGTTTGCAACAAAGAATGTTTACATGCATATCGATTAGGAGTAATTTTCCGGCTAAATAACTATCTCCTGTCACAGCTACACAGGTTCACTAAATTTTTCAAACCATCACAAAGCTATTAGTGAATTTTATATAGCTAAACCTAGTCAATATTTTATCTTCTGTATTAGAACCTATAATAAATTGTTAGTTCAATTTTTCTGACCTGTGGTTAATTGTTTTACACTTCCTGGAATGTAGGAGAAAGTCTGGTTACTATCTAAGAGCAATTAACTGGTAATACTTGGGAGATCATCACAATTCTCATTGCAGTTTATACTAACAGAAAAGAACCTAGTAACAGTCCCACTATGAAAGAGCTTAATAATCACTGATATAATTTAAAAATTTTTTATGTTAGGAAGTTTAGGAATAGCATCATCATAAAGACTTAAGAAATCATCTATTTGTCTTCAGAACATCACTAAAAGACATATTCATAGATCTTCAGAGATCTGCTCCAAAAGAGTGGGCTGTTACTTATTGTTATAGAAATTTAAAATAATAGGAAAAGCATATTAATAGAAGGGATCTTTCCTCAAATGAATTCTCCTACTGTCTTGCATAATAAGAGTGAATATGTTGCAGATTATATAATAATCTGAAGGGGCATCTCAGGAAGATCACCTGGTAGATATTAGCTTATCTCATTATGGCTCCTGTCAACAGGGTCTGCTGTGTTACTGATAATATCATATGACTTCCAGAAACAATATTTTAGAAATTAACTCAGTTATGCATGTTTTTTACCTGAAGCCTTTTTTGTTGCTCACAAATTTTACTTTCTGTGATCTATTCTATATTAATTATATATATATATATATATATATATATATATATATATACATATACATATGTATATACATGTATTTGTATATACATATATATATGTAATTTAGTAACATAGTCCTCTATTCCTGTATTATTCATGGTTTGAAAGAGAAATAGAACTTATGGAATGAAGCTCCTCCTCCCTTTCCCTCTATGTTTATATACAGAGAATTTATTAGAATAACTTATAAGTATATATTTTCAGGGATGATCATTTAGTGTTTGATAACCAGTTGAAGTAGTTTTTGCTGAGAAAGACAATTTTTCCTACCCCAATGGGAAATGCCTCTTACTAGAAACCTAACCATCTCTCCAGGACTAATAATCTTGGCAGAGAATAGGCCCACCACATCACTAAAACTACATGATCCCTAATTACATTATATACATCCTTTCAAAAGATATTCATTCTTATATACATAGATAAATATAGCCATCACTCCTTATCAAGGTAACTTCTCTTTTCAAAGGATGAAGACCATTACGGAAAATGGAGACTTGTAGTGCACAGTACCAACTGACACAGTCACAAGCCAATGCCTATACCGAAGGCTCGGGGATCATTATGGAAGAGGGAGAACACTGACTCCCTCTAGGAAAACCAAAAAGTTAGCTGTGAGAGTGTGTCACTCAGAAAGGTCATAGTCCACATCCTAGAAAGAGGGGACTAGCATCAATGTTTCAGCATGAGCTGAGCAAGGGCAAAAATGATAGACATCATTACATAGAAGGGGGAAAGCTCACGAGTCTTTAGCTACAAGCCAAGACCTTTAGGCAGTGGTAGGTATTTATTTATACTTTTAACCCAATTAGATATCACAACCTTGCTCTTGCTGTATTCAAAGCCACTCTGAGTTTCAAAGCAAATTGTTGTGCACTTGTGTATTTTCAGAAAATCTGTTATAGAAAATTTAAGAGTCTCCCTATAAGACACTCTTACAATTGTGACATAATCTGTGTCATTATAAACCTGGTATTAAAGGAAAAGTCCTTGGCAAAGGTTCCACTATAGTATATTGCATATTAATTCCTGTCTGTCTGTGATTAGAACACACTCATCTGATTGCAAAAAATTGTCAGTTTTCCTACATGAGACCATGTCGATATTCTCAGAATATGGTGTTTGCTTCAGTCTTGTGCTCACCATTGCTTTGACATCAGATCATTAAAAACAATGAATCATTTACAAAGAAGCCGATTCAACTAATTTCTCATCAACATCATACCAACACCCACACACACTGCTTGATTCTGACTAAGAATCGATACCTTTTAGTGTCGAATATATTGATAAAGGGAGGGGTGACTGAGGTTCTATGAAAAGACTTTGTTTGCTGAAAAAAAGGATGCTTACCACAGTCTACTTACTGCTATTTGTTACTTTGGGATGGATTTCTTCCTCCAAATTATGGTGACATGCCTCAACTTATCTTTTCTACAAATAAAGGCTTATTTCAGAATACTAAGAAGAATGCAGAGATAATTTGGGATGGTTTCACTGTTTAGATCTAATTTCCTGCCAACTAGGATATATCCATCCAGGTTTCTGCTTACACAGACTTGTTGATTTGAGTGTGTGTGTGTGTGTGTGTGTGTGTGTGTGTGTGTGTGTATACATACTCAAATCACATATATATAATTTTCATACTAGCCCTTTTCTGGTTTTCCTTCTGTCACCTAAGATCACATACACCGGGCTGGGTCTTGCACAAGGCAGAGTATTCAGACAGCCATTCTCTTCAGTACTTCTGCGTGCTGTAATAGGATATTCACTCCACTTCAGTAAGCCTCAATCTTCTGGCCCCTGGCTAGTTCCTGAAGGAGCTCCCTCTCTAGACTTCTCCCATTTAAAGGAGTTTCAGTTTCAAGGTCCCACCCACCTTTTGTGTTTCCCTGAAAAGCACAAAGAAGAAAAGGAAAGCTATCTCTTGAGAAAACTCTGAATTTGTAATCTATTTCCCGCTGAAAATGACTTCAAAAGTAAAATTGAGTCAATTTCAGAAGGCGAAGAAAAGTCTTTTTGTCCGTTCTCAGTCAATATTACCTGTGACTTTCCACCTCTCATCTCAAGCTTTTCCCTTCTTTCTGTTTTTCGTCTTTTTCACTCGGCCCCTGGAGGATCAGAGTCCAATCAATTTGAAGCTATTAGAGAGAAATGTGACAGATTTGAAAGCCATAGATGTATATGTAACACAGAAGATCATTTAATGGATGCAAATGGCACCAGATAAAGCACAGTATGGAAGAATATGGAGGTGTTAATATTTTGTGGAAGAAAAGTTAAATATAATGTCTCAAATGGATTTGCTTCCTATGACAATTTTGAAGCATTTTAAAGCACTTTAAATATTTTTGCCTGTTTAAATTTGTTTTGTTTACTACTACTACTATTATAGTGTGTGTGTGTGTGTGTGTGTGTGTGTGTGTGTGTGTGCAGGTGTGTGTGTGTGTGTGTGTGTGTGTGTGTGTGTATGGTGCCTATATATATATATATATGTGTGTGTGTGTGTGTGTGTGTGTGTGTGTGTGCTAGAGTGAATACTGTAGCCCACATATAGATGTTAGAAGACAACTTTGGGGAGACAATCTCTTCCCTCCACAGTGGATTGTTTCCAGGACTTCTAATACAAGTATTTTTACCAACTGGGCCATCTTACAGCGTCCTAAAGCATGTAATAATTTCATTGCACATCTACTCTGAGAACTGCAGTGTGACTAAAACCTGGGGGAAGGGAAAGAATACATGTAGGAATAAAGTCTCCCACTTATGTCCCTTACAATTTATAATGGAGGAATAAAACAGGAAAAATAAAATATCTGCTTATTGGTGCAGACAAAAATATCTCGAAGTTTTTGGAAACAACCCTGCTTTTTCTGTTTTATGTAATAACAATAACAACAACACCCCTATTTCCTCTGTTCTCATAATAAAGTACTGACAAAGGAATATAAGGTGAGAATTTATATTAGCTCGCA
Source organism: Micromys minutus (assembly GCF_963924665.1). Lineage (NCBI taxonomy): Eukaryota > Metazoa > Chordata > Mammalia > Rodentia > Muridae > Micromys > Micromys minutus. The sequence continues at coordinate 5,392,556 of NC_137952.1, forward strand.
GTTGAAAGATGCACCCCAAGGATGGGAATCCATGAGAGTAGATGTACAAAGTAGATGCCCACATTGTAACATCACTTAGAAACTGGAAAGACTAAAATTCAGATCTTCAGTTTGCTTTTTCATTTTATTAAGTCTACGAGCACAGCATATTGGATAGTATTTTCTACATTAGGGCCTGCCCTCCTAGCCTGACATGGACCAGTTGCTCCTTTTCAGTGTCAGTCTTAAGTCAGCCAGGCGATGAGAAGATAATGAGGATAGAAGATAGAAAAGATAAAAATGTCTGTGGATCAGGAGGTCTTCACACAAAGTTATTAAGAAGGACAGCATCTTATATACTATTTCTGGGGGAGAAAGAGAATGAAGTCAGCAGAAACTATAATACAACAGGACAAAGTAAGAACAACGGTAACCAAACAATTTTGCATAAAATGAACAGAGGGTATCTCAAGAACATTATAGACTGAGCACTCAGTGACTTTGGAACTGGTAACCACAGCCCCATATGGGGGAAGAGTTGAGCCACAGGGCCTTAACTCTCAACTCTAAGGGCCCTGGACCCATGCTAGTACTGGATTTGCCAAGCATGCTCCTAGTTTTAAGAAGCTATGTTTGTTCTCCATCAATTGTGACCTTAGGGAAAGCTTTAAGCCATCTCAGCTCCCAACATGTGTCTACTTAAACCTTCTTGAAACACCCTTGAAAACACCTTAGTTCAATCAAATTGGCAGTTAAGATTAGCCTTAATTTAATCTTGCATGTGAAATAATGACTACTTTACAGTGATGGGCTGCATTTTATTTGCACCTCCAGAGATTGATGTCTTGCTTCTTTTCTTCTAATTATCACTCCTTTTTGGTTTGTTTGTTTGTTTGATAGTTTGACAGTATTTTGTTGTTGTTTTTTTCCCTTTTCTTTCTTGTCCCCTTCCTTACCTAGTACCACTCTGTCCCTAATACATCTTCGACTCCATGCCACGTGCATTTTACTGCTATGTTTTTTCTTTCATCTCCCCTCCCTTAAGAACTCTTCTTCCTCCTCATGATACCACTTCTAGTTTCATGACTTATACCCCAACTAAAAATAAAGATAGCCTGGATCATTTAGTAGTTAGGTTATTTAGTTTTTTTTTTTTTTTTTTTTTTAGTTTGTTCATTCCTTCCTTCCTTCCTTCCTTCCTTTCTTTCTTTTTTATCTTTCTTTTTTTCCATTTTTTTAGGAATTTTCAAACTTAGATACTTCCCAAATTTATATTCCTATCAGCAGAATGATATCTCTCACCATCACTGGCTTTTTTCTCCTTTATTTTCCTGAAGGTAGCCATTCAAATTTGGGTGATATGGAATATCAATGCATTTCTAACTTGCATTTCCTTAATGGTTGAAGAAGAGTTCTTTAAATATTTTCCCTATTTATATCTCTTCTTTTGGGAACCACCAAGTGTGGTTTATTCACTGAAAGATGAAGTTTACCTTTTGAATTTTCACACTGTTGTGTATATTTTCACTATATATTTATTTAAAATTTAGCATTCAAAGGTTTGTGATCATTCTGTAGGTTGCTATATCTGCTTTATGAATCAGAAGCTTTGTATTTTATGTAATGATATACAAATACATGGGCTCCTAAGTTATTTTCTCAGCTGAGTCCTCTTACGGAAAGTCACATCCTATTTTTTAAGATTTTCTTTTTAATTTTCTCTACCCATTTCAGTATTTGAAATTGTATAATAAAATCCTGGAAATTGTTAAATCGACTATTTTTCAGGTAAGATATATGGATATATGGATCTAATTTCATCCTTCTGTATGCGTGTGTGTATACAATTTTCTGAGATTCGTGTAGATGAGATCCTTTGTTCTGTATGTTTTCCATGCGTTTGTTAAAAGCTTGGTTGAATATTTGGAGTTATTTATAATTCTGTCTTTTTTGTGCCAATTCCTTGGTGCGTTTTGCCTTAGACACATGTAGTATAATTTGAGATAAGGTACTGTAATACTTCCAGCATTGCTCTTTCTGTTTGAATTACTTTGGGTTTTTGGAGGAGTTTTGCCTGTTTCCATAAGACTGTTAAGACGATTGCATAGAGTCTTTAGCCCTCTTTCAGTTGCACAGTCATTTTCACAATACTTTCTGGGGGAAGATATATGTGAATAGAATCTGGGAGTGTTGCTGAGAAAATCTTCATGTTCTATTTTAATTCCTACTAGAGGCCATCCTTCACTGAATAAGCTTCAGATCCTCAGCAGAATTGAGTAATTCAGAAAGTTGACTCTGCCCACTCTCTGTCATTGACCATCCTGTGCTTTTAATTTTTTCCCACACAGGAACCAACTACCATGGATTGTCTGTGCATTGTCAGTCCAGAAAAAAAAAAAGGATGTGGCAGTGAGGAAGAAGTAAATGGTATTTTTTTATTGTATACATGATTTGATCTCAAGAAGTAAAGATTGGAGGACAGAAATGGATATATCATTTTTGTAAAACCATTACATGTGGTAATTCCATTACATAAATGCTTAAAAAGATTCTAAATCACTTGGACAAAAAAAAGAAAAAAAAAAAAAAAAGAAAACAATGCTATGTCTCTGATTACATGACATTACAAATAATTTACAAATGGCATGCTATTTAAAAAACAAAAAAAAAGTTAAATGCATGCCAAAAGGGTCACAATTGTCACTTTTTAGAACTGTCAGCTCTCAGCAATAAGCTATTTCACGTTATAATGAAAACTGTATCTGAAGACCCAAGAAGTGCATGGTCAAGTTTATCAAAGCAACAACTCAACTTCTTCATACCAATTTTATACTATTCATTTTTTCTTCCTACAGTGATGAAACACACAAAAGAAATAAACTACAGGACTTTATTTTAGGGATATTATTCCTTTACAGCAGAGAAGCCACAGCAGTGGGAGCAGCTTATCTCCTAGTAAAGCTAATGATAAAGTGTATTGTCGGATCTAGAGAATGATCTATATTTGTTGTACTTTGGGCTTTGAATGAGGGAGTTTATCAGATATAAAATAAGGGAAAGCAAAAGAACAATACCATATTCCAGAGAGATAGCACTAACACATAATGCAGAAGACATTGACTCAGGAATTCAGTTCAGGCAGCTAGCTCTAGTTCCCAACAGAAAGACTTGTATGTAGAGCTGTGTGAGACTTGGATGAGGCATCCACATTAAAACAAAATGACAGTATAAAATATCTTCATCACAGGAGGCACTGACAATACTCTACCTACCAGAAACTGACAGAGGAAGCTGAGACAGTCAACTGGGAATCCAAATTAAATGGATTCTATTCACCTTCTGTAAAGGATGAGCCTCTGGTTTTCCTTTTCCACTCTTCATATATTATGAGATAACAGCAATGCAATCTTGCTGAAATGGTAAGACTTCTAGCTTATCTAAATGGCACTGTCTCTTTAATACCCAGGTCTTCTTGTCAGTTTTCCCATTTGCATTGCAGATCCAGAAGAGCAGCCTGAGAGATGACAAAGGGGTTTGGTTGACTCTTGACATACACACGTTTTGGTCTATAGTTGGACATTGAACTCATTTCCAAAGCCAGCAAACAGCATACTACAAGTGACAATATAATGTATATGATTTCTGCATGGTAGAACAAAAAATTTAAGGGGAAGGATGTTATTACCCACAAGGCAGAACCCAAATAAGCTACATTTGCAATATAGGCTATTTGTCCCAAAGATCTCAGACTCTTTCAAGCCATGGAGACCAACTAAGATACAGTTGTTCAAATATTTTACTCTGAGAAGACATTTTCCATTCAAATCATAACAATTATTGAAGATAGTATTATAGTTCATGGATATATTAGTTTTTAATAATAAATAATAATACATAATATATAGTTATATTAATTATCTACTATGGGCCTAGTAGAATATGTAGAATATAGAATATATAGGTTATTCTGTTAATACAACATATTTTATATAGACATATAGATATAAGTACAGATATATGGATATAAATATAGATACATATATATATATAGATATTAAAGATACACATAGAATAATTGAACTATTGACTTTATAGGAGGAAAGACAGAGTTTGTAAACTATATATTGTTTCCCTAGAAACAGACATCTGGGGCATGCATCTTCAGAGTCTATGCTCTTCAGTATTCTCGCCATTACATGACCTACAAAGACACATTTGTATTCAGAAGCTGAATGGGAAAAAGTGAAGTTTTTCCTAATAAACCTTAGTTAATATTGGCATATTTTAAGTTTCACAATTAACATAAATATACATAAGAATAAGGGTAAGTCTTTTGTCTTAACCATTCTAAATACTACTCATGTTTGTTCTAACCTAATGTTTCCCTTTTCTACTTATTTTCCATATGTTGGTCAGATTTTTTATAAAGATTACTTTCTCTTTTGCCTAATCAGAAAATAATATTGGCTTTGAGATACATAATTAATAAAGGTACGCAAGCCATAGCCAGAAATGTAAGATTCTTATGTTTATAAATTCCAAAATTCTAAATCTCTTTTCTACTAAGTACCTTAAACTCATCCCATATCCTTTGATTATATTTCTTAATGATGTTGGGAATCAAATACAGAGCTCATGCATATAAAGCATACATATGATGCATTACTGAGTTATACCTATAGCCTTCCCATAATATGTTTAATTTAATTTTTTCTTTAAACTAATTAATATGTATGATCCTATTGCTCAATAAATGTACACAAATTATGAGCCAATTTATCAAGATAAAAGTAAAGTGTCATTTCATTCATAAAATCTACTATATTAAAGACTAATGTAGCCTTTACCTCAAAGACTAGGTACCATAGCTGATAGTTTAAATATCCATGCACTTCTGTGCATAATCCCCAACTTAAATAAAACTGTTTCTCAATAGTATTACATATAGTTTGCCATGAATTATCACTTTGCATTTAACAATTTATGTGAGGTACGTGTCTGGTACTTTAACAGTAGGGTGTAAAATTCTTTATTTGATATTTTAATTATGCATAGCTCAAATTATTCCTCTTACATTTTTTCCATTACAAGGCAATATTATCTCTTTTGACCCAATTTTTAATGTAATATATGAATGATGTTCATATGAAAGTTTACTCATTTTAATATAGGACTTCCTCAATGTGAGTCATTGACTTTCATGTGCTCCCATTTGCTGAAAGAAACTGAGTCAATTCACTGGATTTATTTCAATAATAAAGTTATTAAAATGTCCGTCAGAGTACATAACTCTCATATATGCATGGCACATTCGGAGTAATTTAAAATTCTTGTTATTGGTGAAAACACAGTTCGCCATCAATAAGGAAACAAACAAAATAATCGTGTTTGAAATTTTATGTGGATTTCCATATGGATGTTTCCAACATGGAAATTTCCAAATGGTGCTGATTCCTGTATTTTTATTTTTGTCTTTTATTGGACATTTTGAATTTACATTTCAAATCTTATCCCCTTTTCCAGCTTCCCTTCCTGAACCCACCTATCCCAACACCCCTTCCCTTGCTTCTATGATGGTGTTTCCCCACCCACTCTTCTACCTCTTCCTGCATTCTCGCCCCAACATTCGCCTACACTGGGGCATCTAGCGTTAGCACTAGCACGACAAAGGGTTTTTCCTCCCATTGATTCCCAACAAGGCCAACTTCTGCTACATTTGTAGCTGGAGCCATGGGTCAGTTGATGTGTACTCTTTGGATGGTGGTTAGTCACAGGCAGCTCTGGTTGGTTGACATTTTTCTTATGGGGTGGTAAACCCCTTCAGCTTCTTCAGTCCTTTTTCTACCTCCTCCATTGGGGACCCCATTCTCAGTTCAATGGTTGTCTGCCGGTATCTACCTCTGTATTTGTCAGGCCTTGGCAAAGCTTCTCTGTAGACAGCTATATCAGGCTCCTAACAGCAAGCACTTCTTGGCATCAGCAATATTGACTGGGTTTGGTGTCTGTATATGGGATAGATCCCCAGATGGGACAGTCTCTGGATGGCCTTCCAATCAGTCTCTGCTCCAAACTTTTTATCCATATTTTCTCCTTTAAATATTTTGTTCCCCCTTTTAAGATGACCGAAGCCATCCACACTTTGCTCTTCCTTCTTTTTGAGATCCATGTGGTCTATAAGTTTTGTAGTTTGGGTTTTTTTTTCCTTTGTTCTCTCTCTCTCTCTCCCTCTCTCTCTCTCTTTCTCTCTCTCTCTTTCTCTCTCTCTCTTTCTCAGGAGGTATAGTCCCCAACATGTAATGTATAGCAAACCTTCCCAACATTTTGAAACAGAGGTGGACATTTTTTGAAAGAGTTTAAGAGGTTCTTATTGAGATAAACCTGGGCTTAAACTCAAAATCTCCAGTCTCAGACAATTAAGTGTTAAGATTACAAATATATACAACCAGTGTAGGTATAATGCCAGGGTGATGAGGTTGGAGTTGGTGGGTGCGGAGTGGAGTGCCCTTATAGAAGATGGCATAGGGGGGTTCTGCAGGAGAATCCAGGAAAGGGATGACACTTGAAATGTAAATAAAATATCCAATAAAAAACCAAATAGGTACAATCATGTCCAGACAAAACCAGATTATGTACAATCTCTGACTCCAACTCAAAATTTTTCTTTCTTCCCATTTTCATTCAATATCTCCCTTCATTCTTGCATTTCATTGTTGACTGCTATTTTCAGTGCTTCTTCCTGAATTTATTTTTCATTATGAAATTTCATGTCTAAAAATATTAGTTATTAAAGAAATAGCTAGTCGTTTTAAAACTATGACAAAGTAAACTTATAACATTGCCCACTGTTTCTCTTATTATTATCCGTTTCTAGATAGTTCTTATTATAAGGCAGTCACACTATAAATGTGTGTTTAATTAATTAATGGATCCTATGATCAGATACTTCTATTGGTCTCTGTCACTTAATACATTTAATTGGGCATTCAAATCATCCATGCTGTTTGTAGTTACAGTGCAGTGGATAGAAATATTATCTATATAGATACACACACACACACACACACACACACACACACACACACACACTAAAAATTGACCTTTATATAGTAATGAGACATTAAGTTTTACTTTTACTTTTGTTTGTATATTAGAAAGCATATACCATGAGCGTGTGATGTCTACTGATATCATCAGCATAAGTTGGGCTCCTAGAGCTGGAGTTAGAGAGAGTTATGAGCCATCTTATATGGATAGCCAGAATCATAGATTCATTGAAAGAAACAGATTCTCACCCACAGACACCATCAATCTGAACCCATGAATATTATAAGTTTTGTTACCACTAGGTAATATGCAAAGTCTTTGGGAAGTTTAGAATTAATTATATAAATTTTGTTACACCAAATGTTTTTAGAAATAAAATGTCTTCAGTCTGTTAGGTAGACAAAAAAAAGTTCCATATTGGAAATTATTTAAATGTGTCATAAGTTTATTGTAATTTTTACTTTCTTTATGAAGAGTAAAATGAATGTACAATATAAAATCTAATATGTTATACAATTGTCTTGATAAGTGCAGTTCACTTAAAAATAGCTTATGAATAAAGAATTCAATCTAAGTTGTAAGATCGAAGGCATCTGGGAATCCCAGACAAATACCACATCTGGAACAGAGAACTAACTATTGATGCCAAAGGCTGTGACTACAAATCCTGTATCTAGCAACATAGAGTCCTCTGTTCTTCATGTCAGTACTAGTAAATATTTCAATAGGGTTTAAAGTCCTGGATACAGGAATGCTTCCATCTTCATTTGCCTTATATCTACCTATCTCCCTAGGGATACCTTTTAAATCATACCTGATTACTAGGAAAATCATTCACATCTAAGCATTTCCTGTCTTTAAGGCCTCTAACCTCTTTCCAATTCCATAACAGAGTTATCAGAAGTTTGTGGGACTTGAGAAACCCTCAGAAGCTATTTGCCCTTTGACCCAACTACTCTGCTCCCATTCTTGATCATTTGAAACTGCCAAACTAACACAACCACTCTTGACTCTCCTTTCTGACATGGAAGAATCATAAATAGAATTTTCAAAACAAATTATTTTCCCTTTCTTCCAGCCTCCATTATAGACATCTTGTCCACAGGATGAGGGAAATGTATATAAAGAGGAAGATATTATCTCTGCAGGTACTACTCTAACATTTTGATAAGCACCAGGAAAGGAAGACATAGCATCTTCAAGGTATCCTTTTCAATGTACACCTTTGAATACATCTCAGAAGATGAAGTGGGTCTCCTTTGATGTTTTGAGAAGTTCCCATAGTTGTAAGAACAATCAGACCCACAGAAGCACATTTGTATAAGTGTCTATAAGGTCTCTGTAATCTCTTTTAACATTTACCTATTGAATCCTTCTCTCTGGCTGACGTAAGTGACAGTGATACCATGGCTTCAGGTATTTATTAGGGCATGTTTTCCAACTTTGTTTCTAGATATTTAGACATGAAAATGACCTTACAATGATGGCAATGATATCGTATTACATGATCATGTCATCATGTTGACACTATAATACTATGCAACTAAATAATTGTAGATGTAAATACATTGTGTTAATATATTTGGCAGAACCTATTCAAATTGAGACTTAAACAAACATAATATGAACAGTAAGTCATCGTGATTGATTGTTTTAGCTGAAGTACAGCTGGGGGGAAGTTAGATCTCTTTTGTTCTTTTGCATTGCACATGGGCCACGACAACTCCCACTTCTCAATTCTGCTGAATGCTGTTTAATTTCTCCAAAAGCTTCTGTAACAAAGCAGAGCAGTGACATGGACCCATAGCAGTTCCACTAGCTGGTAACAGAGCTTTGTCCCATGTGCAGAACTTTGCCCCTCTCATTCATTTATCTGAGGATTCATTTATAGTGAGAAATTTAGTTCCTTTAAAGACCTAGTTATGTTGTGTAAGTATATTTATGCTTTGTATCCCAGATATAGGACAAGGGGCTACTTTATAGCAGGTGACTATGATTTTCTGTATGCACTTAAAGAGTTGAGATATTTTGCCAGCTGTAGATAGTTTAATTCTGGATGCTTTGGAAAGGGTATAAATGGAAGAGTTCAAGGAGGGACTTGGTGGCTGCTCCTGGTTGCTGTTCTTGCAGTTTGATGAGAATTTGGAGATTCTCTGTCAAATAAGATTGGATTTGCCCCAAGAAAGTCAATCCCCATAATTAGCAGGAAGTAGTCAAAAGAGGTCTATGTCCCCTTTCTCCTCTATGTTTCTTTCTTTCCTACTTAGTATTGGGAACTTGGAAGGGATTAGAGTGGAGGGATAAGGATTAAGTGGAAGGGATATGGTTTAGAAGGGAGATAGAGATATAAGAACCACATTTTAAAAATTCAATGTTCTTGGTCTCCAAAAAGAAAGTAAAGCAAAATGCATGAAATGGAAATCACTGAAAATGAAACCAAATTAACATTTTGATGGATAAGTTTTCTGTAATAATATTCAAATAGGACAGCTCAAGAACTAATAAAACTGAGTATGTGCTTCCTAATGAGAAGGCTATGCCCATGGTGGAGATTCTTCTTACCTGAGTGAATTTGTTATTGAATTCTTTCTTCTACCTTGCGTAAGTAGCAGATTTCAGACATATTCTGCGTACCCTGAAACACACTGAGTAGTCTGTGGAGAATTCTTAGCTGCCTTCTGCATTACAGCTGCCTCAACAAGTATTTTCAAAGTTCCCCATATGTATGGAACCACCAGGCATATGGATGTACAAGGTAAGCTAGGATTGCCCATAGAAAGAGAGCAAATCAGACTTTGGAGATACAAGCAAGGTAAGTCCACACTGTGAGCTGGCACAGGGACTTTGCATAAAAGTTATAACCTTGAAAGAAGAAACCTCCAGTCACATTGTGGTAGGGAAGCAGGTATATGTTTCATAGCAAAATATTCAACCATCTTGGAAAATGGATTTTAACTTTGTGTTTGATTTCCTGTTAGAAGCATTTAAATCTGCATTATTCTTCCTTATAAATCAATATTTTTCCATCTTTGTAACCAGAAATCCAATCCTTAATGTTTCCCCTCCTTAATTTTTATTCTCTTTCCATTCTTTCTATACTTAGTCTTTCCTTCTTGTTGTTCCGCACCACCATATATATATATTTTTTTCTTTTACTTAGTCAAATTGCTACCCCTCCCTTTCTTTCTTCCCACAGTTTCACATCCCATTTTGTCTCTCCTCTCTCTCCAATAGGATTTGTCCACTCCTTTACCGCCAAAACCCTACCAGACCCCCTGACTCCCTAGGGCCTCAGGTCTTTCAGGAGTTAGATACATATTCTCTCACTGAGGCCAGACTCTGGTGTAGCTTGTATAATCTCACAGCAAACTTTCTATTCTGGCTTTTAGACTCTTTTTCCCCATTCCCCTTCCACATATATTCTTTTTCTATAATGATCTCAAGCTTTAGATAAAGGAATTGTAGTGTACTCTTTGGAACTGGGTCGGCCACTCTGTATATTGATTTGTTATGGTTTTCTATGATGTTCTCCATCTGTTGCAAAAGAGAATTTTTCTCAGTCAAGTGTCCACTCTTCTGTGGTTATAAGCACAGTAACTATATTTCTAGAATACAGTGAGGAATTATGCTAATTTAGTAGCATGGCGGTTGAAGATTCTCCTTCAAACTCATGACTTATTAGTCCAGGGTAGTTGGCTAGATTTCCACTACCAAGCATAACTGAGCAGGTTTTAAGTCCAAGGGACCACTAACACCATAGTATGTATGGCACTACTGCCCTCATAATGTTGTCATAAAATGCTGGCCTTTGATGTGACTCAGCTACTATAGCTGGGTAGGGCTGTTGGTTATTTTCTCTTCTGGAATTTTACTTGGCACCTTCTGGTACCATGACTTTCCCTTTATCTCACTCTAACTCTTCTTTGCTTCCTTTGACTCTTGATGCCTTATTTTCTTTGTTTCTTTTTAATTCTTCCATTTTATCTTTTAAAAATATATTTCTTTTTTCTAATTTCAAATTCTGGCTTTCTTTTTTACTCACCTTTTTACTTCCTTTGCTTTGTTCCTTTTCTGTTTACTTTCCTTTATCCTTCTTGCCTTCTTTGTTTCATTCTTTTCTTTTTTTAAATTTTTTTAAAATTAGATGCTCTGTATTTACATTTGAAATGTTACCCCACCCTCACCCATGCTTCCCTTCTTCATCCCCATCCATTTTCCTTCATGAACATGTACTTCCTCCTACATACCCTCTCCACCGCATTGCCTTGGCCTTCCCCTACACTGGGAAAACTTGCCCTCCCTGGACCAAAGGCCTCTTCTTACATTGATGCCAGAACCTGATATCTTCAGCTACATAGCTTCATTCTTTTCTATATTTATACTCTACCTTCTAAATAGTGTCTTTTTCCATCTTTTGCATTTGTTTTCCAAAATCAGAACTGTAAGAATGTCAGAAGAAGCCCATTCTGAATTGATGTGCTGAAAGGAGAGCCACCAGCAGTAGAAAAAGTCACTTCCGTGAACATGTTTGAAGACTGAAGGACAAGATTCAAAGAAGCAAAAACCTAGACTGAATTCTTTTTTTTTTAACGACTTTATTTTACAAAACAAAGATAAATATACAGATTTTAAACATTTTTTGCTTAAAATTATACATTTTTGTCAGTACTGTTTTTCAGAAATTAAAATAATTTTTACATAAAACTATGTGAATATATTTTTTAGTCAGTACTTGATTTTTTCAAGGGCTTGACAGTATGCATTGAAAACCTTATAGTTACCATGAGTGTAAAGTACATGCAAAACAAAACGCAACATGGAAATAGTCAAAGTCCTCTTGTTTTGTAAATATATGTATATTTTTTGTTTTCTTTATTTCTTGGACTTCATACAGTCTGTGAGTTGTTTCTGGGGGAGTGCAAGCCTCTGGGGTGAGCATCCCACTATCAGTGACTGCATATTATGTCTGTTCTTTTGTGACTGGGTTATCTCACTCAGGATGATATTCTCTAGATGCAACCATTTTCTTAAGAATTTGGTTAAATCATTGTTTCTTGTGGCTGAGTAGTATTCCATTGTGTAAATGTACCACAATTTTTGTATCCATTCATCTTCTGAAGGACATCTAGGTTCCTTCCAGCTTCTGGCTATTATAAATAGAGCTGCTATGAACATTGTTGTGCATATATCTTTGTTGTGTATTAAAGTGTCTCTGGGGTATATGCCCAGAAGTGGAATAGCTGGGTCTTCAGGTAGTACTATATCCAATTTTCTGAGGTATCGCCAGACTGATTTCCAGAGTGGTTGTATTAGTTTGCAACCCCACCAACAGTGGAGAAGTGTTCCTCTTTCTCCGCAGCCTCTCCAGCATCTGCTGTCATCTGATTTTTGGATCTTGGCCAATCTGACTGGTGTGAGGTGGAATCTCAGGGTTGTTTTGATTTGCATTTCCCTGATGCCTAGGGATGTCAAGCACTTCCTCAGATGTTTCGCAGCCATTCGGTGTTCCTCAACTGAGAACGTTTTGTTTAGCTCTGTACCTTATTTTTTAATAGGGTTATTTGATTCTCTGGTGTCTAGCTTTTGGAGTTCCTTGTATACCTTGGATCTAGACTGAATTCTTTATTTGCTGGTCTTCATTCCTGTGGCATCAATTCTTTGCTCCATCTGAGTTGTGGAAAGTAGGGTCAAATACTCTCATGTTCCCAGCATAACCACCAAAAGAGGTGAGGAGACCATCTATACGGGGGACTACTGCTTGCACTGACTTGCAAGGTGCCAAGTTTAGAGGAATGGATACTATCAATTGAACTCAGGAAGTTGAAAATCAATTACTTGGGAGAAAAGACATGGCAACAACCCTTTAATCTCAGAAAACAGTAGAAATAACATGGTTACTAAGTAGGAAAAACAATCTATGGAGACATTGACTGAAAACATTTGACTAAGCAGAAATAAACTATCCCAAGGCATCTACACAAAGTCCAGTCATGTGAGGCTAGAGAAATGCTCAAGGGCTATGCAACATGGCTGGAGAAATGCTCACAGGTTATACATGCATTGCTTTTGCAAAAGACTTAGCTTCCATTTCCAGTTCTTACATTAGACAGCTCATAATGCGGTTCCAGAGCATCTGAGAGTTGTTTGATTGTTTGTTTGATTTTGTTTTTGTTTTTGTTTTGTTGTTGGCCTCCCCAAGCACTTGCACACATGTAGTGCACATGCAAATAAGAACACACAGGTATACATACATATAAACACCCATTTGCACGCACGTGTTTGCACGAGCACACACACACATACACACACTCACTCGTTCATACACATATGTGAACATACATGCTCTCATGTGTTTTCACACAGAGAGAGACTCAAAAACAAACAAAGTTTTCAAATTCCAGCCATGTCTTAGAAATATACTCTTTCAGCCATAGTTCTCACTATGACTCTATAAATCTTCCCATTCCTATCAGAGGGAAAAGGAGCAAGTTAGTTATTTAATAGAGTATACATGTATATTTCTTCTTCATAGTATATTTTTAAGTCATACAAGTTTAATGTGATATTACATAAATATACCTAATTAATTTATACTAATTTCTCCAAAAATTTTCAAAACTGAATTATATTTTATTTTGATATGCCAAAAAATGTAATATTCCAAGCATCAAGCTTTGTGGCTATTTATTATTACAATAAGGTTTAAACTATACAACTTTAAAGGAACTGGAAAGTGAAGGCCAGTGCAAACATTTTTCTTACTGGCAGGATGTCTTTGGCTGTGGCAATCATTAAACTTTCATTGACATGATACAACCTCACCAATATTACCTAACTCACACACAGTTTGTAGAAAGCTAATAGGAGTCTGAAACATTTGGCCCAGTTAACAACCTATGTATGTGAAACTGACCATCTCTTTTATTCTGACATTACTATTATTGTTATATAGCATATACTTGTTATTATAGCATAACCATTGTTACTACAGCTTTCATTATTGTAACTAATTTGAACCATAGGCGTGGAAGGAGCATCAAGAAACATACAAGCAGATAATACACGCCAACCTCCTCCTATACAAGTTGATATCCTTACATTTGCTTCCAATACAGTGTATAATGGGCTCGGACACACACTGCCTTAGGGTCCAACTGTGCTGAAGCCCAACCAACTGGTGCTGAGCATACAGCAGAATGAATTGCCTCTGGCACAGCGTGTACTAATAGAGAGCACTGGTAGGCTGGGAGGAAGCAAGGAGCAGAGGGAGAATGTATTAATGATGATCCTCCTGCAAGAAGGGGAGAGATCAGGGAAAGATAAGTAGAAGTGCTGATCTTGCACAGGAAGGCCAGCTGTGAGAGGTTAATGGAACATTAGGAGAAGAGAGGAATCCAAAGACAGCCAGCTGCTACCTGGGATGGTGGCTGGAGTCATCAGATTCCAAACCACCATGCTCAACAGACATCCACAGCTGGAAGCAAAGTTATGACCCCCATCCCTGCAGGGTTTGCTGAGAGGGCAGTTAACACCAGCATGGGTGTGCTAACCTCCAAGAGACAATTCCTTAACTTGCCAGTACTATGAAACTCTTTCTCTTCTCTTGGCTGAATGACAAACATCAGATGGAAAATGAACCAGATGGCTTAGACTAAAGAAAGGCTTATCAGGTTTTCTGCTCAGTCTAGGCATAACCCCATGACCAAGACCTAAGATCTTCAACACTTAAGATCTTTTAACACAAAAATGTGAAAAACCATCTTTAACTTCTGATATTGCTTTATCATAGGCTTTTAAACAATTTAAAGAATTATTTTTAAAACTTGGGTATTTTCTTTGCAACTTTGTTAGATGTCTGTCTCTATGTCAGGAATGACAAACTTCATTAACAGGATAGAGTTGACTTTCTCTCTGTCAGCTGCCAGCATCCACTTCTCTTTCCACAAGACACTGAATATCATTTGAGAACAGAAAAAAATAATATTGAGCATCGTTTATAAAAAATGTATTTACTTTTCTGTCCATAACCTACATTAATGACCAATATATGATGAAAAATCTATTAATCCTAATCATTTTCATATAGAAACTGAGCTAGAATGGAAGGGCAAAAATACTATGTTTATGATTCCATCTTTACTCAGTGTACAAAAGATGAAATCTAGTAATGTCCCATTATGCTCTATGTGTCATTCTATTTCTGTGGCCTTAAAACTTGTCTTTTGTCTTGTAGGATACTGCAGTTATCAATATCCTTTCAAAGCTGCATTGACTTTCAGCCAACAAGACTTAAAATAATAACAAAATATTAGACATAATTAAATTTTCTTTCTCACCTTTAACAAACTCTGATTTTAAAAAAAGTAGTAAACTGCAATTTCTGAAGCAACATTGGATTCACTGCTACAAAAAGACCCTCCAAGAGTTGTAAATAAGTTTATATTGAATGTTGAATATCTTAGAGTGAATTTTTCAATTGGGCTGCAACATCCTTCAGTTTTCCTGGAGTTATCATTTCACATTTGGTTCTGGTATATGTTCCACCCAGGAAAAGAATTTCTTTTCTTAACTGTGCTGGTGTTCTTGGATGACCTTTTGATCAGGATGATATTTCTCATTGTTTAATGAGCAGGGGCTTGAGAATTTCATGGACATTGGCACTGAGCCCACATTTTGTAAAGGGTAACCGCTCTTGTACCACTGTGATGAATTATCATCATGCAAAAAAATAATTGAAGAGAAATGTCAGTTTTGACTCATAGTTTCAGAGGCTTTCCCTCATAGTACTTGGTTCAATTAGTAAATCTCAGTGTGAGACAAAACTTCATGGTGATAGGAGCATGGGACAGAGGCTGCTTGTCTCATTGCAGACAGGGAGCACAGTAAAGAATGACATGAAAGAGTCAGGACAAGGAAAGACATGCGTCCAGAAGCCTGCATCTTCTGATGAGTTATACCATTTTCCTATTTGCACCACTTCTTAGAAACACTATAATATCGTCACTCCATCGAGGGATAGATCTTTTAATCAGTGCTCTGATTGAGCACTTCCTATAATCTACCACCTAGAGATCAATGTGCCAATACATTAGCCTTTCTTGTATGTTTCATATCCAAGCCGTAAGATGAGAACAATGAGAGGAAACGAGAATGTACCTGCATTAGTCAGCTCAAAATAGAGACTAGTGATACACCTGCTGCTTCCTGAAAATGGGCATGTGAAAGGGTAAGAGCATTTAAATTGGGCAGTCAGGAGTAAGCAGAAAAATACAGCCTTGAATTACATCATTTTATAATGTCTTCTGAAACCAGCACGGGAACCACTTGGATAAACCTCTCTCAAAAGGCAACCTAGAAAATTAACATCCAGAAAACATTATTTGCTTCTGTTCCTTTTGGGGACATTTTTCATGTAACAATGAATGAAATTTATAGAAATATGTGAGTGTTGTGGGGAAAATATTTAGAATAAATTATTTCACCTTTTATATGAGGTGGCAAGAAGACATGATGGAGAAACATTAGGGCACATTACAGACTTCTCTTAGAGAACACAACTATGAAAATTGGGTTTGTATGACACTCATGTACTATAAGCTACCATTTATGATGATTTTTGAATCTAGATGATCATTGAAAATATGCTGCCATGGAATGTCTTCATTTGTAACATGTATATTATTTAGAACAAATGCTGAGGCCTAACTCTCATCCCCTTGGCTTTTCCGGGTCTTTTGATTTAGCAATAAGTTGTGAAGGAGGTAAGTAATAGGGTATGCTGTTCCATAAGTGTTTAAAGAAAATGTGAATATCTGATACTTGCTTAGTTTAAAAGTTAACCTATTTAAAAATATGATCCTATTGACAGAAAGGTTCTGAGAGAGATAACTGAGTTAGGGATTAAAGACTACATCAATGTGGGGTCAGTACAATTTTTTCAAGATAAACACACTTGATTCAGGTAGATGTTATCTTACTCTCAAAGGTAAATAGGGGTTTCACAACAAAAATTGAGACTATTTTTCTGACAATCATATAATAGCAAAATTAAATAATTGAATATCTAGAATAGTTGAAATCGAGATTGTTCCTGAGGACTGTAGGTAAAAAAACAGTTACTTTAGTTGACTCAAGAATTATTAAGACCCTACAATCTGGCAGAATAACTCAGAAACAGAGTCACAATTCCAGTATTAACTTTTGAATTTATTGAACCCTTAACAATTCCACCTCACACCAGTCAGATTGGCCAAGATCCAAAACTCAGATGACAGCAGATGCTGCCAAGGTTGCGAAGAAAGAGGAACACTTCTCCACTGTTGGTGGGGTTGTAAACTGATACAACCACTCTGGAAATCAGTCTGGCGATACCTCAGAAAATTGGACATAGTACTACCTGAAGACCCAGCTATTCCACTTCTGGGCATATACCCCAGAGACACTTTAATACACAACAAAGATATATGCACAACAATGTTCATATAAGCTCTATTTATAATAGCCAGAAGCTGGAAAGAACCCAGATGTCCTTCAGTAGATGAACTGATAAAAAAAATTGTGGTACATTTACACAATGGAATACTACTCAGCCATCAGAAACAATGACTTAACCAAATTCTTAAGAAAATGGCTGCATCTAGAGAATATCATCCTGAGTGAGATAACCCAGTCACAAAAGAACAGACATAATATGTAGTCATTGATAGTGGGATGCTAACCCCAGAGTCTCGCACTGCCCCAGAAACAACTCACAGACAGTGTGAAGTCCAAGAAAAAAACAAAACAAAACAAAACAAAACAAAACAAAAAAGTCATGCTCAATCCTTACACACCAAGAACACATTGACAAATTCCGGGTTACACCCTGTATTACATATACTTTTTGCTCACTGTAAAAAAAAAAAAAAAAGAAAGAAAGAAAATTTTTTATTGATTGATATTTTCTACAACATCCTTTTCTTTCTGTTAAACTCTCTAAAATGTTTTTCTAAGGTCTTGGACAACCAGGGGACTATTGCCTGCAAATTTTTCACTGCCTTATGTACCATGTGGAAAGAGTTTGGTTAAATTCTGTGTACTAGAAACACTGTGCTTCTCCTTTAGATGTTTTGTGTACTACTGTTCTTTCTAGGAAACCCCATTGTGGTTTTTATTGTTTCTATGTGTCCTTTTACCAATAAAAGACAGTCTATGGGAAAAAAAAAATTCCATGTGTTAAAATAAGGTTAATTATTGGAAAACAAATCAGTCAAATGTGTTCTTTCATTTCTGAGAACTCACAGTTTAGAAGAGGTTTATAGAACAAGTTTATAGCCGAGTGAAACAATTTAATGTTACAAAAGAAATGACCATGAAATATTGCCTTCTAACATGGCAGAAACCACTTCTCTGACACATAATTCTGCTCAACTAATGTGTGTGCATAGTTTCCAAATTTATCAAATAGCTAGTTCTACAGAAGCACCATTTTAACTATCAAAGGGATTTTTTTTTACCTTAAAGAATATATAAAATTAAAAGTCTGTAGTCTATAGGATGCTAAATGGATTTCATTCATTTATTTTTTACATGTAAGGGAAAGCAAACGCACGTGTGTTCCCGCCCCCTGACTCAGTCATTATCTAGTTATTTTACTATGCAAATTGCCTGTCCTCTAAACTAATCCAAAAGGCCCAAAGCTGTGACCTTTAAGACTAACTATAATATGAGGAACTCAGACAAATAGAGATTAAGTTATTTTCCCATTTATTTTCTCAGTGTTGTGTCCAACATAAAATTTAAATGTAGAGGACTTCATAGATAGATGACAATACTGAATTTTCCTAAGGAATAATCTTATTAGCATAGTTTAATAGTATTCCAGAAAGTCAGCCTCATAATTATTCTATTGTGAACGCATCCCAGAAACTGAGTGTTTCCAGTAGAAGATTTGACTCTATAGCATGGGTCAATAGACATGTTGATCCACAAACATGTGCGACCACCTTCACAACTGTAGATAGAAACAGTATTTTATTAGTTGTTTAATATATATATATATATATATATATATATATATATATATATATATATATATATATATATATTCTTTTTCCATAAAAATGCAGGTGACAGGTTATTTACTTGTTCACCATTCTGTTTGGTAGAAATGCTCTCCTCTCACTCTTATTCATAAAACTGGTTATAGGACTTCTCATAGAAAATAATTTGACTTGATTTATTCTCTCATAAACCATGGAGTGATAAGAAAACTACAGCAGAAGAGATGAGCAGGGAGGGTGTTTTGTGAAGCCTATTAACTCTTTTAAAGTTTCAAAGAATCACATAAACCAAGACTTATACAATCTCCACTTTCTGGAAGAAAAATATGTTTAGAAAGGTTAAAATAAATGAACAAAGATAGCACCTTCAAAAAGGGCTTTAAGTCCAGGTGGCCAGGCAATATTGTTGATTAATGTGTACCTAAGGCAGTCATTTTTAATTTATTGTTTCTCCATCCTCAAGAGAAAACAAAGAAAATGTGTTTCATTCTTTCTCATGTATGATGATAGCATTTGTATCCAAAGCTGCCATTTATTGTGAAATTTCCATCTGAAATAAAAGAAGCACTCATAGTCAATGGTTTTATAATATGGTTTAGGGAAGTCATTATGTGAAAAGAAGCATCAAAGGTGAATCTGGGCTACAATCTGCTAGTCTATTAAATAAATATATAAAATGGAGCTTAAAATATGAGCTTCCAGTCAAATGCCTTCTGCTGCAAGCAAACCTGTCTAGTCAGAGCAAATGCCCCGCTGTGCTCTTTCTCATTCCTGACACTGCCCTTCTGTCCTCAGTAGTGAGAACATTGTTTTCTTAATTTTGCTTTCTTACCAAGTGTGTTTCATGACACTGGTATACTAACAAAAGTGGCCTAATGGTTAGATGAAGACATATTTGGAGCATTAGGAAATCTTTCCTACTCGTTACATACTTTCTACCTATTTCCTTTCACTCTGATTTTATAGATGAATTATATTTGTCAATCTAAAAGCTGTCTTTAAGTCTAATTCTGTTTTAAACACAATGAACATCTATTCATTTTATTCGCACAGAACATTGGTTATATATGACTTTATAATTGCATTCCTTTTATAGATTATAAAAAAAGATTATGTTGATAAATAAAAGGTGTTGCACAGTGATATGATGTAGTTGCAACCCTGTGAACATAATCTTACATCTTTAAATGTTGGAAAAAAAAAGGAACATCATCATGTAAGAAAACATTTATGTAACATCACTATTTTTTCTATCTTCTCTATGATTCTCTATCTATCATCTATCTATCTATCGCTTTCTTTTTACTTCCTTTCTTTTTTTTCTTTCTTTTTCTTCTTCCTATAATAAAGCTAGCTATATCTATTTATCTACTTACTAACCTATGTCTGACATCTCTGTTCCTATATCGATCTTCTTGCTATCAAATCTCTCTCTGTATAAATATACATAATGTAATATATATCCCATTACCAAAGAGTATTGAAGATATTCACAGTTATTTAATAACACACAAGTTTAAATAACATGGACTGCCCATCATTCTAGTTTCAAATTATCTACCAAAAGATAGATCTCATCTTCTCTGTGTGGCACTATTTTCTAAGATACAATGGATTACAAAATAGAGGTATGAAGTCATATACACAAATTGGAATAATCATAAAGCTAATGCTCCCAGTGGATTCTGAAACACAGGAAAGGAAACACTAGGGCTTTGTATCTTATTAATACAGTCACAAGACATGATGCAGGAGGTGTGGAAGGCAGTCTATCCTGAAGGTACACATTGTTATGTAACTATAAAGAGTAGATGAAACCTTGGTTAAGCATCTGCCACTGAGACAAGAAGTATGTTGAGAGTCAGCGTGTTTGTTCATTTGAAGCAGAGATTGCAGTGTTTGTCACACTTTTATTCACGGTTACATGACAACCACTGTATGTTTAAATATTATACAATTATGTAATATTTGCTTGAACCGAAGGTAATGGGCATTGTTTTTCAGTTCTTTCTTTTCCTTCCTTGCTCTTTTTTAAAAAAGACACGTGCTTTTTAAACTAAGATGGCCTGAAACAGGCTCTATTGCCCAGGTTGGCTTCAAACTCATAAGAATCTTCTTACATCAGCCTCCAAAAGGACTGATTAGCTCTTTTTCTAAGTGGTAGGTTAGTTACTTAACTTTTTTGTCTTCCAGACTTTCCATGTATAAAATGAACATAAAAAGAGGATCTGACATTTCTAGATCAGTTACCATATGGCTCACACTCTAAACCTTATCACATATAAGCTCATTTATCCTCAGAGTAACTTTGAATAGTGATAGTATTACTTTTATTATTTTGCATATGGGAGAAACTGAAACAAATGTTAATTAAGTTGCCTACCCAAATAAAAAATATTTGTTTTATTTTTTTTCCCACAGAAGTTTGGCTGTGAAGTCACTTTGTGATCTAAGCCTATCACTGTGTGTTTCTACGATTCGCCTCACTGGAATTCTCTCATTGAATTTTTCAAATATAAGACAACATGAAGCTCTGCTTCTATAGAACTCACAAGAATAAGTCATCTGGATTAAAATAAATGGTTCAGGTTCACACAGCCTATAGTTTTGCTGTCTGCTTTTAAAACCTGTAATATGTAAACCCAAATTGCACAACCTCCGTTTCAGTAAAATCTTGAAGCTAGGTTTTCTGAAAAGTGTACATGATCAGTCTGCTGCACAAGATTCTTTTCACTCATGTGACTCACACCAGAGTCCTGTCATCTTTCATGAACTGGGGACTTGCACTACTTAATTTTTACTCACCCCACATTAACTGTGTCACCACACTGTGGCTGTTGAAAGTCTATTTCTCGGGTGATTGGTGTGGTTGATGCATTAGTTACCACTGGAATCCTCTAAAGTCATTTTCCTTCATGCCAAAACACACTTGGCAGTAAGATATTGTACATGATTGAGATGAAGAAATGTGTGTGTGTGTGTGTGTGTGTGTTTAACGATATTTTATGCGATTGTAATAAAGAAATGTGTGTTCGTATGTGTTCATTTATTCTTATCTAGAAATTTATTTATGCCATTTAATGATTCTTATTTTATGGTACATTCCCCTGATTTTAAAATGTACTATGTAGATATCTTGTAATACTATAAAATGAAGAAAGCTGCATAGAAGATATCAAATGTATCAATGGACTTTGCCAAAACCAGCAACTCCTAACATTTAACACTAGCTGTTTTTCTCCAGTCTCTCTGTTACATCTCTACCCGTGTGATGTAAATAGAGGGTTTATTCGATGGTCCCAAACAGAGGTTTTTGTAATCTTTGTATAACCTGTGTCAAACCATTGTGCATAGGGCTATCAGAGGACCCTTCTGGGATTGGTCCTTGGCCCCACTTGGAGACCAAGGAAAAGCCACTAGTGGACCTTTCAGCTTCTCCAGTTTCTGTCTGTTGTCTCCCCATAAATACACTGGGATGAGAGATGAGTGTTAGCATATAAAGCTTCATGTAGGATATCCAAATAAAGTCTGAATGCTTGCCTGGCCAGAGCTTTACACACTAGTCCACTTTCCTCACTGAGTTATGTTAACTTCCTCTCTCTTAAACATGTCGCACCCCATAGAATCACTGTGGAAATTTCCAGATTTGATACCTAATATAATTTAAAAATATCAAACTCACATTTAATTGAAAAGCTCTCCTCTCCTTTAGAAAGGCGGGAAAATAAAATGCCAGTCTTCCTTGCTGTGTGGTCAACTCTCTAACATCAGCTCCTGTCAGAGAGCCATCTATGGAGGCTTTGAGCTTCTTCTAAGAAAAGCAAGAATCTTAGTTTTAGCAGTTCTTTTAGTTTTTTTATTTTTACACAAAATTTAGAATTTTGATATTTTAAATAATACAAAATGTTTTATGAACATATGCAGCAATGTTTTCCTACATTTTTTTCTCATGCTAAAGTGAGAATGTGTGATTCTCAGCTAACACCTGTATACTCCAAAGACATTTACTCTTTGTTCTGTCTCATATTACTAAATCTTTCCCACTTACTATCTCAATATTAAGTCACAAAAGTGGAAACATTCATTTTGTTCAGACCATATATAACATTTATATAGTTTATATTTTAAAATTTTTAAAAAAAAAAGTTTGTATTTAAAGTAATTTATTTTATTATATTTGCAGGCATATATAATGATCTAATGGAACTATAATTATCTAATTATAGCTGGTGCAATTACATTGCGTTTTATCAACTATTATGTGTTTTATGTTAATATATATCTTTTTGGTTGTGTTTGGTTTCATGGCTTGATTATCTTTTAGTTTTATACCTTTTAATACATTTACTTGTAGTCACACTTTAAAACGAAACATAATCATTTTATTTTTTCTCACATTAGGGAGAAGTATAATAATTGTGATATTATGTTACTACATATGAACATTTTAATTTTTAATATGCTATTATCCCTCTTTCCATAATGTGCTAAAATCCAATTATACATCTTGGAATTAAAGTCTCAGATGATGGTGAACCTTGTTTGATTTTCATTTTCAGTACTTTACTGCATGAGATTATGGATTTTATGCACATATCAATTTTGTTCCTGCTCTGGCGGTATTACTCTTTTGTGGTGTCTTACTAACCAGTTACTAGACAATTAATTCATGGTCTGTTCTTCTTCTCTTCATTGAGTCACACTTTTATGAATTAGTATTTCCTATGGCATATTTAGAAAGAACCATTTATGGGGCTTTGTGGAATAAATAATCCCTTTAGACCTGTGCTTCTACCTGAAATCGATCCATTAAATTATTACATTTGTTCATTTTTTAATCTTATGTGTGAGTGTTTTGCCTACATGTATTTACTGTGCCCCACTTACATGCCATTGGATGTCAGAAGATGGTGTCAGATCCCCTGGAACTGGAATTACAAATGATCTTAAATTATCATGCAGGTGCTGGGAATCAAACCCAAGGCTTCTAGAAGAGTGACAAGTGCCCTGAAATACTGAGCAATTTCCCATTCCATCCAGCATAAGTCCTTTTTTTTTTCCTTTTAAAAATATTATGTTTATTTATTTACACTGTGTGTGGTGGTGGTGGGTCATGTCACAATGTGATTATGGAAGTCAGAGGACAGCTTGTAAGAGTCACTTTTTTCCTTTTACCTTATAGGTCCCAGGTATTGAACTCAGGGTGTTATTCTTGGCAGCAATCCCCATTATCAGATGAACCATCTAAGGGGCTCTTAATACTAAACAAAACAAAATGAAACAAAACAACAAGAATAACTAGTGTCCAAGTTTATATAAACTTTGGGCTTGTCCTCTGGCTGGGAACTCATAATAATGTGAGACTACTACTTTTCCTGTTGTGTTTTGGAGATGAAGCTTCCTGTATCCCAGGTTAGCCAAAAACTCAATATGTTGCCTAAACTAACTGTTTTGGTTTGAATAGAAATGCCCCCCATAGGCTAATATGCCCTTCTTAGAGTAGGTGTGGCCTTGTTGGAGGAAGTACATCATTAGGGGGTGGGCTTTGAGGTTTCAGATGCTCAAGCCAGGCCTAGTGGCTAACTTTCTCTTCCTGCTGCCTTTAGATCCAGTGTGGAGGAACTCCCAGCTACTTTCCAGAACCATGTTTGCTTGCATGCAGTCACCAGCATAGGTTCTTAACAAATAAAATCTTAGTGATGTTAAAAAAAAAAAAAACATAGGCAACTTTGAAATGTACTTATAGCATCTATCACAGCAGAATATAAATGTAGTATCATTATTCCCTTGGGAAAATGTTGCACCGGCTGACAACTTGACTGAAGAAAGTGTTGCTCTGTTAAACCTGGTAGGCATCATCTATGCTGTTCACTATAGCAGAACTTAGTTAGCATAGGTATTAAATTTCTCTCTAGATTATTTTTAATAAGAAGCTCAAGGCAAAGTTAAAAATCATTCTTTGTTTTTCATAAAGTAAAATAGGCTTCCAGCATTCTAAAAAAGAAAAGCCAATAAACATAGCACATCAGGGATGTAAAACTATCAAAGGGAACCTGAAGAGGTGATTTTGATAGAGACAATAAATCTCAGGAAGATTATTTACAACCATTTTATCTATTTTACATACACTCTGAGTTAGTTACCATACATGTGTCATGAATTTAACCTCATCATAATCTCTTCCTTTGCTATTCTTTCTAATATTCTTTATATCTCTTTCTCTCTTCCTTCTTTATTTTGTAACTCTTGACCCAAGATCAGAAGTGTAAAATCACCTTCAGGATGCAGGTGATTTAATAACTGCAGGGTGACTTCTTAACTTCATGCCAGGCCCTCAAGTTTAGAAACTGATGCTTTAAAGTTCCTTCATCTTTTGTCTAACCTTAAAATGCTACTTAATTATTTACTACACTATGATTGAACCTCAAGTCGATTTCTGAGAGAGACCTTTGGCAGAGAAAAACTAGTCACATGATAACCAATGTCTCCAATTCTCACACAGTGCTGCCTGCCCTCCTGCGGGAGCAGCTGTTCAGATCTAACATCAAGATGCAGCCCCTTTCCAACATACTGGCTTTCATCCTTTGAGGATGGAGGTTCCAAATTAAAATCTCTGAAAGCCTTGGTATTAGACTTTGGTGAAAGCACAACTGTATTTCACAAACATAAAATGTAATTTTCTGAATTAAATATAGAATGGCACCGTTAAAACCTATAATCTCACAGTAGAGTGGAAGGAGAGGGATATAAAAGAGTGACAGAGGAAAGAGGAATGAAACATGGAGGACAGGGGAAGGGAGGGAGAGAAAGAAGGAGAGAGGTTGGAATAAAAGAACAAGAAAAGAAAAGAAGGCAGGGGTAATGATGGAGAATGTTTCAATAAGATTGGATGAGTGAAAAAATATAAAATGATTTTCTTGTAACTAAATATTTTAAAATTTATATTCTATATTTTTGTTCTTTGCTTTTTAAATATTTTGAAATGCCCATTCTTGTTATATTTTATTATTACCACTGAGCAATCAAATGTTAATCTTAAATGTATTCGATTTTTACAAAGTTGTTTTTATTTCTATAATTCTTGCATCCTTCTGCTTTATTGGAGAATTCAAAGAAGCAGCATGACTTCTTTCTTTTCTATATTGCAATATTTATCCACTCTCCCTTCTTCTGTATCCTTCCACTCATGTCTTCTTATTGATACAATAATGGGTTGCAACCTGAGGTTTGAAGTTATATTAAATTGTAATTTTCACTAATAACTAAAGTGATGGAAAATCTTTTTCTGTAGCATTTGTTGTAGAGCTAAGTGACAAAATCTTGGATAACGTGCATTTATCTGTTTTGTTTCCAGGTGCCATTTTCATACAAGGCTGTGCTTAAACATCAATCAATATGTCAGATCTAATGAAAGGTAGAAGATGTCATGGAAAAGGGAGCAAAGGGTTGTTTGAGAAGAGATAGAGTTAGGAGAAGAGAAGGCATCAGGAAGGGACAATGAAAAACAAAAGTTCACATTTTATCTATGGTCAGTAAAGACAGATTTAAATCTATGCATGTTACTATTGTCACCATTTGAGCAGAAAAACCATCTGTTTCTGTTGAGTCAAAATATGACAAATATTTCCCCTTAAATTTCAAACATCTTATTAAAACCAACAACATGAAGAATGCTATAGTCAGGTTACACGATCACTAGCTATGAAATCTTACTATAATGAGCAAAATGTTGCTTCTAGGTACATTCCTGTCTTAACTAATTTTGTGGAGCTCAAAAATAACAATTTTTATAGACAATTGTGAATGCATCTAAAAGAAAGGAACTTGGGTGTCTGCTTACAGCTATTAGGATATTGTATCCTAGAGATGCTAAAAATCTCTAATGAGATCAATTTAAACAAGTCTTTACTGAGTACCAATTGCTGAAAGTGCATGATGCTACAGTTGTCATTTTTATTTAACTATGCTGTTTCTATATAAACTTGATTTAAAATAATACATGTAAACTTTTTCATCATACTTCAGTTCACACTGCTGATGAAATATAACAACACTTAACAACCATCATGTCTCAGCACGTATTATGTTGTGCAGCATCATGGATGCCCTTTTCATGCACAACCCATCCTGTATACAATTAAGTAGTTTGAGCAATAAAATTTGCTGATATCTGAGAGTATGGTATTTTCCTCTAGAATGCAGAATCCAAAGGGAATATTTGTCACAATTTAGAGAAGTGTATAGGATTCAGTTACAATACTCACAGACCTTTACGTAAATAAATAGGATGGAGGATAATAATTTTCCCAGTACAAACTAGATGGCAAATTATTATTTACATGAAAATGAATGACTTTTTCTTATCTTAATTAACATAAGTTGAGTAAGGATGCAATTTCTTTGCATACAGTCTTAGACATATTGGAAGTGCTTAAGCTAAGGCTCTACATGACTAAAACAATTAACTTACTTCTGATGAACTTGGAAAGAAATTTATTCCAGGTTTGACTTTATATAATTCCTTGTGTAAAAGTCACTGCTGTAGGAAACCGATGTTTCTTGTTTTATCATTTGATAAACTTCACAATTTGGAAAGAAACTGCAGACTCAAGAAAAAAACCAACTACTTTTGTGGGGATTTCTCAGCTGATGCTACATCTGTCCTTCTGTTTATGAGGACTCCGCCTTGCAGAAGAACATAATTAGCATTTTAGGAAGCTCTCTGTGTGTTTCGTTCTTTCAGTGTTCAGCTATAGTTCCCACCTGGCACCAGAAATGCAACCCAGGAAAAAAGGCAACAGAAGACATGAAACAGGAAACGAGAAGCTGGGATTTCAGCCAGACAAGAAAGGATGAACACAAAGTCTTTGGTGGGGGAGTATATATTTGAATTTATAATCTAAGAAATGATGAGGAGACCATCATCTTCATCATTCTCTTGCCTCTAAAATGTTTGGAAAACACAGAAAGGGAATAACAAAACACAGATAACACCTCATAAGCCCACAGAATTAGCTTCCCACACATCTGTTAAGTATTCTAAGAACATTCAATGGAAAAAAGTCAACCTCTCCACCAAAGGTACTGGTTAACTGGCATTCAGCATGCAGAAGAATGTAAATTGATCCTTTCTTATGTCCTACTACAAAGCTCTAGTCCTAGTGGACCAAAAGCCTCCATATAAAATCAGGTACACTGAAACTAATAGAAGAGAAAGTCAGGAAGAGATTTCCTGAACAGAACACCAATGGCTTGTGGTCTAAGATCAAGAATCAACAAAAGGTACTCTTGAAATTTAAAATCTTCTGTAAGACAAAGGGCACTGTTAAATGACAAAACAGCAACCAACAGATTGAGAAAAGATCTTTACCAATACTACATCCGATAGAGAGCTAATATCCAATATATACAAATAACTCAAGAAGTTAGACCCTAGAGAGTTAAGTAATACTACTATAAAAAAGGGGTAGAGAGCTAAAGAAATAAATCTCAACTAAGGAATACTGAATGGCTGAGGAGCACCTGAAGAAATGTTCAACATTCCTAGTCATCAGGGAAATACAAATCATAAAAACTTTCAGATTGCAACTCACACCAGTCAGAATGGCTAAGATCAAAAACTCAGGTGACAGAAGATGCTGGCAAGAATGTAGAGAAAGAAGAACACTCCTCCATTGTTTGTGAGATTGTAAACTGGTGCAACTACTCTGAAAATCAGTCTGACTGTTCCTCAGAAAATTGGACATAGTAATACCTGAGGACCCAGCTGTACCAATCCTGGGTATATACCCAATAGAAGCTCCAACTTATAACAAGGACACATGTTTCACCATGTTCATAGCAGTCTTATTTATAATAGCCAGGTGTGTTTCCACAGAGGAATGGATACAGAAATTGTGGTACATATACACAATGGATTACTACTCTAATACTAATTTGAATAGGAGAGAAAGAGAGAGTGAAGAGCCTTATCTAGTCCCTGATTTTACTGGAATTGTTTCTAGTTTCTCACCATTTATTTTTCGATGTTGGCTACTGGTTTGCTGTATATTACTTTTACTATGTTTAAGTATGAGCCTTGAATTCCTGACCTTTCTAAGACTTTATATATGAAATAGTGTTTAATATTGTCAAATGCTTTCTCAGCATCTAGAGAGAAGATCATGTGGGTTTTTTTATTTTGAGTTTGTTTGTATAGTGGATGAATATTGATGTATTTCTATATATTAACCAATCCTTCCATCCCTGGAATGAAGCCCACCTGATCATGGTGAATGATCATTTTAATGTGTTCTTTGATTCTACTTGCAAAATTTTATTGAGTATTTCTGCATCAAACAGAAGAAGTCATCAAAAGCCTCCCAACCAAAAAAAAAAAAAAAAGCCCAGATACAGACAGATTCAGTGCACAATTTTATCAGACATTTATGGCAGACATAACACCAATACTCTCCAAACTATTCCACAAGATAGAATCAGATGGAATACTACCTAACTCATTTTTTGAGGCAACAATAACCCTCGTTCCTAAACCACACAAACACCCTAAAGAAAAAGAGCACTTCAGTCCAATCTCACTTATGAACATTGATGCAAAAATACTCAACAAAATTCTTGCAAACTAAATCCAAGAACACATCAAAACGACGATTCAACATGACCAAGTAGGCTTCATCCCTGGGATGCACGGATGATTTAATATAAGAATTATACATCAATGTAATCCAACATATAAACAAACTCAAGGAACAAAATCACATGGTCATCTCACTAGATGGTGAGAAAGCATTTGCCAATTCAACACCCCTTCATGTTAAAAGTCCTGGAAAGAACAGGAATCCAAGATTGATAACTAAACATAACAAAAGTAATATACAGCAAACCAACAGCCAACATCAAACTTAATGGTGGGAAACTTGAAGCAATCCCACTAAAATCAGGGACTCGACAAAGCTGCACACTCTCCCCCTACCTATTCAACATAGTACAGGAAGTTTTGGAGGGAGCAATTAGACAGCAAAAGGATACCAAGGGGATAAAAATCAGAAAGGAAAAGATAAAACCTTAACTCTTTGCAGATGACATGATAGTGTACTTAAGTGACCCCAAAAATTCCACCAGAGAACTCCTACAGCTGAAAAACAAGTTCAGTAAAGTGCCTGGATACAAAATTAACTCAAACAAATCAGTAGCCTTCCTATTTCAAAGGACAAACATGTAGAGAAAGTAATTAGGGAAAAGTTACCCTTCACAATAGTCACAAAAACTATGAAATACCTTGGTGTGACTCTAACTAAGCAAGTGAAAGACCTGTATGACAAGAACTTCAAACCTCTAAAGAAGGAAATCAAGGAAAATCTGAGAAAATGGAAAGATCTCCCATGCTCATTGATTGGAAGGATCAACATTTTAAAAATGGCCATCCTATCAAAAAGCAATCTACGGATTCAATGCAATCCCCATCAAAATTCCAACCCAGTTCTTCATTGAGTTGGAAAGATCAATGTGCAATTTCATCTGGAATAACAAAAGACCTAGAATAGCAAAATCCATCCTCAACAACAAGAATACATCTGCGGGAATCACTATCCCAGACTTCAGGCTATATTACAAGGCAATTGTGGGGAAAACTGCATGGTACTGGTACAGAAATAGGCATGTGGATCAATGGAATAGAATAGATGATCCAGAAATGAGCCCTCATGTATATGGTCACCTGATTTTTGACAAAGGAGCCATAAACACTCAATTGAAAAAGGACAGCCTATTCAACAAATGGTGCAGGTCCAACTGGCACTTAGCATGCCAAAGTATGAAAATGGACCTTTGGTTATCTCCTTGTACAAAGCTCAAGTGTAAGTGAATAAAAGATCTCCACATTAAACCAGATACACTGAAACTATTAGATGAGAAGATAGGGAAAACCTTAGAACATATAGGCACAGGAGAAAATTTTCTGAACAAAACACCAATGGCTCAAGCTCTAAGGTCAAAGATTAACAAATGGGACTTAATGAGATTGCAAAGTTTCTGTAAAGCTAAAGACACTGTCAAGAAAATAAAATGGCAACCAACAGAGTGGGAAAAGATATTTACCAACCCCACATCAGATAGAGGCCTAATATCCAAGGTATACAAAGAACTGAAAAAGCTAGACAACAGAGAATCAAACAATCCTATTAAAAAGTGGGGTAAAAAGCTAAACAAAACGTTCTCAATTGAGGAATATAGAATGGCTGAAAAACATCTGAGGAAGTGCTTGACTTCCTTAGCCATCAGGGAAATGCAAATCAAAACAACCCTGAGATTCCACCTCACACCAGTTAGATTGGCCAAGATCCAAAACTCAGATGACAGAAGATGCTGGCGAGGTTGCAGAGAAAGAGGAACACTTCTCTACTGTTGGTGGGGTTGTAAACTGATACAACCACTCTTGAAATCAGCCTGGCAATTCCTCAGAAAATTGGACATAGTATTACCTGAAGATCCAGCTATTCCACTTCTGGGAATATACCTTAGATACACTTAAATATACAACAAAGATACATGTACCACAATGTTCATATAAGCTCTATTTATAATAGCCAGAAGCTGGAAAGAACCCAGATATCCTTCAGTAGATGAATGTATACAAATATTGTGGTACATTTACACAATGGAGTACTACTCAGCCATCAGAAACAATGACTTAACCAAATTCTTAAGAAAATGGTTGCATCTAGAGAATATCATCCTGAGTGAGATAACCCAGTCACAAAAGAACAGACATAATATGCAGTCACTGATAGTGGGATGCTAACCCCAGAGGCTCGGACTCCCCCAGAAACAACTCACAGATTGTGTGAAGTTCAAGAAAAAAACAAAACAAAACAAAACAAAACAAACAAAAAAAAAAAACAAAATGTCATGCTCAATCCCTATACACCAAAACAATGTTGACTAATTTCAGGGTATATTCTGTTTTACATGTACTTTTTGCTCATTGTAACTAGTAAGACCTTAATGCAGAGTATCAAACCTTAAAAAAAGAAAAAAAAAAAAAGCCAATCATTGACACAATTGTGTTTGTATACATTTATGAAAAAATGTTTAAAATTTTTTTCTTTAATCTTTTTTTAAAATAAAGTTTAAAAAAAGAAATAAAGAATGTATTAATTTCATGAGACTATTGAAATTTCTTTAGAAAGCCAACATATTTCCCTTAAATAAAACCAATCCTTATTTAAAAGACCAGGATAAATCTTGTCTCCTCCCAAGAGGTAAAGTAGAAGATCCCTAGCAGGTAGAGTAGAGCCAAAAATGTAGGAAAACCAGTTTAGTGACTCTGTTTCAGGAACTGACTGACCATAAAACCATAAAAGTTAAAATAACACCTTATAAAAAATCTTGAGAAACCTGGTGTTTTCCTTGAGATTCTTCACTTGTATTTTGGCATTTTCCAATGACATACTACCTCCCTCTTTGGGTTGTGATTTTTTTCCTTTAAATCTCTACCTCTGTGTGGAATATGAGTCTCGACACCAGTGCACTGACTCATCAATAAACCTCATATAATTGCAACAAAGATGGTCTCTCATGAGTTCTTGGGGGGTCATGTTATCCTGAGAGTTGAGTGAGGGTCTCCCAGCTGCAGGGGTCTTTCAGATTCCCTAAAGCAAACCTGTTAGCCTTTTTGATTATTATCAGTGATGTTGCAGTGCATCAGCCTCACCTCCATCCTTCTTGTATAGTCAATCACATAGCCTCATGGCCAAACTACAGGTTTAAGCAACTGAAATTCCTCCTTATGCAAATGAAGTTTTTCTAGCATGCCAACCATAGACAATACTATGTGCTCATGTCAAAACCCCCCTTCCTGTCCCCAAGGCTTATATAGGCCTTGGTCACCTTGAATAAGAGAATTGTTTCACTTTCCCAATAACAAAGTGTTTAAACATTGAAATTCAACTCAGAGAAGATCCATATCCCTTAACACTCACAGACAGAGATCCTGTCTGTTGTGAAAAGGTGTCTGAACATTATGAAAGTAGAATCATTATATTAAACAGTAATCCTGAAATATAAATTCTTCAAACAATGTTGTAAATTATGCCCAACTCCCATCTGGCAAGGGTTAGCTGAACTGTCTGCTCTCAGGCCTCAGAAACACACCTTCCTTTGTAATACTAAAGCCCTGTCAATAGCCTGCTCCACACCTGTTCCTGTTTCTGGATTTAGCCTTCACACCAGGGGGTGACACCTCCACCCGGCAGTTAGGGAATTTGTATGCTGCCTTTGGAACTGCTTTAGTAAGTATATATCTGGAGTTGGAGCCAGTTGGAGGCAGTTGAATTTCTTGGAGTTCAGAGTAAAGCACTTCTGGTAACAGGAATAACTGAGTTGTGTATTTCTTTCAAACCCTACCAGGCCTTTGCCAGATTAGTAGTAGCTGTTCCTGGTGCAGACACCGCAAAACAAGTGTTTGGTCCATGCTTTTTAAACTGTATTCTCATTTTCTCCACTGACTAATGACAAAACCTGATCAGGAACATGTTTTGAGCAAGATTTTCATATGCCTGAAGCAGAGGTTAATATTGGGTAACTGAACCTGTTTCTATTAAATTAAAATATTCTGAGGTGATTTGTATTTGAATATTTTCTAATCTGAATTCTAAGCAGGAACTCAGGTTTCCTCTTGCTTTCTTCAAAAAGCTTTGAAGCATCAATATGATGCTAAGAAGAAATTTAGAAATAAAATGAGTTGAAGTCAAGGATTTAGGTGGTGTTGGGGTTTTCTTTATTAGCTGAGGTCCCAGCTATGATGAAAAGTGCATGTGGCAATAATGTTTAATAATGTGTATGGTTGGTGTCATTCTTAAAGCTCTGTAAATTTCTTTACGTTTTACACTTCCCATAACAGTGTGACCTGTACACCTACAAATATAAATCACATGGGATCTGAGGCAAATGCCATTTTTTGAGCAACTTTGAGATTCTTTATCTCAAGCCACTGCCAAGCAATGCCTATACTACTGGTTAGCAAAGTTAACTGAATTCAGAGAAGTGGAAATATTGGAATGGCTAGTCATATATATAGGTTGATTCTGGTACTATGTCTTGGCACATATAGGGTTTAAATTATTTTTTTTAAACTTGAAGAATATCATGATTGAATGACATAAAACATGTTCTCAAAAAAAAAATGTATATACTGTTAGATTTGAAGACTGTACTAGGAACTACAAAGCAGATGAAGAATTACTCCCATATTCTTAGTAGTGCTGCCTTAGCCGGAACCAGGTTTTTTTTTTTTTTTTTTCAATTCTTTCTCAAATCAATAGTTCAGAAAATAGAAACGAATTGAATTAAAAAGACATGGAGAAGTACTAAATATAAGCTATAAAATAAGTTAGAATAAATTGTCTTTAAGTTAATCAGTTAATCTCTAAAAAGACTCTGAGTGACTATACCCATCTATTCAGTCTACCCTACTATGGGACCTTGGTGAAGAACAATCTAGTAGGATGTGTAAGTCAACCATTTATCTGCCCAGTATATTTTATGCAGTTATTGATATGTCACTACATTTACTGAAAACTGTTCAGCTGACCAGTGATGATTACTAATCTTACTCATGTTGGTAAGTTTGAAATATTATTTCGATATATTACAATTTCTTCTATTTAATTTCATCCAGTTTGTTTTCTCCATTCTCCCCTTTCTGCACCTTCAAAATTTTTCTAATCTCTCTAAATGCTACTGAATTACAAGGGAAAAAAATACCTTTGGCATGAAGAAACTTGCCAGACAGAATTATTTTAATAGGAGCTAGCATTATTAGAGGTATCATCACATTGGGACTGAAGAAGGCTTTCAATCTTCAGTCCTCCTTTTGAGTTGAGGTATTTAAGTATGATGGGAAGACTAATGTGGATATTTCACCATCTGTGATAACTATTCCCTGTTGTCAACCTGACTTTATATGAAGTGTAGTAGAATCCAGAAACCGAGAGTACACCTATGATCTAGATAATGAGGTTGGAAGACTTAGGGTTTTGATCCAGATTTTGGAGCATAGAGTCCAAAAAAACTTAGGTCCAGCAAGATGGTATACAATTTTAATTCCAGGAGAGAAAGGCAATCAGATCAAACAACTCAGGCCCACTTAGAACAGAGCAAGTTCCAGGTAAAGGACATCTTAGGTCCAGGTATGATAGTGTACACCTTTAATTTGGGCCACACCTTCTGCTGGAGACCTACAAAAGAACAGTGGAAGAAGGCTTACTTCCTTTTTTGTCTCCTTGAGCTTACTTGCCAACACACCTGTTGTGTTGAAGACCATTTGAAATTTCTATCTTTGTGATATTGAGCAACTATTAGATTTTTTGATTTCCATTCAGAGCTGCTCACTGTTGTGTTAGTGAACTGCAGACTCTAAATCATTATAGTAGTTTTCCTTAATATAGAGAGACATTCTAGAAGTTCTGTAACCTTATAGAATAATGTAATGGCTAATAAAAATCTCTCTGAAAATTATTGAAATACTGTTAAAATAATTCATCATAAAGGAATGTGTTGTATTCTGTGATGTTGGATGAACTAAATATAAGGGTATATGAAGACATATTTTTCAAAACCTACTTCAATGAGTAAACTTAAATGCTTTAACCTAGCTTCTAGGCCACTATCCACCAGAGGTACTGGAAAGGAAAGGTTAATAGGGCAAAGGAGAATGTAGACCAGTTTAGAAATAGTCCTTTGAGGTTAATCAAATCTGTGTCATCAGGGTATCAGCAGTTCAGTTTACATAAATTAGCTGTGTCAGGTCAACCCATTAGCAAACACCATTCACAAGTCAACAACTGCAATTCAATTCCAAAGGAAACAGAAGATGATGCCTATTGGCCTGAGTCCACAGAAATGGTAAGAAGCTATCAGAACGTCGCCAGAAGTTCTTTGATGTATCTCTCTCTATATATGTCATAACAAATAATGACCAGCAAAGAGTGACAAGGCCAACCAAAACCACACAGTGTCACTAGTGAAGACAAGCATCATCAATTCCCAATTACTAGCAAAGGGTGGAAGGAAAAACTAATACTACACAGCATTGTCCACTGTCTGTTGGGTTATATTTATACCCTTTCCAAATGTCATGTGTTCTATCAAATGTCTGCTCTAGCCAAACACCACATGCACTTTTCCCAACTGTTCCCAGAAAAACACCATATGACTGTTTTTAGCATGTGTCTGCTTCAGCAAAAACATCCTCTTATAATACAGTTTCCAGAAAAAAAAAAAACATCATTTGACACAACTGAGTCTCCAAAGAAACCAGAGGT
This sequence comes from Micromys minutus, assembly GCF_963924665.1. NCBI lineage: Eukaryota > Metazoa > Chordata > Mammalia > Rodentia > Muridae > Micromys > Micromys minutus. The sequence goes on from NC_137952.1 coordinate 5,428,941, forward strand.
TTCACACTTCAGGCATAAAAAGCACTTTAGAGATCAAAAATAATAGCTCATTGTAGCAAATATGTAGGGCAGTTAATGAAAATAGTTGTGTGTTACATTATAATATGGGTATTATACCTTTTATTTGGTCTGACTCAGAAGGAGACACAAAGAAAAAAGTCTGCTGAAGACAACATAGAAGATATCACAAGACAAAATGTATTATTTTTAAAGTGTTACAGGTGTTTTAATTGGGACATTTTTCTTTCATGTACTTGTATCGCACCATCTACCATAATATTTCGTCAGTACAGGTATATTCAATGCAGTTGGCGTGATACCTGAAATTTAAAAAATTAAAGATATTTACTCATTATATGGTCTAATCTGTTTGAGTGCTCAGTCTGCACTCAATAGATGTCATAAAGAAATCTTGCCTTTTTATGTGGTTATGCTTGGGGTGGTACTCAGAAATCATATCATAATATATAATAATACCAAAAGACATGAAAACTAATTAAAGCCAAAACTAACATTAGAATATGTGGACTGCTTTTGATTTTCTGGTCATTTTCAAAATATAAAACTTTTTCCATATTTCTTGGATTCTTAATCTGTATCTGGAAGATTTGATGTTCAAAAAGGGCTATAAAGAACTCTATTATTTCATTTTTAAAATTACATAAATCACTTCAGTTTATTCATTATGTTATATATTACAAGACACATAATACCACTTCTAATTTATTTTTGGTGTTTTTCTTTTTCACAATCTAAAGAATGCTAGGCCAGAAAACATGGAAAACTGATTCAAATATATTTTTCTTAATATTTTTGTATATTAGCTTATATTTGTATTGTTTCATGAATTGCAGTTTTGAGAACAAAGTTTATATTTGATCCATGGGAAATTAAATATAATCATCATTGTACCCAAAATATGTGGTGCAACTTGTCTTTTACTATTTTTTGGGGGGGGGTTCGTTTTTGCCATTCTTTATCACTGAGGTTTTTCTATCTAAAACTAGGAGAGAAAAAAGAGAGAGATAGAGATCTTTGCATCTAATCCTTTCCCTTTATTTCTGCTTTGAGCTTGACTACTAACAAACTGCAACCAACTAAATAAATAACTAAAAATCACTATACCTGCTTCTCAGGGTGCCTTCATTTACATAAAGAATTTTATTAAAGGTTCCTAGAATTTTAGACATCACACCACCCCAGAAACTATGTGTACCTGGCAAAACTATTCCTTTGCTAGAGTACGAGACAACTCACTGTCTCTACGTCAGCTGATGTGGTCAGTTTGAAGCATCCCCATATCACCACACTTGGGCTTAAAATGAAAACACCTATAATATCACTGTGTTTTTTAAAGAAACCAAAATTCCTAAATTGCCACTACATTTACCCCCTTCTGTGTTCAGCCATTAATTATGCTGTATAGAGCAGGAAATTAAAAACACAGACATTTTCAATGGAATAAGCAATGTTTGGGTCAGTGGCCAAGGTCTTCAGGAGACTTTTCCCTCTCCTTTCGAACCTCTATGGGTTTTGATGGTATTCACAGCTTTTCACTTCCTCAATGGGAGCTAGCACTGGATTCCATTTTGATGTTAACACATCCTTATATCATCTAGGCTGATTGCATCTTTTTCGTATCTTGTTTTTCTTCCTATAACCCATGGTCTTTAAGCTACTTATGTTCCTTTCTCATCAACATTCAGAGATTTTAAATTTAGCAGAACATTATCAATCCTGTTTCTGAAGTTCTTTTATTGTTTCTTTGTGTTGCATATTTGTGGAGAGCATTTTTGGCACCTCTGGAAAGTTGGTGGCGGGGTAATAATATCAATATTAATTTTACCAGAACACTGAAGCTGACCATAGGCAGGAATCTGGCTTCTGTGCTACACCCTGTAAGGGCTGGTATTAAGTACATTCGCATTTGTAGCTCTAGGGAGAGCTCCTGGGACAAGGCTATAAGAAAGTACATCTACTTCTGAAGTTCAGGACAGGGCTTTTAAGAATGTGGCATAGGGATATCCTTAGGAATGCAGCTCAGGGCAGGGCAGATTTCAGGATGTAGGCACAGCAGTATCCTTTTTTGTCTCTGAGTTTTTCACCTGACCTCTAGTAAGATGTTTACAGGATCTTTGGTTGTTATCTTGCTTGATCCCAGCCTCAGAACTGAGGTTACTTTTTTGCATGTAATTAAAATGATTTAAAAGGAGGACAGATTAAACCAAGCTTCACTTTGGCCATGAGGCTTAGGCCTCATGTCAGGCTGAAGTCATGCTGCAGCTTTAACTAACTTTAACTTGTCTTTCTTCTTTCAATCCTTTCTGCAGCCCTGGAGGACCCATGTTTGCCCTAGCTGGTCTCAGACACATATTACTCTTTGACTGAAATGGATCAAAATATTTATTTACATTCCAGTCATTGCTCCACTCTTGGTCCCCCCTCCCACAGTTTCTCCTCACCTTGCCTCCTAGAGGGAATTCCCCCAACCAGACCTCCCCCTTCCCTGGAGCCTCAGGTCTCTCTAGGATTAAATATATCTTTTTTCAATGAGGCCTAACGGGGCCAACCTCTGCTACATCCATGCCAGGGGCCTCAGACCAGCCCCGGATATGCTTGTCTTTGGTGGCTCAGTATCTGGTAGCTCGCTGGGGGCTGGGTATAGATCATTTTTTAAATTTTATTTTATTTATTTATTTGTTTGTTTGTTTTTTATTGCCGTAGTTCCCATGCCAGGCACCTGGAATAATTCCTTTTGAATTTGCATTCCTGAAGCCAATGTTGGCCATTGATAAATGCATACACATTTCATCCCAGGAAGCCTAGGCTTTCTTTTAGTTTGAGATTTAAAAATACATTGCTTCTAAATATGGTTTGTTCACTTTTTGAGTTCAAAGAATTGTATTTCTAATACACGGCAGATATTTTGAGATCCCAGGTTTTGCTTTAGTCACAATCTCTTTGCAAGTGACCATAGTCCCTGCAACTGAAGCACTGGAACAGCCATACCTTGACCTATTATATTAGCATGGTAAACATTAAAACCAATATTGGTCATACTCTTATTCACTTGCCCATAGGTGCTGCTTGTTTCTTTAATAGTCAAGCATTTATATACACTCTCACCAGTTTCCAGAATTACAAATGTCACACAATCTCAGAAATCTTATGCAGCAGAAAAAACTGTGCCTCTGCTAGAGCATGTGGTAAATCATAATCTCCCACTGCAGTGAGTTCAAAGAAGCCCCAAAATAAAAACACTTTTTTATATTATATATGTTTTTTTTCTAAAGAAATCAAAATTCCAAAGTTATAACAACATTGCTAAAGTAAAAAAATATATATTAAATTAGTAAAATTTCAGCATTACCAGGCTTAGAATGTAAGAATATTACTAATACCATTGCAATCCTGTCTCTGAAGTTCAGTATTTATTTTTAATATACTTATAACAAATAAAATAGCTTTCAGAGTTTTCAGGAGTTTGAGTGAGGTATGTATGTTTTTAAGTGCTACTATAGAATGAATATATGGTAAATGACAATCCTCCAGTTACTGAAGGTATATTATATAGTTAAATATTTAAAGAAAACATTCAGACTTTTCTCTACCAACCATTCCCCCAAACAAGTACTACCCCACTACATATACACTATGACTGAATTTGAAGATTATTGACTTGGACCTTAAGTCTGTGTAACAATATCAACATCTGTTTTATAAGATAATTATTTTAGGTATTTTGTTATAATGATGGAAAATAAATACTGTAAATTAATTCAGAAGTTTAAATAAAGCCTAGGCTGTTTCTCTATTTTTCATCAGTCAAAAACCATCTCTTCCTTTGCAATCAGAAAGTTGTACACATTCCTACCCAGTAATGTATTTGATATTGGGTGTTACCTATTTCCTATGTCCTTTTATAGAAGGTAATCTATATTAATAGATGGAGTTGTCCTTCTTTAGATAAGATTTAAATGTTAGCAATTTTCATTTTAAGATATGAAGATTTAAAATTTTGCCTAATTTCTTGTATTTCTAGTGAATGTAACAATATTATCTTTACTGAATTCTCAGTAAATTTAAAGAAATTAGAGACAGCAAATTTTAACAGTGATCAGCTAAAATGTTTTCTTCTTTCTACAGTCTCCATAACCAGTGGAAACTAGTGTGAACTCTAAGTAGAGATCATATGTTATTCAAATAATATTTCTGGGGGGTAATCATACCTGTAAATCAAAATCATGCAAAGGGTTTGGTTGAGTTACATTAGTAATGCACTATTTTGTATGGTGTATTTTTCAGGCTAAATTTTATAAGCAAAAAGAAATACTTCACTATAATCTACTAATAGTCAAACCAGTAGCACAGAGCATTCTAGTTGAAGCTAACATATCAAGAGAAGCTTTAAGGCTACAAATACATGATAAGACTACAACTCAGGCGAGTTGTAGTTTTTCTGAGCACAAGGAAATGCTGTATTGAAACCTAAGAACACGGTAAGGAGACCTACAGAACGTAAGATGAAACACTAGAAAAGGAAAAAAATGTTCAACTTCATTGTAGGGCAGTATTTGGTTGGTAACTCCTTTGATGATTCCCTTGAGTTTGCATGCCTTTCATTGACTGCTCAGAAATATAGATAGGTCATTCAATACCTGTCAGTTGAAATTGATATTAAGCTTTGTATACTGTAACACTAGGGCTGCTAACTGTTTGTTAAACAAAATTTTAGATTTTGGGACTGAAAATTATTTTATTTCAAAAGAATCTATCTCAACAATAATTCATTAAAAGATAAAATGTAGATGACCCTGATGCCTAAATCTATAGAAAATACTATAATAATGTGACATCAAGTACTCACTGGAAGATCACATTGTCCCAAGCTACAAATCTTAGCATTTAGAAGATTTAAAGTGAAGGCTTTAGTGGACTTCAGGCTCTTAATTTATAAACTCACAAGCTGAGGAAAAAAACAAAAACCCTATTTTCTACATATTTAAGCTGGTAATTGTAGGGCTATATGCTCCCGATGACTTTTTCTGAAAGTATAAAAGGAGAAAAGACATATAAAATATTCAAGATGATTGTTATCGTGAATATTTTGAAAGAAAAATAAGGCATCAAAAAGACAGAGGAACTAAAACCATTGCAGGGTAATAGAGAGCTTCCTTTTGAAATCCTTGCATGGAAAAGTTGAGGCTCCTTTATGAGAAGAGTAGACAGTCATCCCATAAAGAATTGGCAAATGACATCATTTTTTCACTTAAAGTCGATGAGTTCTTGGAACAACACTAATTTATCAAAGAATCATGAGCCTTCATCTTCTTCAGTTTTTACAAAATGAGAAATTGGCATGAATCTGAAGCAGAACATCAGAAGAAAGAGAGGTAATGTCCCTTGCCAAGCACAAAACAAGTTTCAAACTTTTGTTAAAACACTTTAACCATCCCATTGCTCTGAATAATCAGGGTGTTTCTTACATCCATGAAAATAAAATTCTTTGGAGTTTGAGAAATGTAATGTTTTATGAAAAGAAAGTTTCATAGATTCAGCAAGACCAAGTATTAAAGCTATATATATTGTTTTGAATTGGTTTAAATAACATTTCCAACAGCCTTCATTTGGGAAATTTAATCGTTAGAAATAAAAATATTGGCATATTAGGATTTATTTAGAGATACTTATTTTAGTATTTATATGGCTATAAAACAAAATTGAGATTATGGCTAGAAAGTAGATAAATTAAAGAAAATAATGCATAATGTAAAATAGTATGCTTTTAAAAACACATTTCCAAATGAATACACATAAGAAAGGAAGTAGAAAGAAGAGATAAAAGAAGGGAGGAAAAGAGTCATTCTCTGCATTTGTGTGTTTGAGCAACAGATAACCTGATTCAATAAATAAAGACCATGACCATTTTCTGTACAGTTTATAAGAAATGGAGTGTGGATTATTGAGAAATCACAATGTAATTTCAAACTGTACCAAGCACTTGATTTCTCCTCCATGATGTCCTAACTACCAGATAAGACATACCTTATCCTTCCAAAAACCTGTGAAGCATCCTAATTCCTTCAGTGTCAGCTTATTTTTAGCTTTTACAGTGTAGCTATCTGTACATTAGTGATCCTTAGATTAGAAATAGAAGGAAGACCCCACTTGAGATATAGAAGATATAGAAAAAACATTATATAGCCATAAACTATGCACTGTATTCTCCCCAGAAAAGGTCATTGGCAAAGCAGAAGGAAGATGTTGTCAGGGTTAAGGTGGTACTTTTAAATAAGGCAGTGTGGACTGTGTTTGAGTCTAAAATATTGAGAAAAATAAACCAAAAAAAAAAAAAAAAAACTAACAGTATGTTTGAATTTGGGATCTTGCTATTGCTGATGAATGATTTCTTAACCTAATACCAGAGAAAGAAGAAACAATGGGTAAAGATTTGCTTATGTATGAATTTGAGAGCTAAAAGTTGAAATCATGCCAATTAAATAGTGTTAGTTTTTCTCCATTAAAATAGTATTAGGTTGTTTCTGAAGGTAGTAGATGACTCAGTTGGCTAGTTGATGTAGAGATCATTGCCGAAAAAAAGGCAAAAGGAGTATAAAATCCAGAGGCAGTAGATAACTACTAGGAAGCTAGATCTTGTGGACATAGCAGGGCAGGTATACACATGAACTCATAGTGGTTATGGCAGTATGCACAAGATTTGTGCAAGTTCAAGACAGACAAATAATAGCAGAAAGTGAGTAGTCAGGTATGAAGTCCTACCTCTACACAAAGAGCTATTGGCAGTACTCAGGTGCGGTGAGAGGAAGGGTCAGTTTTCTCTGAGAGTGGAGCAATTTATAAGTTGACCATACTTACGTGGAAGATAACACATCTACTAAAATTTCATGGCAAAAATTGGACTTGGTGAGTTTAAAAAAAAATAAGAAAGACAGAGGGTGAAAAAGATGGCTCAGTGGCTTATAGTATTGTCTATTTATCTAGGGGACCCAAGATCAAATGTTAATACCCATATGGTGGCTTACAAAACATTTTGGTTCTGGTCTCAGAACCTTCTTCTTCTTCTGGCCTTGATAAACATTCAGTCACATGGCACAGGGACAAAAATGCAGACAAAAACCCAGGCACAAAATATAAAATGCCATTATTTGAAAAAAATAAAATGTTGAGTGTTTAAGAATTTGTCTGGTTCTGGAAAGAGTAGGAAATGACTACTATCAAAGGACACTGTACAACATTATCAAAAGGCATAAAAATGTTAGTTTCAAAAAGAATTTGAAGATGGAAAATAGTAAGATGATAAGGGACAGAACTTGGAGAAATTGAAAGAAAGTGAGCTGGTGAAGATCATCAATTTAGAATTGAAGTGTATATTCAGATAATTATTAATTTACCATTAATTAATAATTAATAGTGGTATGTTTATAATTGTTTTATTAAATCATTAAATATTTAAAATTTGAAAACCTTTCTGTGTACTTTTTAACTTAAAATTTCAGTGTTCTCACTTATAAACATCCTTGGTAACATATGTCTTTTAACATTCACATCATTGTTTGTGAAAATTGAGCTTAAAAAGAATTTAAAAAATGTTTACGAGTCACATGACTGGGAGGGGTTGGCCCAATATGCTACTATTTCTCTTCCAGCTGTACTGCTGAGAAAGGCATATTTGAATTCTACTTTTTTTTTTCTAATGCTTATGACTTAGCATCCTGAATAAATTAACATCTTTTGCTGAAGTTTGGAATTTTAGAGAGTATCAACACTTAATAAAATGGTGAAGATTTTTATCACAAAACTGAATTTCTATGTCAAGACATTGGTAGCCCACATTTTAGTAACATCAACAGATTCATCTCATCCTTGTTCCAGAATCCTTATTGTTTTTTTCCTGTCATGTTCATTTTGGTTTATACCACCTGACTCCAGTGACATCTTCGCTTCTGTCTTCTTAAACATTGCTTTTCTCTCATGATCCCATGTGTCATCCTGTTAGTGTAAAATCTACACTACTCCCTATGTAGCTGTCCCCTTTGCATGCCCTGCCTTCCCACTTATGAGAACTGTATTACAGTAGGTGTTTACTGTGCCTTTGAAAGTCATGCCCATGCTCTAATCTCAACCACCTTTAAAAGTGAACTTGGAGGGAAATAAAATTCCTGCAAATGTAATTAAACTAAAAATCTAAAGATGATATCATCTGGGATTTAGAGTGGGATCCAAACCCAATGACTCAAGTTCTTTCAAGAAAAAAAATAATAATTGAAAAAAAAGAGCAAGAAGGCAAAGTTAAAAATATTATTATTACAGAATAATGTACCTATCAACCAAAATATATCAATTACCAAAAAGTAAGAGACATTCAAAACATTCAGAAGAAGTCAACCCTTTGAAGGCTGGTTTTAAATAAGCAGTTTTGGTAGTAATTTGTAACAACATTCATAGGAAGTAATGTAAGTATTACCATGTTTATATTTCTGGTCTTTTTAAAAAAATAATTCACCTATAAGAGAAAACTATAAAGACTCTCAACCCTCAAAACATGCTTCTTTCAGTGTACTATATCAATTATTTCTGAGAATCTTTCTAATTTATGTAGGTCTAAATAGAACTGTAAAGGCACAGTACAATAGTTACTCTTGGTGATGATTTCCCAATTATGTTTAATACTCCTAATTGTATGACTCAATCTCCATATGCCGACCACCTCTTTGAGACATATTAATGTCATCTTGTTATTGAGGATTTCAACTGCTTTTTATATGATAAATAAAAAGATATTTTTTTCATAATGTCTGTGATTGTTACTTGGGTATTAGGTATTCAGAGCTTTCTGAGGCTAGTATCTGCTTATCAGTGAGTACATACCAGTGTGACTGGGTTATATCACTCAGGATGATAGTCTCTATTTCCATCCATTTCCCTAGGAATTTTATGAAGTAATTGTTTCTAATAACTGAGTAGTACTTCATTGTGTAAATATACCACACTTTCTGTATCCATTCTTCTGTTGAAGGACATCTGGGTTCTTTCCAGCTCCTGGCTATTATAAATTAGACAGATATAAACATGGTGGAGCATGTGTCCTTGTTACATGTTGGAGAATCTTTGGGGGTATATACCCAGGAATGGAATAGCTGAGTTTTCAGGTAGTACTGTGTCCAATTTTCTTAGGAACCACCAGACTGATTTTCAGAATGGTTGTAAGAACTTACAACCCTACCAGCAGTAGAGGAGCATTGCTCTATCTCCACACTGTCATCAGCATTTGCTGTCACCCGAGTTTTTTATCTTAGTCATTCTGACTAGTGTGAGTTAGAATCTCAGGGTTGTTTTGATTTGCATTTTACTGATGACTAGGATTGTTCAGCATTTCTTTAGGACACATCATGAAGCTCAAAAAGAAGGAAGGCTGATGCAGTAAATATTTAAAAATAAAAATTCTTATCTATTTACTGGCCCTGAGGTCTCACTCCTAAGGCCCAACTCTGATGTAGAGCCCCGTGCATCTCTGGTACCTGGACAGAGCTGCCACCATGGCCCAACAAATCTGTGCAACTCGTTCTCTGGAAGTTTTCCACTGCTTGTTCTCTGCCTCCGTCCCAGGGTGTTTCTCTACCCCGAAATCCCACATAAATACAACTCTACAGCTCAACAGCTTTTTATACAGATTTATATGTTCAACTCTTAATTCACAAACCCTCTACACAACAAGATTACATCAAATAGAGAAAGAGACAAACTGCCCTTCTATATGAGATACTGGACCTATAAAATTCTTAATGCTCATGGCTATTTAACACCAATTAATATCATCTGGGTCTAGTTGGTCCTTGGGAACCTCCATCTTGCCATGATCTTCAACCACAGTCCTCTGACCTCCTCAGACCTCTCAGCCCTCTCCACTTCCCTTGCCCACTCAGTCATTGGCTTTCCTTTACTTTACTAATTAAAATGGGAAGGTTCAGTTGGAGTCATGTGACTAGGCTGCCTTACTAGGGGAAGTGGAATTAACATGAAAATACAAACAGCTTCAGGACAATCTACATTTCCTCCTTTTTTTCAGTTAAAAAGCCCCTTTTCCCCTTAACTATAAGATGAATATAACTATTACCATTTTACAATTTACAAAGTATAAGACAGTGTAACATCTAGCCTACCAATTTTATCTATTAAGTAAAGCACCCTTTTATCTATTTTGAGAGACTATAATTTTATATCTGACTTATATCTCATTTTTAGATTGTATGTCATCTGAAAATCACTTTTTGAGATCTATATTAACTTTCTTAATGCCAAACAGCTGGTCTGTGAAGAGGCTGCCAGTCTTCAACAATGTCTGAAATCTCAGAATGACTAATATTTCCTGATAATGAGAAGCACAAAAACACAGCTTCCAAAACTAGCCAATATATAGAGACTGCTGCTGATCACTTGGACAGTCTTGTCTCTCTTAAAATGTGGGAGCATCAGACTTCAGACTTCTGACCCAGGATCATATCTGACAGACCTTTTTACTGCAGAAATCTGAAGGGCTTATAAGATTGGCTTGGCAAAGATTATCAGTCAGCTATTCTTTCTAGACAGTAGTGTCTGTAGATGTATGAGGCAATTCTTGCCAAGTGACTGTCTCACCACAACTGGATCAACTCTATTGATGCTCAATTTCTTCCTAGAATCTTAGAAGAGGTGCTGTCAGGAGCAGACCAGTCTCTAGTCAAATGATCTTTAATTTAAAAGTGTCTATAAATCTCATCTGTGGACTTCTGATGCCTTGAACATTATCTATTTACATAAAGCATCTCTGAAATGTTAAGCCTTGACTACTCTTGGCCATCTTAAATATAAATTGTCTTTCAAAAATGGTACCATTCAATGACTCAGAACCACAAGCTTGTTATCTAGCCCTTGACTAGATTGTTTGACCAACTAAACACAATGTTTAAACTCTAAATCTGTATCAAATCAGCCTTTATTACTATAAAAATTATAACCTTAACTTTGTATCAATTAGAAAGATTCTTACCAATGATTATATGACTTTAGCTTAGTTACCAAAATAGAATTATGACTGTATAATCTAATCTGGCTAATTACTCCCTGTATGATTATAACCATTTCTATTTTTTTTAATAAAAACAACCTTACTATAACCACTTTCACCCATCCAGTGTCCAGAGAATTGGGCAACAAGTCATTTTAAGCTTCTTCAAGCTGAATGTATGAGCATTGAAAATTTAGAAGTGGGGAGGGGAATGAAGTAGCCGGACAGGCCTCAGGAAAAAAAGCCACACTGATGGTTCTTGGAGTCTCTGATGTCTGGAATCAGGCCAATTCAGCATTCTGAGGACGAGATTTACCATAGTTGTATGTTCTGAAACATATATAAAACTCAAGAGAAAATATTTTAGTGTCAAGAAATATTTTGTTTGACCTTTTTAAATTTAGTTTTTCAGGTAGACTACCACTATCATATCTAATTTAACTAACTGTAGAAAGCACATAGAGTTGAATCACACTTTTTAAAAACACACAGATAAAACCTTTCTCCCAAAATAGCATGTCCATTAGTTGGCAACTAGAGTATCTTGTATCATGTATTCTCTCCCACAGAAATAACATGAACACAAAACTCAACATCATATCTATTTTGAAACAATATATACAACTAAGATAATTATAAGTCCTCAACAACTGGCATCTGATGAGCCACGTAGCCTTAGCAGGATTATTCACAAAACAAAACAATAAGTAAGAATGTATAAAATCACAATCTTGGTTCATGTATTTTGATCTGTCTAGTTCTCAATCTGGAGTATCAGAATTTTAATTACTAATAACTTCCCAAATATATGTCTGCATATACTCTCTGTGACAGATCTTTATCAATGAGAAACCTTTAACCTGTAAAAATCATCATTCTTTCTCTTGGAGTCAGTGAATATATTTTTTTCTAATTCTGAACCAACTTTTCATACATTTACTAAACAATTCTGTAAATCTAGGACTTCAGCCCAAAGTATTTCGATAAGTCTGTCACTCTGTCTGGAGAATCAGATATTCATTATTAATATCTAACTTAATATCTGTCTGTATTCACTCTTCTGGAGTACAAACTCATCTTAGTTCCGAACCGCTGGTGAAAATTCCCATGTGATTTGGGTAAATTCTATACTTTCTCCTTCTAACTAGAAAAACAAACTTGACTTGTATCTCAATTGTTTATACCACCGTAAAACAAACAAATAATTTTTTTAATTTTTGAAAACAAGTTTTTAAGGAACCAAATGGTTATTAATCTCTCTTTCTCTCTCTCTCTCTCTCTCTCTCTCTCTCTTTCTCTATCTCTCTTTTTTCTATCTCTTTTGTCCATCTTTTTCTCTTTTTCTCTTTCTTTATCTCTATGTATACCTGAGTAGCCTGCCTTTTCAGGCCCAGGACACTACAACCTGTCATCATAGGCTGTCTCCTTTAGGTTCCCAATTACTGTCACCTGGGTCTAGCTGGCAATTGGGAACCTCCATCTTGTCACGACCTTCACCCTAATTCCTCTGACTTCTTCAGACCTTTCACCTCCCTTGCCCCGCCCAGTCACTGACTTTCCCTTATTTTACTAATTAAAATGAGAAGGTTTAGTTAAAGTCATGTGACTAGGCAGCCCTTTTTGGGGAAGTGGAATTAACATTAACTAATTCAGGCTCACCGATTTTATGATCACCTCATAGTAGTTCTCTTAAAATATTAGAAGCTTTCAAGGAAATCTTCATTTCCTTGTAGAATGATTGTATAGTACCTGTCTTGTTCTCCAGACTGTGATGCTCTTTGTCTTCATTAAATGCTCATTCTGTGAGCAGCTCTGAAGCCTCTCAAAACACAATATATGGTTGTTAAGTAAATGCTGTTGAATCAATGGGAAGAACCCATTTTTGTATGTTTGCAACTATGAACACATTGATTAGTATCTTAGTAATCACAAAGTTTTGAAAAGAAATTCTTCAAAGTGGCTACTTTTATTTCAAAACTGAAAAATTGGAAACATGATTCAGATCGGTGACTGTGATTCTGGGTTGGGTAGATGTCTATCATCCTGTGTCACTCTGCTTTCTGCAATGACACAATGATAAACTTGAAAGTACTGTAGGACCCCCGTTTGGGGGTCCCCACTTGAGTCTCAGGACACGTGGTTACCCAATAAAACGCGAGAGAACTTCTTGCTGCAAAAGCATGATGTAGTTTAATGAAGGAGCTCCGGGCCGATATATATTTTACGCAAGAGACAGAGGCATCAACCCGGAACTCAATTAGGGGGACATATTTATAGGGAAAATTACATAAGCAGTTAGCAACAAGCACATAATAATTTTATTGGTTTATTTAAATTGGCACTCTCTGCTTTTGGATATGATTCAACTCTAGACCACTCTGTTTTGGGGCACACTGACCTTCATACTAGTTTTTCTCAGGACTGCAGAGTCAGACCTTATCGAGACCAGGTGGTGTGCGGTTTTTGTTCTTAGCCTTGATACATACTTGACCTCAAGGCAAAGTTAATGGGGGCTAACTTGAAATTTTAACTCTTTCAGTACAAGTTAGATAAAAGTATCAGAAAAGCATCAAGTAGATAAAATTATTTGTTACTACTCTTATTAATAAATTTCGTAATTAGCCCTCCCTACAATATAATGCTTATGCATATAGTAGGACAAACTGAAACAATTTTTGAGGCATAAAGATAATTATATTAAAAAAACAAAACAAGCCACCTGGACAAGCAGTTCCCAAAGGTTTAAAGACTGGTGAAAAGGGGATCTGAGCAGCCAGGGAGCAGAAAGATCTCTGCCAAGTGCACACAGGAAGCAAACCCCTGCCCTGCCTGATCCAGGGACCAGGAACCTAGCAATGAGACCTCTGTTCCCACCCCGTGGCTTTGAGGCTCAGAACAGGGATCTGCCCATCTGCCACCTGGACCAGCAGTTTCCAAAGTTTAAGGCCTGGTAAGAAGGAGATTGGAGCAGCCAGGGAGCAGAGATATCTCTGCCTAGTGCTCACAGAAAGTGCGCCCCTGCCATGCCTGATCCAGGGACCAGGAACCCAGCATTGGGACCTCTGTTTTCACCTGTTGGCTTTGGGGCGCAGAACAGGGATCTGACCATCTACCACCTGGACCAGTGGAGATCAGGAGACACAGACCAGGTACAAGGGAAAGGAAAAAAAAAATCACTGACAACAAGATGGCAAAAGGAAAGCAAAAGAGCATATCCCAAGGAAACCAAGACAACCTGGCAACACCAGTACCCAGCTCTCCCATCACAACAAACATTAGAATGCCAAACACTCCAAATACTCAGAAAAAGAAGACATAGACCTAAAATCAAACCTCAAGAAAATGATAGAGATCCTTAAATAAGAACGGGTGGAAAAGCAAAAAGAATCAGAAGCTTTTAAAGAGGAAACAAGAAAAACACTCAAAGAATTCAAAGAACTAGAGGAAAAGAGAACCAAAGAGATGAAGGAATGGAAGAAGGAATTTAAAACGGAAATTGACACAATAAAGACAACACTAAGAGATAACCCTAGAGATAGAACACCTAAAAAAGAAATCAGGAGTCACAGAAGCAAGCATTTCCAATAGATTAGAAGAGATGGAAGAGAGAATCTCGGGGGCCGAAGACAACATTGTAAACATAGACAAAACAGCCAGAGAACATGCAAAAAAAAAAAAAAAAGCACCTAACCCAAAATGTCCAGGAGATTCAGGAAACAATGAGAAGAGCAAACCTAAGAATAATAGGAATAGAAGAGGGAGAAGAGTATCAACTAAGAGGCACAGTAAATATCTTCAACAAAATCGTAGAAGAAAACTACCCTACCCTTAAGAATGAGATGACCACAAGCATAAAAGAAGCCTTCAGAACTCCAAATAGGTTGGACCAGAAAAGAAATTCCTCCTGACACATTATAGTCAAAACACCAAGTACCCAAAGCAAAGAAAGAATACTAAAAGCAGTAAGGGAAAAAGGTCAGGTAACATATAAAGGCAGACCAATCAGACTCACACCTGATTTCTCAAC
This sequence comes from Micromys minutus, assembly GCF_963924665.1. NCBI lineage: Eukaryota > Metazoa > Chordata > Mammalia > Rodentia > Muridae > Micromys > Micromys minutus. Next base: position 5,444,033 of record NC_137952.1, read on the forward strand.
AGAGACTATGAAAGCTAGAAGAGCCTGGACAGACATCATGAACACCAAAAGAGAGCACAAGTGCCAGCCCAAGCTGCTATACCCAGCCAAACTATCAAGAATTTTATATGGAGATATGAAGATATTTCAAGACAAATCTAAATTTACACAATATCTGACCACAAACACAGCACTTCAATGAATTATTAGTGGAAAACCCAATACAATGAGGGGAACTACATCCTAGTAAAATCAAGAAAACTCCTAAGAAAGAAAACTAAAAGAAGAAAGAGACACAGACACAACTCAACCTACAAAAGCAATAATATCAGAAAACAGCAACAACTATTCCTTGATATCTATTAACATAAATGGACTCAACTTCTCAATAAAGAGACATAGGCTATCAGACTGGATACATAAACAAAATCCAGCATTTTGCTTCATACAGGAAACTCGTCTCAGAGAAAAACACAGACACTATCTCAGAGTAAAAGGTTGGGAAAAAAAACTTCCAAGCAAACAGCCCCAAGAAGCAAGCTTGAGTGGCTATTCTAATATCGAATAAAGTAAATTTCCAACTAAAATTTATCAAAAAAGATAAAGGAGGACACTTTTTACTCATTGCAGGGGAAGTCTGTCAGGAAGAACTCTCAATCCTTAACATGTATGTTCCAAGTACAAAAGCACCCACATTCATAAAAGAAACCCTAATAAAGCTCAAAAAATACATTTCACCCCACACAATAATAGTGGAGACTTTAGTACACCACTCTCACCAATGGAAAGATCATGGAAACAGAAACTGAACAAGGACACTGTAAAACTAGCAGAGACTAGGAACCAACTGGAATTAATAGATATCTACAGAACATATCATCCTAAAGTAAAAGAATACACCTTCTTCTCATCACCCCATGGCATCTTCTCGAAAATTGACCACATAATTGGACACAGAACGAGCCTCAATCGATATAAGAAGATTGAAATACTCCCATGCATCCTCTCAGATCACCATGGTCTACTGCTGGTCTTTAACAACAACAAAGACAACAAAACCTACATACACATGGAAACTAAACAACACTCTGTTAACCGATAGCAGGGTCAAAGAAGAAATAAAGAAAGAAATTAAGGATTTCTTAGAATTCAATGAAAATGAAAACACAACATACCCAAACCTATGGGATGCAATTAAAGCAGTACTGAGAGGAAAACTCATACCCTGAGCTCTTCCAAAAAGGAACTGGAGATAGCATACATCAGCAACTTGACAGCACAGCTAAAAGCTCTAGAACAAAAGGAAGCAGATACATCCAAGAGGACTAGACAGCAAGAAATAATCAAAATTAGAGCAGAAATAGACCAAATTAAAATAAAAAAAAAGAACCATCGAAAGAATCAACAAAACCTAGAGCTGGTTCTTTGAGAAAATCAACAAGATTGATAAACCCCTAGCCAGACTAACTAGAGGGCAAAGAGAAAGTATACAAATTAAAAAAATCAAAAAGGAAAATGGAGACATAACAACTGAAACTGAGGAAATTTAAGAAATCATCATATCCTACTATAAAAGCCTATACTCCACAAAGTTGGAAAATCTGGAGGAAATGGATAAATTCCTAGACAAATACAAGATCCTAAAGTTAAACCAGGACCAGGTAAACCATCTAAATAATCCCATAACACCTAAAGATATAGAAGAAGTCATCAAAAGCCTCCCAACCAAAAAAAAAAAAAAAAGAAAAGAAAAAGAAAAACCCAGGTCCAGACGGGTTCAGTGCAGAATTTTATCAGACATTTATTGTAGACATAACACGAATACTCTCCAAAGTATAACACAAGACAGAATCAGAAAATACTACCTAACTCATTTTTTGAGGCTACAATAACGCTCATTCCTAAACCACACAAACACCGTACAAGGAAAAAGCACATCAGACCAATCTCACTTATGAACATTGATGCAAAAATATTCAACAAAATCCTTGCAAACTGAATCCAAGAACACATCAAAACAATCATTAACCATGACCAAGTAGGCTTCATACCTGGGATTCAGGGATGGTTTATTATAAGGAAATCCATCAATGTAATCCACCATAGAAATAAACTCAAAGAACAAAATCACATGGTCATCTCACTAGATGGTGAGAAAGCATTTGCAAATTCAACACCCCTTCATGTTAAAAGTCCTGGAAAGACCAGGAATCCAAAGTTTATACCTAAAAATAATAAAAGCAATATACAGAAAACCAACAGCCAACATCAAACTTAATGGTGGGAAAGTTAAACCAATCCCACTAAATTCAGGGACTCGACAAGGTTGCCTACTCTCCCCCTACCTATTCAACATAGTACGGGAAGTCCTGGCTGGTGCAATTAGACAGCAAAAGAAGATCAAAGGGATACAAATAAGAAAGGAAGAGGTAAAAACATCACTCTTTGCCGATGACATGATAATGTACCTAAGTGACTCCACAAATTCCACCAGAGAACTCCTACAGCTGATAAACAAGTTCAGCAAAGTGGCTGGATACAAAATTAATTCAAACAAATCAGTAGCCTTCCTATATTCAAAGGACCAATATGTGGAGAAAGAAATTAGGGAAAAGAAACCCTCACAATAGTCACAAATAGTATGAAATACCTTGGTGTGACTCTAACTAAGCAAGTGAAGAACATGTATGACAAGAACTTCAAACCTCTAAAGAAGGAAATGGAGGAAGATCTTAGAAAATGGAAAGTTCTCCCATGCTCATAGATTAGAAGGATCAACATTTTAAAAATGGCCATCCTACCAAAACCAATCTACAGATTCAATGCAATCCCCATCAAAATTACAACCCAGCTCTTCATTGAGTTGGATAGATCAATGTACAATTTCATCTGGAATAACAAAAGACCTAGAGTAGCAAAATCCATCCTCAAGAACAAGAAAACATCTGTGGAAATCACCATCCCTGTCCTCAAGCTATATTACAAGGCAATTGTGCTGAAAACTGCATGGTACTGGTACAGAAATAGGCATGAGGATCAATGGAATAGAATAGAAGATTTAGAAATGAGCCCTCATGTATATGGTCACCTGATTTTTGACAAAGGAGCCATGAACATTCAATGGAAAAAGGACAGCCTATTCAACAAATGGTACTGTCCAACTGGCACTCAGCATGCAAAAGAATGAAAATTGTCGCTTTCTTATCTTCTTGTACAAAGCTAAGTGTAAGTGGATCAAAGATCTCCACATTAAATCAGATACACTGAAACTGTTAGATGAGAAAATAGGGAAAACCTCAGAACACATAGGCACAGGAGAAAATTTTCTTAACAAACCACCAATTGCTCAAGCTCTTAGGTCAAAGATTAACACATGGGTCTTAATGATACTGCAAAGTTTCTGTAAGGCTAAGGACATTGTCAAGAAAACAAAATGGCAGCCAAGAGAATGGGAAAAGACCTTTACCAACTCCACTTCAGATAGAGGCCTAATATCCAATGTATACAAAGAACTCAAAAAGCTAGACACCAGAGAATCAAACAACACTATTAAAAAATGGGGTACAAAGCTAAACAAAGTTCTCAATTGAGGAATATCGAATGGCTGAGAAACATCTAAGGAAGTGCTCGACATCCTTAGCCATCAGGGAAATGCAAATTAAAACAACCCTGAGATTCCACCTCACACCAGTCAGATTGTCCAAGATCCAATATTCAGATGACAGCAGATGCTGTCGAGGTTTCGGAGAAAGAGGAACACTTCTCCACTGTTGGTGGGGTTGTAAACTGATATAATCACTCTGGAAATTAGGCTGGCAATTTCTCAGAAAATTGGACATAGTATTACCTGAAGACCCAGCTATTCCACTTCTGGGCATATACCTCAGAGACACTCCTATATACAACAAAGATACTTGTACCACAATGTTCATAGCAGCTCTATTTATAATAGCCAGAAGCTGAAAGAACTTAGATGTCCTTCAGTAGATGAATCGATACAAAAATTTTGGTACATTTACACAATGGAGTACTACTCAGCCATCAGAAACAATGACTTATCAAAATATTTAAGAAAATGGTTGCATCTAGAAAATATCACCCTGAGTGAGATAACCCAGTCACAAAAGAACACACATAATATGTAGTCACTGATAGTCGGAAGCTATCCTCAGAGGCTTGGACTGCCCGAGAAACAACTAACAGACTTTGTGAAGTTCAAGAAAAAAAGAAAAGAAAAGAAAACAAAACAAAAAATGTCATGTCTAATCCTTACACACCAAGAAAACGTTGACTAATTCCAGATTATACCCTGTTTTACATGTACTTTTTCCTCATTGTAACTAGTAAGACCTTAATGCAGAGTATCAAACCTAAAAAAAAAAAAAGAAAAAAAAAAAAGCCAAACACTGACACAATTGTATTTGTATACATTTATGCAAAAATGTTTAAATTCTTTTTCTTTTATCTTTGTTTTTTAAAATAAAGTTTAAAAAAAAACAATACCACTATTTTACTATAATTTGCTCACTATTTTATGTTTAACATTAAATTGTTATAAATATTCTTATCTTAAAAAATAAAACAAACCCCTCAAACTGCAAAAAAAAAAAAAAAAAAAAAAAAATACAAAAACAAAAAAAAAAAAAAAAAAAAAAAAAAAAAAAAAAAAACCAAAAAAGAACAGAAACAACAACAACAAAACACCTTAGGTTGCACTATTTAAATCTCAGCAGCTGCCCTGATTAGGACAATAGCGGAATGGCCAGACAAAGGAAGAGTCATGCCATAGAGTTATCATGGAACTCATGTAACATGGCAGCGAACTACATAGTGAAGTTGAGGCTTCAGAGAAAAAAAAGGTCATGGTATCACAAATATCTGGGAAGTATCCAAAAGAAAAAGTATCTTTATGAGGTGTCCTGAGTTTGTCATCAGATGCACTGTCTGCCCACCTTTTTTTCTTCTGTCTTTTTCTTTAAACAAATACATGTCTCTAAGCTATGGCCAAATTAGCTCTCATACCATATCCACACTGGCCCTGTGATGCTTTTTCATATAGAATTATTTATAAGAAATTGAGAGAATACTAAACAATTACCTACAACTAACTACAGTTTTACTTTTGGAAGGTTTATTGTGTAACCTTGGCTGTTGTCCTTTGATTGTTTGTTTTTGCCTCTCTTCCCTCTCTGGCCTTGAAGGCATATTGTCTTCTGTTACTTCCTGAGATTATGGTCAATTTCTAAGCGGGGAACTTCAGGGATTTGAATATGCTTGGTCCAGGGATTGTATTATCAATAAGTGATTCCTTGTTGGAGTAGGTGTGTTCTTGTTGGAGGATGATTATCACTCTGGGAATGGGCTTTAAGAAAATCCTTCTAGCTGTCTGGAAGCCAGCCCTCTCCTCTTTGCCTTCAGAACAAGAGGTAGAACTCTCAGCTCCTCCAGTGCCATTCCTGCCTAGATACTGACATGTTTCCTGCCTTGATGAAAATGAAGTGCACCTCTGAAGCTGTAAGCCAGCCACAAGTAAATGTCCTTTATAAGAGTTGCCTTGGTCAGAATATCTCTGCGCAGCAATGTAAATCCTAACCAAGACAAAAGTGATGAATACATTTCACCACAGGTTTGTTCTAAGCCAAATTAACTAATATTTGAAAAGTCTCTGAAAGATAATTAATACTGAAGCAAGATCAAGATTCCTTGTGTGCTTACATGAGGTTTTGATGTGGAAAGTTTTTGGCCACATGTCACAAGATAAAGCTTTGTGGAATAGAAAATATTTTTTTTTTTCTTGAATGCCTCAGCTTACTCCAGAGTAGGAAATAGTCTCAAAATAGCTGAAAATAATTTTTATGAAGGCACATTAAACTCTAAGAGTGACCATGGCTAAATGTAATGCTGATTGTAACTGAAACATAAGGTATTATACCCACTTATCTGGGGATCCAGAAGAAAATATGAAAGCACTGTGCTGCTCTTGCTGATTTCAGTTTGTTTTTCTCTATGAACTCTCTGTTGCACTGACTGATAAGAGTTTCCTCTCTTCTCTCCATTATCCAACCAAGTCCTCACTGGATAAATTTGACATGTGTATTTCAAGAAATGGCAGGGTGGGTTTAAAGAGAAAATTTCAGCAGAAAATGACAGAGCCGTTCTACTTGTATCCTTCTTGCACTTAGTACTTCTCTGTGCTATATTTGTTTCAAAAATATCAGTGAGTTTCATCCATATCTTAGAGCCTGTGTCAGCTAGGGACTTAAAGTGGAATAAGTAGAAAAGTACCATTGTCCTTCCTGGATAGCAGTGTGTTCTTCTGGAAGCCCAGGCTTTCCAAATGTGTGTGAAACATGTATCATGGAGCAGAGTGTGATTTGAGTGAATATGGATTTTTCTGGGTGACATTATTTAATATTTGGAAACATCCCTTTTGCTTTTGCAATCACTTGAGTGTTGCACACCTTGGTATTAATACTGTTGTCACATTTATCTGATCATAAAACAGGGCAGAATCTCAAAAATTCGCTCACTCTCTTTTATTGCCTGAATTTAAATTTTACTTGTTTTTAAGCACAATTGAAACAATAATTATGGAGCAGACCTTCTGCTCTTTAGGTGTACCACCTCTGAAGCTTTGATTTCACACAGACCACTTACAATAAACATCCCAACTAACTCACTCTGCCCCCCACATACTGGCAATTTAAAATCTCATTTTTAATGCAATTTATTGATCTCACTATGACTTTTATTTATCACAGATGCTATCAAATTTTTAACTCTGTCAGAAACAGACTTACATTCTATATTCTGCCCTAGGAAGCCCTCTCCTACACACAAAGGCAATGCCTACATTCCAATTCCTGTTGCCTCTCTCATTTGCCCATTTGCCCATTGAAATCCAACTCTGCATGTATCACTTTTTTTTTTTTACTATGAATAATAACCAGATGGAGGCACGTAAGCTTGCCCTCAAGACTTTGGATTTATAGCAACAATATGCAAAGGAGAACATGGCATTTTCTGCGAATCCTACTTACTGTTACGGAAGTTTCCATGAAGCCAGGCAGTGCTGATGTGTGAGATTTTCTACAGTTTGAAAAGGAACAAAATTGTATGCCGGCATGTTAGTGTATCACACTAAGAAATTAAAATTGTATGTCTTGATTGGAAGTTAACTGATAAAAATATGTGTGTTGCCTTATGAACATTGACTATTCTGTGTTTACATTCAATAAGAAATTAAAACAATTATTTATCTTCACTTATAATTGATTAAAATATTTTGTGGATTTTAATATTAATATTTTCTTGCATATTAGAAAACAACATGCAAGTAGTGAAATTTATAAACTTGAGGATAATTATGACAAAGAATCATAAAATTCGTTTCACAGTAAATTCTTCAATTAAAAAATGTACTTTCATTTTTCTTCCCATTACTGTTTCTAAAACCAAAATAAGCAAGCAAACAAAGCAATCAAATACAGTAAGCTTAAGCAAACTATCTAAAATGTTCACTACAAGATCAATTAAATCCCTGCTATTGGTAGCCGTTTGTGCTGCACCCAAAGATGGCGCCAGCTTACCGCCGACGATTCAGCAAACAGAGCTGTTGTCCAGCCCAAGGGACATAGCGTTCATGTACCAGGCATGTCACAGCCCGCTCTCGGGGCATGCTAATGAGTTACTGGAGGGCGCACCAATCAGGTAGCAAAACGAGTCTGGGCATATATAAGCAGTGTACTTTTCTTTCACGTGGTCCCCTGCTAAAGGGTACTGTACAATAAAGGTCGTTCACAGAAGAATCCTGTTGCTGCGCGTCGTTCTTGCTGGCAAAACGTTAGGCGAGCAACACCCTGCATTTATTACAAAGTATGCAGCATCCTTCCCATTATAATTAATGAACTGGACATTCCAATCTATAGACAAGTTTATGACTGAATAGAAGCTAATGTCTAAAATTAATGTTTTTTCTCTGTCATCACTTTACTTATATTGGCTACTTCTATTTGTGATGTAAATATGCAATAATGTTTCTATGAAAAATAAAACAAAGAAGACTTAATGTTGCATGCAGCATTTTTAAGCAGTTGCCACTACTGGACTCTCTCTTATGACAAAATATCTCAAAAATGTGGTAAGTATTGTTTTTTTTCCACTTTTCCTTTTTTCTTAAACCCAGATCTTGCCTGGAATTACACTTATCATTGACACGACCATCTCAACATACCCAAATTTTCAGTGTTTGTTCCACTTGACCTCCTACCAGTGTTTGGCACAATAAAAATATTTTATTCGTTTTAATTATACAAGTATTCACATATTTCTCCTCTTTAGAATAGTATTGGTTTTCCTCAGAATTGATCTCTTTAAAATCAAGAATTCTTGGGTCCACTACATGAACTCAAGTATCTCTCTCAGCCATTCAACACTTTTGAATGAGTCATGGTATTTAACTTGACATTTCTGAGCCTTAGAAGGGATAAAAAGTAAGTTGTTGCTCTTTGCAACAGTTACTAAGGTCAAAGTATTTGACTACAGCAGCCTCAGTTCACTGAGACAGTCCTTACAAGGTAGCTTTGGAAGGTTATTTCCACATATGCACGTGAAATGTACTTGCTATTTTATTATTTATTTAATAAATTAATTATTTATTATTTATCGTTTCAAAAACAGGGTAAAAATACATATTTAATAGTGTCATTGTGACAGGAATATGACTTGTTCACCTGTCTATGAGAACTTCATCACATTGGTTGAGAACAACTGTTTTCTGAGAGTCTCTAGGAACATTAATGGAAGCCGGAAATGTGCTTAAAGTGCAGACTCTCTGGTGCTCAGTCAGAAAGCCTGGGTGTAGGGACTAGACATTGGGCTTACAGAAGTTTCTGAGACTGACTAATTTGGAAGTGTAAATTTCCATACTTATGGCTCTATGACTACTCTCTACAACTCCTTGCCTACCAGCAATGAGACTCACTAATGAAGGTAACTGGTAGTTTTACAACATCACCTTAACAAATACCTAAACCCTAAATGTTTACTTAATGAGCAATTCCCATGCTAATTTTTAAAAATGTTAATAAACATCAAAGAAAATTAATGATGAAACCCAAAGTAATCTTCCGATGAAACTTATCACTTACTCTGGCTTATAAAGTATCCACTTATTCTCGAAACATCTGTATTGTGAAGGGGGAGAGGGAAGATTGATTTTTACATCTCCATTGCTTATCAATAGTGACACAAAATGCTTTTTTCAGTTACTTTGAAAACAGATCAACTCCAGAACCTGAGTCAAATCTAATCCTTGTCTGATGTTGAGGCTGAGGAGAAATATCTTAAACATAGAAAAAAAGAATTCTCCTATGATTTAGAAATGTCAGCTATGGAGTCAAATCCTGAGTATGGCAGCTCACAGGAGTGCTGAGTACAAGGAGTGCTCCTCAGAACTAGATGTCTGTTGCTAAAAAAAGCATGAATGGGATATGGATGAGAATCAGGTCATTTCCTATTAACCCCACCTGTCCAACCACATTTTGTAACTTTGTATTAATAAGAATGAAAGCAATTGCTCCAGACAATTGCTCGAGACAGGCAGATCCAAAGCATTTTTCATGATTTTTTTTTTTTTACGGTATTTATATTTCAATGATCAGCACTATATAAGATATATTTTGGAATCCACATTTTCTCATTTATGAAGACTTTATTACACACACACAGTAATCTGAGAGTTTAGAGTCAATTCCAAGCTCAAATTACGTATGTGTGAAGGGTATGCAGTGATTGTTTGTGGGAATAGGTTTATTGTTTTTAAAGTGGCCTTAGAAAATAAGTAGTATGGGGCTCTCTATACACCCAAATATATTACCTAAAGTTTAGTACATTACAAGGGCACACACCATATTCAACCCTTTGTGAAAGAATCACAGGTCATGTTTTTTATTTAAAAAAATTCCAAAACCGGAAGTTCCTGATTGTCAGTCTTAGTGGGTGTACCAAATACTCTTGTCGGCATAGAAAATAGTGTGTTATGAGGACAGTGTGTGATGGGCATGCATTTCTGCTATTTTGTGTCCCCATTAAATGTACATCAAAAGGAAAAAAATCATCTGCAAAAAAGAAAGAGTTTAGTATAAAACTCTCAGTGATTCATTTGAGATATAATCTCAGGTGAATTACTAAAGTTATATTATTTGTTTCCTTCTCAAAATATTTAAATTACTTATCAAGGGCATTTAAAATAACACCTATTTTTATTAAATTTTTATTGGATATTCTCTGTATTTACATTTCAAATGTTATCCCCTTCCCCCTCCTCCCATCCTCCCTCCCCTTCTACTTGCTTCCATGAAGGTGCTTCCTCTCCTAATCACCCTCTCCACCTCAGTGCCTTGAAATTCCCCTATACTTGAAAAACGTACGTTCACTGGACCAAAAGCTTCTTTTCCCATTGATGCCAGACAATGCTATTCTCTGCTACATATGCAACTAGAGCCATGGTCTCTCCATGTGTGCTCATTGGTTGGTGTTTTAGTCCCTGGGAAATCTGAAGGTTTTGGTTAGTTGATAATTTTGTTCTTCCCATGGGAGTGCAAACCCTTTCAGATCCTTCAGGCCTTGCTCTAGCTCTTTCAATGGGGTCTCCCTGTTCAGTCCTATGCTTAGCTACAGCATGCAACTGTATCAGCATGACTCCGGAAGAGCATTCAAGCATCCATATCTGTTTCCTGCCTGTGAGCACTTCATGGCATCAACAATAAT